>NC_133830.1:12332500-12957500 GCF_047830755.1 Zonotrichia albicollis
AGAGCTCATATTTGTTCCCTATTTATTGCCTTTGTCATTCATCATTTCTCTACCTTGTATTTTTAAATTCAGTGATTTTTCTAAGTGGACTCTTGGGTCATGGGTAGGATTAGGGGCCTGACTGGCAGCTTTTGCCTAACTCCTCAGGAAGTTGAGATAGTTTGTCTCAGGAAAAATAGTTTTGCCTTTGGCATCCTGGCAGGGAGACTTTTTCTTTCCTGTGTCTGGGGACATGACATATGAATGAATGTTCCCTTCCATCAAATGAGATGCCTTGTTTCCAAAGTGATTTCTTTAGCACCAATAGTAGAGCTATACTCTGATTCTTACTGTTGTAATCTTTTAGTGGTTTTTATTTACATTAGCAGAAAACAGACATAATGTCAACATATTAATAATTTCTCATCCATTAGTTAAGCAACAGTGTATCTTTTACTGGATATATTCTCTGACATTTGTCACTTCTTAGTGCTCTTTAAAAATAACTTCCTCTTTGTGGTGTTCATTTAAGTAGGCCAAAAAACCCTCTACAAGTGAGAGATACAGATGAGGACATCTTATAAAGTAATTCTGAACATTAAACAGACCACAAAGTTGTAGATATGTAAGTGCTGGATGAATTTACTGGTAAAGCTCTCATCCTATAGTCTCCTTTTAGTGACTTTAGTCTAAGAAGCAAAGAATTGGTGCACTCAGCAGCATTCAGGTTTTTTTCTTGTAACCTGATGTGTGAGATCATTCCAAAAAATAAACCTATATGCAAGTGGGAAAGGAAGAGTTGATGAAGCCTTTATGAAACAGCTGCTATGGTATATGTAGGTACAGCTACACTGGTAATGAAACTATGACAGATTTCATTTTGCCTTGCATCACTTTCCACTTCTTAGAAGTAACTCCAAAAAAAAAAAAAGAGTTGAAATTTCCCATTGTGTAAAGAAAAAGGAAATGGAAGAAGGAACAAATTGTTAGTGGCAGCATTAATATCTTTTGTCTGTTAAAGGATCATCAGAAAAGCAAAAATGTTATAGCTCTTCCATGTGGAAGCTTCTATATGGAAAAAGTAGGTCTAATCCTTGGGGATTGCAACAGCAAATGAAGGAACCCGTTATTGTTCTCAGATTGCTCTCCTTTCCTGAGATGGAAGCAGTTTGAGCCAGCCAAGCTTGCACTTGTGAGTTTGGAATGGCATCACCCGAAAACAGCTTCAATGGCTTCTTTCTCCTTTATAGCATTAATAATTACTTGAATTGCTGCTTATGTACAGCAAAACTGAATCAACAGCAATTCTGAAGCTGCAAATGGGTGCAAGTTACCCTGTGAGCAGCAGTCACTGGCACTCTTAGGTTCTGGTGGGTATTGATGTAATGTAGCTGTAAAGTTACAAAAATCACTTGCGCTGATTTGTTTAGGCACATCATTTGTGAAGGAATCAGCTGCTGCTTTGCAATACTCTGTCAGGGCAGTTAAAGCATGTAAAATCTGCTGTTACTTAACAACAAAAATAAATGGAAGGAAATGTTCCAAAAATAACTGGGGATTTTTTTTCTCCATACCCCTCCAAAGATTGTTCTTTAAAATACAGAAGTTAAATATCTGGCCTCATCTATGGGAAGGTGGGTTGTGCTGAGCACTAAGAGCTGATCAAGAGGAAAGGTTACAGAAATGACATTCCTGTCATGAGTTGATGAATCCATGGAGTTGACACATTCCTGACCCTGGCTTTCCAGCAGAATGTAGTTGAAATGCTGATACAGTGAACTGAGAGGTTCCAGCTGAGACTACTTGGAGCAGCCACATGAATCAGATGGCTTTAGACAGAATGTTTTAAATAATTCTGAGACAAAAAAAAGACTAAAAATGGAAAAGGCTATTGTTTATTAGGTAAGATGACTGTTCTCACTGCTTGCTCAGGTAAAGCTTAGCAGCAGACTGAGACCCAGATGGTACCAGTGGCTGCCAGAGGCACCCTCGTGTCTCTGGTAATTGGCATTTGCCTTTCCTGTTCTACCTCTCCATGTTCTGTTGCAATAAAAGAGTATTAAAGCAAGCAGCAGTGGTTTTTGATACTCCTTGCCATGCTTAATTGTGTGCTGCACTCAAGTGTGTGCTAGTTCCACTTCATTAATTAATTCCAGGCTGCCAATTAGAGGAGGCAGCTGAAACACAAACCCCTTGTCCGTGCTGACACCTCCCCTCCCCCTGTCAGGTGCGACAGCTAAAGCCCTGCCTGACTCACTTCAACAGGAAGGAGTAACACTTCGAGATTTAATTAAGAAAAGGTGTCTTTGAAGTTCCTTCCCCATCCCCCTCATCCTCTGGTTATTTCCTGATACATTTTTGGGGCCAACTTTAGCAAGTTTAGGAAGGAACAGGTTTGAAAAACAGATGCATGCTTCCTGAAAAGAACCATTAGAAACTTCCAGCCAGTTTCACAAACAAGACATAATCCTCACCCTAGAAATACTGAATACAGTAGGAAAGAAACTGGTCTTAGGTAGTGGAATTCATTCACACATGGAAAAATATTTAACAACACGATCGTATAAGAATCTTAACAACTGTGATCAAAGGTTATCTCTTTGAAATATATATTTAGTATTTTTGCCCTTTTTTCCACTGGTTAGTACTGGGGGAGGGGTCTTGAGTGTCATTCAATTCTGTTATTCTGTTCTTTTTTTCAATGTGAACTGTTCAGGCACTTTGTGAATATTGATCACCTCACAAATACAGCTGTTACCTTTAGTTAAAAGGCCTGAAAAAGCAGTCCTGAGATTATGGATGGCAGACAACACTGTCTCAGAGAGCGCCTTAATGATTCTTGTGGCCACATGACAGAAAAAAAAATATGTAGAAAATTCCTAATTACAGGCTTGAAACCATTGGTAGACATACCACTTGCTTAATATTGTTGTCCATGATCCCTAAAGTTTGGGGATTACTGGTACAAAATCTGCGGAGCTTTCTTTGAAAAGAATGTCCATTTCCTGAGCCACTTGCCTGTAAATTGTGCTTACAGAGATAACTGCACATGGATATTTTGTGGCAAAACTGGATTTGTGCTATATGATTCCGTAAGGTTAAAGAGAGGGTGAGGAACACTGGACAGTATTTCTGATGTCATTTTCAGCATGGTGTCTGGTAACATTTTCATACTGAGTTGGATAGCAAGTCACAGTGAAGGCTGCTCATCTCCTAACACCAGAGATAGGATCAGATTAAAGATTTCCCTCTTTCTACTCTCTCTTTTTGCAAGGGGTATCTTTGTTTGTAGTAATTTGTTAATTGGGTTTATCTCTGTTACTATGACTTTTGAAAATTTACAATATCTCACTCAAAGCTTCTTTCTCATAATCTGGGTACAAATGTAAAAATTGGCTTAGCAGGATTTTTGATTGCCTTGGACCTTGCAGAGGATGGGGGAATATTACAATTCTAACAGAAATGTTGGGTCAGAAGATGATTATTTAGAGATTTTTGCTGATCAAATTCTGCAGATGTTGAGAAAGAATGTGAGGGCAAGGCAATGATTAAAAAAATCCAAACCTGTACACCACAAACAAAGCAGCCTTCCCTCCTTGAGCTATTTTATATTGGGGAAATAATATCTGAATCCCAACTCTATTGTAGATACACTGTAGGTATGTAAATGTATAACTCAGGACAGAAAAAGATGTGCTTGTAGGGTAGGTAGCAATTGTAAAACAAGTGCAAAGCATTGACCGTGCCTTCCATAAGATCTGTTGCCAGTTATTGCATCTTTCCCATATGTGCAAGTAATAGCAGACTAGTGATTTAGTTTCATAGAGATCAGGGAGGCTGCTCATGTTCCAAAAGGTCTTTGTAGCTTCTTATTTCAGCTGTTTGGCTTGTTCATGTGATGTGGTTAATATATCCTGCAGTGACACGTTTTAATGCACATCTGCTGTTAGATAGCACGTACTGAAACAAATGGCACTTCCTGAACTAACAAAATAGATGGATTCTCACTGTGGCAAAACTGCAATCATTTGGAGAGATATCCTTTGGTTTAATAAAAATACCAGATCTACAGGAAGCAATTAGGAACAGAAGCAGGTAGTCCCTAAGTGTTTGTACAAAAACAAACCACCAAATTCCAGAGAACAGTATGTAATAACATACCTGTGTTTCTGCTGCAGATATGAGGTGCATTCCAATCTTTATTGTACAGCTATGCTGTTATGAAGCTGTCCTTTCAGCCTTTCAGTTTGCATTCATCAGTGCAAGGGCTGAACATCTCATAGGACTTAACCCTTTTTCCTTGTGGATTATCATTGCAACTCCCTTGAATCCCCAGTGTGTGCCTCCCTTCCTGGGTCCTGTTTTGCTTTAGGGAGGAATGGAGTAGTGGATTCGAGGGGAGCTGGCAGAGCACACTGAGAACACCTGTACCATGTGTGACAATGTGCCTGAAGTACAGCACAAGGATTAACATTTTTCCTTCTGCTTTATTGCAACATGTTCACATGCCAGCAGTCTGCTCAATTTTTTTGTCCCACTTGTTTGCTACTTGGTTTAGAATAAGATAAGTACAAAGGCAGTGAAATGTTATCATGTTTCTAATGGATAATAATTAATCAAAATGAAAGAATTCTGCAGCCTGGAAAAACATGGGCTTTACTCCCATTGCACATTTTACTTTCCTTTTCCTCTTTCAACTTTTATAGGTGACAAAATATTTTTGCTTCAGTCAAAATTAGCAGTTCTGGATGGTTACAAGTTTGTTTTCTGTTTTTATTACGGAAACAGTTCTTTGTTAAAGTGCTTGCAAGCCCATTTCCTACAGCTACTTTACTTACCAAGCAGTGTTATGTAACCTTGTTCTCTTCTGTTGCAGCCTAGAACTCATACACAAACTCAGGGTTTGACAGCTGAAGAGTGAAATAAGAGTCCTTGGGAGGGATTTTTTTTAAAAAAAATCAAGATCACTTGCATGTCTACTTAAACTGCTGCTTGTGTGCAGGGTTGAAGATCATGTTAAGTAAAAGGACTCTGAGAATGTAGAGTAAATGAAGGTCACATTAAGTGAAAGGACTGTCTCTGGGAATTTCATGGTGGGAAGTGCAGTGTGTGTGGGTTGCTGGTGGGGTATTCATGGTACAGAGCCTTCAACACTAAATTTGTTCTACCCATCAATTAAGGAACATATTGCCTCCCATAATACAAGAATTCATTTAATGTGACAATGCCTTCTCTTCTAAAATTCTTTTGCTGTGTTCTTGAATGGCATCAATATCATACTGAGAATCATGGAGCTTTTATACACCCTGTATGTAATTTTGTTTATTATTTACCGTTTTCCTAGGTAATCACTTTGATTGTTCTGTGCACCTCTTTGCATTGCTCTAATGACTTCTGTTGTGCATCAAGCAAACTACAAAGGCTTTTGAAAGACAGATAAATTATTTATGCCAATCCTACAAACCTGCCATTCAGGTTGTTCACTTCTGCTCCTGTCTGGTCTAGAATAACAGCTTTCATTCTCAACTTCATTTTTATTTGTTTACTTTTTAAATCTGTGTGTTTTTCTCCTGCTATACATCCCTATGTTATTAGAAGAATCTTTCCCAAAAGTTACATGCTGCTCAGAACAAACTTGTCAGCTGTTAATGTTCTTTAGCCCCGAGGGCAGTGCCTTGCACTAAAAGTATATGGCTTCTCTCTTTCCCCACTATACTCTATGTTTAACAGGCATTCTTAGAACAAAGTAATTTTAGGGCTATGGTTGATATTTAAGTCTCCTCATGTTGTTCTACTATCATTTATATTAACACTTCACTGTTTATTAGAGTAGGAGGTTTATTAAGAGTTCATGTTTTTGTGGGGATTTGAAGATACAGTATTTGTTATCCATGTAATTAAACACCAATCCCAATTATATAATAAAATCAGAATGTTTGCTAAAACATCATGCTTTTGTGTTCAGTCAATGGCTATGCTTCCAAGATTATTAGATACAAGAAGTATGTTCTGATGCAGTTGTGAGTTTTCTTAGCTTTTAAAGTAGTAAACAATATTTTCTTTGTGATGGTTGGAATTACTTTGAGACATTTTTCCAACTATTAACTTTCTCTGCTGTCTTGGGAACTAAATTAACTGTGATCATTAGTCACCTGTCCAAAATTCATAGTTGAACACTTGTGGTGTGTTGTGGTTGGAGATTTGGTAATGATCCTATAAAAGCAGGATGAGCTTGATCAGTGTCAGAGCAGTTTGTGGTTAACAGCTTGACCAGAGAGGAGACAGCCTTCATAAATTACAGCTGGCTTTCTTAAATCAGGAGAGTATTCAAGGAAACTGTTTCTAATTTTTATTTCTCTGGCAATTAAAACTTGTTATAGTAACTTCTGTACCATGGGATGGAATGACATCATTCTATTAGCACTTGGGAAGACTGTTATTTTGTAACTTTAAATAAAACCTTTTTTATTCCCGGCAATGTCTTCTCCATTCCCTAATCCTTGATAAAGGGGTATGAACAGAGGAGTTCTGTCTCAGAGTAAGTTGTTGCTGTCTGTTTGAAGATGTTATGTCCCATTTCAGCTGTCTTTTGAAGATTAGTCACATCATTACTTCATGCCACACCAGGTTTAAGAACACGGGTCAGCAGTGCAGTTGTACTGGGAGTAGAGTAGTTCTATCAGTTGCTGAAGCATTACCAGTTTTTGCAAGGACACTTCTTTTTGAAGTTATGACATGGTTCTCCTGCCTGCTCTTAGGGGGAGGATGTGGGCAACAGAAAGATGATTTAGTTTCTTGTGTTCATTTTTGTCTGATGTGTTTGTACACTAGGTCACTGCATAGGGGAATTGAACAACATTTCTGAAGCTATTAATGGATCACTGCAGTGGAATATTGAAATTTGCATAATCACTGTAGCAATCTGGATTGTAAAGCATTGAGTGATCCAAGGAACTTGTTAAGGACCAAATGTGGAGGTTTTCTGCACAGGGTGGCCAGTCAGTATTGCAGTGTGACAAAAAGACCTCTCAGGTTCAAGGCTGCTTCACTCTAGTGGATTTATCAGACTCTTGTTTCTGATTGTAGTCTCAGTGTTTTGCTTGACTTTCATAACTCTTTCCCATTTCCCATGGTTGTCTTGTAATCTGCGTAAAACAATTTTTATTTGCTTACCTTTGGGTCTGGAAACACTGCTGGCACATCCTTGGCTGTGGTCTAGAAAAGGGTACATGAATTGTAATTTTCATGCTGCTGATTTAATTTCCTCAAATTGTTAGGCCCATTTTCATAAGGCCCATTACCTCTAAACTTCTAGAGTTGCAGGGTGATCTTAATTAGCAAATTTTAATTTTTCTGAATATCTTTTGCAATTAATGTATTGCGGTGGGCTGTGCTGGGTTAACAGCTGGATGTGATGATCTTAAAGGTCTTTTCCAACCTTAATTCAGGTGAATTAAAGAGAAAATTAAATCAGTCTCAAGATTTGTGTTCTAAATGTTTATTCAGGAGGTACAAATATTCTAATTTTAAGATAGTCAAATTGGCAAAAATGACCAACTAGATGAGTAATAGTGCACAGTTGTTATGGAAATTAATAGGTGGGTTTGTTTTTAAAAATAAATAAATAAGGCTTCTGATCCAAATCTCTCATCCAAAAAAATGAGATGATGACAATATTCTTTGGGTATGACTTCATGAAACAAGCTGAACTAACAGAGCTCAGCTAGGAGGAGAAAAACCAACCTTTTCCCTGTCCTGTCCTTATTTGTACCTGACAGCTTTTTTACCACTCATCTGCAGTGAGTTCTGGTGCTTTTCTCATGCCACAGTAACTTGTTCACAAAAACAGCAGACAAGAGATCTGGCAAAAGAAAGTGGTTTTGGGTTTCTGGACTGCTGACTTACCTGTGTGAGGAGATGAATGTTAGACTTGTAATAAGGTGGCAGGGAGAGGGTACGGTGCCAGTGGAAGAGCAGGAGGAGAGGGAGGAAGAGGAATTAGGGTAGAGAGAGAAGTGAGATTTATACTTGAATGAGTGGCTAATTGTCAATTCCCCTCAGCCATACTGTAAAATCCTATTCTGTGTCAGCCCTTGGGACTCTGAGTGCAGCACAGTAAGCTGTGTCAAGCTGAACACAAAGAAATGTATAATAAGGATTGAAGTTTGTCTGATTAGGTAAAGAGGGGAATAGGAAAAGGCAACTCAAAAGACCCAAGTGATATCCTTTTTGCTAGTTTTATTTCTGACTTGAAAATGACTTCTGTAGCTGCAAGCTCTTCTTTTTTTGGTTGGTTGGTTTTTTAAGGGTTTTTGTTTACTTATTTTTGTTTGAGGTTTTTTGTAGGCTTTTGTTTGGATTTTGATTTTTTTCCCACCCCTCAGTTATGTGATTTGCCTAATAAACCCTAGAAACCCCAAACTTTGCTTTGCATTTGGAGGGGATGGTTGGAAGGTCAAGCCTAGTGGCATTTGGCCAGTATTGTGAGATCAGTTATAGAGAGGGGAAACTCCTGTTGCTTCTGAATAGAGGAACAGAATTTTCTTCTTGCTCTTCTCTGGGCATACATACATATATAAGCAAAACATACATGAATACATACAGCAGAAAATTACAAAATACTGTCCACTCTGAGGACTAATTTTACGGAGTTACTCATGTAATATAAATATTTTTGTACTAAAATTTAATCAAAACAAAAAATAGACCACTATTGTGATGTCTTGCTGAACATTTTGTATTAGGGATAATGATTTCTCATAAAGAAATTTGTTACTTAATTTTCCAGTCAGCATAAGTGCTCTAGAGAGAAATTCCTGCTCCCCTACTGCCTGTAACTTAAACAAAAGTATTTTAATTTCATTTAATCTCATTTGAACATCATACAAGTGTTTCTAGTAATTTCCTCTCCCTAGAATGCCTTTCAATGAAAAATTCAGGAGAGGATGCTCCACTTAGGGTGATCAATGCACCCTCTACAGAATTTGAGCAGCTGTTTCAAGTCCTCATGGATAAATCAGCCCTAACCTCCTCCTTTCTGCTGTCCCCAGGGAAGTGCACTCAGACAAACTCCACCAACCTCTTTGTTTGCGAGTGTGACTCGTGGAGGATCCTTTGGCCAACCCACCACACCCTGTGTGTGATTCCCCCCTGAGGGAGCCCAGTGCTGAGCACTGCTGGGTGTGGCTGTGGGTGGGGGGAAGTGTGAGCCCTTCCCAGTGAGTCCAGGCCAGCCAGCCTCAGCACTGAGCTGCAGGTCAGCCACCAAAATGATTTTTGTACAGGAATCTGAGGTAGATTTCAAAATGAGCTGTTATTTATCCCTTGAGAAGCTCATGAAAGGAGTGCTTCTGCCTCAGTGTGAAAGTGATTGTTACAAGGCATCCTTGAACTGTACAATATTTCCTGTGGTAATCAAAAGTTACATGAATTTAGCAAAATAAAGACAAATCAAAACAACTTGGCAGGTTGTTGGATCTGTTTCTCTTCAAGTGCAGAATTGTTCTTCCAGTGACATTTGTATGGAGAAGCACTGTGTGAGTTTGAAAGCCTGCAGCCTGAACTGGGTGTGTGTTTATACAGAAACCATTTGTGATGGTTGGTGTGAGAACCATGGCTCACCATCACTTTGACATGAGTGTATCTCAGGGTAGGGGTGGTGTTTTGAAATAGCCATGATTCATAGTGGGAGACAAGGGAGACTCCTGCTACTGACTGAAAAGCTGGGGAATAGTTCAGGGCATCTTGGCTGCAAATCCCAAAGCACAGCCCATAAAAATAGTGAGGAAACCTAATTTCCTCCTTCTCATGGTACTCCACACGTGGTGCTAATAATGAGTGAACATGTGAAAGGTCTTCAAATTGAGAATCAAGACAGAATGGGAATTTGGGGTTCAGTTTTGTGATGTCACATGTTCCACAGAGTTTCACTGTGTTTCATTGAAATGTGTTTAATTTTCCTGCACTGATCTTTCCATGATTAGGACTCTACCTGGAAAATTACAGGTGTGGTTTTTGAGAGCACATTTTGAATGATAATCACTTACTGTCTAATATTTTTATTGGAATTTCTCAGCACCAAAGTGTTTAATCAAGTGTCTTCCTGATATTTATTACCTAGTAAATTGGAACTTGTTACCATGTGAACAATCTGTATTTGCAATGAGGAAATTGCAGCTTCTTGAACAGCTGGGTAACTGCCTGATAAATGCTCTTTTTTGAGCAGTTTATGTGATTTCTGGCTTCTCATTCAACACTGTCAGTGATTCTGCATTCCTTCTTCTGAGAAGATTCAAATTCTTCAAGACTGATTAAAAAGACTGCTTCAAAAGTTTTTTGGATTGTTTGAATGTGGTTTCAGCGGTGGTGGTTGTTAGTTTGTTTTTGTGAAAGGAAAGATTGCTAATGGTTGGAGCACGCTGGAAAGAGGCTTTAGAGATACTCAGTATGTGCAGCATTAGCCTGGCCTTCACTGGTCATTTCAGAATGGGAGGAATAGTAGCTTTGAGTGTTCCTAGCAGTGAATAGCACTTCTAAGCAGTGGCCTCTGGTTTATTGGTTGGTTTGTTTGTTGTGAAACCGCATACACGGAATCACAGAATGGTTTGATTTAGAAGGGACCTTAAAGCTCATCTCATTTCAACCCCCTGCAATGGTCAGGGGCACCTTCCACTAGGCCAGGGTGGTGGGAGCCCCATCCAACCTGCCCTTGGACCCTTCCAGGGATGAGGCATCCACCACTTCTCTGGGAACCTGTGCCAGGGTCTCACCACCCTCACAGTGACAAGTTTTTTTCCCAATATTTAATCTAAATCTACCTTCTTTCAATTTAAATGAAAGGGTGCATGGATTATATGAGAGATATTCCATAAACTGCAAACTACTATTTTTTTTTTCTTGAAATGTGTATGCAATATTTCTACTTAATTTAAGGTTTTTGTAAAGTTTGAACCTGAGCACATCTCAAAGGGCTTTGCAAGAGTTACTTCTATGTTAAGTTTTGAATCTGTGAGGGGATGAACTGAAGGCGTAGGTGTGAACACCATGACCACAGAACAGCTCTGTCAGTGAACTTCAGACCTCAACCAGCTTAGCAGTGCTAGGCCTCTTTGAGCTGGGCTTTCCAGACTTACCAAATACCTTCCTTACTTCTCCCTAACAGATAAGTAAGTTCTTTGTTGGCCTAAATAGATTTTAAAACCCTCCTATACCTCCTCTGCTGAACTAAATCCACAAAAAATGTGTTCCAGAAATGGCAAAACTGATGCACTGGACTGGTCTGCAATCTAGTTACTACCATCATTTTATCTGAAATGCTAGTTGATTTTTTTGAAAGTACCTTACAATTCAGATTCACAAGTTTTGCAGTGTTAGTGTAGACTTGTAATCTAACTATAATTTTAGAAAAGGGTCACTCACTGGTTCCACACTTAGTGGAATCACTGCATCCTTTGTTTCTCCTGCTGTACAACTGGAGTTCTCTAGGGAGTCTTTCAGCAGAGCTTTATGAGCTGATGTTGGGCTCTGCCTGGGCCCACATGCACAATGCAGTGACTATTGAGGGCAGCCACTGTACAATCTAACTTCATGTAGAAATGAAATATAAATCACACTAAGTTTGTAAGATCTTTCAGAAGGGACTCCAAGTGTTTGATACACAGTTCAGAGGGGATTCAATACCATGATTAAACCGTAATCATAATTCATTGTTTATAAATGCACATAGCATTCTACAGACATTCAGCTGTCTGAGAGTTGTTTGCATTTGTTATTCCATTAGATAATATTATAATTATAAAGTTCGGTGCCATTCATCAATGAACTTTGGGTCCAAATTTCATTTCTAAAACTGTATTTACACTTTTCTGGTAGAGTAAACAAATGTCCATGGAGTCTAATGAATCCTACTTTTTTTTTTAAGTCTATCTTGTAGGTACAAGTTGCTCTGAAACTTACTGACATGAAGGTCTTGCCTATTGACAATCATATTCCTCTTAGAATTAATTTTTCTCGTGTGTCTTAAGAATGTTTAGTCAAGCTGAAATGCACTGGCCTGATTAATGGGGAAATGACAGAATCCCTTTCTTGGCATATTTTTTGTGTATAAACTCAAGTTCATTATTTCAATCTCCAAACCAGTACACTCTTGTCCTGTGTGAAGTGCTTTTCATGCCATGAAGCATGTTACAGGATTAGATTGCTTTGAGAACATGCCCTGAAGGTATTTTGTCAAAATGATTTAAATGGAGCTGATTTTTGAGATGGTGTTAACATACACCTTCCTAAACAAACATACACAGATGGCATTTGAAATCAAGGCTGCTTGATTTCAAGGGTTTAGATGGTTACACAGCAGCTGCAGTCTTCTCATGGAGATTCTTGACCATTTTTTAGAATTTGTATGTAGTAGTATTTTAATGTGATTGAAATGTGAGGATAAACTTCCCAACACTGTGGTGCTCAGAGCTGTGTCCTCTGAACATCACATGGAAGAAGATTTGCAGAAGTGAGTGTTCACTCATGTGACTGAAGTAACTGTTCATAGCTTCAGAAATCCTGAGCTAAGACTTGTATGTAGTCTTCAAATAAAATGCTATATTTTTTCTTTTTTCTTTTAAATATGGAAAGTAACATGATGGCTGCAAGAATTAATCTCACCTAACACCAAATATCCAGTGATGGCGAGAAGTAGATGCTTAGAGAAGAGTCCAAACCAGAAATAGTCAGTCATGCTGTTCCCAAAATATTGCCCCAACAGTCAAGAAGTTGTCTGAGAATGTTTCTTAGCAGCAGCATCTTGTGACAGATACTTCCACTGTGTATAATACCAAAGTTGTATACAATATGAAGAATTAGCTCCTTGTTCTTTACTCTGAATCTGCCACCATCTGATTTAATCTGATGCACCATTTTTTCCCCTCTTGTTGAACACAGTGAAAAATAATTCCATATTTGCTTCCTCTGTCAAATGTGGTTTGTAGGGCCTTATCACATCTGCTCTAATCTCTCTCATTTCTGTATGTCCTATCTGCTTAACCATTATCTGCATGAAAGCTCTTCTGTGCCTCTTGTCAGCACTTTCACTTTCAGTCAGCCTTGTCTTGCCCTACTGTGATGCAGATGAGGAGGCACAGAACATCCAAACGTTCCAATGTCACATTTTGTTCTAGAGTCATTGCACATCTAGAAGTAACTCTTCTAGTGATTTGCAGGAATTTCAGGGCTGGGAATTTTTGTTTTAAGGATAGACTACCATAAAACAGAGATGTGCATGACAGGCACAGCAGAGCATCTCTGATTGTACTGCAGCTGCTCCTCAAAAAGCCTAGAGGGTAAGTGTGAGAGCTTATTATATGTTTGGGATGTTGGTGAAGTAAAAGGGAAGTGTCCAAATGAGGACTAGATTTGCCATTTGATTAATCTTATTCTAAAATTATCATTATCTGATTAACAGCCTTTAGAAAAACAAATGCTTATAAAGCCACATCACATGATCTGCCTTTAAAATCAGTTATTTTCAAGGTCTGTGAAGTTATTCTTGTTTGGGCTGTTTCCGTGTGGCTGAAAATACTCTTCCCTTCTCCCCCATCCAACTTTCTACTCAATTTCCTTTTCCTTGTCCCCTGTGTTTTAGTCCCTGTCAGACTGATCCTGTGTTGCAAGCAGGGCCCCTAATGCTTCCTCTGTCTTTTCAGGAAATTTTCACTACCTTTGTTTTAAGGTAGCCATCAAACAGAATTTGCCTGGCTGCACAGACACTGAAATGCCCTGTGAGATACCTTAGGCAGAAGTGGTTTCCCACTTTCTCAGCTCGGTACAATGAGAGATGCAGGCAGGGGAGCAATTTGGCTGAACAAGAGGAACAAAAGTGGAACTTTTAAAACACAAGAAACAAACTCCAGCTTGCCAGACAGGAAAAAAGCAGTTATATGGCTAGGAGGGAAAAAAAAAGAAAAAAAGAAAAGCGTGCTGAGGAGGGAGTTAAAGCAATGCTCTGTGTTGTGGCACCGTGACATCCTCAGTGACATGGTGCAGGTTCCGCTCAGATGAGGGGAGCACAGCGCACTGAATGCGGGTGCCGCTGCCGTGGGTAGGGCTGGAGCCCGGGCTGGACTGGGGTCTCTGTGCCATTGGGCAGCGCTGTCTGTCCTGTCCTCCTGCCCTCCTGTGGGACCCTGGGCTGCCAGAGCCGCTCTCGCAGCCATCCTGCGGGCAGCGCCCGCTCCGTGTGTCCTGTACCCGTGCGCTCTCGGTGCTGCGGCAGCCAGAGCGGGGAACGGAAGGCACAGCGAGGCCCGAGGCGCTCGTTCCGCGGCAGCGCCAGCGGGCGGGCCCCGAGGGTGTGTGAGGGGCCGGACCCGCCCCTGGGCCCGCCCGGGCCGGCGCTGGCGCTGCCGCAGCTCGCAGTGTGCGGCGGGCCGGCCGCGGGGACGCGCTCCGGGCCGCGGGCCGGGGCGCAGCTCAGCCACAGCGCTGCCGGGGGCCGGGCACGGCCGGCGCCTCCCGCCCGCCGCTCGCTCCGAGCCGGCACCGAGCCCCGGGAGCGCCGCTCCGAAAGCCACCATGGTGGCCAAGGATTATCCCTGCTACCTGTCCGCCAAGAGGGCCAATTTCGCCTTGGAAGCGCCGACGGTGACCAGCCCGGCTAAGGAGACCGAGGTACTGCTGACACGGTTGCAACTTTATTTTCCTTTATTGTGTGACCTGCATTGCACTGGGGGAAAGTAACGTGGTGTGAGAACAGGCTGCAGTGTATGGATACCCGTTTTGCTTAGGCATCCTTTACTGCCTTCTCTAGGTATTCACCTCTCTTCTGGAATAAAGCCAGGAACAGAATCTAGATTTTTTGTCATCTATCACTTTAGGAAAATTAATCTTTAAAACATCTGATTGAGACGTACCTGTTTTACATAAGTAGCTTAAAGAGATTTAGCTGTATTTTATTCCAAGACTAAGCATTACTTACAAATTGTTAAACTGACATAGGAGCTGGAAGGGAATCAGTAAAATGGTGTCTTAAAGCATTGATTTTAAGACACCATTTACATTAACTGTCTATTCTTCATCACAATAAGCAAAACATTAATCTGATGTACAGTTAACTGAAAATCTTGTCCTATCAGCAGATTGACTGCTCTATTTCTTAAAAAGCATGGAAGCCTTTCAAGTGACATTAAAAATCTTATTCACTAACTCAAATCCAGCAATGTTCATGAAAAACTTGAATATTTGATACTTTAGGTTAATGTTGGTTTGTGTTTAGGAAAAAAACAGTGACATTAAGGATTGTGACTTGTCTGGAGGAAGGCAGAACATATATCTGAAAGTTTTTATTACTTAAATATATAGTTTCTTTATTAATCTTGGTTGCTGAGTAACTTGAAGACAGCTTATTAAGTTAGGTTCATTTAATACATCTCCATCAAATATTAATTACCTCCCCACTTGATTAGGTCTAAAGTAAAAGTAACATAAGCCCAGTGACCTTATTTAATCATGATGTTAAGCTAAGAACTGAGATGATGCTGCACTGTGGCTTTCCAGTGTACTTTTACATGGAGAGACTTAATTATTTAGCTTGAGGTGGAATTCTTTTCAGCTATGTGTTTTTGAAAAATTAACACCCTAAGTGTGTGTGTGTATGCATCTATGGAAAGCACAAGCTGTTAGGTACTGAATGTTCTTCTCAAGGGTACTCATTGTATTAATGATAATATTAAAGAAATACGATTTTAGCCTTTACTGTGTGGAGGGATTTTTTGTGAATTAATAGAACTGGCAGATCTGAAGAGCTGGAGTGTTGCTCTGTTACAGTTAGGAAGCTTGATTATAATCAAATTCCAAAGAAAAAGACTCAGTGAAAGCTGAGAGCATGAGGAAGTATTGAGTAACAGATGTGATCAATCAAAATTACAACGTGAAAACAGCTTGTGTTTTATACGAACAAGAAAAGGCACCCTTCTGCTTTCGAGCTGTTTGCTGAGAGTAGGATGGGATTCCAGCATTCTGAAAAAGAAACTTTTAAATATCCTGTAAGACCACCCACCACTCCAAAAAATTGATTCAGAAAGCAGAAATAAGAGCTACTCCTTGGGAAAGGCATTATACGGACTGGTGTATGCAGCTTGTTTCTTTGAAATCTGTACGGGGGAAAAATCCTTAAGCTCTAACCTGAAGCTGTTCTGTCAGCTTTTAGCATTTGCAAGGGGAATTAAAGCTGTTGGGCGCCTTCTGCCACAGCTGGGTGTTACTGCAGCAGAGCACTCCTGTGTCCAGGCTGGGCGTTTCTGCCTTTGCAAACGCCAGTTTACTTCTAGTTATTAACGTGTGAAATTGGTTGTTTTTTTAATAACTGAAATTGTGCATAAATGTTGGTATATTTGGATTAGAACAGATTTTCTGCTTTATAGATGTTTTGAGGAACAAGTCAGTGGCAGAAAAGAGAACTGAGGATTTCTGCTTCTGGCTCTTTCTTTCAGCTGTGCCAGCTCCCTTGGCATAAACTCTGTGGAAAGTTGCACAGTCACAAAACGATGACAAAGGAAATTTCCAAAATATATGTAAACACTAAAATCTGGATTCTGATAAAAAAACTGGTCTTCTAGTACAAGTCATCATAGTTCTTTTCAAGTGCAGTTTAAGGGCAGCAAAACACTGCAGTACCTAGTACCTGAGTTAATATGGCAAACACTATAAGGTCTTTACTTGAACCATTACATGCCCCACATAAAATCCTGTAGTACAATTCTAGGGATAAACAGTACAGAGGTGTTGGGTTCTTCCCAACTTTTTTATATTTCAAAAATAGAAACAATTAGTAACATTTGAAACTTGCTTACTCTAGTTATAAAAAGCCCCACACCTTTCCTGATGACAAACACTATTTTCCATTTTTCCCCTTCTAAAGCCAACACCCAGGCTGGGTGGGCAGCAGGTGAGAAGGAGCATTCACAGCCACAGATTGAGGTTTAAAGGTCTGAATGTGAGGTCATGGCAAGGAACTCCTGAATTCCTCAGAGTAAGGATGTCCTGTTCTGCCATACAGGATCCAACACAGGATTTAGGCTCTGAAAACTACAACGGGGGCAGAGAATTCCTCTGTGTGTCCAGTGTGTTGTATGTCTGCTTACAGCCCTTACAGTGCAGGACTCTGACCTTGGAGCCAGGGCTGTTTGCAGCCTGGCTTCTGTTGTCTCCTGCCATCCTCCCAGCACGGCTGCAGGAGCTCTGGGCTGCCTGCTGCTCTGCGTGGTGTTTATTTGGGGGATGGTGTTTATTTGTGTTTATTTGGGGATGGGGAATGTGAAGGAGAACCCAGCGGCCTCCAGGCCATGGCACATCATTAACAGGGAACCAGGCTTGGAGCCAGAGGGAGAGAGGCCAAAAGATTATGAGATAAACTCCAAGTCATGAATTTTCTTTGATCTTCCTAAATGTATGTGTTTCATGTTAATGAAATATTAGTAAGTTGCAGTTTTGACATATTTCAGGTAAGTTCAGGTGCAGTGTAGCTGGAAACATGTCAAACCCCTGCACTTGGAATTGCTGATCTGTTCTGCGTAATGGCAGTGTGAAACAAACAGCTTGTCTTTATTTTTCCATTCAGTAAATCACTGTATGATATCTGCTGGTTAATTGGCAGTGCAGGTTAATATCCAGTCAGTTCCAGAGTGGAAAAGCTCTCTCTTAGACTGCCTGGTCAAGCAGCTTGTAATGAGAGGAAATGCAGAATTTAATCAACTCTACATTAGTTGTCTGGGTTTTTCAGGGTTTCTGTTGCTTGTGTTAATTTACCTCAGTGTGAGGTTTTTCTGTTAATTTGCCTTCATTTCCTAACTCCTGCTAGAGGTATTGATTTCTGGATATTGCAGACAAATGATCAGTCAAGATTGCTGGATGCAGCTTGTGCTGATGCTGCTGACACTTGAGTGCTTCTGCCCTGCCTATGGCAAATGAAGTCTGGAGGGCAGCCAGGAGGCAATCCTTGATTAACACAGGGTGGGATAACATCATGCAAACTTCACTGTTGTCTTTGACCAGGAATATTTCACCACTTCCCTAAATGGCTGTTCATTGTACCCCAGCTATCATTTCAGGTTCTCTTCTTTGTAGTGCTGTGATTAAAACAAAATGTCTCTGGATTTTTCTTTATTTGCTTGCTGATTTTAAGGAGACCTACAAGGAGGAACAACAAACCTCTTCCTGCTGCCATCAGGGAGTGCAGGTGGTACATGGATTTCAAGGAAAGTTGTATGATCAAGTTGCCTTTGTGTCAATTCACTAAAATTGCTTATTAAATTCTCCTTGAGATGCTGGCAGTTTTAGTAGAGGGATGCCTCTCCCAGGTTTTAGTATGGACTCATGTGGATGATTTGGTTGCCTTTGTGCACCATTGAACTATACTTAGAACTGCTTTAGAGTCACCTACTTTGTTTTTCTTTACCATTTACCTCAGTTCTAGAAGAAGCACTGTTCTATAATTTTTCAATCAGAATCTTTCTAAGATACTATGAAGCAAAGGGAAATTCTCTGCTGTTTCAGTATAAAATCCCAGTATTTTTAGTGCCAAAATCTATTGAGACACTGTTGTTCTGGTTTTAGACTTGCTTTGCTCTGAAGGTACATAAAGCCTGAGATGCTTGGTTTAATTTATTTTTAGATTTAAGTGTTTGCTGTGTTAAGGATTGTCGTAACATAGGTTGTTTTTTCTATTTTAACCTTTTTTGGTTTGCTTTGTTTTTTATCCTGCTGAAGGTTAAATACTGATAACATCCTGTGGAACAGAGCTTGAATGTGGGGTTTTTTTATTAAACTCCAAGTTTCGGGGGCATTTATTAGAGCTGTTTAATCTGAGGCCAATTTAACTAGTAGCAGACTAACAAAAATAATATTGTTGGGCTTTCTGCCATGACAAATGTTGACTTACCCTTATAAAGTTGACTAAAAACTAATAACCTTTAAAGTATGGAAACCTTTAAGGCGTATGGAAATATAGCCAGTTACTTGAAATCTGAAACAGAATGGTTCTGTTTGAGTTTCCTGGCACTGCTTGTGAGTTAGGTATGAAACAAAGGTTACTGTACTGTTTCAATTTATAGTGTCTTCTATTTATTACACTCTTAACACTCTTGAGACCAATTTAAGTTAAGACGTTTTTCCTTAATGAATGCTCCCATAGCACAGAATGCATGCTTTGGATGTCTCTTTGTCCTGATTCACATCAAAAATGGAAAAAAGTTAACCAGCATGATTTTTATAAAATGTGAAGCAAGGTAGCTACCTTAGATCCAGAATTACTGCTGTAAATGTCTCAGAACTTGCTGAACTCCAGTAAGTTGAGATTCTAACAGGCATTGGCAATTTCAGCCACTTTGTGTGTGGGTTCAGTTGGCCTCTGAAGGTTAAAGGTAAACAGGATGAATTCTACTATTCTAAAATGCAAAGTTTCTGTACCAGTTTTCACATAGCACTTATTTTCTGTGCTGTGTAAAAACCTTTGTAAGTTCCTTTTGTTGAGTTTGGTTTTAAATACAATCAGAAAAATCAACACGATATGCTGGTCACAGTAGTGCAGCAGACACAAGAATAATGGCCCCTCAGGGGAACATTTTCCCTTGTTTGTGGGATTCAGCACCAGCCCTCCGACATGGAGAGCGCTGTTGAAGCTGCTGATAAGAGATGGGAGTCAGGTGGAAAAACAATCCTAGCAGCAGTGAACACAATTGGCTCTTCCCTGGCAGGAAATCCCTGGCTAAGCCTTGAGGGGCACAGAGTGGAAGGATTTTGAAGTGAGGTACTGGAGCAAGTGAAGACCTTTTATATGGCACCTAGACTGCTATTCAGCCTGTGTTATCCAGGTCATTGGTTCTGATCTTCTTAGGGCAATATGGAGGGAACCTGGCCTCATTCTTTTTGTCTCCTTTCTTTCTGTTTGTTAGGAAACAAAAAGCAGTCTTTTGCTAAAGTAATTTATCCACCAAAGAGTGATAATTAGGCTGTGTGTGGTCTTGAAATGATAATGTATCGAAAACTGACACAGTTAAATGGGTTTAACTCACTCTGCTTTGAACTTTGGGACTATTCCATTCCTTACATAGACTAGTAAAAGAGGCTTTTTAAATTTTGCTGATGAAGAGCACCAAAGTGTTACCTTCTTCCCCTAAATAGCCTTCTAGAAGATTTCATATCGGTGTAGCGTGTTCTTGGATACAATACAACCAATTATTAGTTGCCAGTTTCACTAATGAAGAAGCAGAAATAGCATGAACTCAGCTGTCAGTGCATTACTGCTAATGTAAGTACCTAGTTCTTCATGGGATCTTCTGCTTTTCCACACTTCCATGGCTGTTTGAATGCTCAGTCTGGCCTGGGAGCAGGTGCTGTGTGCTAAGTTTCAGGCTTTTAAATAGCAATCTGTTTGGGTCCGTGCATCAGCCCCAAAATAATGATACAAAAGTTACCTGTTTGTCAGGATGTCATCATTGTGAAACGACCATATCACAGTTTAGAAAGCAACACTTCACTCGGTTCTGCAAGGCAAAAACTTAAATTTTACTGCAAAGGGAGCTGGCAGCTGTCAGTCTGCTCACTGTGGCTTCCCAGCAATGCTCTGGTTGGAAGTGAATGCTGCATTTTCCTGCTGTCCCATAGCAGAAGGGCCTTTTTTGAGATTATACATTAAAAGGTAGAGCTTTCCTTGCTTACTCAGTAGTCTAAACTACTGGGTTAGAGTTTAATATATAGAAGATACTGGAGATATGATTGTACCTATAAATAAAAAGTAAATTAGAATGAAGAAGCAATTGGAAGCCCTGTGTCCTTCATGTCTAATTAGAGGCATGGCACCTTTGAAACTTCTTGTTTGATAGCTTCCCATCTTAAATTGGTGATAATCACTGTTTATACTATGGTGATTAGTCCTTCTTCATAGTAATTCTTCAGAAAAGTATATTAGAAAAATGTACAAATAAGGACATAGTAGGTGTTTGAAATGTCCATTGTCTGGTTTTCAGTGCTGTCTATATTTTGGACAAAGATTTGCTCCTTTTATCACTTTGTTCACAGTTTCAAGTTCTTTCTGAGGCTGCATGTGTTCACAGTATTTGCAGCTTAAATTTTTTTTGTCTCTGAATTCAAATGTTCCTGAAGTCATCTTAAGTTCAAATATACAGCTCCCTCCAAAAGCCATCTGCTCATTGTTCTAGCCTAGCCAGGTATTAATTTGACTTCACTTGACTGTTCAGCCTTTGAAGTTCCTGCACTCGTGTTTCCCTCAGCTTTATTTAGCCTTATATCAAATTTAAAGCCCTGTCAGATTAATGTTACTTATTCACATATACCAGCTCCACATTTTGGAAACTCTGCCAAACTGTAGTCTGGGTCTATTTTTTTTAACTTACTTCCCGTATTGCTTTGGCAAGCCTTCATAACTCTGAAAATACAGTCTAACATGCAATAATTTCAAAACTCTGCAATAAGGGTTTTTTTTAAAGATACCAATCATAATGGCTTTAAAAGGTCAGGCAGCACATTGTAACTCCTGAATTTTTTTGTCATAACTTGGCCCCTTTCCCAGTCTGGACAGGTGATGGTTGTTGCAGTGGATCCAGCCCCTAAACCCTCTCTCTCGCTCCCCTGCAAGTTCCCAGAGCTGTGAGGGGGAGGCAGGAGGAGAGGAGCAGGGATGCCTTTGGCAGCTCTGAGGGCAGCCTGGAGTCTGGTGTTCATTGCACCAGTGCTGTGTCCTCATGGAGCCTCCTTGTGCTGGCCAGACACTGCTCCAGATTCATAGAGGGTTTTATGGCTGTGGGACTTCTGGTTAACTGAGAAATTGGAGAGTCTTCAGAGACAAATTAGTAAAATAATGAACATGTTGGACTGATGTGCAAGTGCAGATTCTGGTCAGTATCTCTGGGTAAAGCAGAACAGTTCATGCAGTCCCCTCTTTTCTTTTGTGTTGTTGGCTGTGATGAACAGAGTCCTTGCTGAGAAAAACACCCACCTGTTCAGAACTTGCCCTTGCCTGTGCAAGTGTTCCCTCCAGACTGGCCTCAGTAGTTTGTTCAGCTTCTCTGCAGGGCTGGTTTGGAGAGGTGACACAGCTTGAGAATGAGGGTGCTGATGAGAGGGGAGGCAGAGGCACAGTGGATGTAGAAGTACAGCAGAAATCCTGGGATCAGATGTGCAGCAGTTTCAGCATTACTGGCAGTTTTAGAATTGCTCTGCTAGTGCTGTATTTTCATTGCACAGTCAAAGCCTTATTTGTACAAATTTCATTTTACTGCAGTATAAATGGTGACACAGTGCTGATGGCTTTTGTTGTGAGACTACTCTGAATAAAATGACACCTGGAACACTAAGATTTGTTGAGTTTTCACTTCCAGCTCAGTGTCTTAACCTACCACACAGTTTCTAGTGAAGGAGAAAATCATGTTGTAAGTATTCAGAAAAGCTTTCCTCATACTTAAAAATTTAGGATTAACAAGATTTTCTTTCAGAACTCATCGGTAAAGGTGTAAAGTCTCAGGCTTCTGAAGTTATCTGTAGTAATGTTATTTGAGAGAATCCTGTAATAATGCTGATTTCTTTTCATAAAATTGAATTCTAAGTTTGGACTGCATATTTAGCTGTTCTGAATTCTGGTCAGAATTTTCCATGTGAAATCAGAACACGATAGATTGCATGAGGAATTCAAGGAGGGCTGCTGGCACAGCAGGGCAGGACTGCAGGTACCTGACCTGGCTCTGCCTGCTGGGGGAACGGCTGGCCTCTAGTGGCTCACAGCAAGAGGTTCCACAAGATCTTAATGGTGTTTGATGGTGGCTGAAACTCTGCTTGGAGTTCATCTTTAAAATCAGTTTCTGTTTTCAGTGAGGTTTTGCAACATCAGCATTAGTAAATATTATACTGCCTTAGCACTTTTCTCCTTGAAATGGATGGGGGCAATGGATTCCAGAAGGGATACAGCATAAAGGAGTAATAATTTCTATTAATCCTATCTCCTGGGAAGTCCCTCCAATGTTGATTTCCAGGTTTTGCAGCAGGGCTGGGGTGCTGGTGCTGAGTGCCCGTGCTGCTGAGGCAGAGCTGCTGGCACAGGCTGTGCTGCTGGCACTGCCCAGGGCTCCGTGTCCCTGCACTGCAGTGCAGCACCTTCCTGACCAGCTGGCCCTGCCAGGGCTCTGCTCTGGGCTCCAGCACTCACAACTGGCACAAACAGCTCGTGCTTGTGCCACCAGCTGGAGGAGAATTGCACTGGAATCTCAAAGGTTTTCCCTGTGTTTTGGGGAGGGGGTGGGATGCTGCTGCTGGAGAGGTGAGTGAGTATATAAGCATGCGAGTGCTGCAATGACGTAAAAATGCTCCTGAAACCTGCCTCAAAGACATGGGTGCTGAAAAGAAAGGGTTATGAATAACAGTGCAGTGATGAAGATAAGGATTTAACTCGCTTTAGACTGCTACAGTTCTGTAATGCCAGGTGTCATGTGTGATGGAATACATTATTTTTGCTAGAGGGTTAAACACTTTGTCGCTCATCTCAGCTGGCTTTTATGGATTTCCAGGTCTGCCTGCTGAGAAGTAAATTAAATATGTAGCTGCTTCTCACCTTTCCTCTGTTGCTGCACTAATGGAAGAGAATTTTTCTTGCCAGTAATACAGATGGTGGTCATCGCTGCAGAGATTTATTGTTTGGTATCAAGAAGGATGACAAATCTGCATTATCTCCAGAAGGATGTATATTTCTTTATATTTAGAAAAGGATAACAGGCATGCTTCATTTTCTTAAATCTATGTCCAGACAACTGGAGGCATAGCAAACCTACACAAACTTTATAAGCATGGCTGAAAAAGAAAGATGAACTGCATTAGGATGTCCTTGAAATATGGTGTTGGATTGGGTTTTTAACTTCACTTGGAAGGTTTGGCTCTTTTTCTGTTGCCTTTTGCATGTGCTGTTCGAGATCCATTAAATGTCAGATGGAGGTTAGGAAGCCAAGGGTAACTGTTCTATTTTTATGTATTTATAATCACTTTTTTCTGTGTTATGATTTCTGGTTTTTTTTTTTAATATATCTGCAGGACAATAGGCATACTATTTTGGTTATACATTACTTTGGGTGCTAAAATATATATGAGAAGGACAACGTTGAATTGTGTGCTTTATGGTAGATTTTGCTAATTTTCCTTTATATTTTATGCAAAAAATAGGTGTATGTAGCATGTTATTAATGTGTTTGTATATGTGACAATTTTCATAAGAACATGCATTCAGAGACAATAAGAGTTAAAGATTTCTGTCTAAATTATATATTCTGTAAGAAAATACATTTAACTGAATGGAGTCACATGCTGACAGTGCCAGAAGCAAAGGCACACAGAGAATTGTTTATATTTCAAAGCATTCCTTTCAGTGAGAAGATTATCATAATGTGCGTTAGCTGCAGAGCACTGCTGAAAATTTTTCTGCTAAGAATGAGTAAAAATAATCAAATTATTTTCTGTTTCTTTGCCTCCCTTCCCTGTTCCTGGCCATGGCAGCTGCTTCATCATTACATTTTTCAGCAATTTCCAGGACCTGTATGTACCAGCCAAGAGCAATCTGTCACTGTCAGCATTTGAAACTGCTTTTGTTTATTTACTGCCCTAATGATAGACCAGGTTTGCAAACTCTCTTGCTACAAATGCTTTCTTAGGAAAATCAGCAGAACTGTTAGCAATCTTTACCTGATTATGCTCACACTCTGCTGACTTTTTTTCCTTTCCTTCCTCCTGTGCTGCAGGAGCCCAGTAACAAACGGGTCAAGCCTCTTTCCAGAGTCACATCCCTGGCCAGCCTCATCCCCCCTGTGCGAGCCACTCCGCTGAAGCGCTTCAGCCAGAGCCTGCAGGTAAGGGCAGCGCCTCCTGATGCTGCTGTGCTCCCCCTCAGCTGCTGCTGCTGCTCCCCCTCAGCTGCTGCTGCTGCTGCTGCTCCCCCTCAGCTGCAGCCCCTGTGCTCCCCCTCAGCTGCAGCTCCTGTGCTCCCCCTCAGCTGCAGCTCCTGTGCTCCCCCTCAGCTGCAGCCCCTGTGCTCCCCCTCAGCTGCAGCTCCTTCCTGCAGCAGGGATGCACAGGGACACCAGTATGTGCCAAACAGGCTTGGGCACCTTGCCACCACAAGGTCACTCAGCTTAAAACTCTCACCTCAAAAAAGTCACTTCTCTCTTTAATGTTTTTCACTTACCAGGAAGAAAACTATTGCACCTGTAGGATATAAAAATAGTTTACTAAAGGATTGCAGTTGCTTTTAAAATTTGATGAAGAGAATATTCCATAATGCTTTTTCTTAATGTTGGTTGGTTTCTTTGAAAGTGTTACTTTTGGTTTAGTTGGTCAGGTAGGACTACTAAATTTCCTCCTGTAGAGTGAATTTTGACCTTAGCTAAACAAAAGAGTTAGTGAATAATTGGAAATTTCCAAGTCATTTTCCAAAGGTGATGGTGGAAATTAATAAAAGGTTAACAAATTTTAAATGCAGTTTCTATGTTACAGATTAGGAATGTAATATTGTACATACTTGGAGATTAATGAAACTTAGTTTATAAAGCATTTGTGCTTTCAGACCTAGAGATGGCAAAGTATTGGGGTGCACAACCCTTAATTGCACTGCTCTGGGTCTGGCCCGGAAAACTACTGTTTCTTCTTTAAAAGAGTTTATGTAGAAAGGCTTGTCAAATATCTAAAGATAATTATTTAACAAGCTTAATTTCTTTGAGAGGAGCTGTAAAAGGAACTTGAATGTGTTCGAAATGTTCCTTAATCAAAATTACCTAAATTAGAGCTTTACTGAAGTTACCTGTTAAGGAGGAAAGAAATAAAACTTCAGTGTCCATTGAGAAATAAAAAGTCATGGGAAAGAACTCAATTTTTCTGTAGTTGTAATTACCTAGAAAATTGATATTACAGGGATTTTTGACATTGGTTTTCCTGTCTTTGGTTCCTGTGATGTTGAAAGTGCAGATTTCTGCACGGGGTTGGAGGATCAGCCAAATGTCTGCAGCCCTGCCTGGCTCGGTGCAGGTGAGGTCTGCGTGACTGGAGCAGAGCTCCCTGAATCCCCTGCAGAGTCTGCCAGTCTGCCTCCAGGGGAAGCTGGCTCAGCTCTGGAAGGGCCACATCAGTTCCAGTTCTGAGCAGTGTGGAAAAGGATTTAATTTTTGGCCAAACCTCTGCTGAGCAGGGTGCTTCCCTTTCCACAGCCTTAGGCAGCTGTTGGCCTCATTTAGGTACCTGTGCTATTGTTCTGCAGTGAAAGCCTCTGGGACTGCACAGTCCAGTGCCCAGAACAATATTGCATTTAATAAAGTTGTGTCAGACTAACCAAAACAACGATCCTTTCATGTATGCAGTAGCAGCTTCCCAAAATGAGAACTATATTAATGTGTTTCAGGGTAAACTTTGTCAAAAATAGGAGGGAAAATAACAGCTTTGTTGCAAGTCCTAGTATTGCAAGCATTTCTGTTTTGCTCTGTTCATACTGCCCATAAGAATATATTTTAATTAGCAGATGAAACAGTGGTGTTATTTATACCAGCCCCTCTAACTATGTGCCTGAAGGACCTGTGATAAGAAATCAGCTTTTGTGTTCTCCAGATCCTGCTGGTGATGTCCCAGCTGTAAATTGACGTCTTATCTGATTTTCTCAACAGCTATAGAGCAGGAACAAAAAAGACTGACCTTGTGCCCTTGTGCTCAGGTGTCCCACTTGGAATTACTTAGAAACATTCTGGGAAGTACATATGGCTATTTCACTGCATTATCCTTTGACATAGCTGTGACTGTGTCTTGGGAACAGTATAGGTTTCTTCTCATCATGTGATTTCCTGTAAAAAAGAAAAAAGTGTTGATTTTTCTTACTGAGTGAACTTTTATGTATTTTCATTGTTACTTTAGTCCAAACTCATGTTTTTTCTTGCATTGCTGTTAGATGTTCTGTGTCTGTAAAATGAAGGAAACTTCTGTCATCACCACAACATGCAGAACAAACAACTTCTTCCCCTGGAAGAAAACAAAACAAAGTCAACAGAACATCCATCTAAAAAGACCACTCCAACAGCATCAGTAAAATGAGTTAAAAAATTCTGAGATTCCTTTATGGCATTTCAAATAAACCTTCTTAGATATTCTTCTAAATGGAAGATATATACAAGAAGAAAAAAAGTGTGTAGGTTTTTTTAAAGATATGTTCTTGGCAGCTTTTCATATTTTGCATATTTTATTGATTATAGAAGTATTTGATTTTTTTATGTGTACTTCACTTTATTCCAATTTTCCACTTATTTTCAATACTTTTTCATAAGGATTGCAAGTAAAAATATTTGAAGTCTTTGAGGTTTTCTTTCAGGGCCTTCATTTTTGTTTTTTTTTCTGTTTGTTTGGTTTGTTATTGACTATTTGTAGTCATTGTGTTCCTGTCATGTAGGGCAGTGTACAGCAGCTGGCCAATAAAATGCTGTTTAGCTTCATCTCTGCACTCTGTGCAGCTGCAGGATACCTAATGCCAAGCAGGTAGTCTCACTTGTTAACCCACCTGGCAATCCAGTTTATTTAGCTGCATTTCCAGTCTCCATCAGGCTACACCAATGATTGTGATGATCTGCCTGGTTTTATTCACAGCTGTGCTGTTGGGCTTAAAGCACAAAGTAGGATCAGAAAAAGAGCTGCAGCTGATGCTGAAGAAAGAAATTGAAGTCTGGCTGGCTTCTCTGCAACTTCCATTTTAATCAGTGTGTCTTGAATTTAAGTAGGGGGTCCAAATTACTTTTATTGTCTTAGGACACCAAAAATTTCTAAAAATCCTCAAGAAGAAAATAGTTAAAAATATCAATTCTGAATGCCATAGCTTTGATCAGTAGTGGCCTTTGTCCAGTATATGAAGTTTTTTACTTTATTGCAGCTCTAATTAAGGGTTCTTAATTGCATTGATTAACATTGGTAACACATAGACTCTTCAAGAAACAGTCTTATAACAGCCAGGGAAATGTGTTACCACAAAAGAAATATGGTAAATAAAATGAAGGGTTGTGGATGGATTTTTCCTCAGCTCCTTTAGTTTTTGGAATTATATGAAAATTTTAATCATCCCACAAGGCCATAATTTTTAAACAGTGTGTGAGACATGTTTTTTAAGGAAGCCAGAAACTTCCTTATAAGAAAATATTTTAAAAAGACTGGAGATATAGAAATGCTCTTTTGACATTCCTGCAGTATTTTGGTTTTTTTGAATTTTTCCTTCTTGACAAGTACAAAGCAAAGATAGCATCAGAGTATCTTCAAACTTGTTTTTAGAATTTTTTGGTAGAACTTCAGTTTAGGGCTGTATTCCACTAATAACTAATCTCAGTTCTGTGTCCCTTATTAAGCAAGGTACACTTTGTATGGTTCATGAAAAGGCTGATGGATGAAAGAAATCAATTAAATATATAGTCATTGTGTCTAGGGAGCAAGGATGCTAAGCAAACAAGCAAGCAGGATTTTGGGGAGTTTGGTTTCATTTTGAGCCTCTCTGTGCCCCTTCTGCCCGATGAGGACAGTTTAGGGCTGTGGAGGATTGTATGGAGTGTTCTCCTGCAGCAGGGAGGAACATTCTGTCAGTGCATGGGAAAGGTCACTTTTCCCAAAATACTGCCTAATTTGAGTTTGCTCTGTGATTCCTCATTCTAACACGTGAAATTAAGCATGTAATTTCATATGTGTTTCTGTATATTCTTAACTCTGGAAGAAGACTAGCACCTGACTTGCAAGGTTTTGGAAGAGGGGGGTGTATGTCCATTGTTAAGGTTTTTTGTCAATTCCAAGTACAATTCAGAACGGCTTCTGTTAAAGGACGGGTTTTTTATTTATATCATGTCTTCTGATATGGGGAAAACATAGTATTTATAGGCTCTGTTTGCATTTTATGGGCTCTTATCTTAAGAGAAGAATTTCAAATATTGTCCTTTGTGTATGCTGCTTTCAACCTGGAAATTGAGAGAATTTATGTTGTTTTAAATATTCTTACCCAAGGCAATTGAAAGATGATTTTGTTATGTAAGGCAGGTTTTAAATAACAATAAAAATGTAGAGTATTTCAACTATGTGAGATAGTTTAAACATTTCAGAGGTATGATCTCAAAAAGAAGCCTCACATTTTAATGAAGCAAAAAAGAAACCTTTTCAAAATAGAATAGTAAGAGCATTATGTATCCATCCTTAGCCTGAAATCCTCCTAAGAGTTTACAGGCAATTAGAACTCTCAAGTCTCTCTTAAAATTGAAATTGGCTTTATTGAAGTTTAGGACCAGACCACATAGTAGCTATAGAGATGCTGGTACACAGTGGTAGAGTGTCTAACATTTGCATTAATTCCAAATTTTTGGTGAAGCAGAAGTGAAAGGTACCAGTAATTCCTGTTTGTTCACTGAAATGAAACTCTGTATTTGATCAGTTCTGTCAGTTTAGTGTGCTGCTCCATTCTGCACTATGCCTGCAGTACACTCCTGGTGCCTGTTGTGTGGGAATGCATTGCAGAAGATTTCTACATGTTGAGGACAGGACACGGACAGAATTCACTGCAGGAATGGAGGCCCTGCCCTTCCACGAGAATGTATCGAGATAATGTCTCTTGCATTCCTGGTACTAAATGTGCTGTGAAGTTCAAAGGCAAAACCGATCAGAGAAGATTTGTTTGTTGTACTGAGCCTTGGAAATGAGCAGGGTGAGGGTGTGGCCCGGAGCTGGTGTGACACAGCCCCTTGTCCCCGTGTCTCTCCGCAGCGCTCCATCAGCTTCCGCAGCGAGAGCCGCCCCGAGCTGTTCAGCCCGCGGCCCTGGTCCCGCAGTGGGCCCCCTGCCAGCACCAAGAGGAGGGACAGCAAACTCTGGAGTGAGACCTTCGATGTCTGTGTCAATCACATGCTTACATCCAAGGAAATCAAGAGGCAAGAGGTACAGATATAGATATGGATATGTTTATTTAACCATAAATTTCACGGTCAAAAGTCGCCTTTGGGAATGCTCACAGGCATTGGGGCAGCACTTGGAGATGTCCTGCAATTCCAATGTGCCACCACCTGCTCTAGAAGCAGAATTCCACCTCTACTCTTTATGACCCAAGCTGTATTAGATTAATGTATTCTTTGTTCAGTCCAGCTCATTGTATTTCCTTAACAAACCAAAGGCACTGAGATGTCTTGTGGCTGGCTGCGTGTGTGTGCGTGTTCTGTCTGACACTGGCTGTAGTCATGGCTGATATTTTGGTGTTTCATTTTGTTGTTCTGGTAATGTGAGGTGAGCGTGCTGTGCCAGGAACAGGTGTTCATCAGGTGATACAGACACACAAAAATGCATCATCATTTCCCTTTTGGGAAAGGCTGTCTTTGAGGAAGGTTCCAGTGCTAGACATATGACACACTGATCAAACATGTGCTTTCCAAAGCAAAACAGAAGCATGCCAGGGGTTTTAATGTGTCAGACAAGACAAAGTCTGAATAGTTCTTATTATAGTCAACACAGAGCTCCTTCAGAATCAAGGTATTTTTATTTTCTAAAGAAATTCCTAGCTGTATCAACAAAGCTTGTAATAATCTCCTTGAGAATATTTCAGGGATTGAGTCATAAATCAAACAGCAATAGTGTCAAGCATTTCTTGTGCAAATTTTAACATTGTACAGGAATTCATAGGAAATAAATTTGTAATTGAGGACTTCAAAGGCAGCTTACTGAAAGCTAAACTGTAGAAACTGTTTGCACAGTGTATAGCAGTCACTGCTGTGTGGGAGCAGGAGCCAGGATCCTTGCTCCAACCCCAAGAAGTGAGCTGTGTCCCTGCAGGTTTAGCAGGAGGGTTGTGCTGTGTGTTTGTTCCCACCCCGTGTGCTTTGCTGGGCCAGCTGACCTGCTGCCCATGAGCTGCACTAGGGCAAACCTGGCAGGAATGGGGGTTCCTGAGCCCCAGGAATCTGCTCCAGCTGGGGATGGCCTTCCATGACTTATACTGGTTGAAGGCTTTGACTGTAAAGCAAGGGATTCTAGCCCAAAATGTCCTTAACTCTTCCTGTACCCCAGTTTAAGGAGGTAAAAAGTTAATAACAATGGGGGTTTGATTAACCAGTGAATTACAGTGGTGTTATTTTTAATCTGCCAGCTTTCAAGTTTTAAATATGCTTTAAGAGGAACTAACATCAGCCAACAGCAATCTAGAGCTCAGCCTTTGTAACAAAATAATGAACTGGTACCAAAATAAAAGTGCTCAGTACCACGAAGTGCTTTAAGTAAGATCTGTCTCCTACTTGGTAGAATCCCCTGTAACTTCTGCCACTGCCTGTGCTGAAATGGAACACACCAAACTCCTATGCAAACAATTGTATTAGTGGCTAAGTCAAAGTCAAAACACCACAGAAATGAAGGTAATTCCCTACATCTGGGAACACATCCCTTTGGAAAAAAAATCTGTCTATTTGAGGTAATTTTTTAATGATCATTCTGGTATAACTGATTTAAAAAACAATGCACTTGATTCTGTAGTTATGGAATAAAGCCTTACTTTATTTCTGTAGATTTAGCAGAGAAATGCTATTACATGGTGTTAAGACAGCTGTTCAAAACATAACATCAACCCAGGAAGTGGAGCATAGATTAAATAAAGATACTTTCTAATGTTTGTGTCTGTTTTTACAGGCTATCTTTGAACTTTCCCAGGGAGAAGAAGACTTGATAGAAGATCTGAAGTTGGCAAAAAAGGTCTGTTTAAAAAACAAAACCAAAAACCAAACCACAACAAAGAGTGCTAATTGGTTCATAACACATTTAAAGCAATCTTTTTTTTTAATAATTGCTAAGACAGTAAAAGAGGAAAAAATCCAAAATGTATTTCAATTTTCCCATTCTTTCTGAAACACTTAAGTGTGCTGCCTTTTTTTTTTAATATGAAATTGTTAATTTAATAGATGGTTAGGAAACTTACAGAGACCACTAAATTCTATAATGAATTTTGCAACCAACAAACCTCAAATGTTTGTTTTTCTTTTCAGGCTTATCATGACCCAATGCTTAAGCTTTCCATAATGACAGAGCAAGAGCTGAACCAAATTTTTGGAACACTGGACTCTCTAATTCCTCTGCATGAAGGTAAAACTCTCATAGTCTTTGGCTGCATAATTATAGCACACAGATTTAAAGTCAGGTTTATTAAAGTGAGATTTCTCTCCTTTTTTTCTATTCACTCTCAGATCTTCTCAGGCGACTCCAAGAAGTCAGGAAACCTGATGGATCAACAGATCATGTTGGCCACATCCTCGTGGGTTGGGTAAGGCAGAGTTTATAACCAATTTTGGGACTTTAATCTGCAGCTGTAATGTAGTTTTTCTCAGACAATTTCCTTTCTATAATGTGTCAAAAAGATATTCTCAAAATACTTTTAAAAGTTAAGGCAACTATTTAGGGACACAATAGAATATTTTCTCTTTTCCGGGATTTTCCATGGAAAGAATTAGACTGGGATATTGGTTTTAAAGATTTTGCTGTTCTGGAGTTGAGCACTATGTAATATACTTTAAATAAAAATCAAGAGTCAGACTAGAGTTTTTCTTATGTAGGTCCTTTGAGAATCTGCTCCTGTTTCTGTTCTGGTTTCCTTGGAAAGTCAAACAGGGATACAACAGAGATGTTGCTGCCTCATAAAAGATAAAGTGGATAGGTTCATGTTCACTAGCATCCAACAGCATAAATACTGAAAATAGCTTTTGGTAGTTTTGTTGATAAAATTGTTCATTGCTATCAGAAAGAGTTAGTTTTGGTTTTAGATATGTGAGAAGTATGCTTTTAAGTAAATGTAAGTAATGAAATTTAGCAGGGAAAAAAAGGCTTGAAATTTTATGGAATTAAGTAATGAATTTAGCAGCTCCATGTGAAAGTGTGGCCTATGGGCAACAAGGGAAGCATTATGTAATATATATAATGCAAATAGTTAATGGTAAGTAATTTGTAAATGTCAAAATAATCTTCTTTGCATTATGTAACTTAAAATATATTTTCTGATGTGTGTTGAACACCAGTGAACTTCTCTTGATTCAAATATATTCAAGTGTAATTTCCTTTTTTAAAAGATTTTGTGGTTTTGGGTGTTAATACAGCAGGTATTGTAAGTGCATATACTGCTCTAATCAACACTCAAGGGGCTTTTTTAGATAGATATATATATATATATATATATGTATATATATATATATATATATATATATATATATGTATATATATGTATATATATATATGTATATATATATATGTATATATATATATATATATATATACACAGTTTTGTCATCTTGGTTTGGTCAAGGTTCCTGTGGACAATATAGAAGTTTGATTGTAGAAATTTGCTGATCTGAAAAAGGCCTGGTTTGGGAGTACTCATTCCTAGGCTTTTATTTCCATTCATAATTAAAGCCAGGCTTTTGTGTTCTAGTTTTGTCTGCACTAAATAGTGCTCAGTCTTAAGTAATTTATATTTTAATCCTTTGCAATAGTAACAGAGATCTGTAGGATCTGAGTGATGAGCAAGTCCTTCTAAATTACTTAAATTTTGAACAAGGTGCCCTGAGGACCCTTGTAAAGGTTATATTTGTTGGAAACATGACATCAATAACCTGTGGATAAATCTCCAGCTAAAGGAGTCTCGGCAGGAATTCTGATGTCCTGAATCACCTGAACCTTTCAGTGCAGCAAATTGTGCTTTTCTTCAGCTACAGAGTAATTTATTCTTTCCTCAGCTGCCATGCCTGAACTCCTACGACAGCTACTGCAGCAATCAAGTAGCAGCCAAAGCTTTATTGGACCACAAGAAACAAGACCACAGGGTGCAGGATTTCCTGCAGCGCTGCCTGGAGTCTCCCTTCAGCCGCAAACTGGACCTCTGGAACTTCCTTGACATCCCCAGGAGCCGCTTGGTGAAATACCCTCTGCTGCTCAGAGAGATCTTAAGACACACACCAAATGATCATCCAGATCAACAGCATCTGGAAGAAGCTGTGAGTTACTGCTGGGTTTGGGGGTTTTTAGGAGATTATAGCAGTTCTAGCTTATCAGCGAATTAAGGGAAACTATATAAAATATTAAAAACCACAAATGTTTATATGAACAGCTGAATATTGGATGTGTAATTAAAATTCATGTGTTTTCATTGTGTTTCTGCAGATAAATATAATTCAGGGCATTGTGGCTGAAATCAACATAAAGACTGGTGAATCTGAATGCCGGTATTACAAAGAGAGACTTATTTATCTTGAAGAAGGCCAAAGGGATTCATTGATTGATAATTCACGTGCTGTGTGTTGTCATGGGGAACTGAAGAACAACAGGGGAGTGGTAAGGACCACCAATTTATTATTCTTATAAATAACTTTAAAGATATTTTCATTTTGCACAACAGCTAAATGAGCTGTGAGTGCACATGAACATTATTCTCTAATATATAGGAAGTTGAAAAAGATTAATTATTATATATAACACTAATCTTTTTTGTTAGTAATTAAGTATCTGTATAGGGAGGTAACAAGATTATTATATCTCTGTCTCTTATGGAGCCTAGCAATATCCTGCATAAATGGTAAATCTGATCAATTTCAATACTTGCAGGGAAAAGCACCAAATATCTGGTCTCAGAGATGTGATATTAATGTCTGTAAAGAACACACAAAATGTGCCAGCAGACTTTACACTTGTCAAAGGCTGTGGTTATTCAAAATGCTTTACTTGATTCTTTGTTGAGATCAAGGTTAATTTATTGACTAAATTTAGTACTTTGATTCCAGTCTTTGGGACACTGCACTACTGTTAAGTTTCACAAACTGAGCTTTCAGTTAAAAAGGGGAAAAAAATTGTATTAGTAGAAGAGAACTCAGTCTTTTCTAGCCTTTTCCCCCTCAATGTTAAAGAGAACTTTTGAATGGACAAACAATGAAAAAAGATCTTTTTTCTTTACTGACACTAATGGAAATATGACACTTATGGAAGCAGATAAAACTTTCGGAAAATTAATTTTAGGAAGTAACAAAGTAAGCAGTGCATTTTTGGAGCTCTGGAGCTGCTTCTGTGTAGCATGGTTCTGCACACAGTGGGAGGGTCCCATTTCACCCACAGCTGAGAGGGAAAGGTGGAACAGGTGCTGTTTCCTGGCTTACCTGATGAAGGTCAGGCAGGTAGCTCAGTACCAAACTACCAGGAAGAAATGGGCATTTTCATCTTTCTGGCGAACTTTACTTGCTCCATTTGGTTTAATGATGTTTCAAGAAAGGAATAACGATATTGCCTGTGACTCTTTGGCAGAAGCTGCATGTGTTCCTGTTTGAGGAGGTGCTGGTGATCACTCGGGCCGTGACGCACAACGAGCAGCTGTGCTACCAGCTGTACCGGCAGCCCATCCCCGTGCGGGAGCTGCTGCTGGAGGACCTGCAGGACGGGGAGGTGCGCCTGGGCGGCTCCCTGCGCGGGGCCTTCAGCAACAACGAGAGAAGTACGGGGCAGCTGCTGCTGTTTGCTCATGGGGCTCATCACAGCTGGGGATACCAGCCAATGGGGCATAGGAGTAGTCTCTCTACAATTAACGTTATCCCCATCCAACAGATTGAGTTTTGTTTCAGATTAGTTTATTGCATTCTAAGTTGTTTCTTTTCAATCGTTATTCAAAGCTTGCTATGTTGATAATAGAATCTCTCCACACGCCTGCTCCTGTACTGAATTGAGATGGAGAGAACATACAGACTGTAGTGGCAAAACTGCAAAGTTTTGCAGTTTTGCACACTTTGCAAGGTGAAGTTATAAGCAAATGTATTTTGAAATCTTGAGCTGTTTTGCCTTTCCTTGTACTGGAGACACTGATTGCTATTCAATAACTCTTGAAGCTGGCAGATACTGTAGTACTCAGGGTCAAGACTGCAGCTATTCATGTTTATGCTCTTCCAGTTAAGTACATTATGAAGATGCTTTTTCTATTACAAGGGTCCTTTAAATCTCATCTGGTCAAAACTTCAAGGGTTTTTTTGTATGTATCCACTCTGTTAGTGAAGTGAAAGGAAGAGATGAGGCAGTCTTTGGCTGGCACAAGGATGCTGCATTCAGTGAAGGTTGTGGAAAGGAGAGGAGAAGGAAGGTAGGAGGAGAGGCATTAAAGTGTGGGAGAAGCCTTAATCTTGCTGATTTACTTTAAGCTTTATGGATAGCTCATGCATGGCAGAAACAAAATTATGTAATCCAGCAATATGAAGTTATTAGAAGTGCTTGTAGTGTTCTGTGGTCTTCTCTCAGAGACAAGAGGATACCCAGACTCTTTTCTCTGGTCCCACATAGTCTTGTCTGATCTTAAGGCAAAGATTGTGCAGATTTTGTTACTTAAGCATATTCTTCGATTATAAAATCCATTCAGCCAAAGCATTCAGGGGTTTGATATATCTTGTTTCTTTCAGTCAAGAACTTCTTTCGAGTCAGCTTCAAGAATGGATCCCAAAGCCAGACTCACTCTCTCCAGGCCAATGACTCGTTCAACAAGCAGCAGTGGCTGAACTGCATCCGGCAGGCCAAGGAGAAGGCGGCGGCGGGCACGGCGGGGGCGCGGCTCCCGGGGTGCCCGCGGGCAGAGGCCCCGGAGCGCATGGAGCAGTCGGACTGCGAGTCGGACTGCAGCATGGACACCAGCGAGCTCGGCGCCGACTGCGAGCGCATGGAGCACACCAACTCCTGGGACAGCCAAAAGCAAATAGAAACCAATGTCTGACAAAAACTTACCGCTCCTGGAAGAACGTCTGTCTCTTACCCGTACAGTATTTGCATTCCATACGTGGAACCATTCGGAGAAGCACTTTTAGAATATTTTTTGTGACAATGTCAATGCAGTTCTTGTATTTGTACCTGTGAGTGTCGTACTGTAACTGCCCATCTGTATAAGCTGGAATCTCTTGCAACTCATGTCCTGTGATTATGTTCCATAAACACCCAAGGTGGATGAAAGAGGTACTTGACCAGTTATTCTCAATGTCCTGCTGTAAACAGAATCTCTAAACTACTGTTTATATATGCATTACATAAATAACCTTTCCCTAATTTTTAAGTATTTAATTTGCCCTTTAAAGTGGCAGCTGAAGATGTGTTCTTTATATAGAATTTCAAGATAATAAGTTTTCTTAAAGGTATGGAAAGAAAAAGCAGTTTCTTGGAACAAGAAAGAAAACTATCTTGCAATAAGCTGTCCAAACTCCTGTGGTATTAAATCAGCAAGAACTACAAACAGCAGGCTGTGAAACCAGGGACTCATTAGGGATTTTTTTCAAAATGAAGCACTGTCCTAAGATAAGTAAGCCAAACTTACTAAAATCTGGACATTTCAAATGGTCAGCAGAATAAAATGGTTTCTTTTTCAAAGAATGTAATGCTAAAAATAATCAACTGAAAAAACCACAACCAAACCTTTACAGCTAGCACTGAATTAAATGAAATGCTGAGAATACTGGATGTTTGTAAATAAGCTGGTAATTTGCTTTCAGTGCCATATATATATATCTCTTATCCCAAACAGAATAAGAATGGAAAGGAGCTTTGCTTGTGAATAGGCCCTCTTCAGCATTTTGCACTCCACTGACCTCCACTGTTGGTTTTAAGCACCACTAATGTTAAAACATTTAATTTCCTGTAAATGTCTGTTTACAATTACATGTAGTTGGTTTTTAAAACTAAGTGATGATTTTATACAAATGGTGCTCTACATATATACCCTGTGGGATTATGTAGAGAGAGTTTAAACAAAAAGGGAATTTTTTGTCCTTCAGGATGTATTACATCCTTTTTATTTTCCTCAAGTTTTGTTTTAAAAGTTTTTGTTGCATTTCATTTCATACTGTAATTGGAAATGTTACTGTGTTTTCTGGTGGCTGATTTAACCTACTCATTATGATGAGAAGCAGATGAGTCACTTAAATGCAGTCTAAAACACAGAGTGATCATCCTGTTATTTTTCAGGAATCCCTGGGTAGTATTTTATTTCTTACTCTAAGAAATAATGCCAGTGCTGTATGGCAAGCTATGAAAATGATATATTACAAATTTTAAATGATTCTTGGTATTACACAAGATAACTTGTGCAAAGTACTTGTAACAACAAAAGTAGAAAAACTGCTAAGTTATTGCCAAAAATATTTTTTCTTGTGTTCTACAAGTTTACATAAAATTTACTAGTTATCTTACATATATATATGCTGATGTGCATTACAGAAATCAGTGTGACAAATGATAAACAATATAAAGCAAGGTATTTTTATTTTTTAAAAAATGGCATTTTTACCCTATAGAACATATTTCTGTATTTATAGTTTTTAAAAAAATCAAATTTTTTTCTGTTTCAGGCTTTGTAATTTATTTCAACTGCTTCATTTTTAGAGCTGAATGAGTGAAGATGAAAGGAAAAATCTGCAAAAGAAAAGTCATAGGGAAGTTGTCAAGCAAAAATATTGAAAAAGAACAAAAACATGTGAAGTGTTCAGGTAGAGAAGAAAGAATGAATGTGTGTTTTGACTTTTTTTATTAATGGCCTTAAACTTTTCTGGAAGCATTTCAAATAAATTACATTAAACCATTTTGATTTTTTTTGGTTTGGTTGGTTTTGGAAGAAGACTACAAAAAGATTCCAGTGCTACATGCAGTGAGGCTTTAATGTAATTGACCAAAGCTTGTATTTTGTTTCTGATAAAGTGTTCATACTTGGATCTACTTTGCTAAATGCACAGTAGTAACAGAAACAAGTCACTACACTCAATTCACCACATTCCCCAAGGTTCTGTATGGCATAATTAATTTAGTAAGTAGATGGAACAAAAATGTACTGTCCTGTCATCAATTTTTCTCTCATAATTCCTTGTGGGTCACAATTAATAATTGAAATTATTAATTTTGGGCTATTCCAACTAGCCATGGAATCTCAGAAGATTATTTTACATTTGTTTATTATAATTTAGCCACTCACTCACTGTTCAGCATTCTGGAGTGTTTTGGTTGTGCTTTGTAGTTGACCTGCATTTAGCTACTGATTGATCTAATCCTAATGATGTTGGGTTTTTCTCTTCAAATCATCCTAAGGATTAAGCTTTCCAGTTTAAGAATACTGATATCATGCTGGATTTGGTAAGCTTGTTCTAGCACTTTTAAAATGCCACTGCTTTTGAAAGGATGACTTTTGATTGTGGCAGGAGGATGGTGGTGGAGGGGTGGGCTTGGACAATAAAATGTACCAAAAAGGATGGGTAGAATGTAAAATTATGAGTGTGAAGAGGAAGAATCATGTACATAAATATGTTCATGATTGTCAGTAATTGTGGTGTCCAGAGGGGAGTGTGAGGTTGCAGCAGTGAAGAGGCAAGAGGCAGTGAGGGACAAGCCTGAGGTGTCAAGTGCTTCCAGGATCACCATGAGGAGAGGGATGCAGACACCTCTAAACCTGAGGCACGAGCACTCTGCATCTCCCACTCGGGGAAAAGGGTGAGTATGAGCTGGCCTGCTCCCAAGGGCAGCATGTCAGTGGTCTGAGGGGGCAGATCATCCCTTTGTGGCAAATCTGTGTGCTCTTCTGCTCCTGATGAGGAGTCAGTGTAGCTGTAGCTTATGAAAAACCTGATGGACCAGAAGCAATAAGGTAAAAGCAGAAATTGTTTTGACTGAGAAGGAAAGGAAAGCAAAGAGAATGGCCTTGGGACTCTGTGAACTGTGTGGGTCCTCTGAGACTGCAACACAAAACTGAACTGTCTGTGGCCTTTGTTTCCCTAGATTTGCTCTGCAGCACTGAAAAGAACAAAGCCAGGATGACGACGGGAACACCAAGGTCTGTAATGACACACCAGGTACTGTAAGTTTGAGATCTGGGAAGCTCAGTGCCAAGAACAGTTGCTGAAATCTGGGTAAGGATAGGGCCAAAATTGCAGGATATGTTATAAATGAGAAGCATGACTAGGCCAATATTCAAGCAGCAATCAATTTATTCATTAATATGGTAAAGTATGAGCAATACAGCACTGGGTACAGTGGGGGAAGTTTTCCCTCCAACTGCACACCAATAGTTGAGGCTTACAGGTATTTATAGGGGTACTCATCAGCTTTCTCAACAGTTTCTATTCCAAATTTTTACTCATCAGCGGTTTCTATTCCAATTTTTTACGTCACGATTCTATACCTATTGTGATTTATTTTTTCTCAGGATGTATCCCAGAAAGGAGTATCCCCAGATGGTGAGGTCTGGTTTCCAAAAGAAAGAAGAAGTTTCCCATCTGAGGAGGTCTAGATTCCAGATGTGTGTCCACCTTTTAATTGCAAGGACTATAAATCTCATAACAGTGATATCCAGCTTCCCTTGGTCGAAACTATAAATCCTTGAGTTGATGTTCCTCTTCGTTTCTCAAGCTGCTTTTCACTTTGTTAAAGTGTGAGATAAGCACGTTTCCTTTTTATATATTCTAAAGCTATAGTTTCAAAGATTCTTACTACAAGCAATATTCTAAAATTATACTTCAAAAGGTTATTATTGAAAAACTCTTAAGGCTTAACTACAAGCAGAAAGTTCCTGTCTAAAAACAATTCAAATACTCCTAAATCAACTTAAGACTTATAAAGGTTAATTGCAAACAAAGGATAGGTTCAAAGGCCTTCTTCCATGCTTTACTTTCCTCAGTTATTATTAGAATTTGTCTTTATAACTGTCCCATGGTACACACATTTTGCAATCACAAATACACACGTTGCCTTTTATGTACCTGACACAAAACACAGCTTTGTATTTCACAGGTACAAAAAGTATTTTTCCTGCTTAGCATGACCCACCTGAACCAGGGCTTCTCCCTTTGGAATGCTTCTGTGACAGTGGGAACCAGGTTGCTTCAAGTTTCACAGAATTTCCAGAATTTGAAAGCTGTATCAGAGCTTTCAGACAGCAGATTGATGGATTGCATTTTTTGATAAAAATGAGGTTTTATGGTGACACTGCCTGGCACTTAGGCAAATCTTGATTCCCAGGATCTAACAGAGTCTGAAACCAAGTTCCACACACATGGAAGATGATTTGTTTCCTTTTAAAAGGGGATTTCAGATCCAGAATGGGCAGCTCTTCTTTGTTTAATGCTTATTAAGGAATGCTGATTTTAAAATATGTGTTTTACAGGTTGGTGCTGCCATCTCTTGGAATAATGTAGTTTCACAGCTGATTTGATTACAGGAAATTTTAAATATTTTAAGATATGACATATATTAATAATAAAATGAAAGTATTACAAAAATACAAGTAGATATTCTCAGTCTTTTACCTGAGGGTCACATATTTGTTAGGAAAAAAAAAAAACCTAGGTGAATTTCTGCTACTAATTCCTGATTTTACAGAGCCAGGTCAACTACTGCTCCATTTAGTCTCATTTTAAATATCATATCATATTTTCTCTATGGCTGGTAAATGATACTAAAGCTCTTTCCAAGTGTGTAAATTAGGTTTTGTTTCTGAGTTTTCCAAAGATTCTTCTCTTTGCATGGTCTAGGAAGAAAGATTCATTACACAGTTCTTCTATCCTTGATCTCCCGGAACCTGAAATTTAGTTGGCACACTAAATTTGGAGAAATTAGATGTATTTTGCATCATTACACTAGTAAGGGAAAGTAAAATAGTAATTTGTGGTTATTTAAATTGTAATGATATTCTCAGATTGATTAATTTCAAATTTCTAATTTAGTATTCAAATTCTTAAATTTGCATTTATAAAAGGATTCTGAAGTAATGTCTGGAGGAAGCACCCAAGTTTGCCCCTTGAGCATGCAACCCTCCCTTCTGTCTTACTTTGTGGCTCTTAATCTGATCTGAATCTGTATTACTAATGTGTTAAAACATCTGATTTCAGAATCAAAGGGATCTTTGTACTGGGGTGGAAAACCACTTGGTGCAAGCCCTGGAGTCATGGTGGAATGCTTGGCAAGTATCAAAAACCACAGAAACCAGAACTAGAGAGAGAATAAGGTGACAGATTTTATAACTTCTTTTTTCACTTCAGAGTATTTAAGTAACCTCTTCCTGTGGTGGTTTTTTGCTGTTTTGTGAACTGCACCTGTTTGATATCTATTGGGATTTAAGATGCACAGTGTGGTGCAGTGATCTGGAATTGCTGGAGCATTTATCAATTAGTACTGGGTAATTTTTGTGATCATCTCTCCCGGACTTAGGTTAATTAATACAGAAAATTAATTCTGTACATCTGCAATGATATATCTTGCTAAAGCAAGTGATGAGGAAAACTTTGCGTGCTGCTTGGTAAATAAGCAGGATTTCAGAGATTGTAGGGTCCAAACACCAATCAACTGAACTGCTTGTGTACTGAAGACATGCACAGTTTGAAAGTGATTTTAACAGCTCTGCCAATTCAAAATTGACAAAGCAATCTGACATGATTGGAGATGTATAATGGATCAACACAGCCTTAAATTGGACCAGATTGCTATTTCCATTTTTTTCTTGTATATGGAAATTCTATTTAAACAATGTAAACCACAGCAAAATAATTTCGATCACAGATCAGCACATCTGTAATATTCACTTCACCAGCACTGAATCCTCACAGAGAGGTGGGACATCAGATTCCCAGGGAGACAGTCCTCATTTATCCATATGATGAACACTTCATTTGTGGCGTTCATTACCTCTAGATAATGGAACATTGTGTTTCTGCAGTTAGATAAATGCTGGGTATTATGTTCTTTTAACACTCTGGAGGCTACCACTAGCACCAGGCCATTTGTGAGCTGATGGGTTATTTATATTTTTGGATCTTCGGCTTATCTAAACAGAGATTAATAAAAGGGCCAGATTAAATTACCTGTTCCTTGCACACCCTGCAAGCGCGAGAACTTCCTATTGTGAAAAACGCCAATCACTTGTTTTTAAAATTTTTAAAAGTTTAATAGTAATAAAATGGTTATAAAAATAGTAATACAATTAGAGTAATAACAATTTGGACAAATTGAATTAAGACAATATTAGACAATAAAAGCAAAGAGTTACAGACGTCCAGGTACCTTTTCTGGGCATCAGGAGCCCCAAAAACGACACCCGTTAACAAAGGATTAACCCTTAAAAACAACAGCCTGCTGCATATTCATACACTCATCCATGATGCATAAATTCCATTCAAACACAGGATTCCGTCTGGTCTTCATCAACTTCTTCCCTCTAATCCTAACAGCGCCTTCGAGGCGGGAAGAAGTTTGTTTCTTCCGATAAGAAGGCAATAAATTCTTTTTCTCTGAAAGATCTAGGTGTCCTGTGGCTGCTAACTCGCTGCAAATCCTTTCTTTTAAATAAAACATCTTACATAGCATAGTTTCTATTTTAGCAATTTTTGTAACCTAAAACTATACTTAACACAGTACTTAAGAAAATTAATACAGCATTGCTTTCTAAATATTCAATATTTGCAAAAAGCCAATCATAAAATACATGCAATTTTCACACTATTTTTAAGGTCAGTGCCTGTTTTCAAGGTGACAAATGAATAGCTACAGTTATGGGGATTGAAGGTAATTGGTATAAGTAGCTAATGAATATATGCATCTGTTCAACATGTACAGCACTAGTATACTTTTAACAAAGAAAACAAATTACAGGCTTCTAATGTTTTGCTAATTACTTGTAAAACTAAAATCTGGTATTTGCATTTCCTAGGCACTGCAAGAATGGTTATTTTCAGGAGGCAGTGTTCACTGCAGTGCATTCCTGGCAGCTGCCAAACACAGGTCTTTGCTTTGGCTTTTGCATTTTCACACCCCTCTTGCACTGCAAGTTGAGAGCCTTACATGGAAATAAACGTTAACTTTCTGGCCTCCAATATAGGTTATTTAGTGCTATTCTCAGTATGCACCTATGAAAGAATGCTGCTGAAGTAAATTAAGATTTTGTCTGCCTGCCCTTCATAACCATGAATGCATTTTTATTCTTCAAAGGTGAAATGTTGTCATCTTGTCCAGTGTCTTGGAAAAAACCCTTTGAATCTGAGAGTAAGAGGCATGCGTTGGCACTCAGTGTAGTGAACTTGTAGTTAAAGTTAGGAGTTGGCAAAGAAGGCAGTGCCAGCCCTGGAGCTGGAGCGTTCCTGGGCCCGGAATGCCAGGGGGGGATCGTGCCCAAGGGCGGGTTCGCTGTGGGGAGAGCGCGGTCCGAGCGCCGCGCCCCGGCTGCAGGGCAGGAGCCGTGTGCGGGCCGGGCCCTCTCGGGAGTGCGGCGTCTCCTCAGGGCAGCGCTCCGGCCCCGCTCCCCCTGGCCCGGCACCGGCGGGAGGGCGGCAGTTCCCGTGGCAGCAGCAGCGGGTCCCGAGCGGTGCCGGTTGCCGGGAGCGGCGTGTCCCGAGCGGTGCCCGTTGCCGGGAGCGGCGGGTCCCGAGCGGTGCCCCGGGGCGGCAGCAGCGGCTCCCAACGGGCCCGTCCCGCCCCATCGCGTGGGCGCTGCCCGCGCCCCTATTTATAACGTATGCCGCGAGCGGATTGGCTGGGCCGGGCTGGCCGCAGACCCGCCCCCCCTTCCGCCGCCATGTTGTGTGGCGGGGCGGGGGCGGTCCGGGGGCTGCCGTGAGGCGGGCGGAGGGCGAGTCGAGGCGGCGCGGGCGCTGCTGGCGCTGGGCAGGGGCGCTGTGCTGGGGAGAAGAGAAGGCGCGGGCTGCCGGGCTCGCTTCTGCGGAGGGAATGACGGATGCCGTGATCCGCAGTGGCGGCGAGATGGAGCCGGAGCAGCATCAGCGGATGGAGAAGACCAGCGCGGGCGTCCTCGGAGCGGAGAGTAACAGAGCGGGAGCCGCTGAGGACACCGCACAAAATGGCGGACGCTCTGAGAGCGGTAGCGCTGGGGAGGCGCTGCTGGTGGCTGCTGTTGCTGCAGAGGACAAGGTCCCCACAAACCCCAGCATCAATAGCAGCAGCCAGCGCAGGAGCAGCGTCTCGACGGCAAATGAACAGCAGCAGCCGCCCAGCGGTGTGCTCGGGGGGCCGCCCCCTCTCCCTAAGCCCTCAGAAGACCAGCAGCCTGTTAGGAAGAACTTTCAGATCCCCAGGAAGAGCAGAGAAAAGAAAGGTTGTTCCTTCCCTTCCCCTCCTTTTCTGCCTCGCTCCCCTCTCCATCCGATTCATCAGGCAGCTCTCGGACACCTCACACGGCTGCATGCGAGCCCTGCTGTGGAGGAGGCTCTGCTGGCTCGCACCCGCGAGGCTGCTGAGGAGCCGATTTTAGTGTCAGGATGTTACATTCTTTTCCTACACCTCCTCTTTTCTTTCTCACTTTTATTTTGTCACGAGGATGAAACAAAACCAAAACCAAAGCTTGGCTTGAATTTCAGATCTCTGCTTTAGAAGGAGGAGAAGTTGGATGTGATCAGAGTGGGCTTGAGTTGATCTCGGCTCTGCTTCTGGAGGTGCCTTGGCATGTGGAGAAGATGTTTCTTTGGGACGCCGACATCAGCGAAGATGGTTCGCTTTTCTCTTCCCTGACCTCCTCCCTGCAGGAGAGGGGTGTAATCCTGGTTAGGATAGACGAAACAAACCCAGCAGAGTTGTCCTTCATTGACGAATCGCAGAAGACTCTTATCTGGTGAAAGTTCTTTGCAGGGAGAAAGGGAGCATCCCACCTTCTCGTGCCTCGCTTTGGAAGCGTTCTGCTTCCAAGTGTCCAGGGTTTGGGGTTTTTTGTTTCTGAGTAACTCTTCCTCTAAAAGCCTATGGTATTTCTTGCTTTTCACAAGACTCCACTGGTTTCTTCTTAACTTTGTTATTGTTAAGTGAAGTTGAAGACATGTCTGATTTCCTTCCTGAAATTTATCTTAGTTCTTGCCCTTTTGCAATATGGAGTCAGTAACTTAGTCCATATCACAAAAATACTTGTTTGAATAGGCTTCTTGTTCTTCAGAGAAGAGGGTAACATCTTAACTTCTTGAAATGCTTTCTTCTGTAAAGAAGAGATGAAGGTAGGTTTATTTCATTATCCAGTCTTTTGTCTCCAGTAATAGACTAATTTCTTTTGGCAGTAATGACCCCTTTTTCTTCCTGGTCATTCCCATTGCCACCCCGCTCTGGGGTGATACAAGTCTGGCAGAGATTCATTGTAAAAAGAACTGGGTTGATTTGGAGAAAAAAAGTCTTTTATAATTCATCTGGCAGAAAAATACCTGGATGTAACTTGGTGCCTCATGAACAATCGAAGTGTCTTGTGTGCCACACCCAAGTGTGGTTTAAATGTGTTTCAGAAATGTTTGTACTTAACCAACGCTATCTAGAGTTGCTCTTTAGCATTTGGTTCCAATGTGAATGAAAACCTGCAAAATACCTTCGTAGGTCATCTAATTCATCATTTGCCTATGCTGAGCCATCTGCAGTGTGCAAAAAGCTTTGGATTATGTAGTTCAAACCTCAGGCTTCTGTGGCCTCTGAGGTAGAAGAGGGAGCCATTCTTGCCTTACTTCAAAAACTGACTTGCTAATGTCAAGGTCTTTGAGCCATTCTCGCCTTTTTTCCTTTCAGCCTGCAGAAAGGCTCTCAGGTATTTTGATCATTCTGACGGCTTGGAGCTTCCCAAGGTCTCAGAGCAGACCCTGCTCCATTCAGCCCACGGTGCTGGTGGGTTTTCAGCTGTGAGTGTTGTTCTCTCGGCATGGACTGCCAAACTGCAGTTTGAGGACAGCTAAATTGCCATTGGGATTTGCATTGTCATTTGGAAAATGATGCAATTCAGTCAGTTCTGGAACTGCACTGGAAGATCAGCACTCAATCATCTGATGCCATAGGTAGTGGCTCTTGCAGCATCCTTATTGTTAGTGCTTAAATACATCTTGTTAAATTGCAAAATAATCTGAATGACACCAGTTCCTCAAGAGAGCTCTCTTGGCTTGGTTCTAAAGCCCAGCATGAAGCAGTACATATGGAAGCTTCCTCCATCATTCCTTGCCTTGCCATTGTCCTTGTTCTGATTTTTAAACCACCATGTGTTTTGTGGATGTACCATCCTGAGACACAGCTGCTGCCGTGATTGTGAGGGCTTAGCTGCTATGGACAGGATCCCCTTGTCCGAGGTGTTTGAGTTTGTTTGGAGGTGGGGTTTTTGGTGGACTTTAAAGTATTTTTAAACACTAAAATGTGTTTTAGCAACAGTTTTTGGTAGTCAAGAAATGAAAAACTGAATCTGAAAAGCACAAATGTAGGAGAAAATTTAAACTTTAGCTTTCAAAATGTAAGAGAAATATCCTAGAAAATTTAGGCTTTAGCTGCTTATTTATCTTCTTCAGAATTTATCTTCCCTCTTGGAGACTTAAGTAGAGACTGAAAGTCAACAAATTCTTTGCAATCTGAAGAAAAGATACCTCCTAACAACTGTGATCAGTTTGCACAGAGAATTCTTCTGATTTTCTCATTCTTTTTGCTGGCATAGGAATTCAGGAAACAAATGAAAGAGAAGTTGGCTGCAGCATTATTGTTTTAAGGTGTGCCTGCATTTGTTTTGCTCCTTAGAAGTTCCTTGGAGGTTTGTTTTCTTGGTACATGGAGTTCAGCAATGGTGTTATGCTCCACTGAGCAGCTTATCTGTCATTTGTCTTCAGGCCTTTCCTGGCCTCTTCTAATTCAGTTGTCTGATCTTCACAGGTTTCCAAGTCTGCTTGAAACTTGAGAGGTCCTTGATAGGATTAGGAAAGCAAATTTTAAGGATAAATCAGTGTAAGAGCACTTTTGACTTGCTGAACGATCCGAGTGATCCCCTTAGCAAAGGATAATTCCAGCAGTGATGCTGACATGGCAGCCGGTGCCTTTGAGGGGTTGCTTGTTGATTAAAGCTGGAGGTTCTTTCTGGAGTCTGTCAAAGTAGCAGCTGCCTGCTGTTTCTCAGGCTGAGGGGGGAAAAAGGCCTTGCTTTTACCCATCAAACTCGGCAATACCTGCATGAAGGTCTAGGTTGTCCCTTTTCTAATTCATCGTTTTGCCTTGTCTTTTGTCTTCTGATTTTCCCTTTCTTTGGTAGAGATGGGCACCTGCTGTTTGCTCCACGATAGTTCTAGGTGGAGAACTCTCAGTCCCTGAACTTGGTAACAGTTTAGGCCTATTGAGAGCACAAGACATTTTGGGCTGAAAAAGTCCTGAAGGTAAAAATGTCCCAGTTGTTAACACCACAGATTTTTTTGTCTTAGTCTTAAAAAATGAAGACTGAAAGAAATTGAGACTTAAAAGAGTGGAGCTCAATGGAGCTTTTGTAGCAGGAGCACTTGAGTGAGGAATGCTAGCATTCTGCCTGCTTAGCTGATAGGAAAATCATTAATTTACTTACCTTCCCTTCAAACTTTGTTCAGCATTGCTCAGGGAGGATCGCTCTGTCTTCACATTGTGACTTAAAGCAATTAAACCCAGGGACTCCAATCTCAGCTTTCTGAAGTTGAAACATCAGACAGCTGTGAAAGAAAAGTAAGCCTCCTGGGTATGACATACATCCAGACATCCAGTCCAGTCCCTGTCCTTTGACTAGTCCTTATTAGCTAAACTCAATTTCCACCTAAAAATAATTACATAAATTCCCATGCCCCGGATAGAAGCTGTACAAACTCAGTATTTATTTACTTATTTTTACCTGTGCTGAGCGAGCCAGCAAACCCCCAAACAATTGACTTGTATTATAAGGATGCTGCATGTTAGTCCTTACTTTAATTAGAGTGTAATTAGCCTGGGGCAGTACAGGTGCAGTGCAGCCCCATGTGCTGTGTCCAGCAAGCCTGGAAGATGTGTGTGTGCTCATGGCTGCTCCCTGAGGTGATGGAGGACTGGGATGAGCTCAGCAATTTCATGCTTTGCCTGGGGGCACAGCCTTGGTGGCTGCTGTACAAGGTCTAGTTTAGTACTTCTCAGTTTTATTTTAGCTTTTTCTTGTTTGTGCACTCTTTGCTTGAAGTAAGGTACAGGCCCTGCTGTGGTGACATTGACATTTCAGACCATCACTGTCCCTGAACACCTCAGCTCAAATGGGGAACTGGAAAGTATTGCCTGGCTTCTCACCTCCCTGGGGTGATGTTTCATGTTCTGATTGAGAACATGAAGTCTGCAGTGCCTCGAGGTCTGGAAGAAAAAACTGCAACAATCTTTATGAAATTTTTTATTTTCTGTTTTCCATAATTGAATGATTAGGTAGGGCTTTCCCATAAATGTGTTGAGCACTAAGTGTATACTAGTTTATGCAGATTCTCCCTACCAGGAGAATAGGGTGACTTGCTGATTTAGGGCAAGTCTGTCTCATCTTGCTCCCCAGGGCTTTCCACAGAACAGATATTTAAACACAAAGAGGGGCATGGTTGATAATATTTGTGTGTATGACAGGATCTTAATTAATGTGATAATGTGCCTCTTCCTAGATTGGCATCTGGGAAAGCAGGTGAGACTTTATGCCTGCCTTGTGGTGGCTCTTTCTAACTCACCCTGCAGTGCTTTCTGCTTGTTTGGGCTCCAGATGGAAGCGAGAGGCTCATTTTTACCGAGCTTGTGTCCTGGGGGAAGGAGGGAGGAGGGATAAGGTGCAGTAAACGCTGGTAAGAAAACAGGAAATTGGGTCAGGCAGCTGGTCCAGATAACCTTCTGCCTTAGCTGGTGGTTTTGAGGAGCTGGCAGTGTGTGAACCCCAGATGTGTGTGACAGGGGGTTGGTGCTGTAGTGTCCAAGGGATGTTCGGGACTGCGGTGGAACAGGGGGTGCTTTCCCAGGGCGTGTGTGCCTGCAGCAGGCTTCTGTTTGCTATTCTATTCATAAGCATTTATCTCTTCAGTACAAGAGCATTCAGTCCCAGTAATACCAAGTTGAGAATTCCATTCACATTCAATTCTGTCTCCTCCCATGCTGCTGTCAGCTTTTGAAGAATGAAGGTGTGGTTACTGAAAAGGATGTTGCATAAGGATGGTTTCTAAATCACTTTCGTAATTTCCGCTCTTTTACAAAAGTCACTTTCTCATTGGTGGTGGTGTTGGAATCCTTGCTTGATTTCAGTTTGCAGATGTGGTGTTGCCTTCTAAAGTGTGCAGCTTTTACTAAATAACACAGAACAGTTTGGTTTTCATTAGGAACATTTGTTTTATATTGAGGCTTATGCAGTAAATCTTTTCTGCAAATGAGAGAAAAATTGCTGCCTAAATCTACTGCCATATTACTTAATGAAATTGGAGGATATGCTCTGAAGATGGAATTAAATTTAATTTCTTGTTAGAGTGATGGTAGGTTGCTTTTTTGTCGTTTTTGTCTTTTTTTTTTTTTTTTTTTTTTTTTGGTGAGATTAGTACTATTGTTCTTAAGTGTTGTAACCACAGTAAAAGTTGTGTGTTTTTGGTGGGGGTTTTGGAAGTTACTCTGAGGATAAAACCACTTGTTGTGTTGTGCTAGTTCAGTTCCCCCAGAGATGTTTTCCTGGCCACTACTCAAAGTCTGCACTGCCATCCCGTGCTGGCTCCCCCGGGGCTGCTCCTCTGATCCCTTTGTCACCTTGGCACCCAAACACAGACACGGAGCTGCTTCCCTGTGGGAACTCAGGTGAAGGTTCTCCCAGGAGGGAATTGGTTCAGCAGCTCCTGAAGGGCTTTCCTTTTAAAGCGGGTATGGTAGGGGACAACATCATCAACCACGAGCACAGGCAGTGGGGCCCTGGGAGTTTTAGCAATAGGAGCTTATTTGTCTTCTTTAAATAGGATTGGATTTCTTCATATTTAGCTTAATTGCCATAAGCAAATCAACACAAAACCTCATAATAATTCTGAAGTGGGGCCAAGCTATGAAACTGCTGTTGAGGTTTTTATTAGGACAATTTGTTAATTAAAGGAGTTAATTAGTAAATTACAGTTCTGAAAGTTTAATTTCAGTGTTTTGCAGTACATATTAGATGTTTTTCAAGGGGTAAATTCAGACTTGAAGTGCTTCCCTTACAAGCTTCTGAGAACCAGTAGCTGTGCAAGAGCAATATTAAAAAAACACAATTGTGATTTTTAAAAGATGCTATCATTCTAGGAGATTTTAAGATAAACTTTAAGTTTATATTTGCCGAGTATTCTAGGTGTTTTGTGTTTGAAATCGAATCACAAACCATTTATTTTCATGCATAAACTGTCAGTGAACTGGAAACTTTTGGATGTTTTCACATCTATGTTGATGCTCATTATTTTATTTCTTCTCTTTTATAGCACTCTTTCAACCGGTACTTCCAGAGTCTCGAGAATTTGAGGAGATTATAAACATTCTGCATTCTTCCTACTTGGATCCCAGTTCAGTGTCCAATTTTAAATACAAGAGAGCCAGCTTAGTTCAAAGTGAGCTGTTGGAAAAGGAAGTGAGTATATTTGTGGCTTTTGCTTCTCAATAAGGTACCAGTCAAATGCCAGTGCTTCTCAGTCTAGAGGCAGAGACCTGGGCATTATTCTCAGTTGTGCAGCTGATCTTTAATTGCAAACTCACATCCCCAGAAATGAAAGCAGCTATTTTCAGGCAAGTTTATTACTGCATAGTTTTCAACTTTTGCCTGCCAGGTACCTCAAGAAGACTAAAAGAAAAACTGTATTTGGCACCACTTGTCTGTGTGTTTTTAGCTGTCAAAAACTTTCTTAATTTTTATTAAGGTATTTTAATAACCCAGAAGTTTGTTTTAATGTTTTCTTGACGGGGCTGATGTTTCCTGTGAAAATTAAGATTAAAATCTGTGTCTGATAGAAGTTTCCATAATCTGTGTAGCTTTGTTGTTTTCCAAGAAGTACTTTAACTAAAGTTGATCCAGTAATTGGAGCACCTTGGTTGAAGCCCCTCTGTTGTGCCTTATGTGGTGTCTGTTAAATCCAGCCTGGGCTTGTTCTCATCACTCTCAAATGAAGTTTTCATTCCCAGTGCCAAAAAGCTTCACATATGAAGTAATTGAAGAATATTATAATTCGTTTGCTGTTTATCATCTTGAAGTTATGAAGTAAACTGAAGCTTTTTCTGCTGTTACATTAATTGTTCATGGTTACAGCTGAGAAATATTGGTAAAAACCACCTCAGGAACAGTGAGGTGCGTCTGCAGAAATGCTTGTACAGTGTAAGAGATCTGTCTCCTAAAAAGAGAAAAAGTCTTATTTCTGGAGTTTCAAAGATTATGTGGGAGGCCTTGGGCTGGATGGTTCTAGCCAGTTATGCTACAAAGATCAAACCAATCTGTTACTGCACAGGTTTGTTTGAGGAGCGTCTCTTAAAAAAAACCAAATACTTGGGCAGATTAGGCCAGTTAGATTTCCCACAGGTATAATGTTCTCGAAATCTAATTACAGCATCCAGTGATTTAATTTGGATTATCTTTTGATTATTTTTGTACACTTGGATGTGCTAACACAGCTGGGGCATTAAAACCCTGGCAGTGGGTGTGGCAGCAGCAGGGAGTGTGTGCCTGTGCTGAGAGCTGTGTGCCATCAGTTCACAGAGAAGCGGCGGGAGCTGAAGCGGGACGGGCGCCCCGAGAAGGAGCTGTCGGACAGCTACGCCTTCCTCATGGTGGATCGCTGCCAGGTGAGCCCTGAGCCCTGCAGGGACATGCTTTATCCAGCACTTGCAGCTTTTGGGCCTTTGGGGTTTTTCACAATGGTTTTATTGGCACAATCTTAAAGTTACTTTTGCAAAATTCAGCACTGGAAGGTGTAGAAGGATAGGAAAGGGATCTGTCACCCTGTAAATCCTCTATTCCCTGCTACATAAGGTACTCCATTTATCTTCTCTGGTTTAGGCTCTGTTTTATAAATAGAAGGATAGATTTTCTAGATGACATGTGAGTTTTTATTTGGTTTGTGGTTTTTTTTTTTTTAATTGAGGAATATTTTATGCCTTCATTGCATTTTGTTTTGGTATTTTTTTTCTTCTTTTTTTGCATCAATAAGGTGACCTGTAATATTAGAAAATGGTCATTGTCTTCTCTGTCTCTTCTTTGATCATATACTTTTAATCAAAGTGATGGAAAAGTGATTTCTGTGCTTTGTACATGCAATCATTTGACAGGTATTCTTCTGTTTCAAATATTAAAATTTTCTGTATTAAAGGCAAGTAATATTCATAAAGAGTGTTTGAGGTATAGGGAGGGTGTGGTTTTTTAAGATACAGAGGAGTTTATGTAGCTGTTCCATGTCAGAGTTTAACTTACACAGTTGAATAGTTCTATAGAGAATTCAGACTAGTCTTGCCTCTGTTTGTAAGGGTTGGGGTTGTGTTTAAATCTCAATTTATATTCTGTAATTGTAATTTCTTGCTGTTTGTTCTGTTCATATCCTGCCTTTCCTTACAGACTTGCTTAAAAACCTGTCTGTTCTCTTTAGATCCAGAGCATATGTGAAAAGGGGCTGCAGGTTGGCCACTCCAAACTCTCAGTTCTCGGCAGCCCTTCCATGGGTAATTATCTTTTCATTAGAAGTGCTGCTTATTCAATAGCAGTTGGCAGATAATGTGATGCAGTTGTGTCACCTTCCAATCTCTTTTATATCACTAACTGCAGCAATGTCACAGCAAGATGTTTTTAGGAAAGGAAATGGACATCAGAGCATTATTTCATAGCTCTGTTTTTGAGTAGTTCAGTTAAATTCCCTTTGCAAAGGGAACACCTAATTCTCAAACCAGTGTCCCATGTGTTTCCAGTAACCCTGGAGGGGCAAACAGCCAATGCAGTGTGTGGCTGGCTGCCTCTGTGTTTGTCTGTAGGTGTGGGCATTCAGAGATGCCTCATGGACACAGTAGCTCAGCTCAGTTTGATGTAGATAGAACTAAAATTCTTGAATCCACAGACCCAAGAAGAGCATAGATAAATTGGAGACTTAGAAGAGTCAGAAGGGGTTAAAGAGTTTTGAGAGTGCAAGACAGTAAGTGCCTTTTGCAAAGCTTTTCAAATAGAAAATTAGGAACTGATTTTGTCATCCTATTGAGAGGAACATGGCATAGAAGTATCATGAATATTGAAAGCAGACAATATGCATGAATATAGAAGTGAATACTGAAAGCAGGAGTAGGTGAGAGGTGGAGAACAAGGCTTTGTGAGCATGTGAGTTTTTACTGTTTAGCTGGTAAAGGGTCTGGAGCAATTTGCTCAAGCAGTTAAATACAGACTTGGAATGAGAGGAACCTAAGGCAAATGGATGCTTTATGGAGCATCTGAATTCAGTTACAGCTCTTTGGTCTGAGGTAGTCAGCCAGACCAACCGATGACAGTGTGTGTTTGAGGCTGTAAAATCTATGAAATAACTAAGTACAGAAAAGCACAAAATTATTTTACCTTTGCACTTGAGTGTCAATTGTATCTTTATTCTTTTGTGTGCATTGAGCTTTAATCCAATGTAAGGCTTTTGAAATCTCTAATAATGTTTTAACATTCACCATAATGTATTTTGGCTTCTTTTTATACTCTTCTCAGGTGTCTATATCTCCAAGTACGCTGATTTATTGCAGCCTAATCCTCTAGAATCTGGAGCAACTGGAGATGTGATTGTTTTTAAAATAATAAAGGTAATTTAATCTTGCTATTCTTGAAGGATTACATTGCTTACTGGTAACACACAGGGGTTTTAACCTAACTTGTAATTTGTGCAGTCATCTGTGTATACAGAAACTAAACATCTACTAGATTTAAAATCCAGTAGTGATATTAAGCTGAAATAAATCATAATAAATTGTTTTAGAAGGCAAAAATATGTTGGTTTTTTTTTGAAAGTATGAAAATAATGTACTTCCAGAAGTAGCTTTCTTAATGGTTTGTTTTATTTTCACTGCTCTTACTTTGTTTGGTACTGGAAGCAATTTGTCAGTTTGCAGGACAAAGCTCCTGCTGACAATTCTGCTGTGTTATTACAGGGGAGAATGAAAAGCATATACGACTACACTGGTATGAAAGCAATGGAATCAGCCGCCAAGAGCATGTTGGATCCCACCCCAAACCACGAGTGTCACGTTTCAAAGAATGCAGGCAAAGTCACCTCCCTGCTGGCTTACCGAGCCTACGAGCTCACTCAGGTACAGCTGGGCCTGTGGCACCTTCCAGAACACTGCACAAGCAGAACTTGGGAATGATGAGAGAAAATCCTGGGGATAGAGCAGCCCCTGAGCTCCCTGTGCAGCTGCAGCTGGGTGTGTGCAGCAGCCCAGAGGTGTGCATTGGAAATCCCAGATCAGCCTGGCAGCCTCTGCTGCTCCATGGTGTCATCCTGAACCCCGGGAGATCTCCCTCACATAGGGGGAGAGGGAATAGGAAAAAACTGGGGAATACATGGGACTGGAATGGAGGCTGGAGGAGAGGACTTGGGGAGTTTGAGGTGTAAAAGTACAACTGGTTTGTGGTCTTTAAGTGGGACTCCTAAAAGGGAAAATGTTGGCTAGGGAAGAACAGCATTTTTCTTTTTTTTTTTTTTTTGCTTATTCCCCTTTCCAGATTCTCAGGTTTGGAGATGATGAGGGAAGACAATGAAATCAGTTCCAAGCATTTATGTTCCTCCAGGTGTTCTGTCTCTTACTGCAACAATCTGTTGCAGTGAGATTATTCCACCAAGTATGCAGGTTTCAGGATCCTTGCTTGAAAGCATTCTCTTCAGTATTAACTTCTTTTATCTTCTGTAAATTAGTGAAATAGATGGCTAAAAAATGAATATATTTTTTCATTTCTCATTGTAAATTTGCCTAAATTAACATTTTATATTGGTGATTGAGCTAAGGATAGACTCCAAAACTCATTGCAATATTTACTTTCCTCTGAATTTTTTTGTTTTTTATTAGTTAATCCCTTCTCTCACCAAAAATACTTTCAAGTAAATTTTGCATTTCAGTAATGATTTATTCTTGATTCACTCCTGAAGGTGCTGTCCATATCTAAGTGGTTAATAAAGGAAGGAGAAGATTAAAAAACCTATCTTAATTTATTGTATTTGCTAATACATATGAGAGGAGCATTTAAAAACTTCTTTATTTTAAATCCCAGCATTTAAAGAAATTAATGATTGCTCCAGGCTTCTGATTTAACACTGTCCCTTCTTTTTCCCAGTTCTACTTTTATGAATACGGCTTTGATGAGATCAGGCAAAGACCAAGACATGTTTGTCCTTTTGCTGTTGTTTCATTTGCTTACAAGGATGACGTGGTACAAGGACCAAAATTTGTGCCCCCATCAAGGTAAGCTAGGGAATGAGTTGTGGATGTAGCAGGAAGAATTCATAGCTGTTGGCAGTAGCTTAGAATTGATTTAAATGAGCAGTGCTGAAGTGAATGAATGTGTCACAGGGACTTAGTATAATAAATAGTTCTAATGCAGAGCAAGAGGTGCCAGAATTGGTTTTATGCAGCAGGGGGCCCCTGTAGGAAGCAGTTTTGCTGCTCTTCCCACCTGCTTGCCTTTGGCCTGGGTGGAATCCACAAATACTGAAGGGTTTTACCTAACTGAGGAAATTTGTGGACATAAAATCATTCACAACATTATCTTGCTTGGTACTCTAAAATAATATTCTGTATATTTTGTCTCTGAACCCTTCAGTGGTGTCTGCTGGTGGAGAGAGTATGTAGATGGCCAGTTGATCACAGATCCATTGTGATAGCTGTGCTGGTAGGAAGATGTCCAGGTGTGGGGACTGTACTGTGAAATGCTAAAAGCAGTTACCAAGGTATCTAAAACAGTACAAGATGCTGCAGCAGTGCTAGATGGAGGTTAGAGGGGGAATTACCAGTCTTCCCATTTTGTTAGACTGATAAACTATTCTTAGTGTGAAATTCAGTGGTCAGAATTCTCTGTTCCAGCCTAGTCATTCTGTCTCTCTTCTTTTGTTTAGAGCAAACACCTTCCACGCAGATAGAAGTACAGGTAAGAATGAATTCTGTTTTTTGGTTTTATGATACAGACAGGGAAGGTTCTGATGATTTTCCCCCACAGTTTTATGTTTGACCAGTTTAGTTATGCTGAGTGTGTACCTGAATTTTATACTGAACCATGCTGGTTGCTGATACTGGATGATCAAACAGACACCTTCATGTGTATCTTCTTTTATCAGAATGAACCACAAGTGAACTAAATCAACAGCCTTTTTTCCCTCTTTCCTACTTAGAGTGTGGTAGGAACTGATCTTCAGTTCCTGAATCTCCTGTTCAATGGCACTTCACATAATATGATTCTGTGTCATGCTTTGTTTTGAACCTCATTCAAGCAAAGCTGATATGTGTGAAAGTGGTTGACAGTTAAGGTAAGGAAAAGAGGATATAATTCCTCAGAAATTAGCATCAAGGATTGCTTGTACTGGCAGGTGTAGGTAACAAACCAACCTCCTTCACTCTGCTCAGAGCAGGTCAAAACATAACAGGGTTGATAACATCCTTTCTGTTGCCTTTTAACATTATTGTCTGGTATTAGTATGAAATTTTCCCTGTACTGATTCTGGAGATTCAGCAGCCTCTTCTTTCAGTCACAGCTGGCAAGTGGTTTCACTTAGTCTTCCTTTCTCCATCTTAATTTAGAGAAACCCAATGTTACATTGTGGAGGGGACAGCTTTGGAATAAAGGCAAACTTGTGTGCCACGTTTCCCTGAAATCAGCAGCGCGATCTTTCCTTCCATGCAAGCTGTGAGTATTGCCATTTAGACAGTAAGTTTAAAATACTGCTCTGTTGAAACTCTTTTGAGTAGAAACTGCTGGTGAGTTTTGGATATATTCAGATGAAAATCTGAAATACTGCCTAAGTGCCTTAAATGCATCAAACAAGAGTGGAGTCATGTATGTCCAGAACTTTCTTATGCTCAGGCAGACAAATGTCAGCATCTCTTTGCTGTTCTGTTGTTTTGGGTTTGTTGGGTTTTTTTCCATTCGAGTGACACACACTCCTCTGCAGGAGTAAACACCCCTGGCTCATGAGATTGTACAAAGAAGTTCTTCTTAAGGCCATGTATTTACTGGTTCTTATTTTATCAGTGAGCGTAGGAATATAGAAAGTAAAAAAAGAGGTCTTTATTTCTTTTTATCTCCCCCCACCCTTCTTCTCCAGTTCTGAGAAGCTTGAGGTTGAAAATGTTGTAAGCATTGATGATTTGAAGAAAAAAATTTCACCAGCATTGTTCTTAAAAGAAACTTACCAAGAAAGAAAAGAAGGTAAATTGTTCTCATTTAATTTCTTTAAATTCAGAATTTTCAAGTTTCTGAATGACAATTTTGTTTCTTTTTTCCTTACACTCTCTTTCTCTCCTTGTGTCCTGGCAGTGTGGAAGAATGGCATGTACTGTAGCCTGTATGAAGTTGTGGAGAAGTCCCGTTCTGGGAGTCACTTAGAGGGTTTGCTTCAAAAACTAGAGAAGGAGAAACTTGTGAGTGCCACAGATTTGACTATTCCTATTTTTAAAAATAATTGTACTAGTTAGTAGTTTCAGGCATATTACAAGATCCACAGTCTCACTGGAATTTCTTAGCTGGCATCTTAATTATCCGGGCACTTGTCTGCCCAAGACAGAATTATCTTGCAGTCAAGAGGAGTATTCATGGTGAACCAATGTCTTTGAAGCAGTTTGCTCTTTTTGCTTGAAAACAGGTCCTTGTGAAACCACTTGTGGACAGAGGATTTCTTATTCTTCTTTCTCCTTGGCAGATGATGTCCCCTTATGGTAAGCACACTCTGGGTTTGTGTTTGAGTTGGGTTTGTTGTTTTGGCTTTTTTAGAGGGGTAGGTTTTTGAGTACTGGATTGACTTTGGGTGGTGTTCTCCTTTTTAACTGTTTTTCTGTTTTTGTGCTCTAGACCAGCAGACTGGATGCTCCCGTGTGCTTCATGCGCTGTTTCTGTTCCCAGAGTCCAGAGGTGTCATTGGCTCAGGTAGGTTTGCTCACTGTTGTGTGCAGGTTTAAACAGAGGTGATGTTCTGGTGAGGATTTTGTAGTCAGTCAGTGTGAACTAAGAGTAACAGTTTGCATTGGTTATGGTCATGGTATTAGAAATACTTGTTGCTTCACAAAAGCAAATGTTGAACGTTGTAGCTTCATTTGTTCATATTTGAGAAAGTAAAACTTGTTGAAATTTCTTGATATAGCATCCCTGAATTAATTCTTCATGGTCATTCCAAACTGTGTTTCACCCAGCATATATTAGCATAGAGTATTGCTGACTAGTCATCATTTATTTATAGCTTCATGGTTTGATTTTAATTGTGGATTCCCTTTTCTCCTTTTGGCAGCACAAAAAAATGGTCCCTATGGAACACAGAAAAAATCATCTACCATGGCTTCACGCAAGAGAAGGGAAATCGTTCCAGAATTCACAAAGTTGGTTCAGTCTCTGCATTTTGCTTTGTACCAGGCCCGTAAGCACAGCGGGGGAGATTACAATGCTGTTGTGGAGAAGTACATCTACGAGTACTTCAGGAAGCTCTACCATGGCCCTGGGAGAGCCAGAGAGTTTCTGCTTCGTGAGTACGCACCCGTGCTGGATGACAAAAGATTTCTGCACCCTGCCCCGAAGTACAAAGGGCACCTCAAGACGTGCTTGCAGAACTATGTGTTCAGCTGGGAGTCCTATCAGCTGCCCGTGTGTAGGGCCAGGGAGCTGCTGGACAGGAACCGCAAACCGCAGCGCTTCAGCCCCAGCTCAGATTATGAGGCCAAGAAAAGAGTGCCTCGTTCTGGAGATGATGATACCGAGAGACTCAAGGATCTTATTAACTTGATCCAGTGTAGAAAGAAAAATGTAGGTGGGGATTCTGATTTTGAAGACCCCAGAATTAGGAGTGGTCTGAAAAGAAAGCTGGAAGAACAATCTGAAAACTTGCAGAAATACCTAAAAATGAGTGACTCTTCAGAGAATATTTGTCAGTGTGAAGGTAAGAAAGTGTTTGTTTAGTGTTCTTCTTTGAACATTGTTATTCAGAGCATATTTAACACTTAATCATCATAGATTGAGTATCTTTTTGCATGCTGTGGCAATTTAATGCACGATGGTTCATTGGCCTGAGATCTGTCAATAGAGATAAAGTTTATTTTTTGCAGGTTTCCAGGTTTATTTTGCAGGTTTATTTTTTTAGGAGATAAGTTAAGGGGAATTTTCCTGGAAGTTGCTTTTGTTTAGCCTCTTTGGAAAGAAAGCAGACTTTGAAAGAGTTTACTTGCCTGTGGAGCTGTCCAAAGACTTTCTAATGCAGAACACTTAGCAGACTTGGTTTTGTCTTTTGCAGAGTTTGACTTTGCTCTAATCCTTTGTGTCCACTGCCCTATTTCATACCTAAGAAGTTTAGATGGAAGGGAAGAAGCATAGTTCAGTTTTGAAATAGCCAGTAATGTGTGCAGTGGGACAAAGGAAACAACCTAATAAGATTAAATAATGATCTACATCCAAACCTCGGAGAAGTATCACAGGTACCTTCTGACTTAAGGTCTGCCAGAAAAACCCCTTTGATTTCTGTTTCCCTGACCATTTTCTGAGGGCAATTATGGAAGCCTCCTGCAAAAGGGGGGAATGGGAATGGGGTGACACAAAGAAGAGGGGATTTCCCTCAGCACCAGTCACTCTGGTGTGTGTGAATCACTGGAAGATGAAGTGACTGATCTTAGTTGTCCTTAGTTGCCCTCTTGAGGGGACAGAAGATACTGACTGCCATGTAGGGATGAAGGAGACGAGGGGTGGACTTTATGGTTGGGATTCCTGCTTGGTGAATTCTGTGAACCTCAAAGGTGTTTTGACATTGATTAATGATGTAGAATATGCGATGAAAGCATGTCTACATTTTTGTTAAAATAATGTGTGTACATACAAACTGACGCTAAAGATGGAGACTGCGGGTACGTGGCAGATGTTTGTGGGGAGATCTGGTTTTGTTTCTATTTTAAGACTGAGCAATGGATTCCTTTTCCCTTCCTCACCCTCTTGTAAGGTGGCAGAAGCTTGGATTCCCCACACTGCGTGTTGTCAATGAACGCTGAGCACGGAGGCCGCGAGGGTGAGCCCAGGCAGGACGTGCCGGACGCCGCAGCCGACCCCAAGGGGCTGGTGCAGGCGATGCTGGAGACGCTGGGCCCGCCCAGCCACTGGGACCCGGCGCTGCTGCGGCAGGCTGTCACCAAGGCCTTGGCCGCTGAGGAGCTGGAAGAGGATGTGAGACAGAAATATGAGTATGAATCCGTTCCAGCTCAGGACAGAGATGGTCATGAGCTTGCTGCCGCTGCTCAGGCTGACGGCGCTCCCTTCAAGGAGCCGCAGAGCCCGGCCCTGCTGGAGCCGGACGCGCCGTGCTTGCCCTACCCCGTGGATGTCAGTCTGCAGCTCCCACCCAACGAAGCACCCCTGGAGCACACACTACATTTACAAGTAAGTGAAACTGCCCAGATGCTGACAGTGAAGGAATTTTTTTCATAAATATGAGACTGAATGAAAAAAACATTGTTTTTTTTACAGTGGCAAACATAGATACGCACTAACTCTTCTGTGAAGCTTTTCTGTTTGGTAGGAACATAGGTGGAAATTTTCTCCACTCTTAAATGTGTTCGTGGTTCGTTATTCTTTTTGTGATAAAAAAGGAGCAGAGTTGAAGAATTCTGAGTATTTCACTGCAGTGCTGTAGATGAGTTAGTGATCACAGTGCCCCAGCTCCTTACCCTACAAGAGTGATTGTTCCATGATCTCTGGTACTTCCACGCAAAATCCAGTTCCTAATTCTTAGAGAAGGAGCGAGTTTGTCCTACCTGTAATCTCTATGCTGTTTTGCTTCTACCTATCTGGAATGCGAGGTGAAATTGGCTTTTTTAAGGGCCCAATACTAGTTGTAGGCAGTGCCTCAGCAAATTCATTATTTAAATTTAAATAATTTCAACTGTATTATTTAAAATGCCTCCTGGCTTTAGTCAGGTATCAAGACAACAGCCTGGAAAGGAGTGAGGGAGCTGCCAGTTCTCGCCTCCCTTCCCCTTTGGCACCCAGAGCTTCCACACTGTAAGAGCAGTGCTCAGGACTGCATTAGTAATGGGAGACCAGAGAAATACCTCGTGGAAATCCAGGTTTAATGGATTACATTGATAGCAGAATTGCCAGTGAACTCACTTCTTTCTGTCAGCTGCTCAGAATGTAAAAACTTAATAGTGAGCAAAACCAAAAGAAGTTGTTTTGAGATGAGCATTTTGCTTGGTTTCTAGGACACAGGCACTGGGAGTACCTTTGAAGGCTGCAGTCCCTGTCCTAGTGCACCTATAGAACATGGCTATCTCAGGCAACCTCCCTACTCAGATAATGTGGGGGAAGTTGGAATGCACTGGAAACTTATCCCAATTACAGGTAAGATGGATTTGAACTCCTCTCTTCCTACAAGTTGTGAATGAAAACATATTCTAGAGGTTTGTGCCTGGATTCATCCATCCATTCTTGGCTCACATGTTGGTACACAAGCACGTCTGTAGCCTGTGCCGTTGTTTCTTGTATTTGATAATTACAGAAATCTGGATGAAAACAGATATTGGTGGAGAATATTGGTGTGGCCTCATATTAACACAAATTAGAAATGTGAATGCTTTAAAAACAAACAAAACTATAGTTTTGGATATGGATGGTGAAGGAACTGAGCTGGGGTTATGAGGGTCTGTCTGCACTCCTTGCAGCACCACTGAAGCTGTGTCAGTAATCAGTCAGACTGATGTCAGGTGATGACAGATCAGGTGCAGCTTGCAGTCCAACTCCACAAGGTCATTTGTGTCTAAGCTTTTTAAAAGTGAGCATTTTAACCTAGTAGCAAATGGAAATACTGGAATCATATGTTGCCCTGCTCGATTTCTAATTTAATTTGTAATGAAGGTATGTCCTGTTGTGCTTATTCTACATTATCTCTGGGAAAACTACTTGTATTCTGCTTTTTCAGCAGACTTGGACTGTGCTGTTTGACTGTCTTAGGAGCTGTAAATGTACTGTGCTTCTGTGCCTCAGCAGACTGTAACACTTGAGTATTGGCGTTGAAGTTGGTTGGTGGGGGAGGCAGAGCAGTAATGCTGTTTTCAGGCTGGGGTTTGGAGGTTTTGGTCTGTCCCCTGTGTGTGTGAGTTTGACACATGAGAGGATGGTGATGGTGATGATGAACTCTTCTTCTGTAGGTCTGAAATCACCTGAAGAGCCACCGGAATATTTGCCACCAACGGATGCACTTCCTAATGACCCCCGGGTAGTAAATAGACAGAGAAATTCTGACTATCAATTGCCATGCTCTCCATTTTCAGACACACAGAAGGGGACAGCAGAAGATGGACATTACACAGGACAAGTGGAGAAACTTGAAGATCAGTATGAGATAACAGATCAACCTTTTACAGCTAAGCATTCCATTAGTGCAGTAATAGAGACAGCACTGTTAGAAGAATATAAGCTCTTTGCAAGAAAGATTAAAGAAATTTTGCAGCAAAAAAACATTCCTTATGTCAGTGACATGTCCACACCAGTCCTTTCTGCCCAGGAGAGGATGATGAGACTTTCTGAACACATATGTTTGCAGGCATCAGAGGTTTCTGTCCAAGAATACGTGGAGAGCCTGATTGAGAAGCTGGACAGTGTCATTTTGGCCTCTTCCTGCGTGAAGCCGCCCCCCGCAGTGTATGGCAGCCCTGAGGCCCTGGAGGCGCCGAGCAGGAGCAGCGCTGCCCCCGGCACCGGCACCGGCACCGCCCTCCCGGATTTGCCGTGCGATCTCCCGGGGGAGGAGCTGCCTTGGGCCGGCCTGGCCCCGGGCACGGACACTGCGGGCCTTGGGAGTGCTCAGCCAGGGGAACAGGCTTCTGGTGGGGATCTCCGGGGAACACCAGAAAAGACTCAGAAGTCCCCTAAGAACTTCAACATTTCAACTCAACCAGATTTTTCTGATTTGATAAGCAGGTTAAAGCCTGAATTATTTACCGGTTTCGTCCAAATAATGGAAAATGTACAGAAAAACAGAATCCAGTTTTATATTCATGAAGAGGAAGAAAGTGTTCTCTGCAGAGAAATCAAGGTAAAGCTGTTTCAGTTCCGCCTCTCTCCACTGTCAGAACAGAGTGTCTTTGAAATCCACTTGTATGAAACTGGACTCACTTGCCCTGTGAAAGTGAGCTGTGAAAATAGGCTGTCCTGTCCCCTTTCCTCACTGAGCTTTTGTGGTAGCCTTGCTTATATTTAGCTTTTACGTAAGTCTTTGAGCTGGAAAACAGAACAGGCTGCAGGTTGGTCCTTTCTGAAGATCCTGCCAGGGGCTTACAAAAAAAAAGTGATAAGTGAAGAAATGTGATAGGTACCATTTTAGAAAGAATGTGTGAAAAGTCACTGTGTGTGCCTTTGGGGTTGTTTCTCTTCTCCTCTAATTAATAGTAGACAGAACTTTGAGGAATCACTGTGCTTCTGCGACTTAAATGTGTAAGATAAAGTGGTAAACTTCTGGCCTTCCTTGAAAACTGGGGCAGTTTGATCGTGTCAGTTGGTTGTGTGTGATTTGATAAGAATGACTGAGTTGCTGAAACAGCTGCTCTGTGTTGCTGCATCCTTCTGATTCATTTCTGGGAGGGATAAAGCAGCCAGTCCCTCTGGGATGCACTGAATGGAAAACCTCCTTGCAGTGGGTGTCATCTGGGCATTGTTTTTACCAAACTGCCTATTGACCTTTTCCTTGTCTCCTCTCTCTGTGGTGGCAGGAGTATCTCAGAAAGTTAGGGAACACAGAGTGCCATCCAGAGGAGTTCCTTAGAAGAGGAGATAATTCAGAGAAACTGTTGATCATTATCCAAAACGAAGACATTGCCAATCTCATCCATAAGGTATGTCCCACGTAAGTAACTGGGAGCTACAGAAACCTGCTGGCAACTGGGAGAGGAGCTCATGTGGGGCAAGGCTGCTTCCTTCCAACAGCACAGCATTCAGCAGCGCCCTGTGTTTAGCTGCTGTTGGAAGAAACAAAATGGTTGTTGTAGTAAAAATGGTCTTGTCCAACATTTACTCATAACTTCTTCCACCACCATGCACAGGCCAATGCGTATTTATTGTCAGTAGTTGCAGAGCTGTGCAGAGGCCTGAGTAGTTCTGGTTCTGTGGTGCTCCAACAGGAGGTGAAGGCAGCTTTCACATGGCCTGAGCTATTCCTGCCAGCTTAAGACCCTGTGCTGGACAGAAAGTAAAATTACTCAAAGTGCTCAGTGTCCATTTACCTTATTGCTGTAATGCTCCTGAGAGAGCACCTCCCTAGGCAAGGGAAGAAACAGTGATTTCTTGAAAATGTGTTTTGAAGTTGGTGCCTGGCATTAGTAGATAGGAGAGTTCTGTAATTCCTTTATCTGTGTGACCTGTGCTTACAGCTCTGATTTCCAATGTTTTTCAACAGATCCCTGGCCTGGTGACTCTGAAGAGGTTCTCCTGTGTCAGCTTTGCAGGGGTTGACAGTTTGAATGATGTGAAGAATCGCACTTACCATGACCTGTTTGTGTCTGGGGGTTTTGTTGTGTCAGATGAATCTGTCCTGAACCCAGAGTCCATCACTACAGGTAGGTGTGATCCTTCTGGAAGGTTTAGAACTAAAATCCTGACATGTCAGTATGTGAGAGGTCCTGTACTCACCTCAGTGAAGGATCAGGTCCTCCAGTTTTTGTGATGTTCTTTAAAAACTTCAGCTAATTCAGTCTCTTTCTCAGCCCAGGGTGTTCTTGAAGAACACATGAACAGGGAGATTTTGTCTTCACTTTATGTTGCATTGTGTCGTTATGTCTGTGGAGCCTTTTATTCCTCACTACTCCATCCACAAACATGCTGTATATACTTTTTCTTCATTTGAAATTCAATAGCTAATGAAGTTACAATTTTTTGCAATATTTTAGCAAGGCAGAGTGTGTATGCTGAAGTCAGCTTTTAAATACCTGAGGTACAGCAAGGCAGCTCAGTTTTATGATACTGCTGTTGGCCAGCCTGCATGGAATAAAGCTTTGAAGTGAGTGGCTGCTGTTTGTAGTTGTGTGACCGTACTGTGACACAAACAGGAAACAGCTTTCTGTGCACACTGAAGCAATATTTTCAGTCTACATACCGCAAAATTGAACTTTTATTCAATATCTCTACAACAGATAAACTGAAACAGTTCCTAACATTTCTGGAGGATCTCAATACCCCAGATGGGAAATGGCAATGGAAGGTCCACTGCAAAATACAAAAGAAACTGAAAGAGCTGGGGAGGTAAGTAAGGTTCTATAATAGCAGCTGTTAAAAGGCTTCAGCTTTCCTTATGCCATCCAAAACACTTAACAGAACTTACTCTTCTGTTTGTCTGTTGCTGTATAGACTGACCTTAAACTGTTTCTAATAGTGAGCTTTGCCCACCCCCTGCAGGATGAATGCCAATGCCCTGAACCTGCTCACCCTTCTGAACACCTACCAGAAGAAGAACTTGGTTGAGATTCTGTCCTACCATAACTGTGACTCTCAAACTCGAAATGCTCCAGAACTTGAGTGTCTCATCAGGCTTCAAGCTCAGAACATACAGCAGAGACATGTTGTCTTCCTAACAGGTAAACCCCACATTTGTGAACACCTCTCTCCCTGTTTTGATAACAGGTGCTGGATATTAATACAAACTCCTCTTGTATGTATTTAGAAAAGAATCTCAAGACTCTCTCGAGTTACGTTGATAATGGCATCGTGGTTGCTGCTGTTGATGACTTTATGCATAACTTTAAAAATCTTGTGGGGTTTCACAGCTCTGATACTGAGCAGAACAACCTTGCTGCTGGCAGTGCTGGCCAAAGACAATCAGGTGAGGTCAAACACACTTAAACTTTCCTTCCTAAAGTGCATGTGTGGGGTAGAGGTGCTGGGACAGTGTGCCTGACTCTGGTCAGCAGCCACTGCAGCTGGCAAGGAAAACTCAGCTCTCAAGGTGTTTGAAATGGTGGGGGAAAAGCAGTGGGGATGGAGACCTTCAACACAGAAGTACAGGCTGATGTGGTATTTGAGGCACTAGACAGGGCATCTGTTGTCAGGGAAAGGATAAACTTGTCACTTCCTGCTTTATCTACTTGGAGTAGATAAACTGTACTGAGATGTCAGTAATTGTACTCCTTTGATTGTCTGATCAAATACTCACCTGCTGTGTAACTTTAGATCCTGTTGTGACATTGTCCCCTTTGGAGCTGGGAGTTGGGATTGCCCAGCACTAAATATGAGCACGGTGTGCAGAAGCTTTTAGCACCAGTAACTGGACTCTCCCACAGAGGGTTGAGTGTGTGTGTTGAGTAAGTGAACTCGAGTGGCAGAAGACCAAGACTTAAAGTGCTGTTGGACTGGCAGACCTGAAGTGTAACACTGTGAGTAGTGTATGGCCTTTTAAACCAAAGTTTATATTTCAATAGAATAGAACTTTCTCTCTCTTTTAATGTAGTTCTTGTAGAAAAGGATGAGAAGGATGAGGAGGACATGTCTCTGGATTCAGGGGATGAATTGGCAGAAATAGAAATCTGCAGTGGTGCCTCTAAGTGTGATACTCATGTGGAAGCTTTGCAGCCCGAGGCCAAGGGCCCACATGGAGTAGATGCTAAAGCAAGCTGCTTATCAGTTACAGAGTTACCTCCTGAAGCACAAACTGGCCTTGGGGAAAAGACTTACAAAAGTGACTTGGAAGAGAAGCAGCCAATTCCTCCAGTTTCTACAACATGCTCTGCTGAAGGAGAAAAACACAATGCAGTTGAACAAACTCCCTTCAGTAACTTCCAGGTTTATAGCAGACAATTAAACATGTTCCATCAATTCAGCCACTTTAGTGTCCTCACTCATCAGACTTTTCTGGGAACAACATACCCAATTTCTCCTGCAAATCAAAACCAGGAAGGGAGCAATTATTTTCTATCTGCCTACAATCAGAGCATGGATACAGAAAAGTCATTATCACCTGGTGGCTGGGAAAGCTGCTGTGATTCTTCCAGGCCATACTCAGAACAAAAATGAACTCTTAAGTCTCTTTTTCTAAGTTGCTGTGGACTTCTCTGTTTCTAAAACGTTGGATTAATGATTTCTATTTTATTCTGGAACAAAATGTTTCTTGTTCTTGTTATCTCAGATGTTTTCATGTTCTATTTAAATCCCTGATGGCCCGTCCCTGTTGGAACCATCTGAAAATTTAAATAAATACATATATTTTTTAATGTTTACTGTACTTGAATTATCTTGTTTGTTGGCACTTTTAAGTTTCTACATTTGTATTTGACCTGTTACCTAAGCTTCAGTTTGAGGTCTGTTCAATGTAAAAATGAATGTTTGCCTAAAGTATGTGAAAGAGCCAGTTGTCTTTTTTTCTTAACCACAAGAGTATCCAAGTCATGTTTCTTTACATAAATATTAAAATTAATGTATTTATTTGACATGGACACAAATTTTGTACAATGTTTTTACATAGCTCTAAGGCCGTGTACTTATTTTCATGACTATATACTGGATTTTGGCTAAATACCTCAATTAGAGTAACCAATGGTGCAGTTCCATTACAAAAAAAAAAAAAACAAATAAACTCTCAATGCACAAGGGACTTGCTAACACATTGCTTTGTCTGTGGTTTTTACATTGTTTGCAAAGTGCTGGAGGAACAGCCAGGCTTGGTTTCATGCCCAGCAATTATCTGTGTGTCTCACTTGGTGCTCTGTGCCCTCCCAGCCTTTATCTGGCCACTGTGATTACTGCAATGAGAGAAGGACAACATTTATTGACTGTGGGAATTCAGTTTGCATCAGAAAAACCTCAGTCCTCTCCCACTTCAGCTGAATGATTGCTGGGGCTTTCAGGCACTTTTAAAAGTTTGGTTTTGTTGGTTTGGGAGCTGGCACTGGGGTAAGTACAGCTTTCTCTGTTTCTTACTGCTGTCTGTTCAATTTCCCATCTGCTGGGTTCCCAACCCTTCCCCTCAGCCATTCTCTGTGGAGCTGCTGCTCTGCTCCCTGCCTGGGACTCCTGGCTCTGCACAGTCCTGTGTTTGGGGGAATTCCTGTTCGTAATTTGATTTTAGTGCTTTTCTCTGGGATGTGCTGTTTGGTACCAGGTGAGTGTTTGCAACCACATAACTCTGAATCCACAAAATTAGTTGGGAGAAAATTATTGGTGAAAAAGCGCAGTTTTTAAAAAACAAAACCCTTGCTTGTTTTAGAGACTTTAGCCTGAAGTTGATTCTTTCCCTCTATAAAGAGTGGATTGATTTATTCAAGTTAAGAACCAATACCAGAGCAGTGTAAAACTTCTTACCCTCCCCCCAAGCATGGCAAATAATTTTTCTGAGAGAAGAACTCCCTTTTGTCAATGAATTGTACCAGGCTGTGTGATGAACTATGGTCTTAGAATACTTGATGTTCACAGTATAAGGCTGAAAGGTAGCAGAATATCGAAATGCAGGCAGTTTTGTATAGTTTAAAATACCAACAAAGATAACTAAAGCCATTCAGAATACATCTTAATTTTTTTATTTATCAAAATTGACACACTGAGTTCTACAAAAACCTATGTAACAGTTTACTTCCATGTTTTTGGTGGTTTATATTAAATTGACCCTTGTATTCAAGTAGCATGAAAACCATTCTAAACAGACAAACCATGATTAGTCTAAATTATCTTCAATATAAAATGTAGCATGACCCTGTAGTCTATCAAAATTCTCATAATTTAATTTCCATAAAAAAGCTAGAGGTGTTTTGTAGTTAATTACAGTAGCAAAGTGCTGTGCATTTCCATATGAAGGATTCAGAACATTCATATGCACCTCTCAGAACGGTGGCATGAAGTTCTCTTGAGCTACAGTGGGAATCAGAGTGTTCTCCAACTCCTTCTGCTTCTGCAGGAGGCCCTGAAATAAATACAAATGTCAATGTTGTGTCTCCTCCCACAGCCTGAACCAGTGTATGTGGGGGCATGAATATATGGATTGTTATGGAGAGTCCCTGTAAGATCTGTGTAAGATCTGTGTGTTGTAAGATCTGTGTATTGTCCCAGTTGCTCCAAATGAGCCACAGCTGCAGAGTCCTTGGCTGGGCAGCAGCTGCAGCTCGTGGAGGTAACTGGAATAAAGAGGGGTGGGTGGAGAGCCCAGGAGCAGCCCCTCACAGGACAGGAAGGACTGTGCTGCAGGGAGGAACAGCTTCATGGAAAACCAGTGAGAAGGTATGGACTTTAAGAATATAAGGTAACAGCATGGGACTTGTGAAATATGAACTACAATAATGTGACTGCAACAAATGTAGCATCATTGTTTTTAACTATGAAACAATTTCCTTGTTAAGGCCTAATGGTTTTTAAGTTCAGAAAAAACAGTAAAGCCTCAGGGAAGAGGGAACTTCTACAGCAGCCCTTGATGTGTGACTGGAGTGGAAGCCAGGCCAGTTTCCAGGGATGACCATGCAGAGGAAAAAAGGACTTTTCCACTGTATGAAATGGAACTTTCTCATCCCTTTGTGCACTGTCTCTGCATTTGCAGTATTGTAGTGAATTCCTGAATGAAGCAGAACCCAAAACCCTGATGGGCATTGGCTTTCAGCCTTAACACAAACAATTCCCTTCAGAGCAAGGGCAGCAGGGCCACTGGAACCAGAGCAGTGTCTGACATTTCAGGAGCCACAGAGAACTGCCAAAAGGTTCAAGGTTCTTGTAAGTACTGATGATGGAGAAACCCTGTCACAAAAAACCCTCCTGGATTCAGGTCATACATGATAGAACTATGACAAGTATGTGAATAAATTAAAAGTAAGTTTTTATTGATACATCTGGCCCCTTGCTCTCCATCTATCTTAGACTTGTCAGAAATAATCTGATACCATAGAAGTCTGGTTTTTTTAAAAGAGAAAAGGTAATTGTTTTTCTCAGGAGTTCCAAGGCCTTTCTCAAAGACAGGAGTTACAGGCTGCTGGCACAGCTCGGTACAGACCTAATGCAAGGCAGCAACTCCTGCAGCAATTGAGGCACAGATTGCTGGTGGCACCAAAGGAAAGGCAGCAAAGCAGCCTGCAAGGCTTCACTCTGGCTCCTTCGAAGGCAGCAGCTGCCTACTTTCAATCACTTGATGAATTGCTTTCTAATTAATCAACAGGATCTGCTTATTTCTATTAATGGGTCACTGCTTTCAGTCTCTGTGTCAATAATTAGTATTTTTGCAGAGCATTTTTTGCATGTATAAGCATGTCACAAAGCCAAGTTATAAAATAAACTGCCCTGAATAAACCAAGAGCTGAGGAACAAATAACCCTGAGAGCTGGCAGCTGAGTGTTTGTCACAGGGGTTGCCCAGGTACTGGGCAGGGGCTCAGCAATGGGAAATCCCTCCCCAGAGAGCTGGGGTGTGTCCCCACCCAGCCACTGTCACCTGCAGCCCTGGCAGAGCTGCTGCCTCAGGAACACTGGGGTGCTACTGACCTGGGGCTGAGTCCTCTTTGTTAAACTTTGTCCCTTCTTTTTCACAAATCATTCACTTTGCTCAATTTATCCACTGACTTTTGATTTCAGTGAGGAAAGAGAGTCTGTTGCTAGCTCCTGTACCTGCTGTGGCTGAGGCACAGACAGAGATTTGCTGTCTGGTAGCAAATGCAGTGCCAGACTGACCCTCCCTCCTTCCCTGCTCAGCCAATCCCACCGGGACTGCACCAGCCCGGTGCATCCATCGCTGCCTCAGCCGGGAGTTCAGAGACAACACTGGCTGACATTATGGCACTGTTATGTGAATTTCCCCAAACAAAACAATGGCTAAATATGTTGTAAATACAGGTGTGTATGTACTCTGACACTATCAATCCACTCTATATATGTATATATAAATGCAGAAGAGCAAGACTAGATTATATTCTGAAACAGAAAACTCAGCTTTTTGTATATCAGACAAAATCCTGCACTGTTCATGCTTTCTCAGTCAAATAACTGAGGCAAAACAGGTGTCATCTGTACAGCAGGAGGATGGTTGACAAATATTGAGCTTGCTTTTTACATGTTAACAAGTAGCAGCTGTCTTGGAAGGATTTTCTAAGTTTTCATACTTCCAGTTTGCAAATTCCAGTCTTTTTCCAGGCCTGACTCGAGACCACCCCACCAACCCCACTGTTCTGTCCTAACCTGGGAACAGCAGAGAGGAAACCTCATTAACAAGGTTCTAGTGTTGTGTTAAAACTGTTCTTTTGAAACTGATACATTCTTTATGAACAGCCCTAACCACAGAAACCTGGCCACCAAACAAAGTCATTTCTCTTGGTTTCAAGTTTGCTCAGGCACTTCACTGTTTCACAGCTGATTTAAGGACTGAGGAGTCCATACTCTCTCTCTAAGGACTGTCCAAAGATGGAAGCAACAGGTGAAAAACAAAATTAGTAAAATGGAACAAAAGTAGAGGACAGGGCCCAAAATATAAATCAAATGATGGAAATAGAATTAAAGATAATGATGTAATAATTTTTACTTCAGTATATCTCTATATATATACACACACATATACACACACACACATGCACAGTTAGCCAATAAATTTCTGCTTACCTGCCGTAATTTTGACAATCCTTTGAGAATTTCTTGTTGTCTCTCTCTGATTGTAACTGCATCAGGATTTAGAAGAGGATCTCTAACATGATCTGAGCTAAAAATCTGTTGTGGCATTTGGTATGAATCTAAAAGTAAATATATATCAAATCAGTTAATAAAACACTTTATTAATTTTCTTTTAATTTTGAAGCAGCAGATTTTGAAAGTTTATGAAAATCAGGCGTTGGTTGCTATTGAGATTATAATCTGTATTTTTAAATCAAACAACACTTAGATTCCTAAACTCCAATCTCTCTGCAGTAAAGCAAGAAAGTGCAGTCATACTTCATGAAAGGTAAACAAACAAAATATTGGTAACACATTTGTTGCTTTGCTGATTTTTTTAAAACTTGGTGGATTGATTTTTTAATACCTGTGGTAAATAGGTATGATTCGTGCTGACAAAATTGAAACAGTAATTAATATTGACACAGTAATTAATATTTGGAAATAATGAAACAGTTAAAAGGTGTAATGCCAAGAAAGAAAGGGAGAGGAGGGGTTCCACCCCCCCCCTTCCTTTCCTGCAGATGTTCAAGGCAGGAAAAAGCAAGAGATAACAGTTACTAAAAATTAACAGAAAGAAAGGAAAATCTGCTTGGGTCCCAGGAAAATGTTAATTATATGAGATTTATTGCTTTGATGCTTAAATATTATGTTATGTTAGTTTTGGCTTACATTGTACTGGCTTAGTGCACGTGTGTAGCACGTGTAGTAAAGGTGAATGAAAGGACATGGAGGAAGAGGAGAGACCTTCATCAGTGACGACCCCAAAGAGTGGTGGGGCATGTGTGCTAAAGGTGGTGATGAGGGCAGGGGCAGAAGTGTGAGGAATGGAACACGGGAGGAGGTGGCATTGACACGTGGCATAACAGGGGAATTTCAGCTTGGCAAGCTCGTAGAGAGGCGGCAGCGCTCCAGGGACCCTGCACTCCGTACCCCACACGGTTATTTCTGCTTCTGCACTATTACTGGAACCAAATGATCCTTTATTTTAACCATATTTAAAGTGTATCCAATTTCATATATTTTAAGCTATTCAGTTAAAGTTGCTGCTACCTTTAGTATTGTTTGGTTTTTTTGATGATGGGATAATTGGGCAAGTACAACACACCGACCAGGATTTGGTTGCACGGCCTTTGTGTGCCCTGCTGTGACACAGAGGTTGCTGCACAGCGCAATGAGCAGCAAAGCAGCGGCGCTGCAGGGCGCGGCTCCCGCTCTCCCCGGGGCTGCCGTACCGTGCGTGTGCTGGGTCGAGGCCCGGCTCGGCGGTGCCTCCGGGGGCAGGCACAGAACCTCGCGGGTGCGCACGTAGGGCACGAAGCGCGCCCAGGGCGGGCTGGGGGGCGCGGCGGGGGCGCTGCTGCGCTGCGGGGCCGCCCGGGCGTTCTGCGCCCTCCCAGCCCGCTGCTCCAACACCGGGACGGGAGGAGCCTCCATCTGCCTTGGCTGTACCTGCAGTAACCTGTTCCTCACTGCTGGGACGGGTGGGGATTCAGATCTGCATGGAACAACTGAAGTTAGAGAAAAGCTCAAACAATACATCAGTAATGTGATTTTCTCAAATAACAGAGACTAAGAATCTTTGAAAGACAAGATTTTTGTTTATTTCTTCTGCTTTTATACCTGCAATCTGTATGTCTTTAAATTAGATGTATCTAAATTTTTTTTAAAAAATCAGGAAAGAAAAGCACATGCATTTCAGTAATAACGTATTCCTACATTTGATTAATGCAGAGTATTGACATACCTTTCTTCATTCAAGTGATTCTTATGAAATTTTTCTTCCTAGGAGAAAACCAAGAAAGTCAAAAGTAAAACAAAAAAATCTCCATGTTTTTTATATTAAAAGCTTTGATTTTTCAGAGAAAGTTTGTTCTGAAATTCCAAAAGGACTTGTTTGACCTAGGTTCAGGAGAAAGGTACTGATCAAAGATTTGCATTTAAGAGACTTGTAGTGCCCATGAAATAAATCAACAAATTTTTGATTACGATTTTCTGAATTTGGCAGCTCTAAGCACTATCAAAAATATTATGTCGATTCCCCTGTCCTTGGAATGTAGGAATTTATAAACATGAAAGGTTCAATCCAGGACATTAAAGGAAAGGTCCAGTTTTGTTATTTGAATGTGTGAGAAAGTGAGGTGCTTATTGCATACTGATGGAACAAATTATGGATATAGAGAGAGGGCAAGAGAGAAGCTAAAAATATATTTGATAGTATTTTCTTCAAAAGACTTTTTCCAGCCACAAGCTGTACTGCTATAGTGTGACTCCCCTAAGAAGGATGCATTTCTGTGGCAGTGGAGTACATCCTCAGTAATCCATATTCTTTGCACAAATAAACATTGTTTCCTTGAGCAGGTGCTGCTGTACCTCACCTGTCAGCACAACACAGTGACTGCACAAACGAGCAAGCCAGCGATGTCACTGTGTCCTGCACACTGCTTGCATTTAAGCTCTCTGTTTACATCATGAATCAGTGTTAGTGAGCAAATGAAAAGGAATCAACACTTTGGAAGACTGAAATAACAGTAAAAACTCAAAAATCTGAATATGTTCTTTTGCTCCTGATGAACATAGTGCTGACATAAGGATGAGCAATAGGAGAATTTCACTGCTCCAGTTACAGAACTGAACTCCCACCCAGGTAACACTGTGAGGAACAAGAGTTTTAAAAGCAGGCCATTGTTCTCAGAGGGCAGGCAGTGACCCACCTTTCTGCCTCTGTGGCCCTTCCTGTTCCCAGCTGTCTCTTCCCGGGGCGAGGCAGAGCTGGCTGAGTGCCCTCCCCTCCTGGCACTCAGCTGCCCGGGGCTGTTCCTCTCCAGCAGCTGCAGCAGCTCCATTTGCCGGCGCACCTTGTTCTCCTCCCTCTGCCTCTGCAGAGCCTCGGGGTACCTTTCTGAGGCTGGAATGTATCTTTTCCCAGGCTTGTTTATGTTCCAGTCAGGTCTTTTGCTGTATTTTTCTGAAGATTTAATGTGCCTTTCTTTCCTTGCATACTGCTCATAGAGATCACTGTAAATACCACCAGTCCCTTTTCCTGGAAGTTTATTTTTATCCATATAATGCATTTCCTTCTGGTATTTTTTGCTGTTAGACATTTCTTTATATTCTATGGAAATATCAGGTGATTCACAACATGCAGTTCTTTCCTCAGCTGACTCTGTGTATGCTGAAGTATTAAAGCAATCTAAAAAAAAATAATTGTATTTTAACTCCAAGTCTGAGCTATTCAAATTACTTGGTTGACTTTTGTATATGTATCAATCTACTACTACTTATTTTATGTTTAAAATGGTTGCTACAGTTTGATAATCCTTTTTTTTTCTTTTTTTTCTGTGGAAGATAGATAGGACCCGTAGAAGTAAACTCAGTGAGGAAGGGATAAAACACAAAAGACTGGAGAACCAAAAAAATTTGGACCTATGTGGCTTGTGACCCTAAATTGACACAGCATTTGTCTATGGGATTTGTAACCGGTAAGTAACAACTATACAGAAGTATCATTTATTTAGAAGAACAAATAGTGATAACACTGTGACACACTAACATGACTGTGTCAGTGCAAGTTTTTCTTTCCAGCTTTATTCCCTGGCAGTGTCAGGGATGTGGCTCAGTGTGACAAACAACTCCCCCCCAGAGTGGCTGAGTGTGGGCTCTGTACCTGTCTGCACGGCCGTGTCCTTGCGCGGGGAGCGCTGCAGCCCAGGGGGGCTCCCCACGCCTGCAGGGAAATCAGCACTTGGTGCTGAAACGCCAGAATTGCAGCTGTCAAACTCTGCAGCACCTGAAAAGGGGTAGAGTTGTTCCATTTAGTAACCTGTGTTCAATTTAAACTATGCTACACAGTTATCAGACTGTTGTGGTTTAGAGCTCAAAGCAATACTGAGAACTGGGATCCAAATGCCAATGCTCTCCCTTTGCCACTGGAAATCTGACAGCACACAGGTCTGAATATTCCTGTGCATTCCTGCCAATAGCTCTGCATTTCTTCCTTTATGTAATACACTGTTTGAAACGTACTAAAACACAATATTCTCTATAGGAGTTAACACTTAGATTTGTTTGAAAGGTAAATAAATTGTAATGAAATTTGGTTTGTGACCCAAATTCAGACAAAAACCAAAAAAAACCCCACGCCAATCCCAGAAACAACTTGCTTTCAACCACCAAAGGAACAGGGAAACTGAGTGTGAGATTTATACTTGCCACCACCAAGACTGTTCTGAAGTTCTGAAAGGTCATGTGCCTTCTGAGCCAAGGCTGGAACGTGCTGGTCTTGTTTTGATCCCTGGGCTAACTCCTGAGCTTTCTCCATTGTCTGATAAAGCTCTTTGGCTTTAAGAGTTGCAAGTTCCTTTCATAAAAAAAGAAAAAGGGTAAATATGTGATTATTTGAGAATAAAATCAATTGGATTATTTAATGACCATATAATCCTCAAGGTTTATTTGTATTTTTATTTAGGGAAAGTATTTTTTTTCAAAACTAAAACTAGTTAAGTACAGTATGTAACCTATAATTTCTGTGATTATAAGTTCAGAACCTCTGCTGTACTAACAAAAGATCTTCAGTCTTAACATTAAAAAATGAGCATTTATTTCCCTTCTAATAAATTCCTCTTTTTCTAGATGCCATCTGATGTCAGCCATCTGTGACTTCCTGTAACATGTGCTTTAATGAAATGAAAGGAGCCCAAATAAAAGTAACAAATCCCATCTTACTCCTACTTGCACAGCAAGGAGCCAGTGAAAGCTCCCCAGCAAATGTCAGGGGGTTACAGCTCCCTGACTCAGTGGGTTCAAGGTGCAGGAGACTGGGCCAAGGAAAATCTCATTTCCCAACTGTTGGCAGCAGCTGATCCCACTCCCTCCTGCTTTTGCAGTTGGAAAGAACAACTGGTGCTGTGACACCAAAGGAGCTGAGCAATGACAGAGGATGACTCTCCCCATGTTGAACCAGTCTGTTCAAGCATCTACAGGCAGATGCCACACAATTCCTTCCAGAAAATGCAGAGAAATCAGCAATCCACATTTCTGCAGGCTCTGGAGAAGACTGTTTCTGGAATCACCTTGTCTTATGGCACCATGGAATCTGCTACTGCTCCAAAGAGGAGGCAAACAGTTACAGCTCTGCTGTTCCAAAGGGAAGAATGAAACATCAGACTGAGTGTTTAACCTTCCACAGGGGTTAAAGGAGAAATAGAAATTCAAAATCTGTATTTACCAAAGGTAAAAGCCGACCTTTGGTTTAACTTTTATATGAAAGCACTGTGTAAAGCTCAGCAACAGCTACGCAGGGGAAAGATGGAGAACCTGACTGACTTTTAAAATGTCTTTTTCAGACTATATTCTAAGAAGTCTTGAATTCAGACTGAAAGCACATTCACTTGGATGAACTTCATGTTACTGAAGCACCTTAAAAGCATCAAGTTACCAATAACAAGAACTGGACATACTTCAAGGTAATTTTTAATTTTAAATTTGTATTTTAAAATGGATGTTTCTGCACTATTTACAACTACATTTCTGGTTTTGCCAGTTCTTATAATTTCTCTTCCTGAAAAGGCCCTTGTTCAAAAAACCAATCTGGCTTATTCTCATACAGTGTTGTATATTTATTAAGCAACTCTACATTTTTGATAGTTTTCATTCTCAAAATGATGAGCAAAATTTTGCAAGTGAGGAACAAGAACTATTTTCCTCAAAACTCACACTATCTGCACTAAGATAATGCAAACCCCACCTCCTTTTGTTTTTGTTTCAGCATTTCTTCTTCAAACTGTTTCTGCAGTTGTGCTTTTTCTCGTGCCAGGCGCAGCTCTTCCTGTCGCTCTTCCCATTTTCTCTGCTCTTCCTCCAGTTGTTTCTGCTTCCGTTTTTCTTCCACCTGAGCCATTATTGCTTTCTGGCAGGGTCAGGAAAGAAAAGGACAAAGTAAAAGATACAACATTAACATATTGTAAGGTATTTATTAATGTATTTTTGTATATGTGTAGGATTGGATTTGGACAAGTGAAAAAAAAATCTGAAGATAATTTAATTCAAACACTCCTGGTTTTGTTTCTGGAAAACCACCAGCCCAACTGAGCAGTCTGAAATACTCAGATAGAAAAAAGGAGCTTTTTATGTTTTAGAAAATACTTTTTTTTTTTCTTGTAAAGAGATGAAGGTCTGATTTTCACCTTATTGGTGAAAAAGCTCCTGGTAATCCAGGAGTTTGATCCAGCAGAGTAACAGTGTGATCAGAACAGTCTCTACATTTATATTGAGACTTCTTCACACCGTGCTAGAGACACACATTGTTAGGGTGCCACAGAGGTCAGGTAAATGTTAGTGAGCTAGAGAAAAAACTAAAGGTTCATGGAGTGGGAATCTGTAAATATCAGATTTCTCCTCCTTATAACAGTGGAGACTGAAGGAAAATGCACACAAACCTGCTAGAGCTCTAAGGATTGAACTGTACCTTTTTTTGAGGCAGGAGTTCAGTAACAGAAGTGCAATAATCTTGTGCAAATATTGAAAGAGAATTGTAGAGTCTGACTGAAGGAAATACTGCCAAACAATGCACATGTCATCTGAAGTGTAAAAGTCAAGTGCCTCCCTGGGTTCTGGTATTAAACCTCATGCTTTATTCATGAGACATTACCTTTCATCCTCTCTGTTATCAAACAAGGGTGAGGCTTTAACACCCAGCAGTACCTGATGCTCCAGCTGCTTCTGCCGCCTCCTGTCCCTCTCCTCAAGCTGGGCAGGGTCCAGCAGAGCCGTCATGGAACGCAGGAAACTGAACAGAGGGACATGTCAGTGCTTCTAATCATGAGAAAATAGTCCTTAAGCCTTCCTTAATTAGAATCAGTTAGGTTGCATTTTCATATTGAGGTTATTCTGTTAATTATAATATATAAATTAATTCATAGATTAGGAAATCTTTTTCATTAAGGAAACACGTAAGGCTATTTGCAGTAAATTTCATTAGTAAACACTGGCAGCACTTGTGTCTTTCAACAGTGAAATAACAGGTATTTGAAAAACAAAAGCCAAATGTATGGAAAGGATTTTTTTTTTTTTTCTGGGGAGGTACCATAAACGTACTGGCTGGGAAAATAATTACCCTTACAAAGCTCACTCACCTGACTCTCTGACTTTGTTCCAAAGCACCATTTTTAGCAGCTTTTTCTGCAGTTCCCATCTGTAAGGGCATGAGGTTTCCTAAAGCTGCAGGGGACAAAGGGTGAATGAAAGCAGTCGGGTCCTTGGGGTCAGGTGACAAGGAAAGATTTTCAGGCTTTCTGTGCATTCCATTTAAGGGCTGTTGTGCATTAGCACCGAAGTGGTTCTTAAAAGAATCAAAATGCATTTCCCATCTGTCATGCTCTTCTGCCTAAACGAGTATCAAGCAACAACAACAAAAAACAACAACAACAAAAAAAAAAGAGAAAAAGGAAAAGCATTCAGTTACACTGTGTCTGTAAAGTGTAAAAGGTGGTTAATAAAACAGACAGTACACATTTTGTACACCAGGAACATCTGAAAAGCTACCATGCAGACAGCAGTTAATTCCTTAAGTGAGAAGACAATTAAAAATTCCTTAAGTGAGAAGACAATTAAAATGCAAGTCAAATCACAGATTATAATGCTGATCCATACCTGTGATAGTACAGGAATAAAATGTTTCTAAAATCATGGGATATTAAGGGGAGTTGGAAAGAAAGGTTGGGCCTGGAAGGCCCTGGGAAAATGTTAAACTTTACTGGATTATGTGAAACTGCACCTGTATAATCATTTAATGACTATGATAAATGATATGATTGTTGCATGATAAATGATGACTGTTAAATGTGATGATTGTTTGGTAATTGGATATAATTATTGTTTAATCCTAACAGGAATCATGAGAAATGATGTTTGGGGAGTTTGATGGAAATACAAGAATCCATGCTTGGATGAGATCAATGTATGCAATAGAACAATGTAAGTTTAACAATTAATGTGTAGTTATATAAGGATCAGGGTATAAAAACATGTTCATCCTAAACCCATGTTGGAGTCAGATTTGGGTCTGTACCCCTGACACCCAGAGCTCTTCAATAAAAGCACCTGTAAATAATCATTCTGTGATTATGTGTTCCTGAGCACGAACACCTGGTCAGCACAAACACATTGCTGCTGCATTTCCATGAGAAAAAGGAAAAGGTGACTCCCTGGTGCCTGCAGCCCTCCTTCCACAGCACACCTACCCAATTAACAAGGCAGCTAATGAGGGAACATATCCCAGCTGTGTTCCCTTCACAGTTAAAAATTCGGTTTACAAAGGAAGCCTGATCCCCTCACCAACTCAGGGGAAGACAAGACTTGTGTTGTGTGCAGGTCTGTAACCACCCCAGCAGCAAGGCTGGCTTTGGGGAGTAAGGAAAGGTAAGGTGATTTTCTTCCATATTCTCTGGAAAAGTGCTTGCTTTAAACTTTTTTACAGCTGCATGACTCTGTATGTATATTAAAAAAAGTATTTCTAGAAACAGGATTTTGCTGTCACTGTGACACCTTGTACTTGGTTTCTCTTCTCTCATCCCCTGTAGTCCACACAAATTTTCTTTTTCCAAAGTGTCTAGCCATGGTCTCTACACCACCTTGCAAACCCAAGTGCTTCTACACGTGGTGGAAAAGAGAAAGAAACTACTACTGTTGGAAACAATATAACTTAGACACTTTTATTTTGTCTCTTAAGTTGGGCTTGACTTTACTTGGCCTTGGGGAAAGGAATTTTCTGGACGTTTTTAGGAGATGCAGCATTACCCTAAGGAGATGGGCTGAACACAGCAGCAGACCAGGAGCAGCCCAAAGATCCCAAAAAGAGAAAAGGCCATCAACGGAACACCAACAAAACATTAGTGGCCATCCAGAAAACATTTACTCTCAGATGCTGCCTTTGGCAGAATTGGAGACATCTGGTCAGAATGAAAATCTAATTAACACCGGAGGCAAGGAGATTAGAGTCCAGTGGGAAACTGACTATTGGGGTTTGCTCAACTCTAGCCCAATTAACTTAAAAACAGTGCATCCCTATGGGTTTTGACTGTGTAAAGTTTGGGGCAAAATCCTGCAAAAACACGTGTTTGGAACATTTTCCTTGGCACATCCTGGCCAGAAAATAAAGTAATGCCTGATTCTCTCTCACTTCAAATATAGTGAAAGAGGGTTTTATTTTCTCCTTGATTTTTGGTGATGCTGCCACTGTCTCCATCCCTGCAGCAAGCCCTGGAACACACCAGCCACTGGCTCAGTGTGAGTGCATCCTTATGGTGAAAACCTAGATGTGCTGCACAAAATTCCATCTTTGCTGCTGTTAGCATTCAGAAACACATAATCATGAGAGTGATCATATGCAGGTGCTTTTATTGAACAGCTCTGGGTGTCAGGGGTACAAACCCAAATCTGACCCTCCCCATGGGTTTGGGATGAACATGTTTTTATATTCCATTGTTATATAAATTTCATGTTAATTATTAAACTTATATTGTTCTCTTGTATACATAGATTTCATCCAAGCATGGGCTCCTCGTGGTCCCCCTCAAACTTCTAACATAGCTTCTCATGATTCTTCCTAAGATTAAACAATAATTGTTTAATTACTGAACAATCATCACATCTAACAATTATATCATTTACCATATACTGCTGATGCAGGTGCAATTTCACATGATCTGGCAAACACAAAGCCTCACATTTTCAGAGTCTATTTTTAACATTTTTCCAGGGCCCCACTAAGTCTAGCTTCTTTCTAATTCCCCAAATTTTATAATTTTAAACCTTTTACTATCATTGCCACTTCACTAATTTCATTTTTTATTTCTTAAAACAAAAATAGAGAAAGACTTCTCTAAACCACAGATACCTTTGATAAATTAAGTTTTTCTTCTAATTTTCGTAGTTTAGCTTCTTCCTTCTGCTTGTCCAACTCTTCAAGCCACTTCTTCTGTTGCTCACGTTTCAGAGCACTGAAAGGTCGCTCCTGTGGCACAGCTTCCTGAAATAAGATAACTGCTGGTTATTCTACAAAAAATTAACTATCTTCTCTAGCTACATAATAAGGACTTGGCAGAAAGCTCTGCCTTCAGTGGGTGAGCAAAACTGGGCCTTTCCCTAGCACAGTAAAAGGATGTAACTTTGTAACTGTAGCAAGTATCTGACTGCTAATAGAAAGATGAATTCTGAATATTACTCTAACTTGAACTCCAGAAAACCCTACTTATTTGTATCATGAACAGAAATCCCTTTTTCTTCCTGTGGTTCACTGCTCAGTCTGTGTTCCAGGCAGATTCAGCACCACAATCTAATTAGCAGTGATCTGTCTGAAATTAAGGAGTTGCCATCTTCATTCTTCTGTTTCTGCCTAAGGGATTTCTATACTATTTAACAAGCTCCAGTGGCACTGAGAGCTTCCAATGCCATCTGACAAAAACTCTCTTCAATCTCTGCCTACCAGCCATAATTTAAGACCTACTTCTTGAACCCTCTGCCATCAATATAATTTATTTTATATAGGTTCCCACTTCTCTATTTCTTCTGCACATACTTAAAAACTAATTAACACTGCATGTCACACCTCTAGTACTGTTCTTCACATCAGCCTGGAAGGAAGTGCTGTCTTCAAAGCATTGATATTTTGGTAAACATTCATTCAGACAAAGTTATTTATGCACAGCAAAAAGGTCTAAGGAATTCTCCTGGTTTAAAACAACTTATTGAGACAAACATTCGCTGTTAATAACTAAGTAAAACTACCCTGCATACAGGTAAAGAGCTTACCCTGAAAGGCAAGGCTGTGCAAGTGGCAGCTGGGAAGTCAGAAGGAGTGGAATCAGAAGAGTGCCCAGCTGGAGCTCCTGGAACACTCAGGGCAGCTCCATCAGCCTCTGTGGCTAAAGCAGCTGTACAGGCAGAGCTCTCAGTGCCATCACCTGAGCCAGCTGGAAGCACTGCCTGCAAACAAAGGGACCATTTTAAGACTTATTCAGTTCACCTGTTTTGTGTGTTAACAAAATTATACTTCTAGAAGCTGCTGTTCATTAAAGCCTCAGCCCAAATTTGTAACTAAGCATTGTTTATCCACTATTTATCAATTATGCAGATTGAAACAAATTCTTTTAAGACAGAGTCAAAACTTTGCTAGGAATGCTGAGTGTGCCATAAAAAAGTGCAAGTTGCTTTTGCTGAAAGAAATGATAGCAGATACAACCCTAACTTCTGTTTAAGAGCAATAATTTTCACTGGAGAAGTCTCTTGTGAGTATAATGCATTTATCTAACACACTGGTTTCAGAATCACAGCTTTTAAAAAGCTAGATGTCATATTGGCTATGCTCATTATGTAAGCAAGCAAATATATGTGACAGCTCATGAACAATGTATATCATTATATAGCCAGGAACTACATTTGAGACTGTTCCCTCAAACAGAACAAGAGAAGTTTTATACTTTTTAGTAAGGAATCTAAATGGAGGTACAGGAAAGGGTTGTTCCTGCTCTAAAGAACTTAAGCTGCAAAGTTATGACCTTGAGCAACAAGTAAGTGTGGACCAGGGAGCTGCAGCAATTCCTGCCCTGAGAAGGCTTAAAGCAGCACCAATATTGGATTCTAGAGGATTTGTACAGAAAATAAAATCTGTGAATTAGAAATTAAACTGTTCTGCAACAGTGCTGTGGAAACTGTGTTCTTACCTGGTCTGGGTCAGGAGTTTCCACTTTAGGGGTTTTCTTACTGCCCAGGTTTGCCCAGAAATAACCCACCTCACCCTCCAGAGTTTCTTTCAGCTTCTTCTTCAGTGCTACCTGTTCATCTTAAACAAACAAAATCAGGCTCTTACTAGAATTCCTATTGCAAACATTTAATAGTTTAAGAAAAATAAAAAAGCAATGCAGGTCTTCCCTGTCACTTGGACTGTGAAATGGACACAAGGGTTGTCACCCATCAGTCTGACCAATCCCTCAGGACCTTGCTCTTTAGAGCAAAGGGGGCATCTGCCCAGGGATGCAGAGGTAACTGGGGAGTCTCTCTGGGGACACTAAAAAACACTGGAGTAACAATTTCCCAGGGAAAACCAGCAAATAACCAAGTATATGAACTCTCTCCGTTTTGTTACATCAGCCTTGAGCTACTTTAACATTATTAAAACCAACAGAGCCATAATGGAAGCTACTGACAATGCAGAATTAAACCTTGAAACCAAATGGTCTAAATCCAATTTCAAACCAAAACACAGCACTCCTCCATGTGCATCATAAATAGCTTAATTTGTCAGAGAGAGTTTACTACTGTATTTAGCAGTTTTTGTTTCCTCCAGAGATTCCCCTTGATTGGTGATGGGGCTGGACTGGAAACACTCTCAAGTTCAAACTGCAGTTTCATACACTCAGTCATGCTGAGTGCTGATGCTGTTCCCATTAAAAACCAAATGAATTTTTCAATGATAATGGCTGTCAATTACTGTCAGAATGTGACAAAACTGCTGGCATGTAGCACCTAAAATACAAAGTATAACAATATATTTGAGATAATATTTAATTGGCAATGAAGTTTCTTGCAAGAGTTTATAATCTTTGGATAAACTTTTGAAATTCAAGAATCTTAACCTGTCTTGGAGATTTATTATTTAATTTTCAATTTATAGCAACTGTACTGATCTAGGTAAATTTAAAAGGGCATAAAGAATACCAAATTTCTTGGCATCCTGAGTTTGATAAAAGATATATCAAAAATGTATTTTATACATCATAAATACCTAATTCCTTCTTCCATTGGGCCTTTTTAAGTTCCAATAAGGCTCTCTCCCCTTCTCTTTCACCCAAGGTACTAAACAAGTCAGCAGGTTTCCATGAATCCTTTCTAGAGAAAAGGAAGGAGGGGGAAAATTTTTATCTAGAAAGCTGATGTGTTAAAATTTTAGAGGTAACTTTTAAATTAGTATTTATAAAAGATATTTGTTATTAAGAACATGGGATATGAACCTTTATTGGAGACACAATTTTTGTACACAGTAACACAAATGTACCTACATAACATTCTGTCCTGGCTGTGGATGTGCTTCTTGTTTCCTGCCTGAATCAGAGTTTGCTTCATCTGGAACTGGGGACACGTCACAATCTTTCTGGAGTGATGCTATAACATTTTCCTCTGATGCCTCATTAGTAGCTGCAATAGAACATAAATATATAAAAATGTATATATAGCCACTAAACTTGCTCCAGCTTTGAGTGAATACTCTGAAAGCAGGAGAAGCTTGCAGATTCCCCACCATTTAACAAAAGTGGTTTCAGCCCTGCTTATATAGTTAAGGCACGTAAGTTAGACCTTCACAGGGTATTTTTCAAATGCTAGATGTAGTAATCACTTATTCTTGGAAAGAGCTCAGGGTTTGGGACTCTAATCCATTGCAGGATGTCTTGTTCTTGGTGCAAATATTGACCCCCTGCACACAGCCACCAACAGGAGGAAGGATGTGTTAAAGGAAGATAAGCAACAGCTCTTACACTTCTGAGTGTGAGAACTGGGGAGGGGAAAAGAAAAATACTATTCACCATTAATAGTCCAGTTAGGCTAAGAGACACAAATCCAACTTTGGCCACAGAAAAATGGCAGAACTGCTCCTGAGATACAAAGGAAGGCCTGAACTCCTCACAAGCCAGAAGGGCCCTTCTCCTTGGGCAGTGGTACAGTGCAGTTCTTTTTCCCCCCAGTGTAAAATGGTTTTTATTTTGCATGGAACCGTGCCAATGCTTCTTGCTGGTTTGCTCTTCAGAATATTGGAAATGTAACAAACAATCTTTTTTACTGTGATAATTCTGAAATGCTTGGTTCTCACAGTAACAATGTCACATTCATAATGGCAAATGGTGTTTTGTCTGAGACCATCCTACCCAAGTGGAACATCTCTACAATGTGCAAATAACCTGAAATTATCAACTCCAAGTTAAGCTTTCCCATTTTGCTCTGTTTCCATGGAACAAATGCATCCAAGGCCTGGTATCTTACCCATTTCCTCTTGCTTTTCATTATGAGTCTCAGAGATGCTTCTTCCTTCTTTAACAATCATCAAAATCTGTTGAAGCTGTGCTTGTGTTAAACACACCAAACTTTTTAAGTCTTCAGCTGATACATGTGGGGCTTGAGGTTTGTGTTTAGTTTTTTTCACAGTACTAGGATCCTCTGAATCAGGATATCTGTTTGTCTTATCTCTTTGGAAAATCAAAGAGTAACTTTTAGTTGTGGCTTCATGCGAGGAGTGTTTATTAACTTGCAGTTTTTCACCTTTTGTCATTGATAAACTTGATTCACTCCTTGGTTTTGTTAAATTTTCCTGCTTGATACAAGCATTTTGTGTTGGCCTCAAGATGAGTCCAGTGTGCTTTATTCTCAATGCCTGTTTGGGTGCTCTGGCTTTATTACCCATCTGTTAAAGCAAAAAGATTTCACCATCTATTAAATAAGGGAAAAAATTGTATTTGTAACAAATGAAAACATGATTGAAGCAATAAAGAAAGTAAGTGTCATTTTTCTTTTCTGCTCCATCAGCAGTAACTCTGTATAAGCTAATGAAACATCTTCACAAGTACCAGGAAAACTTTGGAAGAGGACACAGCACCTGAATTTGAGTATTTCAAAATGACAGTATGAATAATAACCTAATGTAGCCTGACATTTAAAAGAATTAACAAGCATTAATTCTGCTTTACTTCGGTGTTTCTGAATGGGAACAGGTGTTTCCTGGCTCCACACAGGTACATGTTTTCATCACACAGCCAGCAGTATTTCAGTCCTCATTCTGCCACTCTGAACTAAGTTTCATTCTTTCCAAGGTCTTTGGTGCAAACTTGTAATTATTTCCTGTCTGTTGGGACCTTTTCCTGCTCTTTATCCTTCCCAAACCCACCCCATTGCAGTTTACTCAGAGACAGCCTGTATGACCAAACTTGAAATTAAACACACTTCAGATCTTTATTTTACCAGAATTCCTTTAAGGGCACTGAAAGTTCTGATTTAGATGATTATACCCTCTGCTGCTCTAACTCTTGGCCAAGGAAACGAATGCATTTTGAAAGGTAAAAATAGTCACAAAACTTTGTATTCATCCTTTTGAACAGCTATTATAAACCTGAGAAATAAGAGAATATCTCAAGTTACAAGAGACTCATAAGCACATATTTCTCTTTCATAAATACAATTGTTTCCAAGTATTTATACAGTTCAATTTCTCAAATTTTCTGTTAACAAATAGTGAATTTGTGTGTTCTAAAAATTTTACACTTACCTTCATGGTAGGCTTTGATTTATCTTTTGGGAAACAAACACAAACATATGAAAGTATTTAATAACAACTTGTCCCTGAAAAACAATCTTGAGAAATTAGTAAAACATTATATTCATCTGATTTTTGTAAATCAGGGGGAAAATACTTTTCCCATGCTATCTGCCCTGACTATGCAGAACAGTAAGGAAAATAGACTTGTACAGAAATGTATGTCTGACAAAGTTGGAATTTATTGCAGAGACATGTCTGACAAATCACAGAAATAGAATTTATTGACACTTATACTGGAAAATAATTATCTCAGATGGTAGTAGTGAGATATAGCCTAAATAAACTGCTTACTGAAATTTAAAAATGTTTACCACAAATACTGAAGCTGCCTTAAAAACATGATTGTAATGGTGTCATGCTGTGTAAATTAAGGTGTTATTAAGCCTCTTTTATCCTGGCAAGTAACCTGCTATAAAGTTACAGGAATTACCATCAAGTTATGCCAGTTGATACACAATAGCACTTAACTTTTTATTTTAATGCCAAGCTAAGCAGTGGAGACTGTTTGCCAGCTGTTCCCTGGTGCACAGACTATTCACAATTCATCATCAACCGACTGCAGAGAATCGAGCTGCTGAGGACTTATAAATAACAATGCACAAACATGCTTCCTAAACTCAAAAATATTTCAGGAAGGCTGGGCTTTATGTCTCTTGGATATTAGGTTTAACTTCAAGAAGCTTTAAAGATTAAATTTAAAAAAATACCAGAAGAAGCTAAAATTAGCCTAGGCTTTCCATCCAGCACTTCAGTTTCGAGCTTCAGTCCATCGCTGCAAAACGAGAGAGAGAGAGAGGAATCTGAAATATGAAGTAATCTGATCATGGTAAGAATTGAACATTCATAACAAGAACAATTACTGTTATTCCAGATGGTCCTTCACATCCCAAGCCATGTTTTGAGAAGTTACTTAAAACAAAGAAATCAGCATGTCTTGAAGAAGGTGTAGTTTTATTGATACTGAAAAAACGACTACAGCTTTGCTTGTTGCACAGTAGATCTTTAAAGGTGCCACTCCATATCGTTATACAGTGCAATACACCTCAAGAATTGAATGATCCAACAATATAAATCACAAATCGCTAACCAAGCCTCCCGGAAGGCCAGCGCTGATCACAAAGCAGGGCTGTATTCTGGAAAGAGCCTTTGGTTGTGCTTCCATGCACAACAATTCACCTTTGCAAGCGGAACAAGCGCTGTTAGAAGCGTTTGGGAGCATTGAAAAACGTGGCAGTGTCAATTTCCAGCTGCCTTCCTTTGCTCCGTGCGCTGGGACAATCCGACGTGACCATAAGCGCTCCAAATACCGCTTTATCCTCCCATTTCATTATAAAACGTTAACAACGAAAAAACCCAGCGCAGTTCGGGCTCGCACGCAGCTTTGTGAGGGGCACCTCAGAACGGGGCACTGCGGGGAGCGGGGCCCGGCCCGGCCCGCTCTGCGCCGGGGGTGCGGAACGCTCCAACGCACCGCTCTAAGGGACCCTGGGGATCGCACCCCGGCCCCGCTCCCGGAGCCCGTCCCGAGGCCCTCCCACGGAAGGGTCGCTGGCCCCCAGCTCTGTCCCGCAGATCGCTCCTGCTCCCTCAGCCGCACGGCACTGCGCGTCCCGGCGCGGAACCAATGCGTTCCGCGGAGCCACGCCCGTCCCTCCCCGAACAGCCGCGCCCCGCCCGGCCCGGCCCGTCCCGTCCCGCCCGGTCCCGCTCGTTCCTTACCCCAGGTTCATGGCGCTGCCCGGCGGCCGCGGAGCTCCGCGGAGCACCGAGCATCGCCCGCCCTCAGCTCCGCGCCCCGCTGAAGGAGCCGCGCGCCGATTGGCTGCCCGCGGAGTGCCCCCACCAATGGGCACCCGCAGCACTGCGGGGCGGCGCGGCTGGGAGCGCTGGGAGATGGAGTCCAGCACAGCCCCGGGCCCGGAGCGCCGGGGACCGGTCCTGTACCTGCCAGGGGATGGGGTATCTCAGCCCGGCCGAGGGTGCGAAGCAATTGCCGGGCGATTATTCCCGGCCTCGAGCAGCTGTGGAGGAAGGAAGGGAAGCAGGGGAACGAGGGGCGGGCGGGGGGGTCAGAAGATCGGTGTGGAGATGGTCCGAGCCGGCCGCTGCAGGGGGAGAGCGGCGGCTGCTCGCTCGCAATTTCATTGCATTGCATTGCATTGCATTGCATTTCAGTTTTCTTTATTGGTTTATTTTCTGGTGTGGTTTGGGCAAAGCGGACAAGAGGGGCGAGAGGCTGAAGGGGGAGGCTGAGGGCGGCACGGCGCTCTCGGGTGTCCCGGCACTGCCGGGGGAGCGGCGGCTGCACGGTCCCGTCCAGAGAGGAGAGAGGGGCAGGGAAGGGAGAGCCGGGGCAGCCGAGCTGGGAGAGCCGGGACACGGCCCCCGGGACACTGCCAGGCGGACACTGCCCGGGGGACACTGCCCGGGGCCGGAGCGGAGGCCGGGAGCTCCCAGCGGAGCCGTGTCCCGGTAGGAGCCCTCCCGTCCCGTCCCTGCCGTGTCCCGGGGCGATTTCTGCATCCCGCTCCTGCCGAGACGTAGATTGAGCACTGCTGTTGTGTGGGTACAGCTTCTGGAATAATGGGACCCTTAAATCTCCAAATCAAGTGAATCTACGTTTTTCAAAGGAGCATTTGGTAGTGTTAAAGAATATAGTGAGATTGAATAAAATGCTTCGGAGCCCGTTGAGTTATTTTACTATTCGAGATGGCATTTAGGCTTGTGCTTAAGGCCAAATGCTTACTGAATTCTGTTATTTCAAAGGAGGTTAAGACCTCTAGATCTGTCTGGAATAGTGTTGCTTCTAGCTGTGGTTGGCAAGACCTTTGTCTTGCCGAAGGTACCAGAGATAAAGGGAGACGTCCTCTGGTGTGTTCTCCAGCTGATGGTAAGAGAAGTGCTGCCCTTGGGAGGCTGCGGAGGAAACGAAGCAATAATAGAGAAATAGACAGTTGAGGTGGAGTTTATTGTGTGCGCAAAATCTCTGAACTGCTTTGCTTGTATTTCTGTAAAATTATCACTTATCAGACAAAATCACTTCATTTTTTTTTCCCCCTCCAAATATTGCTTGGCAGCTTATTGTTTGGTACTTTCTATACATCAGCTAAGAAGTCTTTGAAACTTTCATTTAGGGACTAGGACAAGGGAAGGAAAGAAAAGAAAGCCTGGAGTTTTTCATAATAGTGCGCTGCTTATGAAGTCCTGTGAAGCACAGAACATACAAGATGGGTGATAAAAGCAGTGAGATTTCATCCCCTGCTTCACAATGGATTCCCTAAATTAATAGATTTCCATTATACTTGCAGAATTTTAAATAATATAGCCAACAAGACCTGGCTCCTGCTTTTTGTTGGAAACAGCAGGTGGCAATATAATTTCAAGCATCTTTTCAAAACTTTCTCATAGAGAAAATCATCTTATAAGGACTATAAAACAAATTTCACAGTCCATTTATATTTCTTTTTCTTTTAATATTTTGTTAATTATTAGTTGTTCCAGGCAAGTGATATGTTCTTTCAAAAAGCTGATAGTTGACTAGTGGTTTCAGAACTTGGGTAAAAACCAGTTGTGTTCTTTGTAGACAAATAAGACTATCTACAATACTTGTCCTGCATATGTGGAACTGGATCTTTCAAAACTGGCAAGTCTTTCAGGCATTTGATAAAATATTACGCAAAATAAAATTATTTAGGCAAACAAGCAGATTGTAAATTGTGTAAAAGGACTTCCTACATGGTAAAAAAAATTATTGATTCCATACTACACACTTGGCTGAATGTTATGAGGGCCAGATAAGTTCTTTTTTACTTTCAGACTGCCTTGGGAATGTCCTGTGTCATTCCCGCATTAAGAGGCCAAAGTCTAAAAATATCCAAAGTCCCTTAACAAAGCTGCAGTTTCACAACCAGCATTCCCAAGTCTTTGATTTATCATTCTAGAGGACTGAATAAAAATGCTTTCAGGCTACATGCATCTCTCTAAGGCTCATGAAACACTATACAAGCACTTCAATCACTCATTAATTAAACTTTTGAATAGCTCATATAAGCCAGGTAAGAGGATGAGATTTCAGTGGGAGGTAGGTGTTATGAAAGCCCCATCAGGTGTCTGTCTTGATCTCCAGACACATAAATACCATTAATATCTGGTTATAACTGACTTAAGAGAACAAGTCACATTGATTTTTTTCAATCACTTCCTCATGAGAACCCCACTCAGAATGGTTGTATCTCTTTTCTAGGTGGATAAATGGATTGGCACAATGATTAAATTCAGCACAGTCAGTGATGCCTTGTGGAAGCTGGAACAAAGGACTTTGGCTTGGAATTCAGTTTGCAAATGTATTTACAATGCAAATGCAGCTGAGAGGGTCCCCCAAGAATACATTTCTTTGGGGCTTGCATATGGAATGTAGCCAGATTTGTATTTGGCATTGTTGCTGCATGAGCAAGTGTTTTTTTTTAAATAGTTGAATATTGCTAGTGTGGTTTGAGTCCATTAATTTCTGGTTTTTAACTTACTTTTGGAGGAGGGGATTCTAAACCTTTTCAGAGCTATATAACTTTCATAGAAAGTGTGTCCTTATACCCTACAATATCAGAAATCAGATTTCAGGGCAGAAATCATTATCCTTCCTCTTAATACTTTTATGTAGTTTCTGTACCCAGCCATTGCAGTAAAGGAAATCAGGAGTGTCCTTAAAGTTTCAAATTCATTTGTAGCTTTCAGGACTTCTGGAGTTAAATGGGAAACCTAAACAGCTTTGGCCTTGCTTCCAATACATTTTAGATAATGCAAATGGAAGTTTTTAGACTTGTTTCCTTGATTGCTTCCTGCGAAAGCAACACGATGAAGAGTAACTATCAACTGAATGCAATCAAATGCTAGCATGAGATGGTGTTAATCTTTAGCCAGCAGGCACTTGATGATTAATGGAATGAACGTGTGATCTGTGTGCCAAATAAACTGAGTGTTGAAATTAAAAAAAAAGTCTTTCTTTAAAGAAAATAATTTGCTTTTGGATACTCGAATTGATACAGGACTGCGTGTTCTGATTCTAAACTATAATTCCAAACGGGCTTATGTGATGTCCATAAACTAGTCCTTATATCTGATGTCATAGATTACTACATACTGAGAAGTTTATGAACAGTAGAATATTTCTAAAATATATTTCTCTGTAGCAGAGGAATTCAGTTTCTGAAACCTGCCTTTGTGGCCAAGCACTGTGCAGGCCATCCATACCACACTTGTGTTCTCAGTGTGGGGTTTTGCACATTTCCTTCATACAGATGGATTTAAATGATAGCCGTGCTTGAGATTGTGTTTGCATAGCTTGTTCTGTGGAGTATTAATACTTTTATATTCTCAAATATGCACAGTTTAGACCACCAAGAAGCACATAAGGAATGTAAAGAAAGTATGTTCTACCTGCATCATTAAACTGGGAGGAGAGACTTGGGAGTAAACAACCCAAATTTATGTAAATTGAAACCTGCAGCAGTCTTTTCCTTCCATAACATACAAATCCATGGGTTTGATTGGGCTGCAGTCACATGGATGAGTGGTAAAAATGGCTGTTGTTCCAGTGGAGTCGCACCATATCAGAATGAAAAAATCTTAATTTCCACTTGAGATAAAAGCTTCAATTGGCTGCTTGGGCTCTATAGCATTTGCCATAAGTACTGGTGAAGTATTTTGTGTATTTGTGCATCTCATGCACACCTAAGAATGGTAACCTTTGCACTCACTTCTGTAGGAATTATTCAGAGATGACATAACTGGATCTTTCCCAGAAAGGTTACTCACTTTTTAAAGCAAGCCTGCTTCAAAAGGACAGGTGTGGTAGCTGCAGATCTGTTTGTGCACAGCACTTTCAAATTGCACATAGCCATAGTTCTCCTCACAGCCAGTTCCTGTGCTGTTTCTTCACGTGGAAATTTTAATTGAAAAAAAAAATCTGAAATCCATCACAAAAACTCTTTCAATGTTTATATGACTAAAAAGGACTTGTATGTAGAGTTATGATAGAAGTGGTATCAAGTGTAGAAGTAGAACTTATGTATGGTAAGGCAAAAGGCTATCAAGGAAAGAATGTGCTGCTGTCTTGAGTTAAGAATGTGAGGGGCTGCAGATTTTTCCCAAATTTTCTTTCTGCATTCTTACTAGCAAAGAAGCAAAACCTCATGGTCCTTTACTGTAATACAGAGTGACTGTCAAAACATGAAGTTGTCATGCTCCTTACAAATATATTTCTCAAGAGGTGTTGGGAAAGAATAAATTTTGCACCAAAATAACAGTATTTTCGGGTAAAGAGAGATTAGAGTGCTATTTATATAATGCTAATATGTACTGTCAACTTTGGATTAAAAAAAAAAATTAAATTAAAAATTATCAGCTTATTAAATGGGGATGGACAAGTGTTCCTCTGGAGCAATGCATCATTTTTTTCCTACCCCTAAAAATATATTTTGATGTAGTTTATAATTAAACACTATAAAAGCAAGGATTACCACTTAACATTTCATTTTTGTCAGAAAAGCATCTCCTGCAAAATACTTACAAATGAGTCTCTTCTGCAGTCTTGACTGAAATGCATTATGCAGAAATCTGACAACTGCTCAGTACAATTTGCAAGCTGCAGAGAATTCAAAATAGTCTTTGATGTCTAGGCAGAAATTCACTGTACAGCAGGGAGTTTAGGTTGGTTCTCTGCATTTTATCAGCCCATGTTGTGTTTAATTAAGACATGGCAAGCGTCTCAGGATTAGCCTTTGACAGCTCAGAGCTTTTGCTCCAGGTTAATAAGCCTGATTTTTTTTCCCCTCTCCCATTTTTCCCCTTCATAAAATTCCAACAGGCTGTCAAATCTTCTACTGCTTTTTCTGAAGGAGCCTTATTTTGGACAGAGACATCAGATTGGCACTGGGAGTTTTTCAGCTTCATGCACAGTAACTGGCCCATGTGGGCTGATGAGATTGTATTACATAGGAGCAGTTAATGCTATAAAATTAATATCTCACAGTAGATGTAAAATAAATGTCCAATATGAGGACTGAAGAAACTGTCCTCACGAGAAATCAATCAGTATGGATTGGAATATACACCAATAAAAGTCAAGTGAAAAACAACAGGAACCTTAGCAAGAACAGCAAAAAATAACCAAATAATTGAACTAGTAATGATGTTTGTTTGTTATTGTTATCAAATATTAATGATTTTCATGAAACCTGGAAAAACTGTGGTAAATCAAATACTAATAAAGTAAAACTGGTTTTTAGTTTAAAAATTAAGAATGTTGTCTTAAAGAGACCAAAGGAGAGAAGAGGGAGAAACTTAAGTGCTCTGCATACAAAAAATGGGTCAAGCCACTGAATTTTTCTGAGCAAGCACTTGATCAAATCTTATACCTTCCCTCTCCTTTATTCTGCTTTTGTATGCATACACTTTTGAAGTGCAACTTACCTTAAAATGTCCATAAATTAAAAACTCCTAAGATAAAAACAACTATATCCATTCAATAGGAAATGTTCATCAGAGCTTGGACAAATCATTATGCAGAGAACATTCTAGGAGAAAGCACTGAAGCAATCAAACTTAAACCAGCTGCAGAAATAAAAAAGAAAATTATAGCTTTGGCAAATGAATGCTAGTAATTATATTTCCATCACTTTGTATTATATTGTTTGTCTTCTTGGGATAAGATTGAACTTATTCAGTCTGAGCCATTCTGATTGTTAGAACTTGGGCAAAGGGACTGTTCAAAAGAAGCCCTGAGGGAAAGCAAAACCATGTGTTCACATTGCAATGGATCATATCTGAAAAGTGAAAGGTGTGTTCTGAGCTCCTGGTGCTTCCTCTGTTCAATTTCTAAAGCCAAATTTTCCAGGGATTTTACGGTGGACTCAGCACTGAGTTGCAGAGCTCCCTCAGCTTGGGAAGTGAGGGTGGGTATAAAGGGGCTTATTTTTGTGCAAGAAATAAATGGAGCCCTGACAGTATGTACAAACAAATATTTTTTTCTCCAAAAATGAATGTTTGCATGCTTTTTTAAAATTTCTGACTGAGGGGCAAGTACAGAGATGCTGCACAAGTTAAAGTGGTCAGTGAAGGTAAGTACAGTAAGTACAAAGATTACACTACATTGTAACATGATTTAGGAAAATAATTAATATACCCTTGTGGTGTTTGGGGAATATGGGACTATTTTGTGTATTTAAAAGTTTTGTTGAGATCACCAATCTACATTAAAGTTTATTTGTCTGATAAAAGTAGGGAAATACATCCATGGGCCACAGGCAAAAATGAGCCTGTGGAGATCTTTGCCTAAATCATGCATGAAAAAAATAACCAAAGCAGTAATTGCAGTTTCAGCTGAGTAGAATAAATAATTGCAGAAACTGATTTGGTTAAAAACCATAAACTACACTGAATCCTCCTGCCTGATAAATTTAACAATAGAAAAAGGCTTTTAGAATTGGAAATATTTTGCTTTTATGCTTATGCCTTGTTTTTAACCTGTCCAAACCTTAGGTATAGCTGAAACAGAAAATGCAGCATAATAGAGTTTTAACAAAAAGGGAAAGAATGACCTATGGTAATGTAATGCTTCCTGTCATCTTTTGTATGAGTGTTCCATTTTGTCAAGTTTTCTAAGCAAAGCTCTTTAACTGTAAATTGCTTCTTAAACCAAGTTAGGCTTGATCTTGGATATATTTCAAAATAATTTAAATAAATCTCAACAAATGCTACTTGCTGAGTATTATCATTTTCATTAGTGCTTTAGAATTTCTGAGCATGTAAATTAATTTAGTTGTAGTCCTTATCAGTCTTTGAAGAGAATGTTAATTATATTTGGCAATAATTGTTTTGCAGAAAATTGGGAAATCAGCCTGGATCTCTTGAACAGTTTATGATTCAATCCCACTTCATGAGTAAGCTCTGCCAACTGTTTTGTTTTTACAATGAAAGCTTTATATATGTGGGGGTGTGTATACACATGCATACATATATTAAATATATATAAATATATGGAGTTCTTATAAGCATGCTTACCCCAAAATATAAGTATTTACTGTATTTCTTTTCTGAAAGCTTCACACTGTTGAATTAGATAAGCTTGAATAGGAAGAGATTGGGACACCAGTAATTCAGGATATTCTTTCTGAATAGGCAAAGGAGCTTTATTAAGAAAAAGAGATAAAACTGTTGTGCCATGGCTTTCAAAAATGTTCTGTGCTTCTGCAAAACAATTATTTCCAGATATAATTGACATTCTTTTCAAAGAAAAAACATTTATCTGGCTACTGCAGGACAAGCCTGACCGTGGTGATGACAAGTGTGACGTGGAGCCATCGTGTTCTGGAGCTCAGGTCAGGCTGGAGCTCCTTCTGCAGGGAGTTCCTTTTCTGTCCTGCTGTAAGCAAGCGCACATCTGATAGTGCTGCTGTATTATATTCTGAGACAAATGAAATCTGCCAGCCATTATTCCAGTATCTACAAGTAATTGCTTCATACTTGGACAAATCTTTATGGGTTATAAAAATTACCAGTTTCTGAAAGGGAGTTTTGTAGTGCTGTGTCATACCTGGGTTTTTAACTGAGTATGCTTTCACAACATGGGTAATTCAGAAGTGTACATTATTGGATCATAATCATAAGAATGACTTGAATTCTGTCACTTTCATGTACACTAAATTGAAAATAACTGGGGTCTAAAAGGATTATTGCCAGACCAATGAATGTTTCAGAAAAGGAATCTGTATCTGGAAAGCTGCAAGAGTAGAGGCTGCACACTGACACGGGAATGACCATTTATGTTTCTAATGGTCATTACAAATATTTTTCCTGAGATTTTGGATGATTATTCTTAGCCAATTGTATGTCTGTGAGTGCTTTTTGACTTATATTTTGGGAGTTAAATCACAGAGCTACATATACTGTGTGCTGCTGCTATCCTGTCAGAAATGCTCAAATGGAATTTCCAAAGATAGCCTGTGAAACTGCCCTATGGCCAGGAGCTCAAACACTCTGCTTGCTCTTCCTGGATAATTGGGGTGTAACCTCTTCCCTCCCTACTTCACTTTTCCTTTTGCAAAAAAGACCAGTATTAATAAAGAATTTGATAAGGTTTTTCTTCAAATATGTTAGATTGTACTCTAAATGGCATCTCCCTTTCATAGCATGTACACTGCTCTTGTTTCCAGTAGCACACAAAAATGCAGTTTCATCTCATCTCTATGGCTACGTGGCATTATGCAATGTGACTTTTGAAAAATTGTAATTTGATTTTTTTCAAGGTAAATGAATTCTTTTGTTCAGTCTCAGGGAGAAGTAAAATACTGAAAATAATAGTGTTAGAAAGGCTACATGGCTGTTCATGTGTATGATATATAATATTTCATAAATGATTTAAATAATTGGCAGGAGTGAAGCTTTGCATAATATCTCCTCTGGAAGGGATTCCTTACATAGAACTTGCTTTATACATATCACCCCTGATAACTGCAGTATAGGTGGGGTGGTTGTCTGAATGATCTATGTGTGTGTGTGTGTGTGTGTATATATATATATATATATATATATATATATATATATATATACAGAGAGAGAGACATAATAGATAGAAGGGACCTGTTGCTGTGTCTTTTTCACTTCCATCTCTTCCCTTAAAAAAAGGAGTTACTGTGTTTTCTTTTCTCATGCTAAGGAAATCAGCAACATAGAGCACTTCAGATCTCTCTGATGAACTTTCTATACCTGTGAAGTTTGAATAAGCCAAATAACACCACCATGGGATTAAACTAAATTTTAAGGCCACTTGGGAGATCATAAAATGCTTACACATTTAACTCTTGGTTTGGTGAGTAAAACGATGATGTCTGTGACAATTAGAACTTTATGTCATGCAAAATTTTAAAAAGGAGAAAAATAGGGGCAGTGGGACTGTTGAGTGCCTCAAGGGCTGAAGCTTCTGAGCAATTTGTGAGGAATTGATTTATGAGAGTTCCAAGATCAAAATACAGGTGCTTCAGAAACATCTATTTCTGTCTTCCTAATAAATATGATACAGCAAAGAAGACTTTCTCTTCCCTCCTTCCATCTGTGTTCTACAGCCATCTGTTATACTTTATCCCTGTTTAGATTGAAAATTTTCCTGATTTATGCAGTGTTTGTATTTACAAATTAAACAACCAACAGGCTGCATGTGACAGAAGCTGTGGGACCCATGGATTTCACTTGGCAGGAGTGCCCCTGTTACAAGAGTCCGTTTTTGTTCTTGGAGTTGTTAAATTCTGGTCTCTAACGCTTATCACAAAATAACTAAGAAAAAGCACAGTTGCACTCTGCTGTCCTTAGGACACACCACCTCTGAATAATAGCAGATTGTCCAAAGGATGTCTGGAAACAACTGAGTGACCAGAATGGTAACACTTCCTAAAATATAACTCAGGCTTATCAATAAATAGATGTTTTTTCCTCTGATGACAAAACCAAATGTCTGTTATTGTATATAACATATAGATGCTCTGTAGCCTTTGATGAGTCTTTAATTAGACACAAATGCAATTTTAAACTAAAATTACACAAGCTTTTATTTTAGATTTAAAAATGCTATTTGATCTACTACAAATTTATCCAGTCAAGTGTATGTCAGCACTTTAAAGATAATGATGTTCCTTTTTCCTAGAGAGATATGTATTTAATAGAAACAATAATTTAGATATATGCTTACTCAAATTCTGACTAACAAACAAGTTGAAACTGCAAATAAATAACTTGGGAAAGATAAAAATAGCTCAGAAGTATCCTTACAGTGTTCCTATGAAATATGATTGCATCAGGAGAGCAGCAGAGGGAACAGCATATAAAAATGAAAATAATGTTTCAACAATTTATGGGGTTTTTGATAGCTTCCCTTCAAAATCAGACCATGAAAAGACCATGTCTTCTGAAAAGGGGGCATCTAATGATGAGAGATTGAGTAAAACAGATGAATCTTTAGTTTATGTTTCTGCAATAAAAAATACCACTGATAGTGCTAGAAGAGTGCTAGGAAACAATCTGGATTTTGAGTATAAGAACCGTGCAAACTTAGGGATACTGGTCCACCTTGGGTTCTACAGTAAGAAGAAAATTACAATCTCAGGGATAATACTGTATCCTAAATTCCATCCAAACCTCACTAGCAGAGGGCATTGGTGTAGGCATCATCATCCCTGTACTTGAGGTGCTGGCCATTGCTGCACCTGGGCTAGTAAAAAGTACTTAATCAGTAACTCCGTAACTTCCACTAATTCTGGTATCTGGTCCATAACCACAGCCATAATTCCATTGTGACATGGAGATTTTTTCTTCTACAAATAAAAATTCTAATGATTGCAGTACTTTATTCTGATCTTTCCCCCACCTCTGTTATTCATATCTTCCTTAGGTTTTTTTGCTCTACTTGTGTCTTAGTCATTTCTACACCTCTGAAAGCATTCTGCACTCCCAGCTGCTCTGCCAAGAGAATCTCTAAGATCTACGCTAATTACATGGGTGGGTTTGGTGACCACAGCTTAAATTTCAAATGGCAATATGCAGATCTTGAATATTTTCTGTTCTATATCAGAGCTGCATGATTTTGGAACACCTCAGTTTGAGCTTCAGTAGCGTACAGGATTTGTCTTTTAATAACTCAGTGTAGGAGAACTGCAGTACCCCAACCGTCTGCTTTCTGCTGAACTCCCTGAAGTAGCCAATTTTGTCTTGCAGACGTGGCTGCTGCACATGCTGAGTGCTGATTGCAAGTATTATCTTAAGAGAATCACTTCTCAATATTTAGGAACGTGGCTCTTCTTTCAAAGGCATGCTTTTGGGCTTTTAAACCCCTGCTGGCTTCATCTCACCAGGAGCTACCTGTCAGACACCATCCTTCAGTTCCACAGCTGCCTTTGCTGCCGGCTGTGTTTATCAAAAAAAAAAAAAATGGGAGGAAGAAGAGGACTGGAAAAAACCCAACAATCTGCACCTTCTTAAGAAGCAAAGAAAGCAGCCTGGCAAGAAAAAGAAAACCTGTGTTCTAGTGCAAGCAGGGTCTGAGAAGGGCCTGAAACCAAGACTCAGAGCCTTTGGGCAGCCTAATCTGCTTTACAGAGAGCTCATGAAAATTGAATGCAGGCAGGAGCCCTGCAAGAAAAAGTGTAACCAGAATATTTCTGCCAGGCATTTTTCCTTGCCTACCAACCTTCCTTTTGTGTTAGCAGGTATGAAAGGACAGCTCAGTAATGGGTGTGCTGGGCAGGAACTATGCAAGGCCTTGGAGGTCTGGGGGGTTTATGTGCTCACAACCTGAACTCACCTTACGCTCCTGAGTACCTGCTGCTGTACCAAACTAAATCCTTCATAAGCCTGATCTTCTTTCTTCTCTTGTGTTCCTTATAATATATTGTGAATCACCATAATCTCTGCTCTGTAATGATACCACAGAAATGCTATTTCACTCAATATAATTGTAAACTATTATGGATTAAATAACTGTTAACTTCCAAAATACTGTTTTCTCTAGTTATGCTCCTATGTTCCCAACTTTTCTTCTCATTAAAAACCACAAAGTAGTTTACATTACCTTTTATTTCTAAATGAACCCTTCTGTCTGTCAAGCACAGGCCATGGAAATGTTTAGGATCCTAAAATTGCAACTGAACCTTAACACCAAAACCACGAATCCAATTAACTGCATAAAAGGAGCAGACAAAATATTTCCAGTGAGATAAGGTTTGTGCAGAGAGGTAATACATTTTCTTAGACCAATTGCTGTAGCTGCAAAATATTTCTACTAATTTTCAAATGTACTCCTCTTCATGGCTGCGTGGTCAGGGTATTAAAAAAGATTTAATGCAGGAAATAAAAATATATATTTGAAAATTGAAAATACGTTTAAATAAGGAGTAGAGCAATTTAAGTAAGTGTAAACAAGATGCAGAGAAATGTTATTTAAAATACTGCTCCTGTTACTTCTGCCTCCTGTTTTATCCCAAGGTCTCTCTGGTTCTTAATTCATGTTAAAGATGGTCATATACCATCTTTAACATGAATTAAGAACCTCTCACATAGCAGCAGCAGCACAGTGTGCTCAGGGATCAAGAAATCATGCTCTGTATTGTAGTCTGATCTTTCATGGTTTATAAAAATCTTTTAAACTGAGCTATACTCAAGTGATTAATGCATTTATCCTTCCCTTCACAGGCTGCTGCTGTAAAATATGGTTTGCCTGTCTCTCCTGTGCTATACATATTTGCTTTCTGATTGCCCTGAAGACTTCAGAATAAATTCCGTACTGTGTGGCAAAATACTGCTTTCCCCAACATGAAAAATCTTTTTGTTTAGAGTCAATAGTTCACTTGTATATAGGTGTCTGACATCCTGAAGGAGCAAAAAATGGAAATAAGCTATATTTGTGAGGTTTTCCATTGCTTTTCTCTTACCTTCTCTGTGGCTGATAAATGTAGTGAAATTTTGCATTGCATTGCTTCCTCTAGCTTGTAATTTAACAAAAAGAGTTTTACCAATACTTCTATTTGGTTCTATTGCCTGGCTTTTCCTGGGAGTTCTAAATCTGCTTCTCATCATTTCTATATTGCTTCAGCATAGATTATGGTTTTCTTCTGATTTTCTTCACATTTGGCAAAAGAATCCTCAATACCAATGCATTGACAGCAGCATCTATATTTCTTCACCTTTAAAGGTGAGTGAAGGATAGAATAACAAATGTTTATAGGCTTCATTTTTCTTCCTGTGTTTTCAAGATGTATAATTTACTTGAATTGCTATTTCAAGTAAGTTTTCTTCCCAAGATTATGTCTAAATGGACAGAAAAATTATGGGGAAATGAAAGTTGCTATGGTATATTTAATCCATATCCAGAACTGGTTAGAAACAACCCCTCCAGATTATTATTTATTTCTACCAAGCTTAAAGTTTGACAGTTTCCTGTGATGTTTTTGTTTGTCATTCCTCAATTGGACTCTCCCAATAAAGTCAACTAAACAGTGAGAAAGTTCACAAAAATGGACTAACCAAATTAATGATAATCACACGTGGATTTTTTTTTTCTCTAAGCAATACTTGATAAAGTGGTGACAAAAAAATAAATCCTTGAATTTGCAAGAACTTTATTATGAGAGCCACCTTCTCCCCCATGGCACAGTTACACCTCAGGCACAGTCATGCTCACGATCTGCACACCCTGAGTCTTGCAGCCCACAAGAAATAGAAGTGCCAGACTGGCAGGGAGGAATTCCTGTACTTTAGCAGCCATTTCATACCCAGTTGTAGGGAAATGTTATATAATTTCAAGCTGACAATTAAAAGTATTTCTCCCTTTTTATTTTAACTTGTGAGTCTTCTCATTTTTTTCTATATAGCTTAATAAAGAAATAAAAAGTCATCAGTTCAATTTAATGTTGACCTCCATTATTGGTACATGCATAAGTTCTTCTGTTACAATGTGTGATTGTGTTTCTGTCACTGAAGGCACAGATTGCTCTTAGTTAGAAAGACAATCAGCAAACTTTATGAGTGGAATAGGATGTAAAAGTGGGATTGGAGCAATGAAGAAAGCAGAAACTCTCAGGGGAGGAATGCAAAAAAGGCACTGCCAAGTTGAATCCTGGATCTAAAGCCTCCCCTAAGGAAAGTGCTTCATCTGCAATCATCAGTACTGAATAGGCTTGCTTTAAAGGCACATTTCAGGTTCTGAGGGGAACTTATTCATTAGATGCTTTTGTAGTCAGACAATCATCCAGAGAGAAGGAACTTCACCTACAGTTACATCTCTGCTAGTAAATGAAACAGGTTCAGGAAACACTTGGCACAGAAACTGAACTGTTGAATTGTTAGAAAACCCATGTTTTGGACTGGACAAACTCCCTCCAGCCCAGTTCTCAAGGATGTTCTGGAAACTGGCATCAGTTTGTGCATATTCTCAATTGGAATTCTTCATGGGAATATGCTGGTTTGGGAGTTGAGAGAGTCCAGAGGCACAAATCAAGATAATGCTCAGACATTTCTTCTTTATACCAAGGAGTTGTTCTACAAAAATTTAATTACATGTGCTTGCATTCATATGGTTTACAGGGCTGGTTCTAAGTGATAAAGGAGAAAAAGACCATCATCTCTTAGTTCTAGAATTGGTACAATAAGGGGACATAACCTCTTGAAGTCAAATCCTCAAGTAGTGGCCAAGTTTTGCTCAAATGTGGGAGAAGTCCTGATATTTCACAAAGTCAGCCTAGTAGATGATTGACATAGAAATACTGGTGAAAGGACGTTTTAAAGCCTTTATTTTAAAACCTATATTTAATCTTTCTTCAATTTTAAAGACCAGAACTTAAATGAAGTAGTCAGAATTGTTTGTGCTATTTGTTATTCTGTGTCACAGCACTGACAATCTCAATGACAAAATGGATATCCAATGGTTATGAGATCTTGTTGTGAGTAAAATGAGACAAAGTTAAGGTTACTTCAGTGAAGATTATGGAGTATGTGACAACTGTTTGGTTACTGAAACGTAGGATTCTTTGTCTAGCCTTAGGTTGTACATGAAATAAAACCTACATTAGCAGGTAGAAATCAAATGTTCTTGTGTTATCTAGGTTGGTTTTTTTTTTTGCATAGTAACACAAAAGTTTTGGATGAACCACAGATGCGGGAAAAGTGTTTTCTTCTTAAAGGCTCTGGGACTTTGTAGTGAAGAAGATTTCAAGATTGAGACAACCTGAACCTTTGTATCACAGATTTTTTTTTTTTTTACTGTGGAATTTGTGGAGGGTTTTTTTTATGTTTGCATGCAGAGGTGAATTACTGTATGTGTAAAAGGATCTATAAAACCATGTTGTAAATAGTTTAAGTTAATATATAAAATAAATCCAACTTAATTCTCCATAAATGTACTTTGTGTAATCCTGTGAAGTATTATAAAGTGGATATAATGTGTTACCCTCTCAAAACAGTCTAGAAATTGTCTCAGTGTGTCTATATAGAGTAACAGATGGAACACTATTAAGTCACCTTATTATAAATGTAACAGTAGTGTGAAGCTCATACCTGCTATGTAATGTCAGTTATTAGCTAATTATGAACATTTGTGGGAGCTGGAGTTGCCATCCATGGTCAGGTGTTTTGTATTTCTGCTTATTCAGTTGGACACTCAACAGAATCCACAAGGAGCACAAAAGAAGAAAGCAGCTGTAGGCTCAGTGTCACTTTCAAAGCAGCCATACAAGGCTACTAGTTTTATTATTTTCACATGATTCCTGAATTTGGTTAAATAACCAAATAGAGCCATGCTCACTGTGGAAATTTGCTTCCACTGGGGACTGCAGTGGTGGATATAGTTTAGCTCCCCCAGCTCAGGTAGTTTTGTTCTGTCCCAGTCCTCCCCTGCCACCACGTGAGTGTGATTAAGGCAGTGCCGCAGGCTCCAGTACTCAGCTGCTTAAAATTGGAGGAGATTGTGCTGCCAATGAAAGGGTCCCTCGCTGAACAACTGCCCTGTAGTTCTGCTGGGAAAAGGTGATGGGTAGGGGTGAATAGTCCTGCAGTTCCAGGGTTTGTGTGTGCCAGGTTTGCTGTGGAGGTTGAGATCTAAGTGGGGAAGGAGATGTGTTTTCTGCAGCTTGAGAAGTGAGAGGAGACCCTCAGCCGCCTTCAGATGAAGCGCCTCGTGCTGACACTTGTAAGTAAAATTTTAGTATCTGGATTTACTTTTCAGGAGTGAGGTTGGCATTTGAAAGCTTAATTCTTACTGAAAAGTTAGTTGGACATTAGCTCTGAAATGATTAAAAAAACCCCAAACCAGCATCTGAGAGTTTGCTAGTCAGCATTCATTTAGCATATAACAGACATCATGCATATTTGTGTGTACAATGGTGGTAGCAGTAATACTGGGTTTCCAGCCAGGAAAATAAAGTGCCATTGATAAAATTTAAAATGTTAAACCTAATTCAAGATGTTTAAGCTGTCTTTGCTACATACTGTTAAAAATTCCTGGAATTTGAATTTTCCTAAGAATTATTTTTAACTCTCTGAAATATGTTGTAGAGTTGGTGCAAATGCCTATTAATAGCCTTGTTTTGAGATGTGGAAGCTGGAGATCTTCTGTGAGATGGGTATTTTTACTATTAAGTTATTTTTGTGTTTTTGCTCTACTTCTAACTGTGATGTTAACACTATCTGCCAGAGTAGCTTTATTTCTATCCTGAATAGATATTGGCTGTGCAGTACACAATAAACTGCTAAATTATGTATTTACAAAAGAGTATATTTTCCTTGGGTTTTTTTTTTTTTTTGCATTTTAATACATTAAAATGAATTTATTAATGGCCTCCTCTGTGTTCAGGTATATTCAGGTAACAGTTTTCCATTCTTTGGAAAGCATGTGATCATGGCAATTAATAATAAATAAATTATACTAATAATTTTTAAAATCACTATAGCAGTCTTGGGTGGTATGTCACAAGGAAAGCAAAACAGAAGCTTAACATGTAGTGGAAACTATTTTGTAATTCAGTTTGATAGGTATCTGCAGGTGAGTATAGAAACTGAAAGGAAAGAACAGTCCATAGTTAATGACTGATGAATGCACCTTTTCTGTGGACTTGACTGATAGGGCCTCATTCTGAAATCAAGAGGAAATTGAGTTTTATTTAAATTACTTTTTTTGTTTGGAGCTTTTTGTTTATTTCGGGTCAAGGGTTTACTTGAATCTGATCACCACTTTTTTTAGTTCTGTACATTTCAGTGTAAATCAAGTTAGGGAAGCACAGAGGAATAGGGTGGGGCCAGGTTCAATGACTACAGCTGAAATGCATTTTCCTTGGTTTTTAAAGCACACTCCTGCAGTTGCTTGCTAGGAATTATGCAGCAGGGACCAAGCTTCTATTTATATTTTTAAAGAAATTAAGCACTAAAGAACATCCATCTGCACCAAAACATGAAAGGGAGCTGGCTGCTGCTAAAGTCTTAGTACCACAGGTGAGGAGAAAGAAATGGGAAGGATGAAGGGATGCACAGGAATTGAAGAAAGTAACATTCTACATTATGTTATTTTGAACTATTTATGCTTAGAATAAGTAAATAGGATCGTTGTAATAAGCATGTTTTGTACTCTTCTGCTTCCAAGATCAGTATAGTTTAGATAAAGGAAGAGACTTGAAAATCTGTATTTCATATTTACTTTACTTGGTTAGGGCCTTAATGTGGGCTAATTGAAATTTAAAAAAAAAAACCAAACAAACCACTATTAATTTCAGTGGGGTTTCCGCAGCTCCTGACGTGAAAGCAGAAAGAACTGTGAATATACTGCATTTTTAAGGTAGAAAACAAATAAACTGAAGTCTGCTAGCCAAAAATCTATTTGAAGATAGAAACTGTTGACAAGTGCAAACATTAGACACTGCATCACATGGCACTTTATATTATAAATAGTGGTTTAAGTTTTACAACAGACTGCTTTCCTCTAACAGTTGGTTGAAAGATATATCTAGTAGTTAATGGGAACTTCTTACAATAAATAAAAAAGAAAAAAGTGGTAGTTCACTTATATGATCTGGCTTTTTTTGTGCTTAATGGCACCCACCTGCATCATGGCACTGAGGGCAACACAGATGGTCCTGTGATTAGACTGAAATGAGAACTTTCATCAGCTGCAAAGAATTCAGCCTTAAGGACACAATTGTTATTATCCTACCCTTTGGATTTGGATTCCAGCATGGTCTTGAACATAAGGAATGAATATTATTGAAGGGTTTGGATTATGTGACCCTGAGGTTCTTTGCATGGATGTTGTTTCTACTAATACAATAAGTAGATTAGCTGTAAAATTCTGATTACTTTTCCCCTCCTTCTCTTAAACTGCACATTTTCCTAACAAGTCTTTTTGAGTACAATTTGGCAAAACACTTTTTTCACACAAAGATCTCCAATGGTCTTATCCATGGTGGGTATATTCTGTTCTTTGGCACAGAATATAATGCTGCCAGTCTGGGATGGGCTGTGATATAGGTCTGCAGCTCTGGGATGGGCTGTGATGAGCTCTGCTATAAAGTTCATTCAATGACAGCAAGCTCAATTCACTGCAGTGTTGTTGCAGCCTTATGGCAGCTCTCTGTCTTCCCACAGTGATTATTCCTTGGAAAGAAGATTCTTAGGCCACTGGTCCTCTGTCAGGACACTTCTGGCTTTTGCTGGCTATCACAAGGGCCTCAGTCTTTGCCAGTGAATGAGTCACAAAAAAGATAAGGCAGAACCTGATGTTCCTTGTCTTTTCATATAGACGGGAATGGTGAGACATGTTGTTTAAAAAACTGTCAGCAGCTGACACCTCTTAGAACAAAAGTCCTGTCATCATTAACAGTACTGAGACAGAATTGGATTTAGCAATATTGAGGTCTAGAAGAGGTTCTTATTTCACACTGACTCCAAATTAAGGGCTAAGCTGAAAATGGACACTTCTTGTGCTCTGAAGCATTCAGTGTAGTGACCCACATTTTATAGTGGTTATCCATTTTCTTACAGATGCAGACTTGCTAACTCTTGAGGACTACTTTGCTTTTCAGATCAAGTGAAATTATTTGTATACAAAACCACGTCCCTTGTCAATTTCTTCAGGAACAGATTTTCTCTGTCCCTATTTTTCATGGTTTTGAAACGACTTGAACAGAAATGTCTTCAAATAAGTCTGCATTTTAATCATGGTTATTCCATTACTTTGAACTCAGAAAAAGTATTTGCCCTCTATTGCAATTATAGCTAAAGTAGGTGGGTACTGTAAGATCGTGTCCCTTTCTTAGGGAAATTCAAACCTGCTATGCTCCTGCTGAGAATGACATTCTAGCATCTCCAAATAAATTCCTATGACAGCCTATTATTTCGGCTGGCTTTGGATAATTCAGGTACTGCAATAAAGTGTTACACTAATTTTAAATACAATTGGTTGAAATCAATTTGATTTGATATATTTTTAAACAGTAATTCCATAAAAGCTGTTGTTCTCAATGCTGTTTAATAGTGGCATTTATAGATGCCTATGTGGGCAAGACAGAAATAAAATAGAGATTATATTAAAGCAACTACAAATCCGAAATTGTTCTTAAAATCATTGTTATGGCAATGAGATCAGGAGGAGACTGATAAAATGTTTGTGAAATTTTGTGTAGGGTAAGGTATGAAGGCACGTTGATGCCAAAGACCAAAGGTGATCACTTATAATTGTATGCAAATTGATTAAACTAAAAAGAATTGAGAAGAGGGGAAAAATAGAAAAGGAACAAACCCTCTGTTCTTGGGATGCTGGTGATGTTTAGAGAAGTTTCTTTCACTCCTGTTAATAAAAAGCAATAAAATCTCAGGAATAATTTTTAACGCAGTTTGCAGTTTTCTTATGGAAGAAGCTTTCAGGCTTTGTGTAGCAGCTAAACCTGTGGTTTTTTTCTCCTCTGCATACTGTTTTTTGAAAAATAAACACAAATAAATATGGACTTCATCTTAATTTCTTTGACACTTAAGCCCAAACACAGATTCAGATTTCTGTGTTTATTCTGTAAATACACGCATGTAGCAATGGCTTTTTAGACATCATGCTCTGAAGCACCTGCCTTTGAACATTTCTGGCCTTCGGTGAACAGGGGCGAGAAAGCAATTTATCCTCTGCAGTTTTACGCAGACCTAGGTGTATTTTTAGGCTGTTTCCCAATGAGTAAGACGCTCGCAGCCTCTGGCTGGGTGGGGACTGGAACCCGCGGGCTGGCGATGAATGGCCAGGGCCAGCCGCTCGCAGGGATCGCGGGCTGCGGTGCGTGTGCTGCTGCTGCTGCTGCCCCCGGCGGCTCCGCGCCGCGCCGCTGGAGCCCCGGCTCCTCGGGAATGCTGGGAATGTTGAGTCAGGGACTCGCAGCCCAGACAGCCGGGCTCGCAGCTGACTGAGGGAGACTCGCTGAGGGACGGAACGACGAGGGACAGGGGCACACGAGCCTCCCCCGGCCGCAGCAGGTTCCTCCTCGGCAGCCCCTGGCAGGCATTGCGCGGCTCCGGCTCGCCCTGCCGCCTCCCTCCGCCGCGCAAATGGGATGCCAGCTAAACGTGATGTTGTAAAATCCATGTGAGGACGGAAGGCAGATGCAATGATTTGAAAGGTGAGAAGCTCGAACAAGAATATGGCTGGGATGCATGGCTGTAAATTTACTGTGATTAAGGAAATGCTGGTATTGCTTTTCACAACTGTCTGGTAGCTGAATCTGGAGATGAATTTGCAGAATAGGCTTTTTTTTATTGCCTTGGAAATACATTGTAATAAATGGGACCAAGTGCACATCTTATTCTGGTAACAGAGTGCCTCTCCCTACAGAATCGTCAACCAGAAACCTCTCTTGCAATTTCTATTAAAAGCAGCCATAAGACTCTATTTTTTAATATGCTTTTAAATTTTTTCTTTTTTTTGGTGCCTAGTGTTTAAAAATATTATTGTTGTTGGTAAAGTTTTCTGGAATAGAATTGATGGGTTTTGGAAATTCCTAGCTTTATACTTAAATAATGGATAATGTTTGGTGTTTTAAAAACCGTGTCAGGAAAAAAGGTGAAAGATTTCTGTTCCCTTCTAGTTGCTGGCAAATGGAAACAGACGCTAACAGGGTATTATTTTTCAGTTATATAATTAATGAATACTTACTGGGGTCCCTCATTTATGATGCTGGGGTTTATTTATTTTTTTTTTTTTTTAAATAAAAGATCATTTTAGGCTGGATAAGTGATGAATGTGATGAAGTCCACGCCTATGTTCCCCAAGGATACAATAGATATTTTCCTGGGAGCACTACAGTAGTAATTTGATGGAGAAGGATTTTTTTTTTTTTTTTTATTAGTGTGTGATTGATTTCTAGGCGGCTACCTGCTAAGCCTTGTGATGGATGGATGGATGGGAATCTATTCCCTTAGCGGCGAATTGCTCTTCCCGTGGTGATGGACACGCGGGCCGACCAGTGGCATTGGCAGACACGAGCTCGTTGCACACGAGCGCGGCCAATAAGTGCAGCCAAGGGGAGGGCGAATCCTACTTGCAAGGGTTAGTTTTCTGGTCGGCTTTCTAAATCAGTGCTTTCACTTAGCTGTTGTCGTTCGGGATTTGTTTTTATTCCCATCCCTGGCCCTTCAGCCCCACGTGCGTGTTCAGGGCGGCCGCCTCGAACGCGGCCCCTTCCCGGCAGCCGCGCCGGGCGCAGGCCCCGCTCCGACTCCCCCTCCTCGGAGGGCGGGGAAGGGAGGGAGGTTCCTCTCCATCAAGTCGCCTCGCCCCTGGCACTTGGTTTCCCCGTCGCCAAGCCGAGGACGGAGCGGATCCCCAGTGTCAGCCCCGCCGCCCTGCCCTGAGGGGAGATGCTGGGGATGCGCTGCCGCCCTCCTCCGTTTCTCCCTACCCCGGGAATGGCAGAGCTCCACAGCCTGGATGGGGGCGCGGGCAGAGCCCTCCTGCGGCCCTTCCCCAGCCCGGTGCGGGGGGAACATCGGGCACTGCCCTCCCAGCCTCCTGCTCGGCAGCGGGGCTGAGGCAGCAAGGCCGCCTGCCCGGCCTGGCTCCGCGCAGCGGCCGTGTCAGGGCTGCCTGTCCCCACCGGGACCTCAAACCAGTCCCTGTGCCGGGAGATTTCCTCGGACTGTCCCCGTGGAAGGGCGGGGGATGGCGAGCGCTCCCACAGCTCAGGTGAAGCAACCACCAGCCATAAAACCCCTCAGCCGCAGTCCCCTCACGGTCCGTGTGCTGGAGCAGTGCATTCCCCCTTAGCTCCTTTCCCCCAGCAGAAGGAGGAAAAGGGCCCCCCCTGCTTTTTTTATTTATTTTTTTTTTAAATTTTTTTTTTTTAAGGGTCCGTTTTCTGCCCACAGAGTGTATAATGGTATGTCCAAGTCCCTTAAGAAATATGTTTCTGTGGGAAAAGATTTCTTAGTTTCTTGATGGAAGAAACTTGCAGTCTGAGCCTTGGCTTCGTGGGTGACTGTGTTAAGGGCTGTGTGTGGAAGAGCCTCCACATCTCCTCAGTGCCTTAAAGGAAGCATTTTTACTGCTGTTATTTTTGTTTTAAAGCTCTGTGTAAAATGGCTTTCAAAAGCATCAAGGTGAGTTAGCATTTTCACTTTTCCTAGAGGAATCTGGGAGGAAGGAGAGGCTTTTTGTCCAGTGAGTGAAGGGAACATAATTTCTTCCATAGGCTCGTTGAGATAAGGGCAGTCCCTGGGGTTTATGGCTGTCCAGCTCAGGTTGAAATTACATCTCTGTACTACGGAGAAACCCCACGCTGTGTTTATGAGCACACCCAGGGTGGGGTAGATCTTCAAATTAAGAATTGAGAAATTTCTTGGTTAGTGTTTGGGTGCCTTATTATACTCATTATCCTTGCTCTTGAGGTTTGCCAGCACTTGGACAAGACCCATCTCGTGGCCTCTTATCCTGTGGGTGCTTCTTCAACTCCTCCTAATCTACTGCTAGTCAAATTGTGGTGGATGGTTGCGTGAGATCCAGCATCCATGCCAGTCCCTCCTGCTGTTCCTTGCCTGCTCTGAAGGCTGAAGAAAGGTGTGGGCCTTATCCTTAGCAGCCAAATACCAAAAGAACGCATACAACCATTTTGGAATGCCAAATATATGTGATACTTAGAGAATTATTTATTCAGCATGTGTTTTTGTGTAAGCATGCTCAAGGTGATATTTTTCCTTTTGCTTTAAAAAGATGATTGTTACTGACCTTTGAAGGATGACTAAGAAAAAAGAGTGGGTTGTTCACCCCTCAAAGAGGATGAGGCAACCAGCCTGTGTATCGCTTCCAAAGACCACATATGTTCCCCCACCTGTATCTCTTAGGGTGTTTATTATATTTTTATCCACTATGATGCATTTGTTTTCATCTGTTTAATTTAGTTTTTAATGCCTGGAAGATATATATATGGAGGATCTTAGATCCACCTAGGAAATGTTACTCTGATACTGGATTTGTAAAAAAAATTATGTGATCCTTTTTATCTGTGATATTTTATTTGTTTGGTTTAGGATTGTGTTAAAATATTTTTGTGATTTAAGTCTTAGTTTTTGAGTGATCTCATATCTATTTAGGAATGATGAGCTTGCCTCAATTTACTTATATTTTGCAACACTAAGACTAGCTTACATTTTCTGTTAAGTGCTGGCAAAAGGGTAGGAGCTATTTGAAAGTAAAATGGCTTTGTAAGTTCTTTTTCAGGGTCATAGTTGAAACTAAATTCTGAAAATGAACTGTGTAGTGCTGCTTTTTCTGAGTGACACTTTGACACTAAGAAAATACAAAGGCATATCAGCATAAACATCAGTTAAATGTTCTGGAGTATTTTGGTTTTATTCCATTTTTAAAGATGTAAAGTAGTTTATAGAAAGAAACCATCTCTTACAGTCTTTCTGAAATGAAGTGAAATTGACTGATGTTGGTTTGTTACTGCTTGGATGTAAGATGCAAACATATCCCCAACCTGTTTCCTTGGAAAGCAGCAGTTGACTCCTTGTGGAGGTCCAAGGACTTTTCTAAGCATGGATATCCAATGTTTGTATGTCCAAATGTGGGTGTCTGATGCATTAGCATTGTGGAATTTAAATTTTGTTGTTGCTTTCTTGGCAGTTGACTTCAGGGATTTTTATGACTAATTTAGTGATGGTGGCTTTCAGATTCCCAGCTTAGGAGTATCTTAAGTAGCCAGGATTTGTTTCGGGGTAATGGCAACAACTAGGAACCACATCTCCTTTCAGGGACAGTCTGTCAGGTGCTGAGCTCTGCCAAAGGAGAGAGGAGGAGCAAAGATATTTTAGCACTTCTCCGGATAAGGCTCCATTACTGTTACAGCATTTCTGTTTACTTGGAAAAAGTAAATAAAGTAAAAACTGGGAATTCCTTTATAATATTAGAAATTCAGACTTCTCAATGGGCAGGTGATGTGTTGTCCCTATACTTTAAAATGAGAATAATGAGGGAGATGTGCAGAGCTAGAATTTCTGTGCTTTTAGGAAAGCAGACAAATGTGTCGAAGAGTTTGAGGTGTATGTCGGTTTCAAGTCGTGATTGGATGTGTGGGAGTCTCTAACATTTTGGATGTTTAGCAAAGCCAGAGCATTTCTGTGAATTTTAAGATGACGTTTTTGAAAGGTGATATTTGCTTTCCTGATTATCTTAAAAACTAATTCTAAGACAGTCTTGCAGACTGACATTCCCTGGAAATGTTTCAGGCTAGTTCTTTAATGATCAATGTACTTTTTATTTGGTTAGAATACACCACTTGCAGCAAATACTGTTTGGTTTTTTTTTTTTTTTTAAATACTTCCCACTGTTTGTCCTGCTCATTATCCTATTGCTCTAACTGAAGTCACAGTGCAGATGTAGAATCTAGCAGCTAAATTCTACAAAAATGGAAAACTGGGACATTTTCCAAGTGATTTAATGCTAAACTCTCATTGTGTGAGAAATTACATGGGACATGGAATGGCATGAAAGGATGGATGGAAGTGGTGTGTGAATATATAAATATATATTATATAGGTTTGTGTGGGAATGATGTGCTGTAGTTTCAGGAAGTGCTGTGGAGTTGGGGTGGGAAGGCACTGGAGAAAGCATTGTCTGTAGTGATTGCTTAATTGGATATAATGTGCAATTTATTTTGAAGGCAGTGAAAGCAATGTAACAAATCTCTGCCATTTCTGAACTTTGCACAGAGCATTGGTAATGTGTGGGGCAGTTTCCCTCCAAATGAACGACTCACATCACCTGGGATGCTGACTAATGGGACATAATCTTCCCCATGCATTGAGAGGTTTACAGAGCACATCTTGGTCACTTCATTCCAATGCCTCATGGAGATTTAGTATGTCTGTACTTGTGGTTACGCTGTTTGGAATGTTTGGATTGTTTCATTGCAGGACTTGGAGGCCACAGTACTTGAATTCTCAGGGACTGATTTTTCTTTGTCAAATATGAGTTGAGGCCTGTTGGAAATTTTACTGCTGTCCCTTCAGTTTTCAGTGTTATCTAAACACTTTTCATGGTTGGTAAAATTAATTTACTGGTAATCTGCTCAGATATATATTTCATTATCTCTTGGCACATGCAGTGTCTGAATTATTTAATTTCTAAAACAGCACAGGTCTGTGTTATTTCTATGATGGTGAGGCTTTTACTTAAACAGCTTTCTGCAGTGCATTCTTTTCCTCAAAATATATTGCTGAAGTGCATTTCTTACCACTTATGTTCTTTGAACAATTCAGATTAGTGGACAAATATGACCTGGTAAATAAAGCACAGTTCCTTTTGTTTACCTATGTGCAATAATAGTGGAAGAAATGGGTACTCTCAGGGGCTCCTCTGGAAGACGGTTTGCTGTGTACAGCAAGTTTATTTTTGATGGCCGAGTCTTGGCAGTCATGATGTACCTCAGCTTTCATTTATAGACCTCATTTGAAATCTGCTCGAGCCATTTGTTTTTCCTTAAGGAAACAGTTACAGTAACATCTGTCATCAACTTCAAATGTTAAGTCAGATGCCTGTGAGGACTTAGAAATGTCACTTGTGAACTGGTGTGATTGTGCTTAGCTGAGTGTGAGCCCAAAGGGGGCAGATTGGGCCGTGCTGTGAAATTATGAGCCAGCCACCAAGTGCTTGGGGAGCTCTCCCACTCTTTTGGTGAATAAATAAATAAATAAAAAGGCAATTCCTGAAGTGCAAGGTCTTCTAGTGGTTCCAGGATGCTGATTCTATGATGAATTGAAAGCTAATCTGCTAAATCACTTGCATTGCTTGCAGAGCCTGTGAGTTCCTTGGACAGCTTTGATCTGATGTGGCTGAAGCACAGCCAGTTTTCCTTTGGCATGGTACTGGAACGTGCATGCTCTTATATCTGGGCAAAGACAGCAGAGGAGGGATGTTCTACAGGTTTTTACACTGTGGTGGTTTCAAAGCAAGCTGAATACACAAATATGCTTCTTGTTTTGCAGTTTGAGTAAGCATACTGCAATTCCAGAAGCAAACAAATGTAAACTGCAGAATGGATATTTAGGCTTGCTAAATATCCCAGTATTTAAGTATTCTAAGAAACTGCTGGAGGCTGCATAGGTAGTCTTAACAGCTGATCCTGTGACCATTTTGTTGCCTTTCTACAGAGAATGGAAGCTTTGTAGCAAAAAAGGAAAAATATAGCTTTGTCTTGCAAATGTGTAAGCCTGTGTTTAGTAACATGTATGGGAGTAGCCTTATTGAATTAAATTGAAAGTACTCCATTGTGTGGGAGTGTCTCTGTTGGTTTCTAAACCATTAGGAGTTATAAATGCATCTTAAAATTAAAAGTATGACATAATTGTAAATGACAGACTATTTTTAAGCCTACTTATTGTGGAAATAGACAAATTTACAGGTTAAACTATAAACTCGGTCAATTTCCTGTGACACTATTTTCAGTTCTTAGGTTATTTTACTAAGAGGAATGTAGTCTTTATTACGCATTTAATATATATATTACCAGCTGAGCAGCCTTTGGTTTCAAAGAATTTGTATAAATATTGGCGGCATAGAAATGACAGAACAAGTCTGGTCTTTCAGACTTTTCCTGGTCAACTTCTAGGTTTTATTAAATCAGGCTTATTTTTAAGCTCTGCCTTCTCGAAAGATAATTCAGTCTATAACTGTTTCTGCAAGTTATTTAGTCATTCCAGTTAGGTAAATGCTGGCAAAAGCAAAGCATAACTGTGCTAATAATTAGGCATAACTTTCAAGTAATCTTGAAGAATGTTGTGTACTTTTACATTCTATTATTTTTTCCCCAAAGGAGACTATTTTAGTAAGAATTCAAGACATATGATTGTTGTTGTTTTTCTTTAATAGTTATTAAATGAAACGTACTGTTTGCCTGATTTATCAAGTGCCTTAGAATAATCCTCCACAAAAAACTGGAGCTTATAAATGCAGGCTTGCATTGATAAATGAGAATTCTTATTGAGAAGGGAGTAAAAGGCAAGTGAGTAACAATTGCAGGATGGAAGGCATGATGAATACAGACTAGGATGCAGAATTTAGCATACAAGACACCTGCAAGGATTGAAATGCTAGGAAATATTTCTCTGGAAAACCGAAAGCTTGCCAGGTCCTTAGAAATATTTGTGTCCTAGGAAGGTCATTATGGTGTGGGGAAGCTGAGAAGCAAAAAACTGAGCAGGGACAAGCAGTGTTGTGGAATTTGTGTTTCTGTCCCTTGTTGCTTGTGATTCACACCAGCACCCTCCCACCCATCAATAAAAAATAGAATGCCAGTGTTGGGAGCTGCAGAGAGCAGATGGGCAGCACAACAATGGCATGGAGAGTGGGGCTGGGAGCTTCAGGCAGTTCCAGCTGAGGTGCTTTACCCTGCACCTCTGAACTCCTCACACCACTCCTGGTGCTTTGTGGTGTAAACCAAGGGTAACCCTGACCATGCCTGCCCCTGGGGGTGGCTGTTCAATCAGAAGGGACTGGAGAGGGAGAAAGGCTCAGCACTGGCAGGTAACTTCTACAGACTGTTCGTGGTTGTGTTTCCCAGACTTGGCAGATTGGCTGCCCTATAGCTTTTTATAAAGATACAGTGTGTTCTCTGGCATAACAATTAAAATTAGAAGTGATGCTTCTGCCTTTGCTTGGCTGTAGAAGCCTTTTTTTTTTCCATGTTCCATTTTCAGGTCTTTAGTATTTTACATAACATCAGAAAAATAAAATGAAACAAATTTGAAATTTCTCACCTTCCTTGGGTGTCTTAGAAACCTCAGGATACTTGTCACATGCAAGACTGCAGGAAATAATTGTTTTAATGGAAGTGTTAGAGATAAAACATTAAGAATTGGAGTTTGAGCAACAGAGAAAAGTTATAAAATAATGGAGTTTAGATGGTGGAGTTTAGATATTATTTATATTATTTAACGCCTACTTCTATCTATTATGTTTTAAAACAATTACAATGTCTCAAACATTATAATAAAGAGTAAAATACTTGGAAAGAAGTGCACCTTTCTTAAACACTAGGCTTGTTTTAAACCCATGAAACTTGCATAAAAGAGTTAAAAATGTATTGTTGACCCTTCACTTAAGTATATTTGAGAGTAATATAATTGACAATCCTGATAATGGTGTCAGAGCTGCTTGCTTTTCAAGATTTTTAATATGGCATTTTGAGCAAATATTTCAATTGGTGGAGTTCTCTGATTGCATGACAAGAATTCATTGCTGTCACTGCACCTGACAGCTTTAGAATGCCTGACAACTTTATTTGCCATATATGTCATTAGAGCCATATTAAGCAGCCACTCCTGCTTTTGCCTTCTTATTTTCTTCTGTGTGAGAGGGAAAGGGAAGGCCTGATGTGAGCTGGTCCTGTGAGGTGATAAATGCCATTTCTTCCATGTAGCACTGATGGGAGCTCAGGGACATGAGCAGCTCACAAGATTAAAACAGGCTTTGGAACTGACTTTATTTACAGATACATATGTGTGATTTTACAACAAGCTACAAGAGAGGGCATAAATTAATGTCTGTTAACTAGTAAAAAAAGATGTAGTGTGCAGACTGTAGTAAAACTTAAATTTACATAAGAAATGCAGATTCAGGACACTGTAAGGAACCTAAATGAAAATGTTGCTTTTGAAGTTGTCATATATGCTTTGTTTTTCAAACTTATAAGGAATAGCAGGAAGAAATGGATTATTTTCTTTTTTGGATTAAAAAAGGTGGGGGAGAAGAAGCTACTTGGTCAGGCTGGTAAGTAGGAAAAGAGAGTACTTTGTCCTTTTAATAGAAACAATGCTGGTCTTGTACTAACAACATATAAAGAGCATTGTATTTATCTTTTTTTCCTTTACTTTATTAAAAGAAGAGATGCCAGGCTGCCCACTCAGATTAATGAAGAAAGGCAGGCTCCTCTACAACAGATTTGAGTTCTCTGTATCTAGTTTATATCAGCTTGCTAGTTTTTTTTCTTTTACATCAGCACCAGTAGTAAAAAATGTGAAGAAAAGAATGTTCTCTGCTGTGAGAATGTATTGTGCCTCTATGAAAGCAGTAGAAAACATAGGCAAACCAAAAGAAAGTGCTGGAAATATTTCTGACTCCTAGTCACTACTTTTAATACACATGTGCTCCTGGTCTTCTGTGTATGGAGAGGTTGTGTTTTAAATGAGAGTATTTAAAAGATGTTATCAAAATAAAGAAATCATTGTTTGCTAGGACATGTTTTTATGGAACAGATTTTTTTTCTGTCAATCTCTGTCCTTTTGTGATGCCTCAAAGTGCAGTCCTGGCAGAGAAAATATGAGCATTGTGTTCTACATCGCCTTTATTTTTTTTTCTTTCCTATTTTGCTTGTTTTGGTTTACATGTGGGGAATTGTATTGTACTAAACAGTTTTAGACAGTTTGAAATCAGATTGATAATTTCTGCATTTAACTGTTGCCATATATTGTTTGGGGAGGTTAATTCTACAGAAGAGGTTTCCTTAAAGCTTTTGGTACTTTTACAAATGTTTGAGCTCTTGGCTCAATGTTAATATTGGCAAGTAGTTGTGAAAAGCTATTAAGCATTTGGCTGATACCCAAACTTCCTGCTGACTAGGTGATTCAGGCCTCAGGAGGGGACACTAAAAGCTTAAATCATCCCTCAGCATGTAAGGGTGTGTAACCAGTGAAAATCAGAGCTTACAGGGTACTGTGGACACAGTATTGCAAGCAAACTCTGTAGTTATGTTCAATGTGGAAGTAAGGATTTGGAAACTAAATTGAGTGAGATCTAGTAGCATCCACATCAGAATCCTATCCTCCAGGTTTCTCAAAAAATAGGAAGTAAAAGACAATTAAATGAGTTGTCAGACTTGAGCCAGGTGGGTAACACGAGCCTGTGACGTTGCTGTGTGCAGAATGCTGGAGATCAGGTGGGGCAGCAATGTGGGGAATGGGGCAAGATCAGGTTGTAACAGGTGTTGGGGGCACTTTGGCGTGAATGGTGTCAGGTCTGCTGGGGTTTTCAAGGCTGATGAGAGCATGGGGCAGTGTCTAGTGCCTGCCCTCCTGCCCCCAGCTGAGAATGCATGCTTAATTTCCTGGATCTTAAAAGGATCCGCATAAAATACAGTTTTGTTTGCAATGCAGAATAATAAACTCATAATTATAATGATTAATTTTGCATCATGTACATTAAAGGAATTTCTTTAAAATAAGAAAATACTGAGCCAAGCAGGTGAGCATCTGGATTTTTTCTAGTAGTAATCTGATTTGGATTTTAAAACTCAACTCTTGTAGGAAAATGTGTGTAGTGGGTCTGCAGTCTGTCCCTACCAGACTGAGTGAAGCTGGGTGACTTTTTTTCTCAGAGAAGGTTTTAGGGGGATATGACCTTTGAGACTTCTTTGTCCTGGCTACTGCAACACCTACAGCTTTGGTAAAGAATTATTACTTGAGGGTATTAGTATTCCTTCCTCCTTGTCTAATTAAAATAGCAATATAAAATAAATTTGCCTTTCAAAATAGAGCTGTCTGTATCTCACCTGTCCACTCTCAGTTCAGCTGGGATGGCTCTGTCAGCTGGTTCTGTGGGAAGATGGGATCTCTCCTCTCTCTTCAGACAGTAGATGATGATCTGTGTGGAAATTGTTGAGGTCCTGAGGCTGGTATTGCTTCTTCATGTCTCCAGTTCCTGATGTGCTGAGACACACAGTAAATCTTCCTGAAGCTAGGAAGGCTCCATGTAGAAGCAGTAAAGAGCAGAAAATGATGTAGGTGCTCTTTCTCCCCTCTTTCATAAAGCAATGGTGTCTGGCTTCCACTGTGTCTGAGACTTCCCAGCCATAAAGGAAGGCTCCAATTTTATCCTTAAGAAGTACACACATTGAAAAGGCGTATTTTTGTGTGCTGGCCTTTTTCTGAGGTTGTAGGAAAGCCAGCCTGTATAATTCAGGTTGTAGAAGGTAACAAACTAAAGTTCTTAGGGTTTCTCCATTTTAATTTGTAAAGTCAGGATTTTCAGCTTTGGGTCTGTGAGCTGTCCTTAGTAGCCTGTTAAAGTAAGAAAATCAAGCGTATCATCAGTGTGTTTGTGTTCAGAGCACAGAGGTCTCTGTTTTGATTAGAATACTTCTAGGGAGATAAAAAAGAATTTGAAAATGCTGTGGAGGTAATAACACTGGTTGGCGGTGTTTTACTTCTCTTTTGCTGTTGCTTTCAGAATTTTCCCAGGCTTATGGAAGTTACAGTGTTCAATCGGCATTGGAACATTGTTTAAGAAGTTCAGTGAGACGTTAGCCTGCCTTTGGATAGAGAATGAGGATCAGTAGAGCTCAGTGGTGAGCACTGGAGTGCTAAGCAAGATAAGTGTTCTCTGATATGAGATGAGAACATCCAAAAATTTACACGAGTTGAGAAAAGAGAGACCACAGCTAATAAGCTCTAAAAGGCAAAACAAATATCTGAAAATACATATCAGAGACATAAACAGAAGGCTAAGTAACTTATTATGTGACTCTAAGCAAGAAATGTACTGATTTATCAAACTGAAAAGGAAAACCAGCATGGACGTGATATAAGATAAAATATTCTGTACCTCTGCTTCTGAGGATGAACAAATTTATATCCAACCCCACCACCTGGCCGTGTATCATATCTGCTGTATCTAAAAATATTTTATTGTGCACAGTTTAAATTGATACTGGCATTTCCTGCTAGCAGTATTGCTTCTCACCACACCAGTGTAGTGTTTTTTATGCAGTGTTTGTTTTGTTTTGTTTGTGTTTTTTTATTGAGTGAGAAAGAGGGTGGGGTGAATTCTGTCAATTCCGAAGATTTGTTGTTGCTTTTGCTCAGGATCTGCCAGGAGCCAGTGGAAGGAAAGTGATCTTCAGCTCTGGTCTCATGGGAGATTTGTCTGTGAAGGAGCTGTGGAACTGTTTCAGGCAACGAGAAAGATACAGGGATGGATTTCTCAGAGGATTGATGAGTTGCTTGGCCAGAGGATGGCTGGCACTTGAGAATTAGAGGAGATTTTTTTTTAAAATTGGTCAATATGTTGAAATTGAGGCAGCAGGAAAGCTGCACAGGGTCTTGTGGGGGAACAAGTTGTGGGATCATCTCTTGAATGCTGCATGGTAGCTGAAAAGAGGGGCAGATGGGGACAGTGATGTTAAAATGCCAAAACTTGAAAAAGTAAATCGACAAGATTGCTTTATATCTCTGTGCCTTGGGATTGAATTCTGGAGGCTTTAAGAGGGTAGTTCTTTATGCCAATAATAAATATTTTTCTTTATATAAATTTCATATTGTCAGTCATTTAAGTGACACGGTAAGGCATGTTATGTTATTGGGCCCAAGTTGTTCATTCCAGCTTGGTTAACAAGTTTTAGCCTGAAGTTTTCTAGCAAGACAGAAATTAGGTGTTTTATTTTGATTGAAATTGGTTTGAAAATGCATTTTTAACTAATAATTCTAAATATAAAATGTACAGCAGGTTTTATTTTTGTAGTTATTACTCTCGGAAGTTGGTTTTTCTGCTATATGGTGATTACTTGTAAATTTATTTTCCAAAATGAAAACTTAATTTTATATTATTTTTTTTCAGGTCTGTCTTGGGAGGAAAACCAGATTTTGCCTACTGGAAGAATGCAGTGAAACTGCCAGTATTTCTAGCCGGAATTCTTAATTGAACATTCAACTTTAGTGTTACTAGTTTCTTACTAAACAGTACCTCAAAGTAGAAGAAAAATGTATGGGAGTGCAAGAACAATCGGCAACTTGGAGGGAAGCCCCTCCAGGTCCCCCCGGCTGCCCAGGTCCCCCCGGCTGGGCCACAGGAGAACCAGCAGCGGGGGAGGGGGGGCAGGGAAGACGCTGTCCATGGAGAACATCCAGTCCCTTAACGCAGCCTATGCAACATCCGGACCAATGTACCTGAGTGACCACGAGGGTGTGGCTTCTACTACTTTCCCAAAGGGCACAATGACTCTTGGAAGGGCTACAAACCGAGCTGTGTATGGTGGCCGAGTCACAGCCATGGGGAGCAGCCCCAATATCGCCTCTGCCGGGCTGTCACACACCGATGTCCTTTCTTACGCCGACCAGCACGGAGGGCTGACCGCATCCTCACACCACCACCACCACCAGGTTCCTTCCATGCTGAGACAGGTTAGGGATAGCACCATGTTAGATCTGCAGGCTCAGCTGAAGGATCTACAGAGGGAGAATGACCTTCTCAGAAAAGAACTCGACATTAAGGACAGCAAGCTGGGGTCCTCTATGAACAGCATCAAAACTTTCTGGAGTCCTGAGCTAAAGAAGGAGAGAGTATTGAGGAAAGAAGAAGCAGCCAGAATGTCAGTTCTTAAAGAACAGATGAGAGTTTCCCATGAAGAAAATCAGGTAAGTAATTATGAAGGTTTCTTTGTGTTGATTTACAACCAAGCACTTGATGTTTTGCTTTTGGTAGCATATTCAGTGCTGGCACAAGTTTGATATTTTCCACAATAATTTTATGTCTTGGAATATGTGCTTCTCACTGCTAAACTGCAGGAAAGCACACGAATAAGAATCCAAATGCAGATTAGAATTTCTTTCATGCAGCATCGCTTCACATTTTAGATGGATAAAACAATTGTTGTTACCCTTTCTTTTATGTTTGAAACTTTCTCTAGGGTTTTTTTTTGCAACTGTCTAAATGTTGTCTTGGCAACATTTTCTGAAGAGGTAAATGAGCCCTTTTTGAAAAAGTGTAAATAAATATCCAGAGGCATATTTTGTTTAAGCTGTGCAGGGAGTTAATAGTTTTTAAGTTAAAAGAAGATAAATCCTCATACTCAGCTTTCTGTAGTTCTGCATTACAGAATGAAGTTTTCAGTAAAATTTCAGAGACCTGCATTGTAATAAATGAGTATCTTGTAAATATGTGTTTCAAATACTTCTATTTACATTGTAACATAATTTTCCTGAAGTTATAGAAAGATTCAAATATTTTAGTCTGGATGGATAAATCTGTGAAGTCAAAATTTGAGTCTTTGCTATATCAAGTATACAGCTACATATACAAAGCATACAAAACAGCAGCACAGAATAGATAAAAAAAAATTATCCTTGCTTTCTCCACACACTTTTTGGCTTCTGGTCTTATTTTAAAGCTGCTCCTTTTTAGACCATCTGTTAACTTTCTCCAGACAAAAACACAGTCCTGTGTTTCTCTCACTTCCAGATTCCAAATCTAAACTTCTTTGCTGGCAGGCAGCAACAACTGAGATTTTTAATTTACTTCCAAGTTTGTGATCAGTTAGAGCTTCTCAGCAAACTTTCCACCTTTAGGCATGTCATGAACCTAAATATCTATAGAGCTGGCAAGTCTATTACCAGTTACTTCAGTGGGAAACTGAAGTAGGAAACGGACTGGGTTGTCATCAGGAATTCAGTGCAAGAATTAATTTATTACTGTCTTGTATAACTTTTGTGTCCAGACTGACGATAGTAGTTGCTGTTTATTTATTTATAACAGATGCACTAGGATGCTGCTAGAACCAATATTAACAAAAAAATGCATGGTGGAGGTTCTGTTTCTCAAAAACTTTGTTGGTTGGATACTTTAATGGTGATAGTTGGTATCACCTTAAAGGGAGAATTCTCCTAATAGACTCTGTGTTTCTCATGGAAATGTCACATTAATATCTTATATTGACTTTTGGAATTTGAATCTGGTGTTTAGAGACTTTGTCACACACCAGTGACAATTCTGTTTTGATTTTTCCCCCTAAAATCTGTTTAATAGATAATAAAATAATCTTTGCTTATCTTGAGGGAAAGTGAATTAGTAACTCAGTTATGAGTTCATTCATGTTGTATCTTTTTGACAAACTCTTATTTTCTTGTAACAGCAAACCTGACAAAAGCAATGTAGTTTGCTCTATGTGTATATTTAACATAATGCGCAGAGATTGGGTAGCTCTATTCCATTGCTGAGTGTCCAGACATTCACAGGAGAGGCCAAGGACACAGTGGTGTCCCCAGACAGTGCTCCTTGTGATCCAGCTGCTGTTTCTTTGTGCTTCACAACTCAGTCAACTTTAAATTCTGCCAGTTTCTTTTGGACCTGTTTAAAATGCCAGTGTCCACAGGCTCTTAGAGCCTGACATACCTGTGAGGAGCTGCTGCTTTCATTTGATTTTTGCACTAGACTGTGGCTGCTTTTGCAAGGATTTCCTGCTCCTTGTACTGAAAGAAGCAATAAATAATTGATGTCTGGTGCCAGTCTCAGTGCCACTTAGGACTTTACAGTGCCACCATCACATCCCTCCCTCAGCTCTTTTCCAGGCAGCAGCATCTTACCATGTGTGATAATTCCTTGTGAAGCACTAACATGATGTTTTGCGGACCTGTTAAATGTTTGGGATTTTTTTTTTCAGGCAAGGGGGACCAAAACATCTTATGTTTTTGATAAGGTGTAAAATGAGTGGTGTTGATGCTGTAGTGTTTGCCCTTTTATTCTGTATTTCTCTCACAGAAATTCCCGGCAATTAGTTTGTTTTTTTCAGTTTTGGATGCCTTTATTTTTGCTGCTACTGAGTACTAAGCTAATATCTTAATGGAAATATTTATCATACCTAAGAAATACCTCACCATTCTTTCTAACCAGTTCAGATCTCAGCTTGTTATGCTTAAAGGTAGGATTATTTTCACTTGTGTGCCACTTTTATCTCCCTGAATTTCATCTGCCAGCCTCTGACTATTTGCTTAGTCTTATAAAATTCTTCTTTGCATTTGGCTTTTGTCTTTACTGCCCTGAATAACCAAACACCATGAGGAAAATCAGTTATCTTACTGATCAGCCTGTTCTTTGGGCTGCTCAGGAAGTGTCAGTCAGCACAAAGCACAGCCACAGGTCCCAGCAAAACTCCAGGGGTCTTCTGTTGGTTTTAGGAGTCAGTCATGTGTTTGTTATTTCCTCTCTTGTAATCAAATATTTGTGTATAAAAGTACCCATGCTCTTCTGTAATTGCTGCTTACTTTTCTTGTAAGCATTTGGAGAGGAGCCTTTCTCAAGGAGTGGCTTTGGAAGCCCAAGCTGGCTGTGTCAGCTTGTTTGTCACTCTCATTCAGGAGGCTATTGATTCTTGCAAACAACTGATTTAAATTAGAATCATCAAAAAGCTGTAATTTTAAAGAACAAAAAAGGTGATGTGCTCCATCACATCTCTCCTAAAGTGGTCAGTCTGTCCTTGTGTCCAGGTTTATACTGGCTTATAAAACTTGCTTAAAAAAGGAGTTTTTCACACTGGAACACTAAAACGTGTTTTCACATTGGCAGTCCATGATGGAAGTGACCCTGCCCGGATTTCTGGGTCTCTGAACAAAGTTTGGGAGCTCCTTCCAGGAGACTGGAGAAGGGCGAGTCTGCCTGCCAAAAAAGAAGTGAAATGAGAGAATAAGTAAAATGTTTCATATTTTTATAGTGGTTTCTGAAAAACTATTGCAAAACCCAAAGAATTATTTTTAAGCTGTACTTTTAAAAATTGTCAGCTATTTCTAAATACAGAGATGGGAAAATTGAAACTTAAACTAGCACCCAATATGGATTTATCAAAAATGATGTCAAAGACATCTGATTTTTCTTAGATGACAGGAAAACACACCTTATGCATAATGGAAAAACAGTAACAACATATTGATGTTAAGAAAACTTTGTCTCAAAAGATTTCCCTTTGATGAATTGGTGGGAAGCCTATGACAGGAAATTGCTGCTCCATGGAGAAGTGTTTGATTGGAAGCCTGTGTCAAAGGGTCATTATCAGTGATTGACGGTGAAATTGGAAAGGTTTCCAGTGGGATCTGTCCTGTGCTTGAGGCTTTCATCAGTGTCCTAAAGGATGGATGTGTTATGCAGCCAAATAATGGCAAGATTGGGAAGGCTTAAAATCATCCTGGAAAGTAGGATTATAAATGAAAATAGATTTGCCAAATAAACGAATTAGTTTGAAATGGTAGGATCTGTTTCAACAGGAAAATTGATAAAATTAAACCTTTTGGAGGAAGATCTGTGCGGAAGTTTATGGACAGTAACTTGGACTTTCCTGTTTTTCTTTTGAAAGTTGCTATATGTCTGAAAGTGTATGCTTTCAGCACCTGTATTGTGATATCACAGCCCACATTTAGTTGGCTTTTGTTCTTCATGTTCTTTGTGATATTTTCTCACAGCATAACTGAAATTATTTTATATATGTGTTGGTATACACAGGAGCAGCAAGTACTCTACATGTTTTTAACTATTTAAAGTAGTTCTTCATCTTGGAATCATCCTTTTACAATGTCTCAAACAGGTTTTGCTGGTTTTCCCCTAGATAAATAGTAATTGTCTCTCATCTGGCTTGATTAGAAGCTTCTATTAATGTGTAATGTACAGGAGAGGTGGAAGGTGGAAGGTTTCAGTGGACAGCAGAAGGCCACGAGGTGGGAAGTGCTGGGAAGACACAAGAGATTTTTCAGCAATATTCATTTCCATGGTTGTTGCCTGCCAAGAGGGAAAACTAATTTATTGCTTTGGATTAGCTGCTTCTAATACAATACATTAATGTTTATCATTTTATATGCTGCTTTTATGGCATTGCAAAAACTGAATCACTGTGACATTTTTTAAAATGCATATTAAGTCCTGTTGCACAAAATAAGCCACTTTTACTTACTTAAAAATTTAATTATTTAATACATAATCAATACAAAATGGATACTGTGTGCCATGAACAGTGGCTCATTTACAGGCATGGCATGGTTATATTGGAAATAAATGGGTGAGCATGATCCTTTTTTCCCTTAAAAAAACCCAGGTAATTTTAATTGACTTAATGTGTTCTTTGAGAACACATTACAGATTTTGATCTTTTGAAGTTGAGTTCCTATCCTGATACTGCAGGAATTTACTTCAGATTAATGAGATGGAGAGAAGATAAAAAGGATAGTGAGCAGTTCCTCTGAGGTTTGTAGTTCTGAATAAAAATTTTCTTGAAATAGTTTCTCCAAGTAACTTTTGTCCATCTGTAGCAATGTGAATAACTCAGATGTTGCAATTAGCAGAATAGAGCTGATAAAATAATCAGTACAGAAGGGAATGTGTGTTCATGAATTTAGAACTGTGAGTAGCTACTCAATGTTATTTCACAATGTGCTCTTCATTTTCACTTTGATTCATGACAAGAATCTAAAAAGAACAATAAGAGAAAATATGATGACAAATATTCTGAAATGGCATTTTCCTTCTCTGTACTAATTAAAATATGTTCCCAATAAAATATTGATGAGGTTAAGGTATAAATTATTAAAATTTTTATTTTTTTATATTTTGTTTATGCCCTTTGAAATTCTTCTAGGTTCTCTGTAGTGGAATATGCAGGCAGTTGCCAGCACTTGGGTATTTAGTGTGAGTTTATAGATGGGCATTGCCTTCCTTAATGGGTGAAAGTATGCACTTGATGACTGGTTGGAAAGGACCTTTCATTGTTTATACCACTTGTGGTCAGAGGAGGATTATTTGGGTACAAATGTTTTTCAGCCCATCTTATTGTGTAAATGTCTGAAACAGCAGGGATTTTGAAGCTTATTGTGAATATTAATGAAGTTCATGATTACACAACTCAAAGGTAGGAGTCTGAGGAATGGAAATGTTGTGCTTGTGCTTTACTATACTACCTGAGGTATGTGTTCATATTAATAATCTTAAAAAGAAATTGGCTGCATTTTTACTAAATGAGTCTCTTCAAGAAAAAAATATTTCCAACATCAAATTTTAATATAGTATTTGCATCCAGTGAAAGCTTCTGTAAGGTGTTTTAGGATAATTCTGTAAAGCCAGTAGGTTCATCACACCCATTCACCTTGTTTTCTGTTTTTCACTGTACTGTTGTTTTCTGCTTTCTTCTGCTTTTAAAAATATTTGTCTTGACCTGCATGCATACTTGTTGATTTTAACTTTGTTTTGCATGTTTCCACTGTTTTCCTCATGTAAACTCATGTACATTGGTGGCAATATAGGTAAGTGCAAAATATTCTTCTTTATTTATTTAAAGCAACAAAGTGCTGAAGCATTTAACCACATGGAACAGATCAAATGGTCATTATCTGAATAGCAAAGAAGAATGAAATCAGTGGATTTTTAAATAATATTCCCAATAATAATGGCTGTGAAATGGGAGGAGGCTGAAACAGCAGGACTGTTCTGCTGAGGAGGGGCGGTGTGCAATGGGTGAGGAACAGGGAATAAGCTGGGCCTGAAGGGTGTGTGTTGCCTTCTGTTGCTATTGATGAGGAGCAAAGGCTCCTGCCTCTGGTGGCGAGTAGAATTTCATAAGGAGAGGGCCATGATACTGCAAATAAACAAGGAAATTTTGATGGAGTAATAACCTGAAAGTGCTTGAGGGTGAGTGAGGGAATTTAGTTACTTTTAACCTTTTGAGATCCTCTGTCTCAAAAAGTTTGATAAGTATTGAGCTAGGAAAATGAATAATAGGAACATGACTCTGTAACCTGAAGCTTTTTGGTGCTATTCTAGTTTAGCTAGTAGTATTCATGTATACATTAAAAAGTAGAAACTGATAGCTTAAACTGTATGAAAACTGTATCACATTTTAGTGGTAAATTGGTAATAATAAGTTACAACCTTTGGGGCATTTTTGAGGCATGAAGAGATCTGAGGAAAGTAGTTTTTGGTTTTGTTCTGTTGTCCCCAGTATTTCAAAAAAGATAAGGATCATGAATTGTAGTCTTTAGAATGCACTGTGTGTAGCTGTCAACTGAAAGAGTACAGCTTTATTTAGAACAGGAAAGAAGTAATGAAAAAAGAGTAATTTCTTTCTCATTTTACATTTTTAGTCTTGATTAGTAAAATTTCAGATGTTTTCCTTCCTTTGGTCCTTTATCTTGTGTTTTCTGACAGTTGACCCAAATCATCTAACAGGCAATTGATAATGCCACACTCAATTAGCCTGCAGTGCAGAACTCCTCCTTTGGGCTGTTTCTGAGAAACACAACCCTTTTGGCTGTGCTGCAAAGCATTACATTTATTTATTTTATATATGCAGATAATTTAAAGATAAACTTGCCTGACACTTCCTAACCTTTCTCTTTTCTGTTATATTCCTGAATTCATAAGATGAATTTCAGATTGTTGTCAGGGTAAGGGCAGTGTTGTGATGGTGACTTAACCTGCTGGTCACTGATTCAATTTTCTTCGGAATTTTTGCATGTCTGGGAGTTCTGCTTGGTTAATGCCATGCAGGGTCAGATTTGGGCTGTTTGTCATTTCCTCTGTTGAAGGTGTCTGGCATTCCTGACTGTGGAACTGTGTATTCCCTGGTGCTAGTGAGTCACTTGCTAAAGCTGTCAGCTGCAAGATAATATTTGTTACTTGAATTTATTGCTGGAGTATCTGTCAGCTGAGGTGGCTGAGAAACCAGGATTCAGGAACCCTTGGCATATTTTATAAAGAATAACTTTGGTTCAAGTTGCATTGCTTGTGGCAGGAGCAATAAGTCTTTTGAATCTACTAATTTTAGAATATTTGGCCTGTGGGATGGGGAAAATATTTACTTTCTGCATTTCCTTAAGCATCTGCCACAGGATAGTTATTGCTATTACTCTTGGTGTTGGAAGATGACAAAAAAGCTAACAAAACATATGTTAAAAGAAAGCAGTAGATTCCTCCTTGTACCCTGAAGGAAAAGGAATAAATGATGGATTTGCCTAAAGGAACATCCTGAGGCAAATCAATGTGAATATTTCAGTGTTAGAGATGCAGAGAATGCTAAGGTCTAAGGTCTGGGTTCCATTCTCATCTATAATTAATAGGAGGGTGGGGCCTCATCACAGCCATTGCTGTAGCAGAAGAGCCAAGGTCAGCAGAACCTGCAGGAAAAGCACAAACACACGTTGGGGCGCTGCTTCAGAGGAGCAGCAAACCCTAAAACAAGGCCTGCTTTTTGAACTCACTCAAGTCCCCATTTAATTGACTGCAGCATTAATTGCATACTGTCCAAGTCTCACTGCAAAAGCCTGCATTTAAATTGAGAGAATCACAGGAAGAGGCAGGGAGCTGTGCTTTGAAAATTAGATCTTTTCTCTGTATTTTGATTTCAGCTGTGTAAATGGATGTAGCTTTTGCGATGTGTAGCTTGAAAGGCTGAGAGAATAGTCCTGCTAGTGTGAACTTTTTCTTGTGTGTGACATTAACTTCCAGGTACCTGTTTATTGGTAAAGCATAATAATGGTCTTAACTAAATCAGTGAAGAAGCGCCTGAATATTGTGGTGTAATATTCGGATACTCTGGAAGGTGGAGATAAACTAGTGGGATATATTTAAATCACGATGAGCCAAAGCATAAATAAAATGTGTCAATCCAAACTTGAAGAATCAAGCTTGCAATCAACATGTTTGTAATAAAAGCCTGCTTCTCTATTCAGGTGTATATGTAATTATGCACATGTGTAAATTAAGAATTTATACATAAGTTGTGATAATCAGATTGCTTTACATTCAGTGGTCACTAAATTTCTTACCTGAGTGACAGAAACTAAGCTGCATCTTGAGAGAAATCCAAATTCCCAATTGCCCTTTATTTGGAAGCCAAAATTCTTTCCACATCATTCTGAAAATGTACCTTTTTGTCAGCGCAGCTCTTTGGGCTATGGAGTATGTGCTACCTATTGAAAAATTTTTGAAGTTTATAGTGAGTTTAATGTGAATATGAATACATTTAGATATATATTATATTGTCTTATCTGTTTTAATATATATTGTGAAAAATCCAAAATAAACCCACAACCTTTAATATTTCTTAATTAACACTGTAATGGAAATTACAATATGCCACTGGAATGATACTACAATACTCTGGAAATCTGAAGTTCTTCCTAAAGCAAATTGTTTTCAGAAGAACATTGGGTTGTATGCTGGTGTAAGTTTTGCTAGCAAGAGTGATTTGGCATGTTTCTTTATCACTGGTTGACAACCGCTGCTTCCTGTGTCACCTTCTATAGATAAAATTTATTTTAGTTTTATATTATTGTTATTTTAGTATATTTATTTTTAGTATATTTATTTTTCTATTTCTAACATAACTTGTACATTCTTAGCTTGGTTGAAATAAGGGAATGAGTGAGCTGCATAATTGTGTATGAACGATCTGGTACTTTCCTTACACTTGAGATATTTTTGTCTTCATGTTCCCTGGTGCAGTAAAGGAAGGGAAGAGAGAGCTAAGGAGTAGAAAACAGAATTTGCTGAAGAAGTCAAAACCAGGCATTCTTCATCCTGTTCAGGCATCTCATCCCCTGAAGAGGGAGAACTGTCAGACTGAGAATTTGAGCAATTAGATGAGGACACTGGTGATAGACTTTTCCACCTGAATGCACTGCACTGTCCTGGCTGCAGGACTGCAGAATTAACAAGCAGTGCCAGTCAGGCAAACTCCAAGGAAGAGTATTTGTGAGTAACATTTTACAGGAGAGATTTTTTTTCTTAAAGACCTAGATAGATGTAACAATGAAGCATGAATTGAAGGCACCAGTGGTCCTGTGTTAAACAGGGCGAGGCCGTTATCCAGTTCAGCTCTTGTATAAAGCATTGCCTCACTGTGTAGGGAAGTGGTGCCTTGATGGCTAAACGCAGAATCAAGTACTAGAGGAAAGGTTATGCAGATTTACAAGAAAATGAAATTATCGTTAGGAATATATTTTTCCTGCTTGTTTCATCTGGAGGGTCTCCTTTTTTACGGTCACAGTGGTCTCAGCAGAAAGTGGTAACTCGATCCAGTTGGAAACTATATTGGAAAACCAAATTTTGTTCCCAAGTTTTTCTAGGTGTCCATTTCCCACCTGTGTCCAGTTGAGTTGTTTCCAAATATGTGAGGTAGAATATACTCTTTATTTGATAGTCCAAAAGCTTAATTTGAGGATAACTGGGAGATAAAATATATTCAAATGTTAGTGCTATTAAGTAATTGAAATATTAATGTAAATATTTTATGGCACATTTTGTTACAGTGTTGCATTATTAATATTTCAGGTATTTTAACATATCTTAAATAAAAGCCACTCAAAAAAGTAGAGTAGTTTGGGTATAGGAAGACACCTTTGCTTCTTATTAAATTGATCCCAGCTCTACAATTATTTTGTGCAGGTGCCTTTCACCCCATCTTTCTCCCCATCACTTCCAATATCACTTTATTTCTGTGCCAGCCAGCAACTGTTCACATTCTTCTGCTGTTTCTCCTAAGTCAGTGTCACAGTTGGGGCACTGCAGGTGCTTCACACTTGCATTGCTGCTACATGACACTGTTGGGCACTGATGATATGGTGAGTGCAGTGACCAACACCCTTTGCCATTGGGTTGCTCTCTCTTTGGCAGGTCAGGAGCGTGTTTTAGCTCTGTGTGTTCGGGTTTTGCAGTGGACACTTTATTTTCAAATGTCCATAAATACATTTTTTTAAATTCTATCTTTATATGATTTGAAAGGTTGTGCTTTATTTTTTTCAGTGTCTTAATTAAAATCAATTTTTTCCTACTACTGTGGAAATATGTTGGTTTTTCTGTTTTGGTTTTTTTCCCCCTAATCCTGGCTTAATAGTATCTACAACACACTTCACCCTTCAAGACCTACTTTCATCATACATTTTTTTGTAGAATTAAATAATCATCTGTTTTTAATAATAATCTTAACAGATGAGGAATTCTAAAATGTGCAAAACCAAACAGTTTTTACTGCAAAAACTATGGTAACTCTATTTTGCTATGAATTTCCTTTCATTTTATTGATTAGTTTATTTTTGCCAGATGGTAGAAAATTCAGGAAAACACATAATGAGTCTTGCTGCTGTTTTTGTTTTTAATTGAGCTCACAAAAGGCTACTGGCAGGATTATGTGTGATTAAGAAGACTGAGTCAATTTGTATAAACTCTTTATTTACACCATTTACACATCTTGCACATTCAGTGTTATTGCCCTCTCCTCTGCTGTGCTGTTCAGCTTTGACTATGCATTTTCTTTGACTCTTAAATTGAAAGTCTGCTGTGTCTTCAGGTAGTAATTCTTTAGGACAGTGTGGCTACTCACCTCCTTTTCCCAAATTCTAAAGTAACTCTTTCCGCTTCATCAGTGCTCTGCATTGTGCGATCATTAAAAGCAGCGCTCCCTTCCGTTTCACTGTAGCAGGCATCACCCGCATGTGAGAGGATGATTCAAGTACTCAATCTAACAGCAGGTTTTTGGATAACAAAAACTTCAAACTTGAAGTTGTTAAGCTGTAGATGAGGGAAAGTATTTTGGTGCAAAATCTGGAAAGAATAAGCCACTCTTAAAATCAATAAAAAAGCAAGACCCCACCAACAGTCCAAAAGAGAACTGTTACATAAAATAACAATGGCTTGAAATGTTCCTTTATTTAAAGCACTAAGAAGTGCATTTGTGAAAAGACTCCAAGCAGAATGATCAGATAAACTCTGGTATTATGAAATTATTCTGCAAGTGTGAAACCTAATGCTTTAGCTGAGAGGCAAGAAAACCAAATCAAACCAGGTAAAGAAGTAGTTTCTTTTTCAGATTGAGAGGTGATTCTGTCTTTGGGGGTGAACTGCATTTCTTACAGCTCTTACAGGAGAACAGGGAAGGTGAATATTCTCATGTCACCTGCAAAGGCAAGCAACGAACTTCAGATCAATACCTTAGCAACTGCTGGATACCTAAAACCAGTGCAGACCAATATACAGTTAAAGGATTTTATAATTTAGAATGGTTAATGTAACTAATAGGTTGTTTTATCAAGTCACTTGCTTTTGCTTTTCTGTTAAATGTTAGGACTTGATTGGTTTTGTGCCAATATGTGTCACAACTCCTGCTACTCTGTAGTTAAAGCATGGGATAAATTACAAGTTCAGGTTATTTCAGAGAGGAAATTTCCTATAATATCAAATATAGATTAAGCTTTATTTCAAATAAAATACTAATATTTTTTGGACTTCAAGAAATTACATTGAAATATCTTCTAGGAACACATGTAAAATAGCTGAAAGAAGAAAGGCAGGAATTCAGGAGAACCCAGCAGTGGCTTTGACAATTTGCATTGTAATGCTCAACAAATGTGGTCGCACTTTTCATAGTTTGCCAGGGTAGGGGACTGTACACACTTCTGCACTTGACCATTCCAGGCTGCCAGATAAGAATATGAAGGAAAACAGAGCAAATTGTGATAAATGCTAGAAAGAATAAATATACATGTGCACATTTGCTGCATTGGTATTTTTAAATTCTGCCTGTGCATAAGCTACACTGTTGAACTTTACATTTTAAATGGATAATTCTTGTATATGAAGTAACTCTCCTGATCTCTGTTGTTGAGATGTTAGAGCTTTTTCTTTTAATGCCTTTCCATTTTCTGCTGTTTTTCTTGTGGATTCTTTTGCTTCAGCAGTTTACTCTTTTAATCTAACTACCTAGTATCTAAGTAATGAAATAAGTGAATCTGAACAGTCTCATGAATTTTGGTAGAGCTATTCTGGTTTACTTTTCAGTTTCCTTTAAGGTGGGCAAAACCTGAATGACACAGCAAAGAAAGAGGCCTTAGCAACGTTTCCTGTTGGAAGTGGAGTGTTCCGTTCTTTGTACAGAATCTTTAAAATAACTTAGCTCTACTGTGCTGAGTATTTAAGGAACAAATGCTTTACAAGTGTCTGTATTTGAGAAGTAAATTGTGGAGATTTAATTTCAGAAACAAAAACCCCTGTACAGCAGCTGATGGAGTTCATGCTCTGTCCTATCTGGGCATCTGGAAATACTCACTGGATAAATACATTCTTTTTTTTGGATTTAGCCTCTTGGATCTAGTGTAAAACTTGATGTTCAGAAACCCCATTGGCAAAGGTTTCATAGCATCCAAGCATATGAATTTAATTCCTGAATTGCTTTTGAATATGGATCTCTGCCATCAAATAACTTAATTTGCCTTCTTCAACCACAAAAAAGTATTTTTATACTTTAGTGACTGATGCTTTGATTTTTCTGGTGTGAAATATCATAGCAGCTTTCCATCAGCTCAGACTGGTTCTCACTATTTTAGTTGCGTGGTTTCTTGCTGTGCTGTAAGGGATTTCATGATTAAATCTTACTAAAACTGAGCCCAAGTCTGACCTTTAAGACTACTGTAGGTTTTACTAAATAAATATTTCCACTAATCTTTTGCTAATATTATCCTGTATTGAAATTTCTCTTTATAGTAATTATTACTAAAATATAAACTGGGAGGTTTCATATCAGTAGGACATCAGGACAGTGATTATGCCTAAAGGGATACAGGAAAGGCTTTGTTTTTGTTCTATCAGATTCCTTGATGTGAATTTAATTTGGCCTCCCCCCCCCCCCACTTGTAATTGATGATCTGGAATCTGCAGATTCTAAGTGGAGACTATCTTTTCTATGCTCCTGGTATACCTTGACTGACTTTTCAGGTATTCCTGAGTATAAGTAGCTTTTCCCTTGATAATAGACTTATTGTGAATAAAAAAAATGCACAAATGTCTGGAATAGGTGCTGGCACCTAGCATGTTGTGACTAGCATGTGGGATGCCTTTTCACTGTCCTTGCAGCATCTCTGTGATTTTCATGGCGAGCCCCTGTTCTGTAAGCTGAAATGTGAATATGTTTAAGACTGAGTGACATTATTTGCAATGAAGTGGACCAATGTAATAAGAGATTTCTTCTGACACTTCTCAGAGTACCATAGAAGTATGAAAGCACTGTACAGAAGTCCATTTATTGAAATCCAGTTTTACATTGACTCTTATGTCTCTGTAGTGTTCTTTGCTTCCATTAGATGGTTGGCAGCCTTTGGCAATTCCAGCATCCTTCTTTGTGAGACTAAAAATATCTTGACACACAAAGTCCTTACAAGACTGACTGCTTCCCCTGTACTGGGAAACTAGCAGTCTCAGGAACTTGGGTTTTTTCTTTGGTTTTGTTTGATTCCCCCCACCTTGTGTGGCTTATCTCTTTTATTCCATAAACTGTTATGAGATGGAAGAACTTTTATTGAAACTTCCAAGATTTTCAAATTTTGTGCAAGAGTGCTTTGTAGTATTTTTAGAAGTTGTATATTTTTTCCTGAGAACTTTGAATTAATGAACTAAAGCAAAATCTTAAAAATTAGAACTGTTAGTATTTTCTGGCTCTTAATATAACAGGAAAGGATTAGAAACTTCCTTTGTTAGTACACCTTTCTAACTGTGCACAAAGGAATAGAGCTTTACACACAAAAAGAATAAACTAACATAACCAATTTAAAACAACAGGAGAAACAGAAATTGTCTGTATTCACATGCAGTACATCCATCAATAGCATAACTGGAAAATGTAGAACTCTTTTTGAAGCACAGCCAAAATGTTTTTTATAAAAAACTCACCAACCATTTGTAGGGAGAATGAAAAAGAGAAATTTCTTAGCCTGCTTCATGGAAGAGGCTGAAATAGTAAAGTATTCAAAGTATTAAGTTTTTGAGGTTTGTTTTTTTTTTTTTTTTTTTTTTTTTTTTTGGTGGGTTTTTTTCCCCTTTATTTTGTTTCTGTTTTGTCAGTGGAGCGATGGAATAATAAGGCATTAGAAGGGAGGGAAAATATAGCTGACATACAGAAACAGCCAGAACTGCACTTGTGGGGTTTGGTATGAACTCAGAAACATCTTTCTTATGTCTTAGGTGTCGTCTTTAGTGCCACATGTACAGGGTGGTTTTTTCCCGTGTTACCAGATTTTACCAAATCAGTAGTCAGCTAAAATTGCTAAAATGATGTTGTGTGGATTCCTTAAGGTGGATTAGGTAGGAAGCAGTGCAGCTTGTGGGTGAAATTCTGGTTACAAGTGAGGGTAGCGCCACATCTCTCTCAGACTAGAGCAGGGAGAGCCTGTTGGGGAGGGGGGGAGGTAAGGAAGGAAATTTGATCCGAAATGCCCAGTTTGTTCCTTCAGGGAGATGCCAGGAAAGAATTGTTATCTTGATTAATGCCAACCTCAGGTGTACTGGAGATAGAGGCAAACTCTAGGCTCACCTCAGGGGAGTATTAATTAGCACCAGCACACCTACTGTTCTGTCTTGAGAACTTAATTGCTTTAGCCCAGATGAGAACAGTGATTCATAAAACAGAATTTAATGACTGTATTAGAAAAATGGTTGTGAATAAGAACATAAATTAATCCCTAGAGTAATTCCTTCTATAACATGAAATAGGGAGTGTTTCTGCAAATTTAGCTTTATATCTTGCATACTAATCTTTCTTTTTACAAAATATTAATTCTGTTTGATTTCTTTTTAACGTGCACAAAACTGACTTTTTCCAACATATTAGAGTAATACTAGAACCTTCATTTGACCATTTCATTAGGTGGAGAAAGAAGTGTGTATTTGATGGGTCAAATCCCTTGGACTCAACCAGTTTCTCTTGGGTGAGGTCATGTCTACCTCTAAGAAATTTTATCACCTGAGCATTTGTCACCTCCCAGCTGCCAGCTCTGCTGTGCTGTGAGCACCTGGGTGCTTGGCTGGGACACTGTGGTGGCCAAGGCTGTGCTGGAGGGGGAGGCCAGAGCTGGCAGCAGCTGCTGTGTCAGCTCATCTCTGGAGGTGGCTTCACTGAGAGGGCTGGGTTTTGTCTGCTTCCTTTTGACATCCTCTGGCTATTGTGAAGCCGTGGCAAAAAGAAGGCAGCAGCTTACCAAAAAAATTTGGCAGGATATGACCCATCTAAAATAAACAAAGTATTTACTGGTCATTTTAAGGTTGTCTTAATTTAAAAATGTTCATAACATGATTGCAGGAATGTTTACTTTGAAAAATTTAAATGAGAAATGAATGGGTTTCATTAGGTATGCTGTGTTATATTTTAGCTGCATGCCTATAATTGAATTTACTCTGCCCTGAGACTGTTTATATCCTCCTTACTGTGCACTGAAGTTGGTGGCATAAATACATATATGGTTAAGGAATAACATGTCTGTCAGCACTGAATGAATATATGGTGAGAAATGAGGGCTATGGAATAAAAATATTGGGGGAACTATAAATACATGGTAATAAAAATGAGAGCGAATTGCAAAATTGTCAATGTGTTTTTTGTAGTTTCTTTTTGGTAAATACTGCTGCTTGTACTTTAATAAGGAAAAAACTCAAACCTAGCAGCAGATAGGAGGGGAACTTGTGAGTGCATCTGGAATGGGAACACAGTCTTGACACTTGAAGGAAACAGGGATGTACGAGGACCCTGTTCTTTCCTTTTCCCTCCTTGAACTGGAGTGAATGTTACCCAAACAATGCCACTTTTGAGATAAGCAATGTGTTTTCATATATCTTTTCTTGAGATAGAGAAGAATGTTCTTTTTAAAGTTAGTTTGTGCAGGCTTGTACTTAATGCTTTGAAGGAAAGTTGTGAAAAATGCCTGGGGAAATTGGGAGCAGATCTTGCTAAATTTAGCTATTGAATTCATGCTGTGAAATTCTTTTAAGGTCTTGCAAAATCCCATCCTAAAGTAAAACATAAGTTTTGAAGAAGTGATGCAATGCACACCCTATAGCCTTACACTGCTATATCTTCAGGACTGCAAAGTAACCAGGATGAACAAAGTTGGTAATTATATTTTGTATATTAGTAATCCCCTGTTTACTTGCTATTAAAATACTGAGAGAGTATGACCTAGCTCTCTTTCTATAAGTGAAAAATAAAACTTTCTGAAATACTATCTAGAAAACTCCAGGTTTTTTTTTTTTAGTTTTTCTTTCTATAGCTTTCTTTAAATAATCTATTGTACACTTTCTGCTGGAATCTTGAATCACCCTGTAGAAAAAATTCCACAGGACTTTGTATTTTCTAATTAGATATTTATAAACACACATCTTTATGCATAAAGGACTTTCCATATAGCTAGGAAACATTGATATTGTTATGTTGGTGTGTGGGAATGTAATAATATTTCAGTTTAGTGTAGTGCTAATGGCATATCTGGAAAGCTTTTTTTTGTCAACAGTCCAATTCATAAAAGAATCTACTGCAAGCCATATGTTCTTATGAAATATGATAGATGATCTCATGTCAGTGTTATCAGTTGGATCAATGAATGTCTAAAAACCCTTTTCCTCAAGTAAATAAGGCTGTATTTGCTCAACATGTGCCTGAAACACCTTTCTTGGTGAGCATAATTTGCTTTTTTAAAAATATACACATGTCAACTTGTTATTAAGGTGCAGTTATTTTGGTGTTTATGCACAAAGAACACGGAAGAAAAACAGTAAGAGGCCCTCAGGTTAGAGCTGGAATAATTTATTAATTTATGATATTTACAGCATACTGTAAAGTGTGTAATAAGAGGAAACTATTCAGACTATTTAATGGTGAAGTGGCTGGAGAGTTAAAAGCTCCTTTAGCTTCTACTTCACTGTTTATGACCTAATTCATAGATTCATCTTTCCCTGTGACAAAATTGAAATGGAACCTTTTCAAATTCTGGTGCCAATTTTCAATGTGCCAAATGCAACTACCTCCAGTCCTTTGCTTTCCAGCAAAATTACCATCTGCTTCCCAAAGAAATGGGGAGGCTTGAAGTCCTGCAATTAAAGTTGGCATTTCAGCAACAGTGCTGTATTATTTTTAATGTATGTTTATTTGTTTAGCAAAGTGGCATTCAGGTTTGCCAATCAGTGTCCCATTGTGAAGTGTGACTTAGAGCTCATAGGAATAGACAGATGTGAAGAAGTATTTAGATTTTCTTGGACAGACTGGAGGCAAATTTTTGACAAATTAAGATTTTTTTGGGTTATATTTATTGCTGCATTTTTAATGCAATGCCAGCACCATCAACTTCCAATATCAGATTCACAAAAGATTGCTACTTTTGATTTCTCTCTATATTTTCCCCATATCTTCTCTTTTTTGAGACACAGGCTATTTTATATGTATGCATGTGTAAAAAATTCTCTCCATGATGTTGTGCTTCAAGTTATCTTGACTATTTGCATCTCACCTTCCCTGTTGTGCTTTCATTGCCCCTCTCTGGGGCAATGAAAATATAAATTTTTCTACAGATTATATATTCTTTGCTGCCAGGTTGATTATTTCTCAGCTTCAATCTAACAGCTCACCCTACACATAATACCTCTTTTCATCCTCTCTTTCCCCCCTTGTTCCTTTTGCTGGCTCATGCCGTGTTCCAGTGGTTTCAGTTCCTCACCATTCTTTTCTCTGTGCTCTCTCCCAGCTCTTGTCCTGCTTTTTGCCTCACAGATGTTTCCACATGGCTGTTGTGCCTGAGGTTGCCTATTCACTTGGAGAATATGTCTTTGTACAGATTTGAGCGAGTATTAGGGTTTGCTTAAATGAGTTTTAACTATTATTTCTGCTGGTACCATCTCCTTTCCATTGCCACCACTTCCTCTGTGAATTACAGTGTAGGAGTGTTTGCAAAACCAAACTCCTGGAAGTGAAGGAATGTAAAGTGTTTGGTAAGGACTCCTGGTTTCTCTTGGCTTAGTTTTGGTTCTGCTATCTTTATATTCCACTCTGCATTTGTAGGAGGAGGGAAGGAGGGAGGAATATCATGTCCCTGGAGTGACAGGAGAGGTGGGCTGTGTTTCATATGCAGCTTAAAAATAATTATTATGAGCCAACAGAAGTGTGTGTTACTGAATGTTGAGAGAAACAGCACGACGGCAGAAAGACAAAATATGAAACAGATGTACCATATGTTACTGTGCACTTGTTTTCTATAATAAAACCATGAGGCATGCAAGAATAAGTGTACACTAAAAAAAAGTAAATTTGATTTATTTTTTCAAGGGTTGGGGAAAGCCCCAAATTTATATTTGATTCATTCAGAGGAACTACCTTTAGCATAGTTCACTCTATTATAATCATTGACAGTGGGGTTTTTTTGCACTTTTTTCTATGTGCTTCTTTTTTGGCAATTGGGAAGAACTGAAATGGGCCTCAAATGCCCTCAAAAGCTGGTATAGTTATTTTTGCGAGAGGGAGCAGCCTTGTAGGTGAAGAATTTATCAAATATACATGTATCCCACACTAATACCTTCCCTGGGTGTTCTTGGGGATATAATGGAGTTTAGAAGGCCTATCTGGCTTTTATGTACTGGAAAGTGGACAGATGTGCTGAGATTTCCCTGCTGCTTCTGGCAGCCTCCAATTATTTTACCATAGCAAAGGGTAGAAAATGGATGTGAATGTTACTTTTAAGGTTTACATGTAGAAATTACTTGAATTACAGCGTATATTTATTAGTATATATATAGGTTCTCCTACCTGGAACAAAAAAAAATAAAGAAAAAAATAGTGGTTTGCTAATTATTGCAAACTGATCCACTGGTGAGAAATGAAGGCACTGTGGATTTCTGTGGCAATTTCTAAGGTATCTGAGTTTGTCTGAAAAGAAGAATCTTTTGTGAAACTTTCAAGACATTTTCCACCTGTAAAAGCAAGGAAATGTCCACAGCTTTCCTTCTATAGCCCCACAGAAAAGAGAATTTAGTTTTGAGTTATTCCATAGACTTTAGCCCTCTGTGTATTAGAAATTGTAAATATATTGAAATAGCAGATTAGAAACATGTTAAATTATGTCATCAGCAGAATGATTTATCTTGTTCTATCTTAATTTTATGATCTGTGTCACAGTAATTTGTGAAGCACCCACATTATTTTTATGCACGAGTAAAATAACTTGTTCAATATGTGCCTTCAATATATGCAAGATATTGCACTTCTGTAATTTCTACTGAAATAATATTGAAAGAGCTTCATTTACTGTTCATATTGTAGCTGCAGGTGAATATCCCAATGTGCAGAGTGATATTCAAGTTCTTTCAGTGTTTAACTTGATGAAGAGAATTTCCCTCTGAAATGAGATAGAAATAATCTGAAACATGTGCAAAGTACCAGTTATAAGGGCTAGTAGGATTGGTGCCATTATAGCTCTAGGAATTTCCTGTATAACTAAGTTAAATTCTGTGAAATCTTGTGTTTGAATAAGGGCACAAAACCTTATTCACATGGGCAAAACTTGATACCTGTCAATGATCTGTGTTCTTTGTGGTGTTTCCAATACAGTTTTTCTGTATAAGTTGATTCTATGCTAAAAACAAGGATTCAACTTTAGATTTTTGAACATATGAAGTTTGCATTATAATATTATTGTAGGTGTTCTGTAGTACCTTTAGGTCAGAGATAATTTTATAGAAAGCAAGTAAAAGGGAGCTCATCTCTTTTGTTAAGAGCATTTACCAAAGAGTGGAGTTAAAGGCTCTGCATTGAATAGACTAAAATGCCATTTTTTGATATGTATGTTTTAATGGGTAAAAATGAGGCCATTATAGAAAACCCCTTAGGAGCTATCCCCTTAGGAGTACCAAGAGGTCCTTAATTTGTTATCTAAAGAGGTCTGAATTTTGATGTGTTTAAAAGATTTCCATTATATATGCTTTTTTTATACATGCACACATTCCATGGTGTAGCTGCTGTGCTGATTGACACAATAAAATAGAAAATACAAAACCCCAAGCTTTATAATAATGATTTAATTTCTTATATTGCATCTGGACCAGTTTTTGCGAACAGTGGAGACTTGTGCTTTGATCCTTGATTTATTTTTTAGGCTCTTGTGCTCTTTGATTAAGTATTGGGAGACTTAATACTTTTGTAGCCAGGGGTAAAACTTTGTGATGGCTTCTCTTGTGTGCTAGTTCCTGTTATCACCTAGCAGTGAGTTGGGCCTATCCTTTCCTAGTTCATCTCAGGTTACTGGTATTTCAGTTGTTCCAGTTATTTAAACTGTTAAATGCTAGATTAGCAACTGAGACCCATCATCTAGGAAGGTTGTGGGGTTTTTTTACTGTTTTTTTCCTTTTTTTTTTTTTAATTTGTAAGACACTGACTAAATAATTCAGTTACAATCTTTTGTATAAAATACAGCACTCAGCTTGTGTTTGAGCTGCATTCATACTCTACCTCTCCCTGGAAGTTTAAAAGATGAATTACCTGTATGGACCTGCTTTGTATTCCAAACCCCTCCCTCAATAACAGCAGGGTGCTCACATCATAAATAATGACATCATCAATGACAGTGACATCATCCAGGCAAATACATCACTCTGTGTTCCAGCCATTCTTTCATCCTGGTCCCCTCACCCAGGCAATCTGTCTCCAAATCAGGGGGAGAAGTGCCAGAAGGGCACCTCCAGCTGGAACCATGCCCACAGTGAACCTGAATTACTTGTGGGCAAAGCTAGAGCAGACACTCTTGTTCACAGGCAGGTTGTGGTACCTCACTTCACAAAAGCAGTTCAAACACTGTAGAATGTTGATCTCTCAACAAGATAGATCAAATTCTATCAAATACAGACACAATATCAAAACTCCACATAGATTCATTACAGGATGTTTTAGGAGACAATGCATTTGTGTTTAGTAAAGGCAACATTTTATTAGGGTCAACAGAAGTGTTGAGGTTTACCATCTGATCAGGACTAGTCTGACCTTTATAGACAAAACTTCCTTTAAGTGGGTGCCATTTAGTTTGGAAAGCTCTCAAAATCCAAGGCACCAGAAATGGCTCCATTTTGCCATATAAGTTTGAATTAAGAAAATAACTCCGAGTTCAGTGGGATGAAGACTGTCAAAAAGGTTGCAAAGTTTAAAATCAAAAATCTAAAAGTGCTTCCTTTTCCGGTAACTTTTAAGTAAGCACATTTCGATGTTATTTTTGTATGTCATGAACATTTTGATTTTACTGCTTTCAAAGTAAGAGCCAGGAAAACCATCAATATGCTGAGAAGTCATAATTAGCTGAAGCTATTGCAAATACTTGCGTTATTTTTGCTGGAATGAAATTTGAATTCTGGCTAGTGGAAGTATGCTACATTTGGGTATTATTTATAACTGTCTGCAGTGCATAGATTTATTTATTGAATGGTTTTATCAGATGCTTGCATTGAATCAGGCTGCAGGACAGAAAAATGTATCTGTACATCAGTAATAACAGCATGCTGGTATTTTGTCTCATACAATTGAATTTAATACAAGAGAAACTATGAGCATACTTTCTTTTGTAGGTAGGTGTGTAGTTATCAATCTTTTGTTGTTGGGTTAACTTCCAGCACAGTTTCATTTTGAAGAAACTTTGAAAAGAGGATTTAGTATAGAAGAGTATACAAATGAAGTTGCACAATAAGTCTGAGTAGAGGTGCTTGATTATTAGGATTTATTCTGAAATTCTTGGTTAGGCTTAGCACATTTAACTGAAGAGAGATCTTACACCAGATCCTTGGGGTCTTGCCAGGTTACCCAAGGAAGAAATTTCTGAACTCTTTGCTCTGAACTTACAAAGACTCTAGCATTTCCATTCTAGATATTATTAGGGGAAGAGGTGATAAAAGATTCTACAGGAAAAGTAATAATGTAAGTCTATTTGATTACAAAGGCAATTAAATGTTTAATTTCCTTTGTTTTCTGAAGTGCCTGGAGCCATTTTCCCTTCTATTTAGTGACAGTTAAAAATAAATGATCCAGCTGGCTGAAAGCTTTTCACTTGGCAGGTAAACAGTATTACTCTCCAAGGAGGTCACGATATTTTGCATTTCATCATTCCTGGAATTTGTTTTTTATGGTCCAGCTTGATTAAGCCTCCTGTGGCACTGGAAGAAAAGGAAGCACACCTCTTAAACCAAGAAAATTGCTACTGAGTAATTGAAGTTTGGGACAATACAAATTTAATTTATATTCGCTCCCTTTTTAATATTATTTTTTGCTAAACACAATACAGAATCATCACAGAACAGTTACTTAGAAATATGCGTTGATTATTTTATTATTTAATTGGCAATTATCTTGCTTGTGGTTTAAGCCCAGCTGGCACCTGAGCTCCACACACTCATTCCCCTGGGAGAGCATTGGAAGGGTGAAAGTGAGATAAAAAAGAAATAAAGAGGAGAAACACCTAAAAAAGTAAAGCAGTTTAAAGTCATAGATAGCAAAGCATTGCAAGCTAGATAGGCCCCTCCAAGCACTTGGCCTTGAGGGTTATTTTTCCTTTGAAACAGAAGAGAACCAGCAGAGCTCTACAGTGATTACAGCATCTCCTGTTATTCTTTCCAGGGGGAATTTTTTGACCAGTGGATTATGTGGGTATCTCCCTCCAGTTTTGTCTGAAAATACCCGAGGAACAGCAAGTTCTCCCCATGCAAGCACGAGGAATCAGCACTGATCACTCTGTAACATGTTGGCAGCTTCTGTGATCTGGTGAACTGAGAGATGAAAAGGAATAGGGCTAATCCCGATACATGTTTACATTTTACTGCAACTAACAAGCTTTTTATATATAAATGTGCATACAAGTCAAAAATATGGGGTTTGGAATGGACAGCCTTTATCTTTTAAAGTAATAAATAATTAAAAAAAGTGCTTGAGATATTTTAGATTTTGGTTTGTCGATAAATGTTTATGATGAAAGGAGGAAAATGGAATGGTTACTCACATTATCATATCCAGATACTTGATTCTTATTGAATATGGATAACACTCAGGATTTCTACAGGCTCTGTGTATCAAAGGAAAAAAAAACCCTCTAATCCTCTCTAAAAAGTATAATATGTTTTACTAAGGTTTTTGGCAGTAAAAATGACAGAGTGCTATTTTAAGGTACACTTTCCTATAAAAGCTTTTGTGCTCCAAGTTTCAGAGTACAAGTGGCCTAGACTTCTTTCTCTTAATAGATAAAATTCAATATCTGGGACTGAACCTGTGTTTCCAATACAACTGAGAATATGAAAGAGAGGGTCAAAGTAACAGATGAATCATGGAGCTGATCAGGGTTATTTCAGTCAAAGACAGCTGGGAGAGGTAAAAAAGCCCCAGTGAGTACCTTTGACATGGCTTGAACAGACTGAATGTGCTGCGTTTTTTGTTAGAAGTGATAGCAAGTGGTTCATTATTCACCTGAATTTTGAATTAGGAGTAAAGTTATATTAAATAAAAAGTATGAAATGGGCCTTTGAGCTAAGGCTGTCTGATTCACTCTTGCAAACATCAGTGAGATCAGTATGTCCTGTTTGTGAGCACAATTGCAGTTCTAATGCCGTAGGCTTTCTTTTCATCTTTGGGGGTTTTTTTTAATAAAATAAGTGATAATATAGAGGAATTGAAGCAGGAAGAGAAGGAAAAAAGTTGTAGAATTCATATCCTGTGTTGTCTGAGATAATGGTTTGACTTGACAAAAGGTGAGTGTTCCATTGACCACCTGTTTGCTTCTCTCATCGTGTAACATCTTTGTATGAAATACAAAAAATGATCATAAGATAAAAATAAAGCCTGTAATGCAGTTTTTACTGCCACCATTCTGGCAAGTGTTCTTGTTAGGGATAAAATGTAGTGTAATTCCTTTGAAGTTCCATTGTATTCTCATTTCTAGGATTTCTAATCTCTTTCATGAACTCCATGATCACACTTTTTGATGTCTAGTCCTCTTGTCCTCAGTGTCTTTGAACCCAGTCAGGCTGCTATGCTTTTTGTGCCTCATTGGTGACAGTTCCACACCACTGAGTGTGGCATCATTCCTTAGAGAAAAGGCTTTAATTATTGTTCTTCTTGTGTAGAAATCATTTTTAATAAATGTGCCTGGGGTAGCTTCCTGTTGTTGTTAGCAACTATATCTTCCCCCTGTAGAGTAAATTTGTAGTAAGTAAATTATCCTGTGATCATCAATCCACTTATTTCACCAGCAAATTGATCTACAGGCTGTAAGTAAGAATGTCTGCTCTGGAGCACTAGAGTGTTGTGTTTAATGCTAATTTCTCTGTGCATCTCTCATAAAATGTCTCTTGATTGGAGTGATGCTAATGTTTAATTAACAGACTCTTCTGTTTGACATATTTTGAGCGTAGGGTTATACACAAGCTTGGCTTCTTGGGCTAATAGATTTGACTGTAGAGATGTTAGATAATACAGAATAAAATCTGATTTCCTTCCCTTTTCAGTTGAAAAAATGAATGCAGTTTTCTTCATAAGTATAATTGCATTTAGTAGCTTAAGATGCAGGCTTCTAAATTAATTTATAATATCTGATACAAGTTCTCATTTATGGTGGATTGTATTCTGTATGAGAACTTCCTTTGCATGGGGCTTTCTCATTTGCTGAGTAACATACAGGTTTGATCTTGAGAATTCTGGGACAGATTTTACACCTGTAGGAGCATCTTGCAGTACTATTTACTTCAGAGGTGATGTAAATGGGTTTTTTTTTGATTGAGAAATTGTGGGAGCTGCAGCATGTGAAATAGTAGCAAGCAATTCCCCCTGCAACTAATCCTTTGCTGCTACAAATGATCTCATTTGTACAGCATTAGAGTATTTCAGAGCAAGATCTCTTCCAATTCTTCGTGCTTAGATGGCCCTGAATTAGAGAACTATAATTCAATATTTTATTACCTCTGGAAGCAGTGCAGTTGTTTGAAATATCATCAATATTAATTTTTCTGTGCAATTAGTGTGCATAAAACTGTTCAAAAAAGTGGAATACACTGTTTCTAAGAATGTGGTGTGAAAATAACACCTTGTAGAGTGATGATTCTCTTGTTTGTTAGAGGAAGAATCTCAGGTGGATGGGTTGGAATCAGCTCTTCTGGATTTGATGCAAGAATACTAAGGACTGGTGACATTAATAGCTGGGCTGAGAGAAGGCATTATGAAGAGTAGTTTGAAATGTGGGAAAACAAAGTAACAATTACAAAGATCATATTGCTTGTCACACTCATCCTTCAGTACTGTTGGTACTGTTCTCATTGCCATATAGACTCTCAGGTTTGGAGGGGGAGCACTTGTATTTTCCAACAGCTTTGCCCTTAAGGATCAACAAATAGTGGCCAGAGCAGGAATGCAATGATGCTTTGTTTCCCTTAGCTCTTATATACAAATGTTTATCCCATAACCTTTACATAGAAATTTCTTTACCTTTGATTATCGAACTTTTTGTTGTTGTTCTTCAGTTTACCAGATCATTATTTAAGCAACTTGTGCTGTAAGAAGTGTGCTTTTTGCTAGAACTCTCCTAAAATTCTAGGGTGGAATCTGAACGGTGTCCACCAATAGAATTATTTATTTTACAATAATTAGGTGAGATAAGAACATGAATCAAGTGCAGTGTACTGACCCTAGGTAGTCTGCCTTCTGTGAGACTGAGTGCTAGTTAATGTTAAGGCTTTCATGAAAGTCAGGGTACAAATTATAATCAGTGTGGTGAAACAGAACTGAGAAAACGCTGCAATGCTTTCCTTGAGAAACACCTCTAGGAACAGCTGTCTCACTAAATGACAGTCTTTGAGCACCTGTAGAGCAGAAACAGCAAAACTTGTGAAACTTTGCAACAGCACAAAGTAAGCATAATAAAGGATCATGGAGTTTTCTAATTCAAATAGAAGATTCACCTGAGCATGAGTGGAAAAGTAGAAAGATAGAGCATGATATAACTTTTTACAAAGAAAAGAGCCCATATGTTTATTCAGTTATTGACTGAAGCTGAGCAGGATGCATGGAGTACTGATTCTATAGTCTCACTTCCTTTTATACAGAATAGAACAAATCCTCTCTGGTCATACAGTGCAAAAACTGGGGATTAAGGCAGGATATGTTGAAGGGGATATTCATTCTGGTCACAAATCTGTACTTAAATTGCAATGAGTTTACATTATATAGCTAACAGATGTGTAAGCATGTGATGTGCAGAAAAAACCCCCCTGGCAGTTACTATTAAACAAACATTTTGTACTTCAAGGTGGCTCTAAAATCCCTTACCCATCCCTGGATCTTTTGGTGTCTTATCCCTAAGGTGGGTGGTGGAGAGAAAATCAATAGTAGTGGTGTGCTTGTGGAACTTAGCATTGTTTTTTGTGTGAATGTAATGCTTGGAGCACAGAGCTGATCATCAAATTGCTTTATCTGTTCTTACCTTAACAATTGTTTTCTTTTGCATTTTGTTGAAAAGTAGTTGCAGAGATTTAATAATTCCTATATTTCTTTCTTAATACCTGTAAAATTGAATGTTCTTACAAGCATGCTTACTTAAAGCAGTGTGAAAAATGAGGAAAAAAAACAATAAACTGTTGGAGGAAAAGTAGATAGTGCTAACAATTTAAAATTCATGGAAGGCATGAATTTTGGAAGGCATTTGGCCTGAAATGGCCCAATACCTGTTTATTTAATTGAAGTTGGCAACAAAGGGCCTCCTGATGGCTTCTGGACACTTCAGGAATTTGAACACCACTAAAAATTAGCCCAGCATATGGGTACACTACTATTTCAGTAATTAAGATTATGTAAGGTACCTGGGGTGAAAAGACTGCACCAACATGCAAGGAAAGGGTGAGGGATAAAAAAATCAAGTAATTGAAAATGGAATATTGAGTACAAGTTGTATCTGGCTGTTGGTGCTTGCAGCGCCCAGAGCACTGGGAGTCAGCACTGCCCAACCTGTGGGGTGTCACCAGGGCAGGGGAATCAGAACTACATCAGAAATATTGGTTCTGTACCAGAACTTGGAACAAAGAGCCAAGAGTTGAACAAGGAGTTCAATTTGATCTCTTCTGAAGTGCTGACTGTAAGTCAATGTATATATTGAGTGTGTGTGTGTGTATATATATATATATATATTTATTTATTTATACACACATGTGGTGTATGTGTCTGTGTGCCCTCCACTTCGGCTGTTGAATTATGAGGGGAAAATTACAATCTCTTCTAAAATATCTGCTTTAGGCTGTTATTTCTAGTTTTCTATCCTGCGATTTCTAATCCGTAGATAGTCTTGTTTATTTATGCCATGAACGTGGCCGTAGTCTATTTTTCTGTGCTATGTGCATGGCCGTGGGTTTTTGCCCTTGCGTTTCTGCGCTCCGTCAGGATTTTCTGCGGCTGGGGATTTAGTGCCACCTTGTGGGAACGCTCCGGAGCTGCAGATGTTTTATGGGCTTGTCCTGGATTCCTTTAGGCCGTGCAGAGACTCCTATGAGATCTGTTAAGAATAAATCCAGATTTCACAAAGCTCACTGCGAAACCAAAGTTCTCCCGACTTGTGAAAGCGTAAATATGTTAGCTGCAGGGATCTTCTTGAGTCCTGATGATTTCTCTTCTGCATGCCTGCATTTCTTCAGTAAACCAGGATGAAATGTCTTCCCAGATGGTCATCCCTGCTTTGTGATGCATAATTTGTCGCTGTTGTATCTAACAACTCTGTTTTGAGTGGAGCTACTGAAATCCCTAATTTTATTTTTTTTTTTTAATTTTCCTTTGGCTGTATCAGAACCCACAGTTCTAAGGCTCCTTTTCAGATTGTTTCAATGGGAAATGATTATGTATTATGGTTAATCAACTCACAGTACTATTCCTAGTAGTGAAAAAGAATTGAAAGCTGAAGAGTGCTCTTTTATGTATTTTGCTGATTAAAATAGACCAGGGGGAGGTTGAAATTGGAACTTGCATTTCTGGCTTACTAAAAACTGTGCTTGAAATTGTCATGTGAGTAATTTGTATTCATGTGATATTTCTAGTGGCTGCATTTAAAAATATATACTTAGAAAGTTACAAAATGGAAAGGTGGCAAGGGTAAGAAGGTCAGCACAAATATTAAAATGTCCCATTCCCACAACTTACAGTGATGCTTTGCATTGGCCTCTTCTGTCAATACAGACGTCCTGTATAGAAACTTCAAGCCCCCAGTTCACATGTGAATTAAACATCAAGGTTTGCAATACAGTGCTGATGTTTTGTCTGGTCTTCTAACTTTCCTCTTTTGTGTCTTTCAATATAGTGTAAAATAATCACCAAAATCTCCACTGGACAGACTGGCAGGCTCTCAGTCTGTTGGAGTTCCCTGTATTGCTTCTCAGATATGATATATAAAATGTGAACTTTTACAGTGTGCCAGGTACTCAAGTCCTCTGAGAAACAAGCACATACTGCATATTATGTGAATACTTATTTTCTAAAATCACTCAGTGTTTGTGGCTTGCTGTTTACTGACTGTAGGAACCATTTCTGTTCTGTAATGATTTTATAATTGGAAACACAATTTGGACACCTCTACAGTTTTCCTTTATCTGCATTTCTCTCTGGTAGCTTCAGCAGAACCTGCATTTTGTCCTCAAAAATCTCCTTTCTCAGATTTTATTTCTTTAATGAAAGGAGCGGGATGTTTCATTAGAGGCAGACTAGAAAATAGGAAAAGAGAGCCCAGTTTGGGTTTTTTTTTTTTTATCTGGGAAAAGGATTAATTTTATTCATTTTTTTCCAAGGTAATAGTGAGTTCTCTGCCAGAAGGAGAAACTCTGTAGCAAAAGTTTAAGCAGATAAAGGGAGGGTCTGAAGATCAAATACCACAAGTTTTTCAGTGTTTGAAATGTGACCTTGTTTGCTCTCAATGCTCTCCTTTTGTAAGCAATTTCTTGACTTGGTGCCTGAAAAAAAATTCCTTTAATGTACGCCGACCTCAGTTCTTGAGAAATAAGAAAGTAATAGTCCTGTTTAGCATCCAAGATTTTTGCTATGCTATTATTTTGACTGAATCAGCAGGCTGCACAATACATTCTACTGTCCGAAAAGAAAGAAGAAAGTACTTGCCAAATATTTTTGTTGATTATCAGGGCTTTTTTTAAAGCTGGCAGGTAGAAGCAACAAATTCTTAACTTTCTGTTCTTCATTAACTGCAGTTTGCATGATGGTTCACACTTAACTGGTGGTAAAGAGCATAATCCCATGGATATGAAAGGAAGAAGGCAAATATTCCCAGGTTTTTGGGCAGGTGCATTTCAGTTGTACATGACCATGGAAGCAGGAATAGAGCTCAGTTCCCTGTGACAAATGCAGATCTTAAGTCACACACAATCCTGCTTCTGGAGTAAATACTCTCATTTCGTGCATTTTGTTTTAATTTCTTGGCCCACTCTGATCATCACTAAACCTAATTTCTCTCCAGGCCCCAAACCAGCAGTGAGGAATGCTGATCCTAAGGCATTCTACTACTGTTTAAAAAAACCCCAAATAATTGTGTAGTCCCTAGAGTTTTCTGAGGGCAAAAATGGCTCTCCATTACATCAGTAATCTATTCTGGAATCTGTCAGGGCAGTGCTCAGTCTGTTGCTGGTCCACTGGGGATATATGTGATTTCACTTTCAGGGGAGCTCTGCATTTTTTTTTCTTAAAATACCCTGAAAATATCCCCAAAACAAAAACATGCTCTTAGCTTCTCCCAACATTTGATTAGTCAGTTCCTGTGTTGATAACAAATATGTAACCAATTTTATCGAGTGAAAATGAACTAAAAACCTGTAGCTTGGTGAGGCTGAGACAAATAATATTTTACCAGTTTTTAGTTACTGTTTGTGACTTGCAGACTTAATCCAGATATGGTTCTTTCTGTACTGGGCATTGAATACACAATATCCCTCAAATTATAGTAAAAGAGGAATATAATACTATTTGATAAAAAGCTTGACATTGAACATCTTTATGCTGGGAAAAAAAAAAATCTGCTTTGTGTGTGGAGACTTGAACTTGGAGATCAGGGAGAATTTTTTCTTTTTTTGCAGCTCCTCCAATTAGTTTTTTTTTTAATGAAACAGAAACAAAATTTCAGTCTGTAATAAATACACAGTGCAATGTTTTGTTAGTGAACAACACTTCTTCAGTTTTAAGAATTTTTTCCACAATGTTTTGAGAGCTTTGTGTGTGTCGGCAAATATCTTGTCTAAATAGAACACATTGAAAACCCTTGATAATGTACTGTTACCTTCTGAAAGCTTGTGATTATTACTTTAGGGGTATATTTATTGTGTTACATCTTTCTTCACAGGAAAGCTTTAACAGCAGAGAAGGCAATCTCAAAAACAAAGGCTTCCAGAAAGCACCAGACAGTGCATCAGCAGAATTGAAACCTTACTGTTCCTCTAGATAAAAGGCAGAGGAGATAACTGGAAGTCTATTTCATGGGAAATAGACAGCTGGGAATGCTGTGCTCCTGTGCTTTTTATTTTTCTTTTCTTCTTGTATCTATTTGTTACCACTGGGGTTTGTGGGTGAGATCAATGGGAGAGTGGAATTTGCTTTTCTGTCTGGACAAGGCCTTGAGTGTTTTCTCACTTTGCCAGACTTGAGCTCTGGTGATGGGAAACTCAGGCCATGTTTCTGTTCAGTGACTGCAGTTCCTCCTGGGATTAGCTGTAGGACAGGAATTCGGCTCATCTTTGGTAAACAATGGCCCGTCATAATCAATACTTGTGATTTGTGTTCTGTAGAGCCAAGGCCATGAGGGACATTTTGTGTGGGGAGGGTAAAGGTTTATCATCCCAAATGGTTTAAAAGCTTCCTTGGGGAACCTTAAGTGCTTCAATCGTGAAAAAAGGAGAAACTTTTTATGCAGGATGTAAAAGGCTTTCAGAGGAGCTGGAGTTTGTGAGGGGATGGAGGATTTCTCCAGTATATAGTTACTTTATCTATATTCTGTTGAGAATAGTTTTAGAATACGAATGCCTAAGATTTATCTTTGAGTATCCAGGACTTCTAAACCATGCATTGTTCTTAGCTGTGTAGTTAACGTTGCAGACAGAACTACTGGGAAACAAATAATAATCTGCTTTTCTTAAACTGACATTGATTTCCAGGCCTTAAAAAGTACTTTTTATTTTCCCCCTGTAAGTTGTAAGAAGTCATTGGCAAACAGATTCTTCCACTGGTGTTCATATTGGTCAAAATACTTGTTACTGATGATTTTTCAGTTAACTAATACACAATTTAGTGACTCTGGCACTACTAGCAGTATTTCTCCAAAAGGAAGGGGTGAAAGAAAGGAGGCCAGTGTTGTCATAGCAGCATAATTGGACTGCCTAAAAGTTGTCATGGTACGGATCACCTAAATACAAACCTCTGCATTTTGCTATGATACTGATGACAAAGGTTTTAATTAAACCTCTTTTTAATGACTAAAAAATTGATTTTTTCCCTCTCCAGCATGTATCTTTGCAGATTATTCCTCTCAAGTCTGTTTGACTTGTTACATTTCTAAAAGTCTCTTCCTCTTGTCCTCCTGGTTCTTGTGATTACAGCCTACAAGATTTGGCTCATCAACATCTCTCAGCCCACAGCAAAAAAGGGAATTAGGAAGGATATAAATTTGCAGGTTGTTTCTTAAAAAATAGGTGCAAAGCTGCTCTGAATTTGCAGTACTAAAGTTTTTTAGCCTGTATGGGGATGCATTTTTGTTCAGTGAACTCAATTCTTTAGGCAATACTTGTTTTTTTGCCAAACTACTTATGTGAGATGACCTGGAGAAGCTGACTGAATAGTAGTCAAGTCTGATACTTCAGATTAAATATGTCAGCACTGCCCTGTCAGATTCCAGAATAGATTCCTGATGTAATGGAGGGCAGTTTTTGCTCTCAGAAAACTCTAGGGACTACACAATTATCTGGGGTTTTTTTAAACAGTAGTAGAATGCCTTAGGATCAGCATTCCTCACTGCTGGTTTGGGGCCTGGGGAGAAATTAGGTTTAGTGATGATCAGAGTGGGCCAAGAAATTAAAACAAAATGCACATAATGAAAATATTTACTTTAGAAGCAGGATTGTGCGTGAATTAAGATCTGCATTTGTCACAGGGAACTGAGCTCTATTCCGTGGAAAAAAAAAAGGAGATGTAAATGTGTATGACCAGATTCCTTATTTAACTTGTGAAGCCCAGGATGAGGGGCAAGCTTAGGGGAGTGATAGAGCAGCTTGGTGGGCGCTTGATTATTAATGGAGGAGGAAAGGTTTGAACAAGAAGCTGATGGAGGGAGAGGGTGTTCTTTATTAGTGCTTGTTCTCTGCAGCAATTGTACTGAAGCCCTACTGGCCAGGAGGTGCCTGGGTATGGGCTGCTCATGGGACGAGGAGAGTGAATCTTGTGTTTTCCTTTGCTTCTGCTCATGGCCTTTGCTTTTGTTTTATTAAACTGCCTTTACCTTGACCCGCGAGGTTTATTTCATCTTCTTCCCCTCCTGCCCCCAGTCCTGCTGAGGAGGGGAGTGCTGGGGTGGCTTGGTGGAGTCCTGGCCTCCAGCCAAGCTCAGCCCACCACATCTGTGTCAAGAAATGCAGATTTAAGTGTACGTGACAGGATTCCTTACCAAACTTGCAAAGCACGCTTGTAAGGGCAAGCTTTATAGAATTTGACAAGACACTAAATTTAAAGGCATAAAGAAGGAAAAAGTAAGGAATGTCAGATGAGAATTCTCTCTTTTCAAATGTGTGGTTATATCAGCAAACAGTGTTATGCAAAAGCTCTCTCACATCTCATGCTCAGAAATTTTAATGCTGAAGATTCATCGTGTGTGGCCAGAATCTCTTGCTATTCCTCCCAAATTAGATCTGTCTTCTTCTTCCAACTCTTTCTGTCAGTCCTGTCTTACTCAGGCAAAATTCTAGTCAACGGATTTTCAGTGGGGTTTTTTTGGATACCAGATTTATGAATTGTAATAGGCAGATGAGGAAATGCAAGAGAGAATTAATTTCTTAATTTATGGTAATGAAGAAAATGTCTCCAATTCCCTTTCTTTTTTTCTTTAAAGAAGAAAATTAGGATTTGCATGTTTTTCTGTAACAATACTTAGTTACAAATATTTGCAAGTGTAATGCTCGTACTTATTTCAGCAGCATAACTAAATTTAGCATACAAATTGATTTAGATGCAGTTCATAAGAAAGCTTTTATTAGTCTGTTTCCTCTCGATGATATAACCTCATACTGTGGAGAATTAAAATAGAACAGTAATAGATTATGGAATAAATAAGGAAGCTTGATTTTAGAGAATGAGGGTATGGTTGACAGGATAATTTGCTGTTGTATTTGTTGAGGTGTATTCTTCAGGTATAGCTGTAGCTTTCTATAGCATACAATTACACAGGATGATTTTTGCAAAGTCTTCGGTATAATTTTATATTTGCCACTGCCAAGAGACTAGACTGTGTCAGCTGATTCAGCCCTGCCAATTCTCTGTTAACTGGGGTGGGAAAGAAACAGGAGAATCAGGAGCTAAAATCCTGTGGACTGGGTTCTTGAATGTGTTCTTTGCTTTTGGTGGCCCTATGATGGTGCAAAGCACGAGAAGCTGTGTGCTTCTGTAGGTGGACCAGCAATTTAAAATCGGCAAGTCTCCTTGTGAATTCACTCCCCTCTGCTGTTCACCACATCTGTGGCTTTAGGATGCTCTGGAAGTGTTTATATGGCCCAAGGCACACGGAGGCAGTAGAGTTCTCAGCAGGCGATTCTTTTGGGTGTAGTTAGTTGGCATAGACTAGAGGAACTTCCTTGTGTAGAACATGAATTGAAATCTGGGAAGAGCCATTAGTTAATGTTCCTTTTATAGTTTTGTTTCAGTTTATGGGGCAATTCACAGTTCCATGGATTGCTTCTTGGAGATGGGCTGTAAAGAAGGATTGAAAAAGTTCTGAGAGAACTATTTATATGTTGTCAAGAAATGGGCATGGAAATATTTCTGGTCAACTGGTCCATTTTTAATAGAAATTATAAAAAATGTGATAGATCTTACATGATTTTTTAAAAAAATCCTGTTAAGTTCTGTGTCTGTAATGACAACCATGTGACAGATATTCACAGCACTCCTACATTCCTTCCCCTGCAGTTAATTATACAATTTCTTTCCACCCTCACACCATTTGTTCTTTCCTTTCCTTAGCAAGCTGCAGATAGAAAAATCTGTGCCAGCAGAAGTCTAAATCTGGTCCACCATGTTCTAAGTCTTGAAGGTGTACAAAAATGGATTCTTTTATGTCAAAGTAGCAGTAGTCTGCCACAGTTGAGGCTGTTAGGTTTAAGATAATTACAGAGAAGCAGCCAGAATTGCTGCCATGCTTAGTGACAAACGTGGGGTTGGTGGAGCCTAAGGAGAGCATGCACAGGCTGCTGGGGGCAGAAAAGGAACTTGTCTCATTCATTTTAACCAGAATTGTTGTTTGAATTCTGATTTCTAATTATTTTTGTGTTGATCCAACAATTGTTGGTTTTTAGAGCTTACGTTCAGAAGTTTTGTGTGTTAGGAATGTGTATGTCAGGTTTACTTTAATTTGTGAGTTAGAACATGGTATTTTAGAATTGGTTTTCTTTTGCTCAGCTAGATTTCTATAGACATACTGGGATTTGATATATAGGAACTACTTTGGAGAAACGTTCATTTGTAAATAGAATGTAGCATGATGTAGTAACTCTTGTCTGATTTAACATTGGAGGATGTATCTTAAATCATTATTCAGATCAGGGAAATAATTTTGACTGTTTCTGGGGTGCGGGTAGTTACTGAATATTGCTGTTTCTTAATTGTATCATGGTAGTACTGAAAAGGTTCTTGGTCAGGTGTGAGAGGCAGGACAGTGAAATAATTTTGGAAGCAGAAGGTGTAGTCAGTCTCAGGGTCACAAACAGTGGGCACATTAGTAGATTCAAAGGGAGGAAGTTTCTACATCTAAAGGATTTAAAGTTTACTGGAGTTTTTAATCCAGTTTAATGGAGTTATTATATCTAATTAAAAAGATGGTGAGATTAAGAAAAGATAAGAGTTGCCATTAAATAAAAGCAGGGCTGTAAATGAGTGGCTTGCATGTGTGTGCTCTCAACTGAGTGTGTGCCTAGTAAGATGCAGATACTAAGAGAATTAAGATCTGGACATACATTAAAGTAGTGCTTATTTAATGACAGAAGAGATTCAAAGTGTCTTACTGAATTCTACCACTGGCAACACTTCTTTTCCATTTGAAATGACTGATAAAAGACATTATTTCAAAAGGTTGATTTCTTAAGGTGATTTCAAAATGGTGGTTTCTCAAGGTTTAGAGTTTTTAATTTAGTTTAAATCATTGCTAAAACACGACAGATTTACACGTACTTGTGTAAAACATGAAGGTAGTATCAAATGAAATGTTTTGTTGTTAGTTTGGTGTCTGTGTTGTTGCTTTTTTGGGTTTTATTTGGTGTGGTTTCTGCTGTTTTGTTTTTTAGAATGTGGAGTTGCAGAACATCAATTAAACCTAACAGGTCTGATGATATGCATTCAAGTCCCCTAATTCCTTCAGTTAAAGCACAGACTGTGAGCCTGTTCAGGAATTCATATTTCCTAAAGCTCAGCATGTTGTATAGGCAATGAGTAGAGGGAAAAAATAAGAAGAAATACAAATTCAGATGAGGACATAATCTGAAATGAACATCATAAGCCATAGCAATTTAGGCTAATTATCTGTACTCCAGCCCTAACATGGGAAAAATCCATTTTGAGTTTGATCTGCTTTGAGTAAGGAAGTGCAAGACACACCTCTGGAACAGAGACAGATCCCTGTACTCAGATGTAGTATAAATATTTTAGGACAAGTCAGTGTTCTGAAAAACCTAAAACTGTAAAAGAACAGCAATGTCCAATAGGAATGTTGTAATTTATCATGGGACTGATTATTTCAAATATGCTTTTCTTTGTTACCTCTACTGAGTGAAGTCTGTCTATAAGTTTATATGTTTGAGTACTGTGAATTTGTTGTTGCCTTTCTGTATAACTCAATAAAATTATTTTTTTCTGTTGAAGATACTTTTTGTTGAATTCAGTTCTTTCTGTTGAATCTCCTTTGCTTGCATCTGACCTTTATTTATGTTGATTTTGCTTCATTTTTTCGTTTACCATGCTGTTCAGTTTTTGGATGCCAGAAGAACAAAGGTTTGTCCGCTACTTGCAGTAAATTTATTTTTCAAAATTCAGTATCGCTTATTGTGGTTTTTTTGTTTGCTTTTTAGAGATGCAGTAATCCTGTTTACTAAACTTTTCATAGCTTTAACTTCCAAAATGAAAAATGAAACCAACCAGCCCCAACTCAGCCCTTCCCCAGAGTCCCCTTTAATTGTAGTGAGGGCTTTGATTGACTTCATGAACAGCAGTACTGTTGAGCACCATGACGAGCAGATTTACCTTTAGTCTATGAGGTAATTTAGAAAACATGGACTACTGAGTCTTTGAGCTTTGTAGGTACACATTGATTGTTCTAATGGATGTGTCACTGCCTAGTGTTTGCATTTGTTGCTATTAATTTTATCTGTAGCTGACATTATTTTGTGTCTGTGTATGTTGTCTTCTTTTTTCTTTCTAGAAGCACTTGAAAGATATCATTACAAATATTGTCACCTGCATTTGATATTTTATTAGATCATTTGGTATACTTCCATTACTAATTCTAATGACTTTTTGTAACAGCATACAACATAACTTGAATCAAATACCAATTCTACAATCAGATCCTAAGCTAATTTTTTCTCTTTTGTCGTCTTTATTGCAGCATCTGCAAATGACAATCCAGGCACTTCAAGATGAGCTTAGAACGCAGAGAGACCTTAACCATCTTCTCCAGCAAGAAAGTGGGAACCGAGGGGCTGAGCATTTTACCATTGAGCTCACGGAGGAGAATTTTCGAAGACTTCAGGCAGAGCATGATAGACAAGCTAAAGAGCTCTTCCTGTTGAGAAAAACTCTAGAAGAAATGGAGCTTAGGATTGAAACACAAAAACAAACACTAAATGCCAGAGATGAATCAATAAAAAAGCTTCTAGAGATGTTGCAAAGTAAAGGTTTGCCTTCTAAAGGAATGGAAGATGACAATGAAAGAACTCGAAGGATGGCAGAGGCTGAATCTCAGGTTAATCACTTAGAAGTGATTTTAGATCAGAAGGAGAAGGAAAACATGCATCTTAGAGAGGTAATTAAAAACTCATTTATTTGTTTAAAGTACATATTTTTGTTAAAAATAGTCATGGAACTTGTTGCAGTTTTAGAAATAGAATATTTAAGTGTTTTCTTTTTGTGCTCTAATTTTTGGATGAAAAGGATAGCATGCATTTGTTTTACATCTGTGATAAATACCCAGCAGGACTGTATGATATTTGAAAGCAAGAATAAGAAACTATGGAAGAGAAGTAGATATATTTGGGCTTACTGTTTCTGAAATGTTGCTTTGCAAAGTTCCTTTATCCTTTCATTTTGATGAAGTGATATCTGGCAAGTGAAGACTAGACCTATTGAAGAGGGAAGTGACACCTGCTTCTGCTCTAAGGAGTCATGAGTGCATGCTACCTTTGTGTTGGATTTTTATGCCTCTAGTGTTTGAAAAGAGTGTTTAAAAATAATTTTCCTTGCATATAAACAAAAGCTTCTGCCTATGCGTATTTCTAATGTATTTTCATGTGGGAATACTCCAACTTTTTATGTAAATATACTGTACTGTCACATAAAAACACTGTGCTGCTGGCTGTGCTCTGCTTTGAGAAAATCTAAATTTGATCCCAAGCCCACCTGCACCAGCTGCCTACATCACTTGTAAATGCATTTTTGGGACTGGATTTGGCATGATTGGATTAGTACAATTGAAAGAAAATCTGGCCTGGTGTCAAGCCCATCTGCCCCTTTAGATGCCAGCAGTGTTCTCATGTGACTGTCAGGCAAACAAGGCGGGCCAGTCTTCCTCACAAAGACCTTGCTAAGGAGGGTGGAAATTTGCAGGGAGGTTGTGGATAACATACACAGCAAGGGAAGTCAGGAGAAACACATCTATTCACTGAGAAACTCAGCAGCAGTGTGGTCACTGAAAACACCAGTTTGCCTGATGGCTCAAAGCGCAAATGAAATTAGCGCAAGAGCTTAAGAATTAAGTTTGAGATTAAGAACAGCTATTTACATCCAGAGATGGTAGGCAAAATATTTTCTTTGCTGTGGATAAATTATTTTATATTTAGCTTATGTTCCTCTCTAACCTAGAACATACATTGGGGACTCAGTAGTTTCTGCTGCCAATTTCAAGCTTAGAAAGTGGAAAATGTCGTGATAGGCTTCAGTAAAGCTTTCTTGTGAAGATTTGATCCTGAATCTTTTCACAGGCAGAATTTTAATTAAAGCTGGTGTAATGCAATAATAGATCCTGAAAGGAATTGTATAAGGAGCTAATGATACTGAATATGTGATGAGGAAGGGTTGTGGAATAAGTTCTATAAACTAGCAGACAAGTTTCTGGATTTAGGTCTGCATACACTCTGTTTTCAAAGATGGGTAATTGTGTGATTTTTTTTCATCTGTTGTATCAGTGTCAATTAAGTTTGTGAGCCCTAATTTGGCTATTTATGGGACATGAGGAAATTTGAAGAAAGTTTCTAATGAGAACGATTATCGAGGACAGTGAGAAGTAGAACTAAATTGAGCTCGAAAACTAGATGAAATGTAAGCTTCCAAGTAAAGCCAATTGGCATCCAGTTTACTGATTAGTCCAAGACATGCTGAGAGGAGATATTAGGGCTACCTACAGACTGTGCATGTTTCTCCTGTATTTGTACTGAATTAATTTGATGTTCCTCCCAGTTGTTCTCAGTGGCAGGGAGAAGTGTTGTTTCTCCCTCAGTAAACTGAGGGAACATATACAAATATAAAGACTGTCTTTTGTCTGGAGTTCTGCAAGTGTAGAATGGGATTTACCACTAAGGAGGTAAATGCTGATATACCTTGGTAAGTGATCAAGGTTTAAAATTTTACTGCATTTGTTGCTTGGAATCTGTCCCAGCCAGATTGGCAGGAACTGTCTGATGTTTTGGACATTTTGGCTCACGATTTCATTGTTTTTATAAGAATTCAAGGCTTTGGGTGCAGTCTCTCTTTCCAGCTCTCTTTCTGTTGCACATAGTATTTATAGGTTTTATTTTTATTTATTTTTAAGTTTCTGCATATTTGAAGTTGTAGGGAGCTTGGAAGTATGAGGTGTAGGCTGTAGGAACTCTTTAGAAACAAAATGTTTTAGTAGGTGCCTGTTTATTTATCCAGTACTCTGGATTTTATTGTTCTGGTTCTTGGAAAATGTACTGAGGTTCAAATTTTTTCTTTTGCTTTCTTGTTATGGAAAGTTGTCTGCAGGCTTTGAAGTAACATCAGACATTATGTATAGTTTAAAAGTATTACATATTTGTTAAAATTCCAAATAGATCAACCTTTGATCTTTATGTGTAACTTGGTAAATCCTTTTTCTGCAGTGCTCATTTGAATTTCTGTCTCTGCTTTTAGTCTTCATCCTGCACAATACAGGTTCTCAGTATAAGACAGAGGTTACTAGGTTGTCTTCTGCAGCAGCCTCCCCAGTGGATTAATATTTTTTTTCCATAACTGGTGTTTGTAGTTTTTCATCCTAACTGTGTAAATCACCTGGCAGAGTTGCTGAACATTTGTTTTTCCTCCTGAGAATGCTTTAAAAGTAAGCTAGAACTTGGATAGATTCTTAATGACTTTTGTTCATGAATTATTTAGAATTCACTCAAATTGTGTTAATCTTTCTATACCCTTAACAAAATATGTGTCATTTTAGAACATAATCTAAAATATTCTGCTTTCTTTATTTTTACAGGCTGGAGTGTAGCTCAAGTGTTGAGTGTATTTCTGAGAAACTAGTATGGGGTCATGTGTAATGTTCTGTTTGATGAAATCCTGGATGGCTGTTTCTTGTCTTTAATTAGTTTTGCTATTTTATTTCTGCTGCTGCACTTGAAATTGTCTGTACCAGGGGAGATTTAGGGAGATTCAGGGATGCCTTCATGGAAAGCGTTGTTAAATGCTGGAATGGACAACTTGGGGCAGTGATGGGGTCCCCGTCCCTGAAGGTGTTCAAGAAATGACTGGGTTTGACACTCAGTGCCCTGGTCTGATTGACAAGGTGGAGCTTTCCAAAGACTTTAGACTTGATGGTCTTGGATGCCTTTTCCAACCTTAATGACTTGGTGATTCTGTGAAACGAGGATGATAAAATTCTGTGTAGCATCATATGAAGTTATTCAACAAGTAGGGTTTGTTTGTGTCAGTTTACCTTTACAATGATTCTGCTGTAGTTTCCAGCAGAAAGAGGGCTGTCTGTGGAAAAAAGTCAACATGGTGCAAATTAAGTTGAATATGGAAAAAATTAATTGAAGACAGCTGATTTTATACAGCCTCAACATTGCATTAAAATGTAAATGTAGAGATTGACTTTTCAGAAGCCCTTTGCTATTGGTGTTTAATTAAAAATTACTTTTGATCTGAATTTTTCAGTTCATGAAATTTAATTGTGTACCAACCTAGCTAAAAGAAGGTACTCTTACATGTTGAGCTTTTGACCATGTGTTCCCCTAATGCAACCATAATTTTCTCTCTTATTCTGTTCATTTCTTAGTGCTTTAAAACAGTGCAAAGCTGGAATTTCTTCTTTTCATTAATTTTGTTCATCTTTTAGATAATTCAACATGCTGCTGTAGAAAGCTATTAATAATCCCTGGTGGATGATGTTTTGACTAAACCAGAGAATTAAACTACCGTGTTGTGAGAGAAACTGAAGCAAGCGGTCTTGAAACATTGGGAATTTAGGACAGCCTCTTGAACACACCTGTATCTCAAATGAATGCCAGTTCTCTCTCCTTGAGCTGCACCTCCTGAGCACTGATCCTACAAGGAATTGAATTCTAAAGGAGATGTTCTTTGTTACTCCACAGCTGATTTTGTCTAGCTGGTAACTTTTTCACTTAACTCGGTAGAGAGAAATAACTTCTTGTTATCAGTCAGACTCTACCACCTTGTCAATTATTAATTTTCTGGCAATTTCACACAAGAATGCACATTATCAGAAATAAATATCCAACTGTTCTGATTGGCTGATTATCCAAGAATCATGCAGAAATTTCTTGGTTTTAAGCCATTGATTGCTTCTTGCCCTTCCCCCACCCACCCTCCCGAGTAGCCTCAGCAGAATTTGGTAATTATAGCTGCCTTCAAAGATCTGGAAGTTCTCCAGGCTTTAGATGGTATTTCTTGCAGAAAGTACAGGTGAGAGTAATGGAATTGGCTGGTGTACTAGAGGCAGAGAAATAACTCTAGAAAATAAAACTTTTTTTTTCCTTCCTTTGCTTTCATATTCTTTTAGGAGATACAGGCTAACTGAGGTGTTGACTTGGTGGCCCTCAGAGATTGTACCTTTTTGCAGTGTGCAATCCATGCGTTTTTAAACTTTGTTTCACAAAAGCAAGCTTGTGATGACAGTTTTACTCAAGCTTTGTGTTTGAGGGCCTTAGCAGTGGCAAATGTGAGATGCATTACAGAGCAGGAGAAAGAGAACAAAGCTGAAGTTGGAATCCTGCTCTTTTACAGGAATAGCAAAGAATGCCAATGTCAGCAAGGTTCACTAAAATTTTGGGAAAGAAGCTGTGTAAAAAATGGGGTTAGATTTCTTTCCTCTATCAGAGAATTGAAAATCTAGGCAATAAGCTTTCACAGGGATAGCAGGATTCCCAGCTTGGAGAGAGTTATAGCAAAGGTTTCCTGAGGTCCTGATTCACAAAGCAAGAGAGAACAAATGTAGCTCTGAGAAACAGTGTGAGCATGAGTTGCTGCTGCAGTTTTGGGAGATGGAGCCTCTTAAGAGCGCATTGAGCTCTGTTTCACGTTTTCTGAGGATTTCTGCCCAGATTGCACTTGGTTTTCCATCACTGTTAGACTGAGTCCTATGCCTTTAACCAACTAAATTCACTTAAGTATTTTTGGTAGTGTTTTTCAAAGATAGATGAACTTTATTCTTGTTTTCTGGGAAAAAAAAAAGTTTTTGCTTTGATAAGAAACTTAATGTATCCTGTGGGGAACATAGTGGTCTTTGCAAGTAGATTTAAGGAAAAGGATGTTCTTGGTTTGTTAGTGATTGAAAATCTGTCTTGAAGCCATAACGTCATACTATGACTTTCTTCGTGTTCAGAATGAAATATCATAAAGATCACTAAATATACATTCTTGTCAGAAAACACAAGATGCCTGCTCTACAGTTCTTAAATTGGTTATCACATGTCTCTTCTAGAATTTTAAATAAACATTTGTTTCTCTATAACTTTGGGAGAACTGTAGGTAATATGGGGATTTTATCATGTGGAAATCTAGCACAGATGTTTGGTATTACTTTTTTTTAAACATAGTGACCACACATTATTTACCCTAAGTACCATTAAGTATTTTTTTATTATTGCTATTAAAAACTTGCCTAAGGCAAAGTCCCACTAAGTCTCTAGTGAAGTCAAATGTTAAAATTCCAGCAAGTATTTTATTATATATACATACACGTATATTACACATGCCCTCTCTGTACAACATACAATTTCACTAAAACAAATTCTGAGATCATATAGGATTTTATATACACATTTTAACTCTTATCTTGCATGTATTCTTAAAATAATGTTGTTGCTCATGGTTTAAAGTTACAGCTTTTTTGTATTTAGTAGAAAAGAAGAACAACACATCTTTATAATAATTTAAAGTGTACTTCTAAACTTTCAAGGGGCTTTTTAAAACTTTGCTCTATCTTTGAACTCAGCTTGGTCAAATAATGAAGGCTGCTGATAGGATTTGAACTGCCATCATGAATTAGTTATTGCATGTTTTTAAAGTTATTAATGGAGCAAAGTTCCTTCTTCCACTGTGAATAGAACAGATGCCTTGCAGACTTTTGGTGTTTACTGTAAATGTCTTACACTGGAGCCAGTAGTAATTTACTAAGGAAATGCTTTATCGACACCAAACGTTTCTTCCCTGAAGTTGGTTACACGGATTAACAACCATTCTAGGCTGAGCTTTTTTATTAGGTTCATTAGTACCTCTTTCCTTTTATTTCTCCTGCCTCAACTCAAAATATTAATCTTATTTGCTCTAAAGCCAATTGCTTTTTATCAAAATATCAATAGTAATATGTGTTTTTTAGGTGACCCCTTAAGTATACAGGAGGACTCTGCAGTGTTGGCAGTTGCTGGAGACATGAGAAAATAGACAGAACCTGATTATGCTCTAGAGAACAGTTGTTACTTCTAACATAGCCCATTCAGATTTTGCTATGCCCTGTGATATTCTTGCCAGGGTGCTTGGTTGCAATAGTTTTTATAAGTCCATGAAGAATTGGAAAACTTTGTTCATTTAGAAAACACTTTCTTTAAAAGCAAGATTGACCTCCATGACACCACCACCAGTAGTTTGGGATCTCATCTGTGAGAAAGCTGTCAGTTTGCAACTGCCATGTCTCATACTAACAACTAAAAAATTATTTTTTGTAAGAGGGAAAAACCAGATTCATAAATAAGCTGGATTTCTGCACCTTTCTATGTGTGGAAGTGATCAGTATTGGTCCTGCCAGGATTCCTGGAAAGTGCATCCTTTAGAAGGCAATCTGGAGACTGGCTTAAATTGCTGTAATTCAAATGTTGTCCCCAGACATAAAATACTGTCTTTGCAAGGCTCTTTGCTCAGTTCACACATTTACTACTTCCTGGTTGCATGTTAAAATTTTGGCGACAAGCCACAATGAAATAGAGAAAAATGATCAATTTTGGTTTCTTTCATATTCCCTGTTCTGTAAATGTGCTGCTACTCATTTCTGTGCCAATAACTTCATTTTTCTGTAATGTAATTAACTTTCTCTAGCTCCATCTTCCTTTTTTGTGAGAATGACTATAGCTCATGGAGGTGACTCACAGCTCTGAGATGTTAATGTGTTTTCTCAGAATCAGAATTTCCAGGGAAGGGGAGAGTTGGCCACCCTGGAATTCCAGTGTACACTTCTCTGATTTAGACCCTCTCTGTTAGCTGAGTTGAAATTGCTTTGTCTTAGGAAGCACTCAGCCTTTTACCTGGGCTGGAAATCCATGTGTTGTCACACGAGCTGGAGTTGCAGAAAACTGCAGCCGGCCAATCTCCTGCCAGAGTCTACATCTGTATATATGCTTATATATGTATGAGCACACTTCTTCCCTTGCAAGAATGCAAAGACTGAAAAGAAAATGTTTTTCATCTTTGAAAACAACCTCCTTCCTCCTCTACCCCCCAGTCTGCTAAAAAATAAGTTTTTAATTTACTAAATTTTTTCCTTGTAGAAGTCTTAAACTCTGTGTAAGAAAATGAGTTTTGCCTTGGTATGTGCTGGCTTATTTTAGGAATGAAAGTGGAAGTTTTATTGTAGGTAGTAGAACACAGCTAATAATGTGAACCCTTTCTAAAGTTTCACCTAAAACTCAGCTTAATGAAGGAAAAGTATAATGTTAGATTAAACTGTTTAACAAAACAGTCTTTCTGATTTAGTGAATAGATGATAATATCTTAATTTTGTAGATGTAGTTAATGGCTTGTGAGGCAATCCTGATAATAGGAAAATTTTTTTGGTTGTTAACAGTTTGAGGCTGGTATTCCAACATGATTATAAGGCTGTCAATATATTTATGCACAAAATAAAATTTGATAATGGCTATTAACATATTTCATCTCCCTATAAATATTTGGCTAAAATATTGTGAATAATAATGCTCTGAAAGACATATCTGCCAAAAATGTGGATATGTTTGAAAGAACTGAGGACAAAATTCTGTGGGGTTTTTTTTTGAGTCAGATGAGGTCAGTGGGATTGACTGATTTAAGGGGAATAGGATTAGATTTGAGAGAATAAATGAATCCAGACTTGGTTACTGGTAGGCTCCATTTGTTGGAAGGAAGTTGTTTGCTGTAGCTTTTCTGTAGGTGGAACGAATGTCTTCACCTGCTTGGTTTATTTCCATACATCAGCACATCATCTTTTCCCTGAAACATAACCCTTTAAAAAACAAAACAACCCACGTGTTTTAGAGCCATTTGTGTCTAATGAGTGTATTTAGGATAGCTACTGGCTCTGTGTGTCCTTCATTGCCCTGCTTTTTATGGAATTCACTTGAATGTATTCTTTCTAAATATACAATTTGTGTTCTTTCCTAGAGACCGGTGATAATGGAAGATTTTTGATGTAGTCTAAGTTCCACTGATAGTAATTAAAAAAAAAGAAAAATAATGTAATAATTGTTAGAGTGATGCTTAGTCAGCTGATGGCTGTACTTGGTAACTGCAAACAGATTCTTAGTGGTGCTCCACTGGCTGCTGTATGCTCCATTAACAAAGTTCTGATGCTGTTATTGCTCTGCAATGGTGTCTCGTTCCTAATTGCATTCAGACCAGTATTTTTTGGGAAAAAAATTCTAAATGAGGCTAATAAAGGGCCATTTATTAAAGGGAATGAGCTGCACACACCTTTCTCCTTAAAGTATGCATGTGGAGAATGCATTATTTTCATTTTCTAATAGATAATTAACATCTAGTTATCTATTTTTATAGTCACACTGCTTTAATTGATTTTGACTCTTACATATTTAATTTCCCTGAATATAAATTTATTCATAAAAGTACATAGACCTTAGATTTTAGATTTGTCACAATGAATACATGCTAAAATATGTGGTTTTATTTTATTTTGCTCATTATTTGACTCAAAACTAAACATGGGAAAAGTATTTCTTTAATGTATAATCTTTAGAAGGATAACTTTGGGAATTTCTCAGTTCATAAGATCCTTTGAGCAAGTTCCTGCAAATACTGACTTAATTAAATTTCTACTTTTTCATTATCTGCTGGATTTTTGCAAGGTTTATTATCTAGAGCAGTGGTCTTTAGATGCTGAGCAAGACACAGTGCATTGGTTACTACGTATTTGAAAGTATAGGGAAAAAATGAGGCTCTAAATAATTCCTAAAAATCAGCCAGTAGCTAACTGGAAGATTTGCATCCTTCACATAGAGCATGAAGGCACTAGATGGCTCTCTTGAACGAGGATTGTGTTTCAGCCTTGTTTTCACAGACTATCTCACCCTATTTGTTATTTTTTCATTGCTCATTTTAGAGTGGGAGTCAATGCAAAGACAATTCCACACAGATTTTATTTGAGTCTGTGATCTGAATGCTGTTTAGAACAGCTAAGTCTGAGAACCAGAGCAAGGGGACTGAAAAGGGTAGTGCAGCTTTCTACAGAAAATCAGGAATGCAGCCTGAAGAGATTGGTGGAATTCGGTCCCACTGTGTTAGTCAAGGATTGTCATTTGATTTACAAAAGTTAAAGAGCAAACTAAGGAGTCATTTTCCTCTTTGAATGAGTTGGAGTTTCACCACATCGGCTCTGATACTGCAACACATCTGCAAGCACATTGGAGCAGCAGCAGTGCTCATTTCAGGTGTTGGCAGGTTTGGAGCAGTGCTGAATTAAACCACAGCCCCTCTCAGCTTGGGGCACCTGTGGGACACTGGGCGCTCCCATGGCTCCAGCATTTCTTCTTTCAATATCTGAAGGAAGAAGCTGCCATTCAAAAGAGCAGTGTTTTCATGGAGAAAGCACATTTCTCTGCTACATCTTAATCATAGGTAGTGTCATCGCTGATGAAGTTTTCTGTCCCCCAACTATGACTAATTAAGCTTGCTGCTATTTGCTGTCTCAGAAGTGATTGTGCAGGTGCCAAATAGATGAGAACACCCAATATACTATCTGCTCAACTGTCTTTGCTGTCATCTATTAAACAGTCACAGTATCCTTGGAGAGTTACCACTCTGATAATTCCATAAGATGTAGCATTCATTCTCTCTCTCTTTTTAAAAAAAATATTTGAAAATTTTAAATTTTTTTGTACCTCAAATGAAGGATGCTTGTGCGGGTTTTCATAGCTTGAACAACATAATGATGAACAAATATGTGCTAGACAATTTTTCTGATTTTGTAGTGCCTTTACACGTATATGCCACAACTTTTTTCCATTGTAGAGCTTTCTCACAAAGAAGTAGAATTTAAATTTTGTTTAAAAATATACCATTGTATAACAGGAGGAAGGATTTTTATTGTTATTCCAGATACATTGATGCAGATGCATTGTTATCCCAACAAAAATGTCGATCTGTTTCAGAGCCTTGGTGGACTGAACACCTGCATGTTTGAGCCAGAACAATCAGTTTGTTCTCACTTGTTCCTGATCTGCCTGGAGAGAGTAATTTTCAGCTCTCAACTTGCAGATGGCATATTTTCACATAGGAGGACATGTGGCAGAGAAAAGATTTTCTGCTGATAATAAGTTTCAGAAACCATTATCAAAATAATGTTACCTTTCAGCCTCTCAACAGTATTGTGAGTGTTTACAGAGGTCTTGGCAGAGCTTCCTCCCCATCTGCACCATTGAGGCACAGCATGATTTGCCAGAAACAGGAATTCTTACCAAGAGATTGGGAACAGACAAGCATAGGCCCCAAGGAAAAAAGTTCATTTTTAACACCAACTCAGATAATAGAATTTATCAAAACAATAGTGGGCTTCAGGATGGTAAGATGGAGCTTCTGGAAGGATTCCAAACTGAGGCTACTTTGATCATTTGTTTCTGCTGTGTCCTTCAGCAGGAGGGGTTTATTGCCTCTATCACATGTATCTGGAAGCCAGGTGCCACATCCAAAATTTTTCTTTAATTTATTAACCATTTTTTTCTGAATGGCTTGCTTTCCAGCATTCTAAAAAATAATGGTTTAAACATCCAGAAAACCTGAGTGTTTTTTGTGTCTGATAGAAAAAATCGCATTAGAAATTTTTATAAGAGCTTCCCTTTTATTTTTTGAAAATAAACAAATTATGAGTGCATTATTAGCAGGCTGAATATTCCCAATATATGAATTTATGGTTGTTGAACTTCACAAGCATATTTTATTCAGTTTTGTGGAGCTTCAGATCTAATGTCAAATGTGTTTGAATATTGCTTATAATCCTTTCCTTCTAGAATCATGGAGCAGAGTGACAGAGATGAACTCTGTAAATGAGGGAAAGCGTAGGCTGTAAAATTACAAATGCTGCTGAGCAGGGTTTGAAACTGGTATATGTATCATGATATTGTGATATTTGTGAAATGCTTACTAGTTATTTACAAAATGCTGACACTTTGAGCAGAAACTCTCCTGGGAAGAGGAGGAAAAGAGCTGGCTTAACATATTTAGCTTGCCAGCTGTAAGAGTTATGCACTTTTTTTGGATAGATACTTACTACAGGAAAGTAAAATTTAGGCAATTTACAGCATGAATGAATTTATGGAGAAAGCTTGTTTTGTCAGATTGAAATAGGTTTTATACATGATTTGAACAATTGCATTTGCCATTATGACAGCTAAATGTATTTGACTGTGTTCTGCCCAGGTCACAATTATGTGTTGCAGACTTGGCAGTCATTGGTGCTCCTGGTCTTTCCCTGGACTGCTGCAATTTGAGGTTGCAGCAACTCACAGCTTATGAAAGAGCTGCAAGAATTCTCTTTCCACGAGAACGTCCTCCCCTTCTTTTTCAGAGCTGAGTTAAATATTCCAGATCTAATGTTTGGAAGTTTTGTCTACCATCCCTTTTCCATTTCACTTTGAAGGAGGAATTCAGCAATAACGGTATCAGCCCAGTATCAGGCTGAAACAATTGAGACTATTCCGTGGTACTTTTGTCTCACTTTGGTGTTTACTGTGTTTCATCATCGGGTGATTGTGATGAAGCCATACTCAGAATTTTTGCCCAAGACAAGTTTCAGAATTAAACATTTAATCAGGTTATATGCTAATTGGTATTTCTTTTGGGGCAACTTTTTGTTTGAAGGTTTGGAGCCCTTCTTCCCTGAACTGTTAGTCCTAAGGGCAGCTTAAAAATGCTAATGTCTCTGTGAACACCCTCTGAATTACTGTTAAGTATCTGTCTCTGAATCTAATCAGCAGTTTTCTTTCCTGAAGTGTTACATAGTGCTTGGGATTCACTGAGAGGGAAACACCAGGACAAGCAACTTGGAAGAAGTAAGGTTTACCAGCTTGTCTGTCCTCTGGATTTCTTTGGGATGTTTTGACCCTTTCTGTATTCAACTTCACACCCTTCTGCACTCTCATCTGTACCTGGGGCCCAAAGATCAGCAGCAGTCGTGCCTTGTTCTTCCCTCTGTCATGCTGGGAGTGCAGCCCTGCTGCAGGTGCAGAGTGAGGTGCAGCTGTTCCCCAGCGCTGTTCCAGGTGTGTGCAGCACAGCAGTGACTCGGTGTGGCTGCCTGCCTCTCACACCTGCCTGGTGCACAGCTTGGGCTTCGCTTGTTTCCCAACCTCCTGCTAAAGCAATTGCTTGGGAGTGACAACTGCACCTAGATAAACACAAACAGCATGAACACAAAATCCATGTCGATGTACACACTCTGAATCTTTATTTTCCAAGTGCATTTCCTGGCTGCAGGAATATAGTATTCCATGTAAGTAATATACCATATATAGCATCTTGTATAAAGTAATTTTTGTGGTATTAATGAATCCGTAAAAATGTTTTAGGGGATGATTTATATTAGTTCTTCTGCATGATGGAAATACTATGTGAAGCGTCTCATGAAAAAGATGAGACAAGACAGACAAATATTCTTTTAAAGATCTTTTAGACGAGTATTTTATTTTTTCTCCTGTGTAAATTTGAACTTGCTTACTAAAGTGCTTACTTACTTGCATCCTAAAGTGCTCTAATAAATCTGAGACAGTGATAATACCAATGCTTCTGTCATGAACGTTTTCAAATGCAAAAGTAACTTTTCTTTAGTGTCACAATAAAATTTATATAAATGTTAGAAAGAAGAAAATGGTGAAGTTTTGAGTGTAGGAATGTAATTCGCTGTAGAACACCTATTTTGTTTTCAGAAATAAAATTGCACTAATTCTGTCTTTTGCATGCCTTCAGAGCTCTGGTTATCTAAACTGTACTTTCCAGCATTTCAGATTTGAAGCACTATACATCATGATTCTTGGTGTTAAAATAAATTTTAAAAACTGACACTTCTTGTGAAGGAGAGGCAGTGCATACAGTGAGCATGTTGTAACTGTGGAGCCTTTCCGATCACCTGGCAGTTATAGAGATGTACTTCAGAAAATAGTTTTTTTCAATGCTTTCTTGAGTGAACAGCCTATCAAAAGGTTGCTAGGAAAAGGAAATATATTTAAAAGCATTCATTGTATTCTCAGCTGTGTTAAACCAGTATATTAAGAGTGGATTTATGCACTCTGGTACCTGAACAAAGTAATTTGTATTGGGATTGTTCAATGTGATGACAGAACTGGAAGTCATTATTACATTACACTTGTATTTCTTGTTGCTGGCAAGTTCCTGAAGGACATGAGATTTTAGATGTTGTCACACTGAGACAGAGTCTCACCCAACCTGGAAACCAGCAAGATAAAAAAGCAGGAAATGACCTGTAAAGAACAAAGTTCTTTGGGATTTTTCAGGGACTGGTTGGGGATTTCTTGAAAAGGAACTGAAGTAATGATTGATCGTGGAGGAAGGAGGGAAAATAATGAGGTGTCGTTAATTTTTCATAATTGTCAACACTACAGGTGATAACTGGAAGCAATGTATTGCTTTGTCTTGAAAGCACATGTCAAAAGCTGTTTTAGATGTCATTGTACCATAACAGCTGAGCCAAAATGTAGTGTGCTTATACAGGAATCTGTTAATCTTGCCTAATTTAATGCACTGAGAAATCACATCTAACTTTTTTGTTTGTTTTCTAAGTTTGGGTTAAATGAGCAAGCAATTCTTTGACTTCTTAGAGAAAGCCTGTCTTGCTTCAAGTGTTAAGATAAAATAGCACTGAATTAAAAGATGGTTTTAAACTGTTTTTTAGTAGCTCATGGACTGTTACAGTATGGACTGTGATTTATTTATTTATTTTTTAGTGGGCCATCTGTTCATTGCTAAATAGCAAGAAAATAGGAAAGGCAAAAATATCAGAAAGTAACAGAAAAGTCTTATACTGCAGCTTGGTGGGTGGCATGTGAAAAATACAATTTCTTCACTGACTTTAAGACTGTGTACATTATCATAGCAGCAGCAGAATAGTTTTGGAGCTAAGGAGTTTAGTACTAAGGATATTTTGGGGGATTTATATTAGGTGGGGTTTTTTAATCTCTGCCCTTTTTGATATAAAGATCAAAACTAAAAGTCTGTGAGATGTTTAAGACATATTGTGTTAGAGATAATGATGGTTTTACAGAACTGTTTCTACAGGCCATTAGGCTGTAGTGTTGCTCTTTCATAATTCCCATTACCACAGTGCATTGTTTAGTTCATGCACACCATGTTTAGGCAATAAACAAAAATCCAGAGCATGTGGAAAGTTCATTTTCTAGAGGTTTTGGAAAAATCTAATTATATGAGATAATGTGTTACGGTAATGCAAAAGCCTCAGTATAAAATACATTCACTTGTAACCTGAGCGGTGCCCAGATTGCTTTCTGTTAAATGTTCTCTGTTGGAAATTACTGGCATTAAAATCTCAGGGTTTTTTTTTCTCATCCTTTGAACAACTGTTTTTATGAATTTGCTTAAAGTCTTGACAAAATCTAATTTCATAACTTAGAATATTTAAGATGTTTTGTTTTCATGTAATATCACCAGAGAAGTGGTCTGAGAAGTAGCAGTGAGATGTACCTGCTCCAGATTTTGCTTGGCTTCTTTGAATAGGTTCTGCTGGTATTTTAAGATACTTGGAACTTAATAGGATATGGTCTTAATTTCTTTTTGGTTGAAGGACACTGAGCAAAATTTGAGAAATAAATTTTAGAAAATAATGCCTACAGTTCCTTCCACTGTTGCAAGTACGTTTTCATGTAAATGTTTTATTCTGAGTACCTATACGTAAAAATTACAGTCACATCTTTGAGACTTACTTTTGAGATATCCCACCTTTCAGCTATGAGACTATTCAGATCGTTTGGTTTAGATTTGGGTTTCTCTCTCTAGCTATTGCTGCTGTGTCTCAGTAGTTCTTGCTGTGTTCTTTAGCAAAGTCTCTTCTCACTCAGCCTGGATAGCTCTGGTCTACTGTCACCTCAAATTTAATGACCTTGTAGAGATAATCTAATAATCAAGGTACAGAGTCCATTTTGTCTTACCTGGTATTTATTATTGCCAATAAAGTAAACTTTGACAATTCAGATGGGTATAGGTAAATAATGATTAACAGCCAAATATGGATATAAACATCGGTGTTTGGATGTTGGCAATTGAGCATGACCATGTTTAAACACTGTGCCTAGAATATTTGGTTTACAAGTTTTGGAAACCCATATGACTATCAGGAAGTCATTACCTCGTGAGTAAGGCTGTTGAGTAATCTAAGGTAAAAATAATTGATATGAGTCTTAATTATTGAAAAAACCCCAGCCCAAACCAACACAACAGTCAACCCCCTGAGGAATGCATAAGCAAAACAGCAATGTGTGAAAAACTCAGAAGTATTGTTTATTGTGAATAAACAGATTACTTGTTTACAACCAGAAAAGTTGTGATAATTGAGTTGAATTTCCAAGAACTGTTTTTAAAAGCTGTTCTAACAGAAATTTGATAGCATTAATATGCTCAAGAAAAGAGAGAAGGATATTGAGATTTAGTTCCTTTTCCTACAGATAAGTAAGAGAACCAACAAGTGACATTTTGAACCATATTCAGGTCTGACTCCTGAGCAACAAAACCCTCAATAACTTGACCATTTCTCATTTTGTGAACCAGTCATTAATTAATTCAGAAGAACCCCATAAAATGGCACTTATTCTGTATATGGGGATTGTCCTGTATGCATACATTTGCAGATGAGGAGAAGATCAGGGTGTAGCAGAAGAACTAAAGGGGGGCCCTCAGAGTGGCCCATTCTTCCCGGTGAACCACAGAAGTCCTACCAGCCTTTCTGTGGTAAGTTTGCACCAGTGAATGAATTATTTGTCAGTCACACTCATATTTATGTTTGTGATCACAGAGCTAACAATTTGTGCATGTATCTGGGAATATTTTTCTTTTTTTATTTTTCATTTAAATTTACTTTATCATTATATTTTATTTTCTCAGTTTACTTTTTTTTTTGTTTTAAGGGGTTGGATAATGATATGAGTTACAGATCAATTTAGGGTTCTTTTTCTGTTTTCTTGTCTTCCAGATTCTTAACATGTGGTAGGAAATGCATTGCATAGGAGGAAGGTCAGAAAAAGGAATTCATGATCCCAACTTGAAAGACTAAATGGAGGCAGGTAATGATGCAGTTCCTTGGCTTGTAATTCTGGCCATTTGATATGAGGCCTGTGTAGTAGCTGCTTCTTAGAATGCTACATGGTAGATATTAATGAAGTACAGAATCACAATCATTTTACCGAATTGCTCTGTAAAATGAACAAAATTAAATTATCATTGTACCTTTCTTTCTCTTAGGTCACCCTGTGATGAGCTCACCCTGTGTGCCATCGTTTTTCTCCCAGAAAACACGAAAAATAAGAGGATTAGAAGAAGCCTGTGAAAAGAAGGATTAAATTGCACTCATTTTTTCCTACAAAAATGTCCTTATGTTGTAAACTGTTCTAAAGAAAATGCTGTCATCCAAATGCAATAAGACAAAGAACTTTCAATAAAAGTATATGAAACGTAGTTATTTTAAAGTATGTTTTTATTAAAATTACAAAGAAACTGTGTTAGTTTTTTTATAGAATAATACACTTCCAAAACTGTATTTACAGAGATATGGGTGGTGTAGGACTTGAGCAGTGAAAGAGACAAGTGCAAGTAAGAGATCTAACGTAGAATGATGCCTTATTGTTGACATGTTTGCTACTAAATGAAAATGTAACATCCATTTCATTTTTATTGCCTCTAAACACATTAAGATCCTTATATTCATGGTTATACTTAACAGGCTTGCACATGATTTAGTGTGCAGTGACTTTGCTGCAGTGATGTCACTGACTGCAATTACACTTGTGCTGATGTAAATAAGGAGAGAGTCAAACCATTGGTTCACAGAGACCTGCTGAGAGCCAGAGTTCAGCCCTGAAATCCAGCCTTCTGAAAAAAGGCACAGAGCAATATCCAGATAGAAAATGAATAATGCCTGTGAAGGGAGCCTTTGGCATGCTGAGGTACTGACTGTGGACCTGTTCCTGAAGATATTGCTCTTAGGTAGGAGTTGATGCCAAGAATTTTTGACGTTTGTGGGATAAGTCCATCAATTGGCAGGATATGTGAAGAAGTGATTTTGAAAATGGAGGCTGTGTGGTAAGATATAGGGGCCTAGAAAATCTGCCTGACTCTATTGTGAGAGTCCATAGAGAGCTGTAAATAACCAGATAGTATTTAACCAAGAAGTAATGCAGTAAGTAAACTATGGAATAAATTGTTTCTGTAATATGTCAACAGAGTTATGTAGTTGGCAATTTTCCACCAGCTAACCTTTTTCTCTAGGTTTCTGTTCTTATTCCACGCAGTTTCTCTCTTCTCTGTGCAGTTAACCTACCTCTTACGGTTTTTAACCCTTAAATTATCTGGAACTCTTTGTTTTGAATTATCTTGTGCCAAAATGTCTTTTTTATAAGCCTTTTTATCTGATGCCAGTAGAGCTTGGGTAATGGTTATTATCAGCCTACTGCTATATTTAAATTAAGGTAAATCTGCCAATTTATAGACTTACTGGGTAATTTAGCAGATTTTTTTTATCATTTAGTGGCAATTTGGTACATTGGTACTTGTTGAGAGCTTCTAAATGTAGCTTAAGCAGTGAATTGAAACTATGGAATGTGTGTGAATGGCATTTCTATCTAGACTGAAGATTTGGGATGTTCAGTGAGTCCTGTGTGCTTTAACCAGTGTCAGATTCAAACTCCCTGGTGATTTACAGAAGGCCTAGATCAAATTCCTCACAGGGATGTTTGGGAAGGCATAGAAGACAAACTGCCACATTTGAAAGAATTGTTAGGACTGACCTTGTCTAAGGCGATAAAAACTTTGAGAAAGAAATATGAAATAAATGTGAAATCAAACATTTCAGGTGGTACTGAGGTTAAGAGTTGTTGCTCTGTAGTGTGAAGGGAGAGTGGAAAGAAAAGAATAGTCAGTATGAGTTACAGAATCTCTAAAGAGAAGTGTCAGCATTTAGAGATGCCTAACTCCTAACAGAAGTATCAGAAGAAAAGTGTAAAATTGATGGATGGGTGAACCATAAATATATTTAAGTGAGGGGAAATAGCTCATTGCAGCCTCAGTGCACAGAAATTTTCTGTTAGCTTGATAATCACTGAGTTAACAGCATTAACATTGATGTTCTAATAACTAGACTTAAGACTAAATGATAAAAGAAAATTATTCCATACCTAAAATATAGTAGTCTTTAAGGTGGAGACTTGGCAAGGAACTGTTGAGTGAAATTTTGTACTTTTCACTTATTTAGCACTTTTTGCTCAGCTATTTCTGAATAATATACATTATTAATATATCTGTGGGATGTTTTTTGAAATGTATGGAAAAGACAGGAAAAGGTTGGTTCTCCTTTGTTATGCACATCACAATCCATGTGTCAGCACACAGACTAAAGTTTTCTATTATGAGTTTTAGGTCATAGAATATTCTGAAAAGAATTCATTTGGTATGCACTTACCTGCAAGTTTTCATTATGCTAATTTTGTCAACAGTATACAGACTGTGAAGTCTTAGTGCATTTATTAAGTGCTAAATAGAGATCAAGATTTTTTTAGATTGGCTTTTCTCATTATGGCTAAGGATTCTTTAGCAACATTCTGTGTTTTTTAAAGAGAATTGTGCTTTAGAAGTGAAACTCTACAAATCAAATCTCCATAGTAACACTAGATTCTTCTGCCAACCCGTGCTGTTGCAAATTTCCTTGTCAAACTAGAGGTAGTTTTACAGTTTTATAAAACCATTCTTTTTCATGTAGTTAGAATGGAGAAGTAAACCAACACTTTTATTGGTCATTTTGCTTGTATTATTGCATATCCTTTCTCATTTCTGTTACTGGTATTTTATGTTTTTGGCATTTGTAGAGGGCAAAAAGTGTTCTGAAGTGGAGTTTCAGCTTGTAGCTGTACTAGAGAACATGTTTAGTGTAAGACAAACCTTGAAGAAATGGCTTATTGCCTGCAATGACTTTAACAAGTCTTTTAGCATGTTGAGAATTCTGTTTCTATTTTACGTATCTCTGCTTACCAATGAGACTTTTGCCTGTTGTGGGGATCACAAGCTGTTTGAATCAAAATAGAATCAAAATAATTTCTCTAGTTCAGAAGTATTTTCATAGATAATGAGTTAGACTTGTTCATCCAACTGGTATAAATAAAAGGAATCTCTAGCCAAGAGCACTCCCCTGGGAAGCAGTGCAGCGTATCCCTGTGCTGCTCAAAGCTGAAGGGGGGAGCGCTGTGTGTGCTTTCCTGATCCTGGAAGGAGGCACCACTGTGGATTCCTAAAACTGTGGATCCTGATTGCTCCTGGCACATTAGGTGTCCCATGAGTTGTCTTTCCCTGTCCTGATGAGGAAACAGCTCTTGAGTGGGACTGCTGGGGCTGTGCAATCGTCAGAGTGGGTGGATGGGGTAGCTCTGTATGAAACACTGAACGTGTGCTCTGACCTTCCCTCCCGCCTTAAATGACAAGTAGATATAATGGATGATCAAAATGCTGTTGGAATAGCTTAGTGACAGGATGTATCTGCTGACGGATGGGAAATGTCTGTATTTTTATATGTAAAATTATTGTGCTTTTGGTCTTTTGATTAGTGGTGAGCTGAAGTTTTCAATGGAAATGGTAGTGATGTGCATAACTGTCCAGTAAGCAGAAAGGAAGAGACCGTGGGCTGAATAAACTGTTCTGGTTTCCTACAAAGAGTGGAAAGTTTGCCACTTTGATGATTCAAAATGACCATTTTGTGGAATAGCAACTGATATTGTGATATCTATATGCACCTGTATAAATTTCATACTTTGGTATACAGGTATGTGAAGGTCCATGTAGATGTCTATTTAATAATGCTGCTGATCAATATGTGCAAATCCTGCAAGGGAGGAGGAATTAATTTATAGACTTTTTTATTCTAGAAGTTCAAAACCACTTAAGTTGAAACTTTTGGCTGCTGTAACCTCTCTGCTTTTTATATATTCTTCAATTTATGAACCAGAGCTTGAAAGGGTTGATGGTGTCTTGTCTATGCTTCCATACTTGCTTAGACTGAGATAAATTAAGCTCTAATTTCAATGTACAAGGCAAAGAGAAATTATAAAAAAGAGAAAGCTCCTTCTTGAGTATGAATTGAGGTCCCTGCAGTACCTCTGGGCTGGTCATGATCATTACAGTGTCCTATGCTCCACATAAAAGAGAGGTGTTCTTCAGAAGGACAGTCTGGCTCAGAGAAGAAAACATTAAACAGTCTTCTTTATAAAGTTCTCCTGAAACAATGTATTACTCTGGAAAGCCTTGAGCTGACTCTGCCCCTCTTTTGAAACAAATATGACAAAAGGTATTTATAATAGCAGTAATTCCAAGTTGTTGAGTAAAAAAAAGATACAGAAATCAGATAATACATAGCATGAATTTTTTTTTTCTCAGTATATTAAGGCAGTTTTTTTTGTTGAAACTGTACCTGCTGTGTTCAGGCTTTCTGTGTAATAGTGACTCCAAAAGTTATCAAAACAAACCAAACCCTATAACTATACTGAGGTAAGTTTTGTGCCTAAAAAAAATGTAAAACATGGAAAACATAAATAACAGTGTTTTGTTATTGCTGCCACTTCTGTTTGGAACATGGTGGATTTTTAAAAATACATGTAATCATGCCTTCTGTACAGAATTTACATGCAGTTTTTCTCTATTTGCCAGTTTTCCAGTCTTAACCTATGTAATCATCATTACATGGATTCACAAAGTTTTGAAAATTCTCTTTTAAGATCTGTTTTTAATCACAACAAATAATACAAATTTTGGTCAAGATTATTGTCATTTACATCTCTGGAAAAAAGCTAAGCATTTGGATATATTTATAGTATCTCTGCATGCAGCATTTATTTTGAGTACTGATGCACAGGGAAGTAGTTTTTAAACTGTCCCTCAGCCCCTGGTCTATAGGTATTCATGGCAGCATGTAGATACAGGAAATGTGAAGTCTGAGCTATGTGAGGAAGTGGTGTCTTGCTCCTTGTGTTGCCCTGAGGTAAGGAAAAGGAATAAAATAAAGAATTTCTTTTCCCATTCTTAAAAGTTATCCGTGGTACAAAGTGTTGTTGTTCCTAAGAGGCAACATCAGACACTTTTCACTCTGCCATAATTTAAAAACAGATAAGGAACTGTTCTATGTTTTATGCAGTGATAAAATAGGTTTTTGTTGTGTTCTTTTTCTTTTTTTTTTCTGATCATATTTTCAGTTCATGTGTGGGTTTTTCTGTTCTGATAAAAATGGAAGAGGAAATTTGAACAGATGGATTTGAGTTACCAAGCAACACTTAGTTTCCCAGGCAATGGAAAAAAAGTCAGAGCAGGTGCTAAGTGGATTTTATTCCTTTTTCTTTTTTTTTAAATTATAGTGAGCTGATATATGAGCTTCACTTTAAGAGACTCTTGAAAAACTTCATAGAATATAACTAAATAATCAGTAAACTACCTGGGCAGGTTGTTTCCTATATGATTTGAAGAGTTCTTTTCTTGAGTTGTGGTACAACACAGTCTATGCATCAAGGCAGTTGTAGAGGACGTTGGTGTTGTTTCCTTCACTCCAATATTCTCATATACAATCAACTCTATTTTTCTGATTTTAATGTGTTCCTGTAATTTCAGAGTGAAATAAGTGTTCTACATTCTCAAATGTTTATACATTACCCCCACTTCTTCCCTCTTGAGAAAGACTGACTTGGTTGGCAAATCTCAACTGATAGGCAGAGCTGCATTGAATTGGTGGTGCCTTAAATTCAGTTTCTGGCAGATCCAAAAATAGGATTTTGTTTTAAAGGGCAATGCAAACTAATTTCTTCCTTTCTTTTTTTTTAGCGAGATTGTGGTGTGGTGAGCTCTTTTGACAAGCATAAAATTTTAGCTTTAGGTTTAAAAGCATGCTATTTACAAGTTGTGTTTTTTTTTTTTTTTTTAAAAACCAAACCAAAATGCCGACCCGCCAAAGCACTCAAATTGTGTGAAAGGCTATCTGTGTCTTATCTCTTTAGGGTACTGCTCTCATGTCCCTCTCTGTTGTACATTTGCATAACCTAACAGCTATATAGAACACTGGGAATGTAGGGATGACATTTCTAGGGGAGATAATGTTGTTAACTGAGAGCTTTGACATTCTGTTACATGATGATATGATAACTGTAATCTTTGTTAGAAAATAATATCTTAAGTTTTCATCCACCACTATCTGCACTTCTTTTCTGCAGCACTGCTCTGCACGCTCATCACCCAGCCCGTTCTGATACTGGGCATTGATCCCAGCCAGGTGCAGGACCTGGCCCTTGAGGGTTCCCAGGGGCACATGCCTGCAGCCTGTCACTGCCCCTCTCACCATCCCTTCCCAAACAACAGCCTGGTGCCATCTGTGAGTTTGCTGAGGCTGGGCTCAATCCCATTGATCGAGGTATTGGATAGTATTTATCTCAATATGGCCCTTGGATGCCACAAATATTGTCACAAAACTTAATTTGTGTTTTTAAAAAGCTTGATGTACCACAGAGCCAATAAACTTACACATTTGAAGTCTTATTAACTCTGATGTTTGCTGGCTTTGCTGATTAAGTTTAAATACTAAATAGCCTAAGCCAGCAGTAATTTTAAATGCATGTAAGTAAAACCCACCCATATTTAGAAAAGCACTTCCTGGAGAATTAGGGAACTGAAAATCAAACCCATAAGTTATTTTAGCTAGTGATTTCACCAAGTCCACATGAAGGGAAAAGAGACAGGAAAACATAGGCTAGAAAAGGTTATAACAAAAGAGTCTATCCATTAATAAGTCTGGGCATTAGTAGGTACAACTATGCTTTTCAAAATTAAAAAGTGCCATGCTAATAAATTTGAAGTATTACTGCAACATGGGGGTGGGCCAGCACTCCCCTGGGTTGGCTCAGGCTGTTTGCAGTGATTGATGTTTGCTCAATGTGAAGTTTATAAAAGGATTTCTACCAGAAAAGTGAACGCTTGTTTGAAGTTCTGTGCATGCTAACACCCGCTAACAGTTATGCAGTAACCTTAAGAACTCTGTGCAGCAAGTGTGTGAAATATGTAGTATTTCTGGCTTCGAGTTGTTGAGTGTGAGCCTGGCTTTGGCAGGGCTACTTTTCTGCCATTTGAAAACTAGGTTCTTAATTTAATAATTTAAATTGGTTTTGCATCTGCAGTCAGGCTGAAGAGGAGCACTGGGGCAGAGCAGAAATTAAACAACTATTACTGTGTTGTGCATAGGTTGGAAGGTGGGGAAAGCACTTAACAGGACATCACCCTTTGTCTTTTTGTTTTTCTAGGACAGAGCTCTTAGCTTTCAGCTTGTTTAAGGAAGCCATCAGGAGGTTAGCTGTGTGAGCATGGAAAGAACTGTTGGAAAACTGCTTTCCTCTATTTAGATGAAGTGGCTGTAGAAATACCACAAGCACTGTGTGTTGGCACTGCTGGTAACTTCCTATCTAGCAGTGCTGTCCGTGTTTAGATGGCTTTGGTTTTTTGTTATTTATGAAGAGTGGAGCTGGCACACAGCAACATCTCTACTGTGTGTTCTGGACCTTGGGATTGTATTTAGGAGTCTTTGCTGTGACTTTACTCTTTGAAGCGTTGCCTGTGTGCTTTTGATGGCAGGAGCAAGGGAAGTCTATTCTTAGTTACACCCTAAGGTGGAATTCCATTATTCCTCCATGGTTAGTGTTACACTTACTCTACACTTACTCTGGGATATTTCTTTCTTTTTCAGCCTTATTAAAAAGTTCTTTGTGCGCTCAAGCTTCTGAATGGGAGGGAAGTAGTGGAAATAAGTCTTTAAAATAATGGATTTGTTGGACAAGGATTTTTTTAAACTCTATGGATTACACAAAAGATTTGTAACAAGGATTTTGCATTTTAACAATTTGAAGATGTGATTTTAATAAAAGATAGTCTTCTAAAACAAGATCCCCACACCCAAAACCAAATAGCTAAAAATTCTGGTTTATAACTCCCAACGATGTTTCATTTATGTGTCCTACTTCAAATTAAGTGACTCTTTTTAGTGCACCTGAGTTACTAATAAATGACTATTTAAACATTTAGCTTTTTAAAAAAAGGCATATTTTTCCATGCAGTTTTAAAGCTTCATATGCACCTAAAAGAGAAAAATTTTTAGCCAAGATGTTTCTAGAGTGTATTTGCTTTGCAGAAGTGTAAGCAGCAGTTGGAACATCTGTTTACTGATTCTAATGGACTACACCCGAAAACAAATATATGGCCTTCCTTTACTGCAGACACTCAAGCATTTTGGTACGCCTTCTTAAAGAAAATGGTGAAAAGGGAGAAAATTGTTTATTGTCAAGGTTTCTTTTTCTGAAAATATGTGTAAAGCAATAACTCTTCCCTTTTTCTAAAATTGGGGAAGTAATTTTGGTAAGAGGACAAAAGATTAATGGTACTGTGCAAAACAGAAATGATCCCCTAGGAGTTTTATTCCTTCTACAAAGAAAAGAAATAAATTTTCAAGAATTCTGGTAAAAGTGGAGTTTCAGTAGCTCCTTTCAGAAAACACTCTGTGTGCTTTCAATTACAAACTAAATTGTCCCACATGCATTTCAAGCTCCATATACAAACCTTGTTTTCACTTGAAACTTTTTGTATGTGGTCTCTTGCCAGAGGACAAACTTCCAGTATGACAACGCATCTGGTTGCTTAAGGTGTTTTTGACATACAGGTCAAAGAAAAGCTGAATTTCTTAAATCTCAGATTATTTTTCCTCATAGTCTGTCCTTAGGTATGTTAGTAAAACTTCATAAGCCCCTCTTATATGCATGAGTTCAGGAATAAATGGAAGTCTGATAGTTGCAAAGAAATATTTTGGCTCGTGATTCAATGTGGGTTTTCAACTGGTGTAAAAACTTTTCCTTTCTCCCTCCTGCTCTTCTTTACATCTCCAAGTTTTAGAATGTAGGCCAGGGATGGTGTTAGACCCATTGTTCAAAAGTAGTACAGAGGCCACTGAGATAATTGCTGGACTTGTCTGTCATGATGTACTTCTGACCTTTGTTTTATAGTTTGGTGGTGGTCCCTGATTAATGTAGTTTCTTTCATATTCATCAAAATTCATATCTGTTTATTTAAAACAAAATACGGAGAGAGAATTAGGCATGCATCTGAGTATTTTGCTTAACTCTGAGAATTTAAAAACTTTTAGTGCCCCTAATTTACAAAGAAAAATCTCTGCAGAACTCTTGTAGCTATCAGCTCTTCATATTTCCTCTGATTTTTCATTTCATGTTCTTATAGACACATTTTCATTTCTTCAAGCTATAAAATTTGTTGGAATTTGACAAAACTTCTTTAACAGGTTCTCCCAGAGTTCAAATACCTACAATGGTGAATTTTTAAAAGAGAATTAATGGTAACACGGTTTTTAGAATCCTTTCCAATAAAAGGGGTGCTTTTTCCTGCACACTGGAGACAGACCTGGGAATTTTGTGTAGTCAGTTTATGGTTTCCAGAAAGACAAAGAGTTTGATCAGGATTTCTTAAATCTACTTTAATTTTAATTACTGTGAGGCTATTTTGGCTGGGGGTGGGTGTGAAGAGTTAGAAAGCAGCAGATAGGTCTGTATGTTAAGAAGGAATCAATTCCTGTATGTTCCATTTTTCTAGTATTCTGGTTCAATTGAATTTGATCAGTATTTCTAATGGTATTTTTGGCTAAAGAAACCCTACTGTTTAGACACTTCTGGTAAGTGCTGTGCTTTTATCTAAATGATTGGTTGAAATATTGAAATACTGCTGATCTAAATTTTAAAGTTCAGACAAGCTGATCCTGTAGAAGAACTATCAAGGCTTTCTTTTCCAGAGGAATGGAACCAGTGTGCTCGGAGGTGTTTGAGAGAACTAGCAGCTCTTATGCCATTGTCTGCTGTGATTTGCAGATTTGTACATTTTGTCTGTGAAGGCAAAAAGCTGCATTTCCTGACACAGTGGTTGCTCATGCCAGTTTTTATAATGCCTTCTTTAATAGTTTTTCTTTCTTCTTCCAATGCAGACACAGTTTCACACCATCTCTAAACTGCATATTTTTCTGTTTTTTAAATTTCCTTTCTAGCACTTTGTGTCATTTTTTAGGCAATTTTGTGCAAATAAATGTAAAACCTTGAGCTACATTGACAGTGTTGGTATCATTGAATGAGAACAACACAGTCACTGATGTCTTGGGAACATTAATAAACTACTTCAGAAACAGAGTAAAGAAAGATCAGTTTGCAGCACCTTGGCTTTCCTGCCGCCAAGGGATGAAGTGTCTTTTAATAAAGCTGGGATAAACCCACAGATTTATTTGGGTAACTAGTATAAATTTCAGATTATGCTAGGTAGTGAGGATTTTCAGCACCAGTGATTTATGACAAAATCTTGCTGTATCTTCTTATCAATTTCTGAATTAAAGGGTAGAATTCATATTTCACCAGTATTTTAAGATTATGTTTACAATCTGTCTCCCCTTTGGATTTGTTTTTTGTGTTTAAGTTAGCATTAAGATTGTGTGCTAAAGTTACTTCTGGGGCCAAGACAAGATGCTAACCTAATATTGTGAAAGGAGAAAGCAATGACCAAGTTTGGATTGAAGCTCATTTTAGTTTGAAAGCAAAGACTATTAAAGTAAATTTCATGTGAAGGAGACCTGATTACCTGCTAGTTTTGAGTGGGTGCATTAATCACCTTGACAACTAAGTATCATCAGGAAATACAAGGTGTGGGCATTTGGTTACACATTAGTTATAATTAATTTGCATGTGCAAAATGGTTGCTCAGAATCAGGTGTCATATAGAGGAGGTATAAAGAAAATCTAATTTTATAAATGATTGCATCTCTGAGATATTTTTAGTATAGGCTTTGATTGTTGCAGAAATGATGACACAAGAATTTTTTCATGGATATTAGAATCAAGAGTTCCCTTCAATACAGTTTAGGTTAAAATAAACTATCCCTAGTAAGTTTTTGATTTTTTTTTTTCCCCCACATTTTCTTATTTGTCTCCCTGGGCTTTTTATTAAAAGAATTGAAAACAAGAAATAGACATAATTCCAGAAATGATGTAATGGAAAAAAACCTGGTTTCATTAGGCTATGAGGACTTTCTGAAATCTCTAGAATATCTCTTGCTTAGCTGTTCAGGCAAATTTGAAAGCCTCCAGATGACCTCAGAGAGTAAAACAATCAGGGTAAGGCATCATGCACATAAAGTGTATCCTTAAATTAGTACCCCAAAAGTATATCCCTGAATCAGGCACCCCAAATGAAAAAACACATACATAGAACAACATAAATTCAAGAACTGAGCCTTGTGGGAGTCTCCAAACATTTGAATCTGATTGGAAGAAAACCCACACAAAATAATAAAGTGGGAGTCATTTTCTGATCTTCTCCAGAATCCTAAAGTCTGCTTCATTTTACCATCAGGGATAGAGAAGAAAAGCTTTTAAGTCAGCCAGCATCAGATTGATTCATAAAGCAAACAGGAAAAGCATTATGAGGCAAGGCTTCATGCTATGATAGACATCTCGGAGTACGCATCTTTGGCAGTCTATACATCTCTGGCTAAGGGGGTGGAAACTCTGGTTTGTCTCCCTGGGCAATGTGTGGAATCCTGTTTATATTCCAGCTCAGTTTATATGGCCCTGGGGAGCAAAGTCTGGTCTCAGAATTAGCTGTAATTTTTGCTGATCTGATAGTGGTATGACTGGCCAACTATTCTTTTGTGTAACTGTATGACAAATTCATTACGTACTCTTATTTTTTAAAACATTTGTGCAGTGAGGGTACTTGCTTCATCTAAGAAAAACAGCTGGTGGCAATTGAGTGATTCCTTGCATAGGTGATTTGCAGAGATTTCTTTCTTTTTGTAATATGGAGAGTTGCATTTAAATTACAAAAACCACAAGGAAAAAGGTCCAATCAGATATACAATTTCATAAATGCAGAAAGAATTTCATTAATGCCAAAGCATTTGAAAAATGCATAAAAGCAAAATTATAAGCTGTTATCTGTTAAAGGTAGTTTAAATATATGTATATGTACCTGCAGTATATTTAATGTAATAAAAAACTGTTCAGACTTAGTGTTGAGTATACTAATATGTCACTTGCAGTTATTTTAGTACATTAGGCTGCACATTTTTCAGTGTATTTTATAAAGATGTTTATTAGAAGTAGGCTTCACTTTAATAACCTACAGTAATTAGTCTTTGAGAGCAGTTGTTTCTCACAGTTATGAATAAGCCATATGTTTGTTGCTACATAGAAGAAGAAACTAATTGATAGTTTGTGATACAAAAAAATGACTTTTAAACTTGTGGGTTATAAGGGATGCAAGACCTTGGCTCCTTGGCCTAAAGGATAAACATTTTTTTCTTGGCTACAAGGTTAGTTCAGGAGTCTGTGAAGCACTGAAAGAGAAGGAACTAGGACATAAAGACCTCATGGATGGCACTCCATCTTTTAGAGCAGAAGGACTCCAAAGGAGCAGAAATGGGACAATATCTGTCCTGTTTCAGGTTTTTCTATTAATAAACTTCTCAGATGGTCTATGGGAAGGGAATAAGCATCACCAGATTCTCAAATAAAAGTGTTTTGTCACATCTTGACTACTTTTTTTCCAGGTAGTTATGTGAGTTTTTTATCAGGATGTGTCAAGATGCCACTCTGGTTTCATGCTGTCTTCATACTCCTGTGGGTTTTTTTTAATTATTGTTTTTATAAAGACCAGTATGGATTGGTACTGTTAACTTTGTCCTAACCAATGCAATCTATTTTTCTTTTGCCTGTGGATTAAGATGCATAAAAACCAGTAGGAAAATGTGAAAACTGAAATGTTAATGCTACTGTAGCGTGTGCTGCGTCAGCCCACTACATAATTATTATCCTTAAAATGTCAAATTTGAATATAATGTGTTTAAATTGCTTATTTCAGACAATAGAGGAAAAATTAGGAAGAAACCGCAGTAAAAAATTTAACACTTATCAGTGTTTGAAGCAGTAACAGAATTAAATAAAGTTTTGTTGTTTAAGCAGCAACAGCAGCGGTGTATCTGGACTAAGAAATTCCTTGCTGGGTTGTCACGCCTGCCGTTAATTATTGATAAGGGGTTTCAGAAATAGCGCATGTGCTGTCAGAGTTGGCTGTAACACAAGACAGGGAGTGCAGTGGTGGCAGAGGGGATACAGCCAGGGCAGCACCTGTAGCACTTGCAGTTACCTGCTTCTTGCCATCAGACTTTTATTTTGTTGCAATGAGTTCATGTGGGTGGTTAAAATAATGGAAAGATGAGTCGTCAAGCCTATTTCTATCGTGTCCCTCCACAGGAACTGCACAGAAGAACCCAACTTCAGCCTGAGCCAGCGAAGACGAAGGCTCTGCAGACAGTCATCGAGATGAAGGTATGGTCTTTGCATCTTTCCCTCTGTGTAATTTCTGCAGCATGAACTCGTGTGCTGGATATAGCTGGGATGGAGTTAGTTTTCCCCATAGCAACCTGTCTGGTCCTGTGTTTTGAAATTCAGACTGAAAACAGTGTTGGTAACATGCTGATGTTTAGCTGTTGTCCAACAGGGATTACACAGAGTCAAAGCTTTCCCCGTTTCTCACTCTGCTCCCACCGTGCAAGTAGGGAGAGGCTGGGAGGGAGCACAGTGAGGACAGCTGACCCAAATTCACCACAGGGATAATCCATACTGTCGTGTCACGCTCAGCCTCCACAAACTGAAGAGAGGGAGGACCTTCAGAGTCAGGCATTTGTGCTCCCAAATAATTCTAATGCCTGATGAGCTCTCCTGAAAACTGCCAGGCATCTTCCTGCCCATGGGAAGCAGTGCGTGAATTCCATGTGTTGCTTTGCTTGCATGCACAGCTTTGCCTTACGTATTATAGCAGCTTTATCTCAAACAATGGGTTTTCTCACTTCTCTCTGGTTCTCTCGCCCATCCCACTGAGGGGGAGTGAACAAGCAGCTGTGACAGCTGCCTAGCAAGTGTTGATTTATGACTTCTACTCATTAGTTACTGAATGCTTTCTTTACCATGTCAATTAATTTTGTTATGTAGCTAGGAGTAATTAGTACTTACTTCTCCTGGTCTGTTTTCTAAATAAAATTGATTAAAAGATCAAGTGTAGCATTGCTGAAAAAAGAGAACAGAATATTGCTTTTTAAAAAGACTAGGGTGTGTGTGTGGGAGATCCAAAGTACAAGGAATAAAATGGTTAATGTAAAATGTTTTCCTCCTCAAACCTTTAAACCAGTTCTTCTGTTGGTTGTTATTAGGCCATAATTTTACTGCCAACCTAAGGAAGATAGTACTTGCATCAGCAGGTATGACAAAATTTGATGAAACAGCTCTCTTAGTCCTGACTATAGTTTATTCTTTTTGTTATATAATATTACTAAAGTGTTGTGGCTTTCCCCTCCACAATAACAAGGAATAAAAATCATAATTTAAAAAGTGAAAACTGATATTTTTGCATAATCTGTGAGTCTGGATTGTTCATCTTTAAGAGAAATACCATGAGACTTGAGATAATTTGTGAGTTGGCAATGCTGCCTGAAATTCATTAATGATGGTCTTTCATTTCGTTCTTAAAAGGAAGTGCAAATTAAAGGCCTCATTTTACCAGTGACTTCTGTTGTGAGCAAATGAGTTCAGCATGTCTGAACATTGTGGTAAACACACAGTTAAAACAACAGCAGGACTTGAGCAATACAGTATCTGTCTTTCAATAGATAATAATTAGTTTGGATTATGTGGGTAGCAAAGAAGATACATTGATTACAGAATTCCATTTTTGGATATATATTTGCTTTGGACATTAGTTCAGAACTCTTTGTATGAAATCTATGATTTTACTCGCTACCCTAAGTAAATAGGAAAGTAAGATACTGGCTGAGAAACTTGGTTTTACTATTAATATTCAGAATTATAAATTTAAAAGTTCTGGGATACGAAAGCAATGTGTTAGAATAATGTATAATCTTTCATATGGGTTATATAACAATGTAAAGGACATGTTGAAGTTAATTTTCAGTTCTTCTTCCTGTACCAAAAGTGTGAAAAGATCAGGGATGGGGGGTACAGGACACAGGAGTGACACATGTGGTGACTGTCGCTGCTCCTGTCCCTGGAGACACTGAAATGTTTTCTGTTTGACTCCCAGGAGAGGTGGGTGGGCTGCAATATTCCACTTTTTAAAAATCAGATCTTTATAGTAGAGCTTCCATTTGTTGTGAGTGAGGCTACTGCAATCCTGTTGCTGGAGTCCTGATGCAAAGCTGCTTTTTGCCTCTGAGGCACGCAGTTCTTTCTGTCCCTATGAACACACACCCTTTGGGGCTGCCCCTGTCTAAAATAGGCCTAATATTGAAAAGAAAAAGGGACAAATATAAGATGTTGAAATCCACATGATTAAACAGCAGTTTTCATTACAAGTTCCAGATTTGGAATGTTTTCAAGTAAATTTAAATTGTCTTAATCCAGAGAGCATTTGTTTTGAAAAAATGTGGAACATTTGTTTTGAATGATCAAGCACTGGAGGAATTGTTTCCCTGCAATGCTGAGGGTGGAAGGAGGGAGAGGATAAGCTGTAATGTGGCAGTCTCAGGCCATCCACCCCCCCATGCAGGGACTCCAAGCAGTTTACATTTCTTTTCACCACACCCAGCCCCTCACCACTTTTTTTTTTGTCTGAGTGCCTTCCATGGCTCCCCCAGGCTCTGCCTGGATACAGCTTTCCCTCCTTCATAAATCCTTATATTCTCTGTGGTTTTCTTCTGTCCCTTGCCATTGCTGAATTCTTGCTGTCCCTTTTCCCAGTCTGTATTCCCTTTCATCCAGTCAAGGATACCCATTTCTCCTACTTATCTTTTCTTGTGTTTATTTGTCTCAGACATCTTCTGCACTATGTGTCTTGTCCTGTCATCTTCATTTCTCTCTAAAGCTTTGAAAGTAGTTACTTATTCTTACAGCAATTGCATTTCTGCATAATTGCTGCCTTGTTCACCAGTGTTTATCTCCTGTATATTCATGCAAAATAAAAAAAAGCAAACAAAAAAAGATGGAAAATTCACATCCTATGCCCTGACCTTGAAATAGGATAAATTTAGACTGGGAATATGAAGAAACAGAATTTTATGATGAATAAGGTGGGGCCCTGGCTCAGGTTGCTCAGAGAAGCTGTGGATGTCCTTTCCCTGAAGGTGTTCCTGACCAGATTGGATGGGACTTGGAGCAGCCTGGGATAGTGGAAGGTGTCCCTGCCCATGGCAGGGGGTTGGATTAAATGACCTTTAAATGCTGCTACCAACCCAGCCATTACATGTTGCTAAGGTCTAATTCTATCATCACTCAAACAGTGACAGTACTTGAGAGAGAAAATCAGAAATTGCCTGCAAATATGGTCTAGAACTCACCTTAAGGATAGGATATTGAAAGACATGTGGAGTCTAGCAACTATAAAGTCTTTATAAATGTAAGCTGTAAAGTAAAATGAAAATATTTGTGGTGTACCTTACTTGCAGAAAGAGCCATCTTTATGTATTGATCCTGCTGTGATATTTCAGGTATGGGTTTGGTTCTAGAGAAGTGTGTGTGTTTGCAGTGCAACATGCTCTATTGTTAAGATTGCATGAACTTTCACTTCCCTTATCTTCAAAGACAAACCTGAATATTCTCTGCATTAAATTGACAAGGTAGAAATTCATACAGTAAGGGTAATTGTGTATGGGCTGCTGAAAGTCCATGCACATAAGTGTGTTTAAATTCAAGCTTTATTAAATGTGAAGTTTCATATATTTCCTTCTGATTGCTTGTTGAATGCCTTACAAGCAAAATTTTGCAGACATAATTTAAATTTATCATGTATCTGAAATGATGAGGAGTAGCATTTCATTACTTTTCCTTTCAGAATAAGACAGCCTGGAATGCTGTATTATATAGGGTTGGACTTGTTGATCCTTGTGGGTCCCTTCCAACTCAGAATATTTTGTGATTCTGTGGTTATTTACAAATGCTTTCCCTTTTCCTGCCCCTCAGTTTTCAGGAAATGTACTATAGGAGTCTTGTAAGCACTGATATCATTCTTGAAACATCGTTGTGGAATCTCACTTGTTAGACTTCTTCCATTGTGAAATATTGTTTTCTTCAGCATCAGGACACACTGGTTTTTTTCACATTCCAAAAGAGGTAGGTTTCTGCTAGGTCCAGCCAGCAGAAACCTGAATAGCCCTAACCTCTCACAGAATATCTGCAACACTATTCTAATAAAGGAGATAAGGAAGAAGTATTGGTTACTGCTGGAAGGAGGGGATAGATTAGGAAGAGTGCCCTGATCTCTGTCACAAATCCTGCTACATAATCTTATGTCTTTTAACAGTTTTAGAGGGCCTGACTGAAAAAAATCTGAACAAATGCTGTATTGTTTTAGATGTTATTAGTACCATTTAATACTAAGCTACTTCCTAAAGATTGCAAAGGAATCTTTGTTGTGATTCAAGACAGACCTATGTATTTTTTTAGCATGTTGCTAATGGGGATAAATCTTAGAGGTTTGAAGAAAATATTGCATCTGTTTCCATTTCGGTTTCTGAAAGCTTGCTGGACCCTGTGCCCAACAAGACTGAAAGTTTTCCTGTTGAAATTTTCTGTGGGAAAATGCTGATTCAGCTGAATCAGGAGGTTTTATGGGAATGTGTCAGAACTTTTGGCAAATATAAAGCTACCTAACTTTCTGTGCATTCTGTAAGCCAGCCCAGCTCCCTTGGGGCACTACCACTGGGGGCTCTGGGCTCTGTTTTATTTTTGGCCTATGACATTTTTCACTTTCCAGTAGTTGTCCAGCCTCTATAGTTTCCTGGGCAAGCCAGCATGCCTTAGGGAACAGTACCTTTGAGTTTGACAAAACTTGTGGAATTTCTGGCTTCTGTTTCAATAAAAAGCTAATGTAGAATTTAGTGACAATTTTTCAAGACATAGGAAAATAGCTTTTACGCATCTCCAATAATAGTATGCAAAGATTGATTTAAAAAAACTTTTCCTTAGAGATTTCAATGTTATGATGAAGCAGAACTACAGAAAATGCTTCCACAAGTTATTTATTTCTCATAAAGCTTAAATTTTATTTTGTGATGTATAAACCTTCTAAAGAGTGTAGTAGGCTGTGCTAAAATTGTTTCTGCCACATTATATTTGCAAACACGTAAAATACAAAGGCAGTACAAAAAAGCAGACTCTTATAGATTTAGCTGGGCAGATTTGATGAAGACTATTCCCAGATGTCATGTCACAGCAGGTCATGTAAGTATTAATATATTTCATTGCAAAATCATTTCAAAGTGTAGTGAAGCTTAGGTTTTGCTTTTATCTTCAAAAATAGGATGAAAATATTTCTGAAATGAAGTCTAATGGAGCAGGCTGAATTTGTTTATAGTATCTGTGAGATCTACAATTATTTTTGTGTTGTGTTTAAGTCGGGAGAGCTTTTTAGAGTTCTGTGTCTTTTCCTGCAGTATTTTTCTTTCTGTGCAACTTCTTTAAATGATAACATTCAATGAGAATTCTTCTCTTTTTTCATTCTATATCAATGCTTCCTGTTTTAGAATTGAAATTAATTTTAAAATTAATTTTTGTTGGAATAAGAAAATAATGAAAAAACTTCTCTGAGTTTGAGATTTATTGTTGACTATAAAGATAAAAGCAAAAATGTTAGAGGAATGACAGTGGGCTATCTAAATGACATTGCTTAGTCCTTAGCTATCATTCTATATGGATTTATAAGAGTGGTCTTCAAAAATAATCTGAGATTGTTTTTCACTTCAGTACAAAAATTCAGATACTTTTTGGAACTTCATCCACATTCTTCTGTGTCTTAAAGTGCTACAGATGCCTAGCTTTGTTTTGGAGGAAGTTATTACAGGAGTTGGGGTCTTTGCTTGTTTTTAGGCAATCTAAAGAAAGCAACAAAAACAAAGTTGCATTAATTCATGCTTAGCTTGGCCCTGTTAAAGGATCAATTCCACTTGTATTTTTTCCCTAATTAGCTTTCTAACTTAATAACCTGGTCTTAGTGAATTAAGGTGGTTTTAGTGTGGGTTTTTAAAAAAATTAAATTTTAATTGAATTTTTTTTTTTATTGAATATTGATCTCAATGGTACAAGAACTTTATCCAGTCCCTAATATTTTATGGATGGTTGATCCTTTATTTTGTTGAACAGATTTCCTATTGAGTAATTCTGCAATGTTCTTTCAAACAGAAATTTGTGACAAGTTTGTGTAATCACTTTTGTAATCTTTCTAACTCTCACAAAAGGGACTTAGCCAATTCCCAAATGACTGGAAATAACAAAAAATTATCACTGTTTTCCAGTGTGGTGCTGGCACACATGGCAGCTGTTGGCCGGGATGTAGAAATTTTTCGTGGTTGTGGTTTTGTTTGTCTTGGGACTCACATTAAAAAGTGCTAAATCCCCTCCTAGTGATGTGGCTGGATTAGTCAAGGAGAAATATCTGAGGACACAACCTTTGTCTCTCCTGTGAGCAGGCAGAGCTCCAGAGAGACGGGCCCTGAGCCTCAGGCTGAGCACACAATGGCTCTGCCTTGGTGAGGCCTGGGCTGGGCTCCAGGCTGAGCTTGGTGTTTGAGGCCTTGGCAGAACAGCCAGGCCCAGGTGGTTACTGATGATAGCAAGGTTTGTTCTCATACATGTGTGGAAAAATAGGGCATCTGCTATTCTCCCTTCTTCTCTGTGTAGGAATTAATCGGAATTTTGACCAGAATGTATTCTCTACAGACTGTGCCAGTATGGTGAAAGAGATCTGGTCTGAATTCTGCATTTCTTTAAGCTAAAACGGATAGAATAATTTCTGGTTTATGTGGATTCTCTATTTGTACCATCTATTTTTGCTGTCTCATTATTTGATACTCACTCAAGTACAGATATGCTTCTTTTACTCTTTAATATGTCTCATATAATTTTCAATACTTTCTTTTTTTGTAACTAGGATACAAAAATAGCTTCACTTGAGCGCAATATAAGAGATCTGGAAGATGAAATACAGATGTTAAAGACAAATGGAGTTCTGAATACAGAGGACAGAGAAGAAGAAATCAAACAAATAGAAGTTTACAAGAGTCACTCAAAGTTCATGAAAAATAAGGTAGGATCTATTTATAAAAGAGATTAAGACTGTTTAAATAATGGAAAGAAAAGTTTTAATGTGACCATTTCCACTGCAAGAAGCTGCATGTCTCCTTTTGCTAAATCTCTACTGTATAATAATCAGTAGATGTGAAGGAGTGAAACATTTTGGATAAATGAAAATTATCTGATTTTAGCTTTTGATGTCGTTTTGCAATAAGGACTTTTGTTTCATAGGTGCTACCAAATTCTACTCTGCTTATATTTTCAAGACTAGCAATTTAATGACTTCAAATTACTGTACATAGACTATTAGGAGCTGCCCCAGGAAGGTAGTAAATATGAAGTGATGTGACACATTTCCTGGTTTCAAACTCACAAAATATTATTGCTTGTTCATTGTTTGAGGGTTTTTGCTACAGAAGAAATGAAAATGTTAGTGCCCATGTGGAATTAATCCTGATTTATTAAGAAAAAATAATGATCAAAGAACATATGTATTCTGTTGGACAAAAGTAGCTCTTAAGCTACTGAAAAATAACTAAAACTCCTAAAGTAGCATTGTCATCAGGAAAATTATTTTGCTAACCTAAACGTTATTAATTTCAAAGCAATTCAGTTTTAGTGACTTACAGCAAAACTCCCAATGGATGTCAAAAACCTGTTGATAGAAAAATAAGGTACAAAGCCTAGAACCTTAACACTCTCCTGATGTTTTTGTGAGGAAAAGCTTCAGTATATTTCTGTAGCACAGAAAGCAGATGAATGAGAAGAGTATTAAATATGCATTGTTTTGTCACAGCCTTCTGATCTTTGATAAATGCCATGTTCTGATGAAACTTTGTCTGTTTTCTTTCACTAGTCTTTTTCTTCCACTTAAAATTAAGATTTACAGCAGAAGATGTTATTTTTATCACTCATCTGAGAAAATTTCAAGGTGGAAAAGTATTTGTGGAGCTGTCAGCAAACAGATCTTGCTGTACCTGATCTGTTGAACCTGAGATCCTTGATAAATTCTGATAAACAGGGTTGATGGCAAAGAACAGTACAAAACTCTTCTGAGGTGCTTGAAGCTCTAAATAGTTTTAATTTATTCTTGAAGTATAACTTGTTTTCAGTCTGTTCTTGTTTTAAATAAATGGGAAGGTGTTAGATGAAGGCAAATATTGAACATTTATTTACATGAGTGGCAGAGAATGTTTGGAAGTGTTTCTTTTCTTAACTATTTTTAGTACTATTCACTCCTTTCAAATATATAGACTTTAATTATGACTTGCAGTTAAATAAAAGTTGTAAAAATTAGGAAGAAAACTTGCTCAGATTTTTTTTCTTGCCCACTTGATAAGGCCTCTCCTTGCTCAGTTTTTCAAGGGAGAAAACTTGTCATTACTCACATAATACAGAAGTTGTTAAAACAGATCTTAAAGTTCATAGGACCAAGAGATCTGCACCTTCAAATATCTTAATTGAGAATATAAATAAAACATATAGGATGATATGTACTTTTAATAAGAATATCTGCTCTGGAAGACTTTCTGCCCTTACTAGGATTCATCCTTTGGCTGTCAACCACATATTTAAATGAACACAGATGCTTTTTTTTTTGTTTTTTTGTTTTTTTTTGTTTTTTTTTCAGGTGTGAGTTTGCACTTGGCATTTAAGTAGTCCTTTGAGTATTAGAATCCTTATGCTATCCACTGGGTATGAAAATCTAGTGGATTAGTGCAATTTCAGCAAATTACCAGTAAGATGAGTTTCAAGTGTTGACAAAGCAGTAATAAGGTGCTCTGTGATTCAGGTCTGCATGTAAGAGCTTTCCTTACTAGATGGAGGAAGCATGCAAATTCTGGGAGATCCTCTAGGGGAAAAAAAACCAAAAGAGAAAGAACTACAGAATTTTATTTTTGTGTAGGTAGGCCTGGAAATTTAACAATCACTTGAAAACCAGACCTTTACTATCATAACTTGTAGAATCTACTGATAGACTTGTAGGGTCTGCTGTATGCAGGCACATGATGTGCATTGCTACTCCTTTTCTTAAATCCTTCACTTCAAAAAGCAAAGTCATTTGTTGCATCACAACAAATCCTATGATGTATTAATCAGCATAGTTTCATTTAATGGAATTACTTATTGAAAGATTTAGCCCATTAATTTTAATGTGCAAAATTCAGAGGAAAAGCTTTGATTTTTTCTCCCTTTGTTTTCTGGTTACTCTGCATAATGTCACATAAGAATTTGGTGTGAAAAAATAACAGAAGAACACCCATTATGGTTTTCTGGAAATGGAAAATTAATGGGTTCTAAAGAACTGAAATTACAGGAGGTGACAGAATTGTAAATTGAGAAGGAAGAAAAAGGAATTAGGGTTTCAGGAAAGGAGGTGAAGCAAGATCATATTGGGCAATGTTGAAAAAGTGGTGACAGGCAAATTACACACATGAAATATGTGAGATAGTGGGAAGGTCAGGGTCAGAGGACAAACTTGGAGGTTTTTGGTGCTACAACACTTACATCCAGACTTGTAGGTTATCTTCGTTTTAGTCCTTATAAAGTATAAAAATGTTTTGTTGTATTATATGAGATCATGAGGTTTCATTGAATCATGACAGTTGGTCTTCCACATCACTTCAGATACAGCAAAAAGGTTTGTATATCTGCTAGAGGCAAAAATCTATTTCATGTTCTCTTTAATTAGTTTTTTTACACTCTGAGATACTGCAGAACTTTAAAAAAGTGAATATACCCATGACTAAAACTTCTTAATATAAGTTTTATATGTTTTTATTATGACTTTATTTTTGTGGAAATTTTTAAAATGGAGATCTTAGTACATTTCCACCATGATAATTTATTTTTAAAAGACATCAGCATATTTATTCAACAATCTCTCTGCATTTGGTTCGTGTTTTAACTCTTAATATTTTTTTTGAGAGCTGTAACACATTCTTAAACTCCTGACAATTTGTAGATCTTGTAGCCAGAACTTTACACTAAACAGATTCTGTTTCTAAAACACAAAGAACACACCTGCAATGAAAGCAAAGCCTTTTAAAATTTTTTTTATTATTTCTCAGGGTGTGGGTTGTGTCATGGAGAGAAGGGGAAGAGTTTCTAGAAGAGATTAAGCATCTGTGATGTTCACATGCATCTCATATAAAGCCTGTGATGTAATTCAGATTGGCTGCAGATCTACATTTTGTCTTTGTGTCTTGCAGACAGATTTTCCCATTGTTCATTTTCTATCCATTTTCTCTTGGTTGCCATACTTGCTTACATGCTCTGGCAAGGGATGGAGGAAGGTGGTTTGCTTTCCAGAGAAAGCTTTCTCTAGCAGCTTTTAATTGCAGTCTTTCCTCATGTCTGATTTTTGTATGCTTCTTTTTTCATTTTGATTTTTTCAGACTTTAAGGTGATTTATTTTTAGTACCAGGGTAGATTCTTGATTCTATACAGTAGCTCATGGGTGACTATCTGAGCACCTTAAGCCATGATGCAAACATATTATAAAAAGATTTATAAAAAGAAATAAGGAATAAATATATTAAGACATGCGTACAGACTGTAGTTGGAAGAATCACTGCCTTAAATTTAATTTTAAAGTATGCACTTGCAATGTAAAACAAAATAGAAGCATTTTGATCAGCAGCAAATATTTCCAGTACCATAGAACACTGAATTTATGAAATGTTTTAGTATGTGGATCTTTGGAATGTGGTTGAGTAGGATCAACCTGTGGATCTGTGGATATTCTTTTTTTTTCCCCTGGGGATTTTTGAATCATCTTCCATCTACCACTTCTAGATTTCTTGCATCTCAAGTGTCTGTTGGGACATGGAAAAGAGCTCTTCATATAAAGGAGGTGGTTTCTCTGAGTTATGCAAATGCCCTGGGGCATTTTATTTCAAATAATCCTCATGAGGTGATGCATCTGGATTCAGCTGGTGACCAGTGTTATACCACAGGAATTTGGGAGTAGTTATGTGCCACCTAATTCACCATCCTTTCACCTATACACATCATTCTGTATATAGTCCAGTGCTTTGCTCTGATTATTGTATTCTAAATCCACCATAATTTTGTGTTATTTGGCTATTATTCCTATTTATCATTGTGGAAAGAGGAGAGTAATCATAATTCCATGACATTTACTGATGTACCTTAAATTCACCTAAATTCAGAAGCCCTGTCTGAGTCTTGTGTTTCTGCTGTTTCCTCTGGGATAAGCTTTTATTATCTCGGAGCCCTTTCATTGTGTGGAATTTGGTATAATGCTTTCCCCAGACTTCTCTTAAGTTAGTCTTCTTGGCTTGGCTTTTCTACTACCTGAGAATTCCATGTGAACTGCCAGGGAGAAAAATAGGAGGTGGGGATGGTGGGCAGCAACAAATTTGCATGAAGAGGAGTAAGGTTAAAAGTCCACTTTTCTGTTTTCCTCTGCTAAGATGCTGTTTTTTCTTTATCAGACTCCTAAAAAATTCCTGATTCATTCTGGCCAATGATAAGTCATGGGAATCATGCTGTTGGAAGGACTGAATTTATGCTTTTATGAACACTTTTTTTGCTGTGCATTTTTGCTGTCTTGCCAGACTTGCCTCACATGGGATACATGCCTTTGAACTTAAGTGAGGTCCGTGGTGAATTTATAGACTAAATCATCTTTAAGATTTTCCTTTTAACTTCTGCAACAACAAGGCATTCATTCTTAGACAGAGTGCATTAAATTGCAAAAAACACAATTGAAGGTGTGATTGTAAAAAGTCTGAACCTTAATTCTCTTTCAGCATTCACAGGTGTCTGATTTGTCATATCATGGTCATTCACACCTTTCAGATATCCAGTGGAGCTATGAATTTGAGACAAAATTAATGACCTAACTTTTTTCCCCCCACTGCAGATTGATCAACTGAAACAAGAACTCTCAAAGAAAGAATCAGAACTTCTTGCCTTACAAACTAAGCTTGAAACCCTTAGCAATCAGAATTCAGATTGCAAGCAACACATTGAAGTGCTTAAAGAGTCCCTTACTGCCAAAGAACAGAGAGCTGCCATACTTCAGACAGAGGTATTGTATTTCCTAATCATGAAATGCAATAGAAATATGGAGTTCATGGCCAGTATCAAGGTTTTGATGTGTTTGATTCAAGTCTGTGTAACAGGAAAGTTGTTAAAGAATAATGATTAATCGAAAACAATTTAAATGCCAGTGTATTTGGTGTATATATAATTCTGGTAGTACACCAGCTCTCATTCTAGAACTTTTTTTAAGTGCTTATGATTGCCTTTTAAGAAAATGTTTGTGTCTAATTCTCATTGGCTTCAGTGGAGGGAGGTGGACCTTAATGACTTGATTGCTGTGGTATGATGACCTGATTGCTCATATGAGTTTCTCTGTTGGTTGCTCTGGTTGATGCCCCTTACTTCTGTGTATTTCTGTTCTGAAGGATGAAGCCATTGATGTATTTTTAAGGGGTCTGTTGAAAGGTGCATATTGTTCATCTCTTGTTACTTTTTTCAAGTGCAGTCAACATTTATTTTAAACTATGAGTAATTTAAAATGGACCAGTGTATTAATTATTTATGTATCTACAAAGTAAGACCATAAAAATATGGATAAAAATGGAATACCCATTTGAGGTGGTTGTCACATTTAAGGGAATATGTAAATCCAGTGTTTAATATGTCCATTAACTATTTTCCTAGTGTTTTAAAAAACTCCATAGGCTTGGAGCACACAATACTGATTAGATTGATTGCTATTAAAACTTCATGATTTTATTTTTAATGTGTTTGTTTCTTTCAGGAAACAAATACCTGTGGAATTTAGTCATACAGAGCAAATGTTTTCTATTCAGAGAAGTTTATTATAAGGTATACAGGAATTTGATAGAATGTTTCAAAAGTCTAGTTAGGAAAAAAATGGCTTAGACTCATCCTTCTTGTGGAAATAGGAAGTAAATATTTCTGAGATTCTGATTATCCCTTTTTTCAGATGAAATTTGGCATTTCCAGCTTGTGTTTTATGCGCCAACTATCATATGTGTATAATACAAATTAATCATAACAGAACAAGGATAAAGACTCTAGCAATTTCAATCTAGCATTTGAGTAGGAAAGATTGAGTATTTTAAATCCTGGGCTGTGCAAATCTGTTTTGCAAGGCTTGTATGACCTGTCATAGTGCTGAGGATGGTGATAAATTCCGTTGGTTCTCCACTGATTGGAATTCCTACTCCCTTACCACACTGGTTTGCATTCAGTGTGTTACAAACTGGCTGGCTGATGGGCAGTGGTACAAAAATGAATTACAGTGTTCTTGATGAGGGATTCTGCAATCCTGGTGGAGAAACAATTGGCTTCTGGCAGGAATCTTATTCCTCTTCTCAGTTTCTGCACAAGGCTGTTGAGCTTGAACCTTTTACATGATCTAGACTGTGCTGTGGTAGCAGTTCAGCAGTGCTTCTAGACACAGCACGTCTGAGTCCCTAGGAACTGGGAAAAGATTTTTGGTTGCTTAGAGCAACTGTATCATCCATCTCCAGGCCTCAGGTCTTATCTAAAGGGAGGCCAATTGCTTCCAGCAGCACATGGGAAAGCAGCTGCAGGGAGATGCAGGGCAAATGGCAGCCCTCCAGCAGGTGGAAGTCATTAGGGAAGAAATGTTGTACTGTCCAAACTATTGTTGTTGGTCATTCCCATATGAGGAAAGCCAATAACATTTTGGCCTGCATTAAGCCACACGCCTTTATTTCTACGTGTCTATTTATTACACTGTCTATTTGTAGAACAGTTTTTGTACAATCTTGTGTCCTTAAACATATTCATAACTTGCCTTGAAGTGCTTCTTTCTGGAGGTGAGCATGACCACCGAAAGGCAGTTCTAATCCTGTGCTGAGTAAGGTGTTCAGAGTTGCAGTGTCAACTTCCTGCCTAAATAGGATTACTCTGTAATCACCTTGTTGTAATTAAATTAGCATAGTAAATCCTGTAATAAAAGAAACCCTCCACAGGCTCTCAGTTATTTCATAAGAAGTGTTTTATTATTATTTAGCTTAATGGTTATCTTAAGGTTTTGCTGAAGCAGCTGCATATGGTGCAACGGGATGTAATTCACAGAATCATGTCGTGGTTGAAGGGAAGGGAGCTCTGGAGCTCATCTGGTCCAACCCCCTGCTTGGGCAGGGCCACCTAGAGCCAGCTGTCCAGGACCATACCCAGATGTCTCTTGAATATCTCAAGGCATGAGACTCTCCAGCCTCTTTGGGCCACATGGGTCAGTGTGAGTGTCTCCAGTGTTCATAGGGAAACCCCTGGGTTTCAGTTGGTGCCCATTGCATCTTGTCCTCTCACTGGGCAGCACTGAAGAGTCTGGCTCCATCTTTACAGCCTTCCTTCAGATATTTATACACAGTGATAAGATGTCCCATTCACTTTGCTAGGCTAAACAGCTCAGCTCTCTCAGGCTTTTGTGATATGAGAGGTACTCCAAAGCTTTAATAAAGCCCTTAATTAATCCTTTAGTTTCTCTATGGCCTTTCACTGGGCTGTCTTCAGTATGCCCAGAGCTGGACATGATATCTCAGGTGTGGGCTGAGCAGTGACTGATAGAGGAGAAGGATCAGCTCTCTAAACCCCTAATGAGCCCAGGATGCTTTTAGTGTGTCCCTGCAGGGCCACATTGCTGGTGTTCACCATCGTGGCCACCAGGACCCCGAGGTCCTTTACTGCACAGCTGCTTTCCAGCTGAGTGAACTCCAGCACGTGTGAGTGCTTGGCATTGTTTCTCTCCTGGTTCAGGACTTTAGCTCTCCTTTCTCTCCATGAGGTTCATGACAGCACATTTCTCCAGCTTGTCAGAATCCCTCTGAACAGCAGCACGACCCTCTGGTGTGTCAGTTGCCCTTTCCACATTTTTTCCACCAGCACACTTGCTGAGGCTGCACCCTACCCCAATGCCCAGATCATGAATGAAGCCATGCAACAGGACTGGATGCAGTATTAACCCCTGGGATGCAGTGCTGGTTCTGCTGGAGTGTCCTGATTCCACTTGATAGCCAGCCCTCCACCTACCTACAAGGTTCTGACAAGCCAGGTGTGGTAGGGCATGAAGCTTACAAGTAACATGTAACAGTTTCTTTTTAGTTCATGTATCCCTGGAAGTTCGTTGGTTTCACTCTATTTCTTGGCAAATTCTACCAGTGTTTGTTATTGAGTAGAATGGATTTTTTTGGAGTATAATTTCATGTTTGGAATTTTAATGATATCTTAGCAAAATTAGCTCAGAAAAATTTTACTGCTTTAAAAGTGTAGTTTAAGTTTGAGCTCTAGCTTGTACAGTTGGTTTCAGCAGGAAGAAATGAAGTCTAAGCAGAGTTATGATGATCTTCATCCTGAAGAATACTGACTACTATTGAGGCATGACTAGCAGATTTAGTTGGTTGATGTGTGATGTACCAGATCATCAGAAATAAGAGGGCACTTGAATTTTTTTTGATGGGTTTTTGGTCAGATTTCAGGTGCAATGGCACTTTGTGACATAATGTGAAAGAAGTTAAAACCATTGGTAAACAAGCCTAGAATCTAAACACAGTGTTCTTTTTGAGTGGTGTTTCTGTTGTCCCAGTGATGTCAGTGTTTTATTTTGATTTCAATATGTTTAGTTGACTTAAAAAGCTATCACTTGAAGTTTTTTTTGACAGTTGAAACAAAAAGAAATAAACCCCATACAGCAGTAACTATCACGGTGGCCAGAGTTGGGAGGTCTGAAAATGGTTTGCTGCCAGTAGGAAAAATGTTTGGAAGCAGTCCTTAGAAGGTTCACCACCTCTGCTACGTGCATTTCATTTTGTTCCATTTTTAAGGTCATATATGATAATAGTGCCAAACTATGCAAAATTTTCCTACCCTAATGTATATACCCTTTGTTTTGATTATCTCTTTATTAATGATGTGAAAACCCTGAGGTCAGATGAAAATGAGCCAATGTAAGGCTAGTCCAGCCACAGAAAACTGAAAATGTCACTGTGCTCCACAGAGAACTGTTAAAAGGAAGAATACGACGCTTGATGAGGTTTTCCCTGCTGTGTGAAAAAGCTGTTAAAAGATGTTAATTTTTAAATGAGGCCTTGTAGTGTTACTGCAGAAGGAAAGAAGTTAAAGAGTGAATAATCCTTTTCAATTATTTAAAAAGATTAAACACAGCCATTTGTATACATTCAGAAATGGTGGACAGTAGAGTTTGATTCTTTTTTGTGCACATTTGCAGTGACTGGTGCTTAACTACTGCACTTAACATCAGGATAAAAACTTATTATAAATTGATGCAAATAAATTCAACTCAGCTGGGTAGCTCAGTGGAGAAAAACATTGATTTCATAAGCATTTCTGACACAAACATACTTTAGCACTTAGTGTATCATTGCTTTAGATAACACACCTGCAAACTGGCAGGTGTGCTGTTTGAAGGTTAATGAACTGTGAAATAAGTAAATGTCTACAAAGAAGTTTTGTGAATTGTGAGCATAGTCCTGTCAATGGAGGAAATGGATTAGAAAAATAGGTAAAGTCTGTACTGTAACTGAATAACTGATGTGTTCAGCATACACATATTAATATAGAAAACCTAATAAAAATGGAGAGGGTGATTATGGTAGTTATTTATTGCAATCTGCTTTTTTTGTTTAAACAAATCTGTTTATAAAGAAGGGTTGTGAAATGATTGACTTCTTGGCAGTTCTTAGTTTGCATAAAGAGCAAATAAAAGCAGACAGCACAAAATACTTGGAACAAGACTAAAAAAACTTTATTTTTCTTTCTATTACAATGTTGATATTTGATATTTCTTGAAATGTAAATCTGCTTTTAATTTTACAACAATAATGGTATAACTACGGTTATTTCACTCTCACATTTTTGTTTTTCTCCGTTATAGTTTTACTTTGAAATCGTGTTTTCCTATTGTTTTGTGATTTTTCTTGTTTCAAATCAGGCTGGGCCAGATCTTTCAGTGTGGTCTCTTTGCTGTGCTGCCAGGGCATTGTTCTGGTGGATGTGCTGTGCGTGCGAAGGGAGGATCACCCGTGGCACAAAGCGCTGTTCTGGACACCAGGCTGCCCTTTGCTGCCGCTCTGCAGCTGTCCACTGCTCTCTTCACAAAGGGTTCCACATTTCGAGTGCAGCTTTGTCTCAGGTGGAATGTGCCAGACATTTCAGTTTCTGTGCAGCAGCCACATTTTGTACGCCCTATGGCTGTTCAGAGAGGAGAGAGGAGTGCAGTGGCAGAGCGGTAAATTCAGAGTCAAGCTGAAAGAACTCATAGGTTATCAAATTGCTGTATCTAAACAGAGCTAAACTGTGAAGCAATCTGGGAGACTTTTAATTTTTGTTTTTTCTTTTGGTGTCGATCTGCCTCTTGGATTCTGATTTCAGGACTGTTCAGAGGCATATCAGTTGTCCTGATCTGATTTCCAGATCTCTGTGCTTTTAGTTGGACATTGCACTTGTGACCTCCTAAGACTCATTTTCCAGTGGCTTTATGGTGTCACAAATGAAGCTCTCTCAAATACCTGATTCATCTTATACGCACAACCCCATTCCCCTTGACTGAATCCATTCTTCATTATTGTTTTTAATATTCTTTGTTATGGGGACACCATTATTTTAATTTCAAAGAAATTGAAACAGAATTTTCTGTGAGCAAGGTGACTGAAAGAGTAGAGAGTTCCATTTTCAGGGCCTGTAGAAAGTAGTTCCCAGAGGCCAGAAAACAAAGTTAAAGAGAAAATGGGAAAGTAGAAAGAACGGAGTCTGTATTTGGTGTGTAAAGAATTCATGCAACTGATTTGGCACAAATATTTTGATGATTGCTAGATTTATCTTGCTGTCAAAACACTTCTCATTTTCATCTATTTTATTGAATGAAAGAGAAAATTAAAGTGTAGTTGCCTCCTGCCCACCACCCCAGTTCTTAGTTTTACAGAAAATTACCTTGTTGCCATTGAAAACAATATTCAGTTAGACAGCCTTAATGGGCTTTTATAACCAAGCAAAATTTACTCTGATAAGATAAGTCACTAGTGGATGGAAATGATTAGAAAAATATTGGTACTCTTAGCTACTAATTGAAATGCTTTGCTCTAACTGGAGATGTTTGAAGAGGAACTTGGGTAGGATTGCTTAAAAAATGATTCTTTGTATACCATAACTGTTGCTTAAATTGTGATTGATCTAAAGAGGCCTAGTTATGATCCTGGTGTAGTGGTGCCATATACAAGAAATGCAAAGGAAAATACACTTCAAAACAGCACTGAAATTTCACCAGGTGGATGCAAACCCAAGGGGAACACAAAAATGTTGTAATTAGCAGAATAACCAATAGATATAACAATAACCAGTCTGAAACAATTAATGATTTGCACTTATTGCTATAGTGACAAAGTGCATGGAGAAGTTATTGAAGCAGTTTTGCATAATTTTTGGGTTTTCTGCTTAAGAGATGACTGGGGAGAAAAGGCTAGAACCACTTAGACTTGTTAAATTTGTGATTTCATTTTTCAGAATGTCCTCTTCCTAACACTGGTAAGAGTCCTTAACTCACAATTGCTCTTAACCCAAACACTCAAAGTGTAGAAGGTGCAAAGATGAATTCTCAGCCTTCTTCTGTCTCTGTTGAGGGGAAAAAAAAAAACCCAACATGCTTACAACAGCAACATAGTTTAAAGTAGGAGTATGGTCCATTTGGAATGAAAAAGCTTCTGCAGCTGTGGTCATCCAGAAATCTTTAGATATGCTTATACTGACAGTAGACCTCATATCGCTTTTTGATTATTTTCTTGATAGGATTCTGAATAATATTTTCCTTTCTGATTATGTGATGTGGGTTGTTTGTTTTCTTCCTTTCCCCCTTGTTTAACTTTTAGAAGGAAAGAGTTTTCTAGTTCTTGGTATCACAGTGGACAATGAAAGTAAAAGGATCTGAGCTTCTGAAAGATGAGTGGTTTCAGAAGTAACCTGCTAATATTTAGAGAAGTGTTCATATAAGATCAGCTCAGACCAACAGAACTTCTACACTTCATGTCCCAAATGATAACATGATATAATTACATAATATTTTACATTTCTCCAGTACTTTCCACACTTAAAATCAAGTAATGCAGTCTGTGAAAATTTTTGAAAGATTTGTCATTGTTGTAGGTAAAAAGTATTTGCAAGGAAACAAGAGGAAATTTTTGTCAAGCATTAAGAATAAATCTAAAGAAGAAAAATAGGCATTCTACTAAATCAGTAGGAAATAAGTGAAAAGAGCATGAAATTGTGGAGGGGGGTTGTAGGAGATGCTGTTATGTAAGAGCACGGGGACAGGAACATCTGTGCTCATGTACAGAGCTGCTTAAACATTATCTGAATCAGTAGAATTCTGCTAACACAATATCTGTTAGAAATGTGTCTAAGTATTGTAAAATTAAGACCTAACAAGATGAAATCTGGGGTTTACAGGTCAAGTATTTGAGTTTTGAAAATGTTGGTACTTGCGTCAAGTTGGATTGAGAGGTAGATCAGAAGATGGAATAAGATGCATAGGATGCTTTGATTTGTGTTATTGTAGAGTTCTTCCGGCTGCCTGTTTTAACATAAGAAGTCAGGCTGTATTTGTAGAGGCAAATCTTAATTCTGACATTTTTAAAATGTGTGGTGTTGGTCCCTCCTCCCCCCCGTTGAGTAACAACTTTCCTTTAAAAAAGGTTGATTTTGTAGTTATTCATAAGTGCTTGTGAAACAGTATTGCCTTTGCTCAATCCCCTTTTTTTCTGCCTTTCAGTGGGGGTAAGTTTGATACAAGCAAGGTGCATGTCAGGTGCTGTTAGCAGGGCTGGCTGGAAATAGGCTGGAGCAATTCTGCAAGTATTGCTTTATGAGGACTCATTTTATTCTCATGTCCTTTTACTTTTGTTTTTCAAATTCTTCCTCAAGTCAAACAAGCGTAACAGCTGTTTCTTATCTATTAAAGACCGCTTTTTTCCAGCTGCCCTGTGCTGTGAGATCAGGCACAAGATCAGTACAGGATGGGAAAGACTGAGGAGTGTGTAAATAAAAACAGTTCAGGCCTACATTCACTGCATGCTTGTTTTCCCCTTTCAACTGTTTAAACTGTTGAAGTTCCAAGAAAATACTTAAAATACTTTCCATTAGTTAATTAACTTTTATGCTGTATCACTTACTCATTGTTCTGAACGTTTTGGAAGAACACTAATTTGGATTCTGGAAAAGATTATAGTATTTATAAATAGAGAGTTTTCCTATAATCCCTAATTGAAATTAAAATCCGTATCTATTATATCTGCCTGTTTCTACAGATTTCTAATCTTTTGCATAAATAATATTTTTCTGTTTTCAAAATATAGGTACTCTTTGTGGTTGAAATTAAAACATTTTTGTAGCAAGGTCGGGGAAAGTTACTTTCTATTCCAAAATATTTATTGTTTTTCAGTAGTAAATTTGGAGAAACACTGTCATTGAAATACTCTGCATGGAGGACACAAATTTTCCCTTAAAACTTAGAAGAAATAATATAATACGAAAAATGTCTGTAGCAATTACAACCAACAGCAATAGGAATTGCTAAGATTCTTTTTTCCTTTCTACAAGAAATGTTCATGATGCCCGTGTGCCATATCCAGCGGAACAGAAGTAATTCTTTGGTCAGGGGCTTGCATGGAAGATGGATTACTGCTGGAAAGATTCGTACTGGAAGCTCATCTTTCACCTTTAAATTTAGATAAATAGCAAAATCATGGACAAATAAGCAGAGTCCTTACTGGGCAAGGCAGGAAACTGTAGAGAAAGGTGGGCCCAGGTATATTTGAGCTCCAGACTGCACTTCACTGATCTTTTACATGTTTTGGAACTCTAAAACATAACATAGTGCACAGTTGTTAATGGATGCCCTGCTACACTGAATTTCAAACAGAACATGTATTTTTGTGTCATGGTTCCACATTCTTTTCTGTCTTTGAATATCTATAGCTAAATTTCTCTGCTTTATGTCAGGAGCAGTAAAGTTCCTGAGATGAGAACGTGTGGGAATAAAAGATGGAAATCTTAATTCTCAATACATTGTCAGTTCCACATTATTTGAATTACAATAAAGTTATCTTTTCTTTTACTATTGATTTAATTTTTTAGTCAAGTTTAAATTTTGTTTTATTCTTTCAGCCAAAATAATTCCATTTTCTTCCTTACTAAGCACAGGTAATTACTAAGATATTGCATTTTGGAGCTGTTTAATCTTTCTGCATTTGTGATAAAAGAGAAAATTGGTTTCCACTTACTAAATAATATGTTTATTTTTGTTTTAGGCCAGTTTTATCTTCCCTTGACTCAGGTGCTGGTTGACCTTTCAATAGAAGTCTAGGTTTGGTTCCTTGTTTATTTTGAAATGTTGCCAGGATTTGTGGGGAAGGGGAGGAGGGGAAGACACGTTCCCTTTATTTTATCCCATTTTAGGATTTTATGCATGATTTCATAACATTGTGGTAATACAATAGTACATATTTAATACAGCTTGGAGGTTTATGTTTGCAACAGACTGGAAACAATTGACAGTACTTTTCTTAAGCATAACCAAAAACATAATGAAGTTTATCCAGCCAAGTGTCAGGCCACAAATAAAGACAGGCACATGTGTGGTCAACCTGCCCTCCATTCCTAGGAGAAGCGCCATTGGACCAAATAAACTCATTTTCAATCAGGCAGGAAATCTTTGCCAGACCTGACCCAGACCCGTGTGTGTTGGTGGCTCGTGGCTGTGCCCAGCCCTGCAGCTGAGTTGGCTTCTGAGCCAAACACGAGTCCAGGCCTCTCTGCACTGAGGTGCCAGTGGCCTCTGTTGCCTTTTTCTCCTCCAGAGGGATTCTGTGTGCCAGCAGTCTGGCAGCAGCATCCACTCTACTTTGTGTCATCTTCTGTCATAACGTTTGAAGCGTGCTGTCATATATCTAGTGAGAGGATAAGCTTGAATGATGTATGATTTTCCTGGGCAAAGAATGCTTTCAGGAATTGTTAAAAATAGAGGAGAATATTTTGCTACCGTGCATTTTTATAAATGATCAGTTTTGTATTATCAAAATCAGCAGTTGTACTTCTGTAATTATGAAGAAAACGAGTGACATGGGGTGGGAGCAGGCACAAATGTCTGGGAGAAATGGGAAGACCCTCTCTGAGAATCAGGTTTAGGGTTTAGAAAGACAAAGCCCATCTGGACTTGAGTGTAACAGGAGATAGAAAGGACAAGAAAGGTTTTTACAGGCACAGCAGTAGCAGAAGACTGAGGAAAGTACGGAGTCCCTCAGAGGAGGGCAGATCTGATCCTGAATGAGATGGAGACAGTCCGGGTACTGAGTGCTTTGTTCACCTTGATCACTGCTGGGAAAACCAACCTTCAGCAGCCCTAGGTCTCTGAAACCACTACAGAAGTCCAGTGCCAGGTAAACTTATCCTTGATGGAAGAGGATCAGCTCAGGGGATATTTAAAGAACCCAGACACACACAAGTCCCTTGGCCCTGCTGGAATGCACCTACAAGGGCTGGTGGCATTGTGTTAGTTACCCTTGGAAAGTGGTGGGAACTGGGAGAGGCTTCTGAGAACTGGGAGAAAGCCAATGTCTTACAAAAGGCAACAAGGAGGATCCAGGGAACTGCATTGATTATATTGATCCCTGGAAGGGTCATAATGAAGAGGGAATAATCTTGGAAGCCATTTCCAGATAAATGACAGACAAGAAGGTGATTTTTAGTAACTGGTGTAGATTTATGAATTTCTGGGTAATTTCTCCCCAGGAAAAGCTGTATTTTTGATGGGCTGCTGATAGTTTGATTTGAAATCTGTTTCCCCTGTGTTTATATTCATTGGATAATTAAGTATTTTTTATTATAGTGTTCATTTTCTGGAATTACTGGCAAACTTTCTTTTCCAATAATCCTTTCTGTAGTGGTTCTAATGGTTTTTAGACAAGTAGAAGCCTTGAGAGATCATCTTTGTTCACCTTCATTGTGTAAAGGATGGTAAAAGCTCAGGTATGCAATAAATTCTCACCTTATGAACACAATTACAGGATAGCTGGAGTTCTGGGACCTTCTAACTCTCTCCTCTGTGTGCATTTCATACTCAATCTACCCACTTGCTGGGTGCCCATGGGGAAATCCTCAGGGAGGATTGGCCTGTGGGTGCTTCACAGGGTGATGTCAGGCCTGCTTAGAGGTTGTTTAGCCCAAGCTTCTGATCTTAAGTAGGTTTTAGTTATTGTAGGTTGCTCAGGATGGCATCTAGCCAAGTTTTGGATACCTCACGGATGGATTTTCCATAACCTATTTAGACACCTGCTTCACTAGTTGACCAAGCTTGTGGTAAAAAAATAGCAAAAACCAAACCACAAATATGTTTTCCCTATGTCAAGGTGGAATTTCCATGTTCCACTTGTCACATCCCTGCCTAATGCTCCCTTGAGAAGAGCCTGGCCCTGCCTTCTCATGCCCTTCCACTCAGTAAGTGTTGAAGACAGCACTGAGATCTTGCTGTGGCTTTTTTGTCAGGGTGCACAGGCTGGTGCTCAGCCTCTGCAGGTACACTGTGTGTGTCAGTTCCCAACCATCCTGGGACATTCAGCTGGAGATACCCACGTCTAAGCTGAGCTCTGAGTGTGTTCCAGAGGCTGGCTCCACATCCCCCAGGCATGTGCTGCCTGTTCAGTCAGCTGGCTTTGTTTGCTGCTGGCTTTGCTGTTGTTGTGAAGCATTTTGAGTTCTGATGCATAACCAAAAGAAGCATTTCTAGAACATGAGTTTGGAGTGGCAATGTGTTATTAATTCCAATAGTTATTATTAGTCATACATAAGTCCAAGAACTATTATCCACTTACTGTTCTAAGATAAACAGTTTGATGAAAAGCTTATCGTAGTATTTGATGTGGTATTTAACAGTTCAGTGTACTAAAAAAAACCTGACATAGTAGTCTGTCAATAAAAAAAGAACCTTTCCTACCCAACAAAAAACCTTTTGACAACTGTAGGACAAATATAATTGGGAAATTATCTTTCTTCACAAAGATAGATGTAGTTTTATATGATTTGAAGATGAGGGTATGTTTTTAAAGCCCTGTCTTGGTCAGTTGCAGGATTACTGGTAGATGAATTTTCTTGACGTTGTTGTGTTTTCCTTGTTTACTTCTGTTGGAACAGTGGGCAAATGGGCAAATGGTTTTTGTGAGCAGCTTCTCAAAAAGAACATGCAAAGAAGCTGTGGCAGCAGTTTGTCAATCTCATAGCACCTGCTGCCACCTGTTTTCACCTCTTCCTGGAGGAAAGAGAGATCCAGGGCAGTTGATGTGATTCTCTGCTTCCATCTCCAGATACTGCCAGAACCCCATAATCATCTCCAAGGGAACAGGAATAAGGACATGGCATACTCCTCTCTTTATTTATTTCATTATTTTTGAGCTGGCTGAAAAGTGTCTGCAGTCACATGCACATGGGGGTTGGCCAAATGGGTAAGAATCAAACACAGATTTCAGATCTGTAATTTTGGATTTTTCCCATCTAGCAAAGAGTTCTTGCATGGTTGTTATAGTTTCATAGGTTTAAAATGTAGTGGCAATAGTGCAAAATTTAAAAATATAAGCTATCATCATTTAAAATGTCAAATGCAGCAGCTGAGAGAGAGCTCAGGATGGCAGCTGTGATGTGCCATATTGATAAATCAAAAACTAAATTCAAAACATATGATCTCAGTAATGTGGTCCAGATTGTGTATTAGAGGGTAACAGTTGTGCATTCTCAGTGCTAGAAGTTTGCTTTGCCTTTGACCCAGTGCCTTGATGTGCACTCAAGGTACAGTGGTGCTCAGTGGGACGGGTCATATTTGTGCTCAAGTGGTTCTATGTTTGTATTCAAATGAAACATAGAAGTTCGATTTGTATGGTAAAACTATAAATATGCTTATTCCATAAGAATTATATTTTCTTTTCTTTGTTGCATAAGATGCTGAGGGGACTTTAAGGTATCAAAATTTGAGTGTGGGGGAGGTACTTGCTGTGGTAAAGTCTTTGAGTGAGTGTGAGAGCGTTTTTACGCAAGTGATGAGAACCTCCTGGACATGATTGACTTAAATTAACTTGATTGGTTTTTATCAATTGCAGCTGCACTATTTAGCATAAAAATGCAAAACATCCAAAAATCATTTGCCTTGCAGTGTATAGAAAGATGGTTTTAGTTAGTCTTTAAGATGTTTCAAATGTTTATTCTACACAGATTCTCTGAGAATAGATCCAGAATATATCCAGTTACAGAGAATTAGTAAAGATATTGTAAATGTTGAGAAAATTAATTAAGGAAAACATGCTGCTTTATGAATTGCATATTTAGGATTTTGTTTTTCTTTTCCTTTAACTGTGTTAGTAAGTTAAACACTTCAAAGATATTTGTTGTAGTGTCATAATCAGGTATCTGCCATTAAAAGCTAAAAGAGAAAGACTGGAAATTTTGTGTGATGTACAATTTTCTGACTTGCTCTCTCAACCAGTGTCAAGCTTGAGAGAAATCCTGAATTAATTTCTTTCTAAATGAGACAGGAAAGTTATAGACCAGTGTTTAGGGTTGCCACCCAGTGTTGAAAACTTGACCAGGGCAAGGCTGCTCTGTTATTTAAAGGCTGCATTCTGTACAGTGAGGTTTGATATATGATGTACATTTTCCTTTTTCTAGAACTGTACCTGCAAACTCACGATCCTGCCTTTGTTTCAAAGTTTTCTCTTTTTCAGTGGCTTAATGATTTTTATAGTGTATGACCTCTAGGCTAATTAAGAGCATTTTTGTGTTCCTTTCATGCTTGGTGTTGTTTAACTCACAGGAGAAATATGAATATATAAAACTAGCATAATTTACTATTATTAATTGTAACCAGCAGTTGTGCTGAAAAAGAACCCTTATTCATATGTAAAATAATAGATTATGTTAAAGAGTGGGATTACCTGAAGTCAATCTTTTGTACACTTTTAAATGTTTTTGGTGCAGGAGGCCTGTTAAGGTCAAGGCATTTTATTATTCCTAGATTCATTTAGTCTGATATGTTCCTAGGATAATGATGCTAATTTAGATCTTTAGACAGGTACTTGGAATTAAGATGTAGAAAATGGAAAACCATCCAGTTAAGAACATACTTAATGGTATAATTTTAGTGGCTGAAGAAATTAAATATTTAAACATGTGTACATAAAATTTGAAAATTTGTATGTATATGTAAAGAAATCACAAGAAAGTGTGGAGATTGCTTTATTTTATCACTGTGCTATCAATTTCATACTTGATTGACATTCAAAATCACATCTATATATAATTCACTAAATAATTTTTTCAGTCCTGTGTTAGGTCTTGCAGTCCAATGTAGACATGAATGAGGGTAGAAGGTTGTGTTTCTCTTGCATAAATAATACAAAGGTTTAGAAAGTTTCAGTTACAGAGGCACTTAATTGCATCTGCACAAGTGTACAGCCAGCCTGGTGAGGTATTACTGGGGGTATAACACGTGCAGGAAGAACAAAGGCTGACTTTGGTGTCCTGAATTTAATTTTCAGGAATGATAGGCATAAACTCCCCTGCTTTTTATAGAAGAAGAAATCAGAGGCTAACATACCTATGTATTCAAAGATATGCTTTTGTAATGCAATGTGAAGTAGATGTAAATTTAATAAATTCATTAGATTTTACATAGTTGCTGTTACTTGCCAGCCAACTGCTCTTCACTTCTTAGAAAGCATCCTTACTAAAGGGGTAGTGGGACACTAAGTTCTTTAAGACATTTTGGCAGCTGCAGAAAAAAGTGTTAGGACTTCTTTCACGTGTCTTTTATAACTTACTGGTTTGAAAGGTGAGGGTTTTCTGGGGGGTTGGTTTTGGTTTTGTTTTTTTGCCTTGTTTCCACTTGAGAGATACTCTTATATGTTGATAAATACAATTAACTTTGCATAGTGCAGTGCAGGATCCTATGTAGTTAACATATGCTAAACTTTACATTAAGATTCCTTTTGTGTCCTGGCATTGTCCTGTTTCTTGAAATGTATCTTTGTTTTCTCAGTCTTTTGAGGAGATTGAAAAAAGGAGCAGAATTTCACCCATGTGCAGAATTATCCATGTCTGGGAAAAAGATTACTTTCAGAATGCTTTCCAGGAAAAGAAAAACAGATGAGGAATAGTACTTTATTTATTTATTTACTTTTAGAATTTTCTTAAAGGGCAGATTTATAAGGCTCCATGTTCATGTCAGCTGTCAGAGATTGGGGAATGAATTTTCATACTCAGGTTTCATTCCTGTGACTAGTAAATCTGATTTCATGTAGCCTTTCCTTCTGTGTTAAGTTATTTATACCCTGATTTTTTTAGCAGTAATATTTGTTTATACATGAATATGCCTATACATGAATATATATGTATACATATATGTACTATATATATATATATAGACCAAAAAGAATAAACTGAAAATGTATCTACTACATACACAAAAAAGAATGTTATGAATGATAAAATAGTGTTTTTAGATGAATTTTTCTTCCATATTTTCTGTAGCATGTTTGGAAAATAGTTTCCACCATTGTTTGTGTCTTTATACTTAAGGATAATCTTTGTTGAAAGGGTTGAAATCCTAGAAGATTCAATCCTAGAAGTATTTCAAAGACACACTTTCAAGTCCAGAAACTTTCAACAGGAGTATTTTGAACATAATCAATTGAAAAAGCAAGAATTCTGGTGATATTTTTGGAACAAAATCCAAAGTTTGCAACTTCATTGGTAACATAGGATTTAGAACTGAATTTTACGACTCCCTTTCCCAGACAGGATAGCAAGCTTGAAATTGTAAAAATCCATTTATGTCTGAAGCAAAACCATATTCTGATTATTCCCCTTTGGATTTGCTATAAAAGATTATTTCTCTGGTGTCAGAAAAAACCTTTTCAGTTTTAGAGAACCACTGTGCTTCCATTTTGGTTATGAATTTGGCTAAATTAGGCTAAAGCAGTATATTTTTTTGATAAGACTACTAATCTTTAAACAACAGATGTACATAATGCCTAATTTAGCTGAATCTTAGGAAGGCTTTCCATGCTGTACCATGTTCAGGTCGGACAAGAGTGGTAGAAGTGGTGAAATATTGGCTAACAGAGGAGCAGTGGAGATAGCAGGGAGAAGAAAGATCAGGTTGGCAAAAATCTTGGTGAAACATCTCAAGACCTGATGCTGCAATGAGGATTATTTCATAAGGCCATTGCTCAGCTTGCCAGAATTTGGAGGCGCACACCTGAGATTGGAGTCCCTGGTGATGATCCTGAATTCTGAAGTGAGAAAAATGGATCACCTAGGGTAGTACAAAATGCAGGATTATGCCCCTCGGGACAAAAAACCCCAGAACTTTTTAGTGTAAAGGTTTAGGTAAAGGTAATAGTGTGTTAGAGGAATGCTGTTAGTCACCAATAATATGTGGCTGTAGAAAATTTGATACTAAAATGTATCAGGAGAGAGATTTGTTACAGAAATTGGGGAATATCTTCATGAACTCTGAGATCTTGTCTGAAATGCAGTCATCCAGCTTCAAGAAAGATGAATTCCAGATAGATAGCAGAGAGGAAGAGGAAGGTTAGGGGGATGATCAGGAAAATAAAGTAACCTTCTTATGATGCTAAAAAGGCTCAAATTTATCATTGCATTGTGGTTTCATTTGCAGGAATCATTGCAGCCAATTCATTTTGCTTATCACTGTTGTGAACTGGTGACATTTTTCCTTCTTTCAGCTATGATATATTGGCTAAGGAATAGTTATTTCCAGTTCAAGGATGAAAAAGTTTTTAAACAACTTTGATTGTTTACATGAGATCATCTGACCGGACCCTAAATTGCTTTAAAAAAAAATCTTGTGTTTTACCAAGGTAGAATTGGCAGTTAATGCTCAACATCTTTTAGCTTAAATGTTATATGACAATTTAGTATTATTTAGATGTCATACTCTGGTATTTCAACAATTTGAGTTTGTTTTGTGCACAAAAATATGTAGAGGTTTCTTTCTCCTGGCCCCTTAAAAAATGCAGTCTATTTGTTTTCACATTAGAGTTCTGTTCATGTTTTTCTCACATTTGCTTTTTTGAGGAAACAGAAGGAGGGAAAGGTTTCATTCTGAAAAAAATGATTTGAAATGTCCTTTTTTGTTGTTTTTTTTTTTGCTTTTGCTCAGCTGAACTTTTGCTTTGACCTTTTGAATATGGGAAACTTTTCACAGGCTACCTGAGTCGGAGTACACTGCTCTTTCTAGGGGCATTGATGAGATTTTTTGCATAATCTTTATAATAATACTAACAGAAGTTGGTCTGCTCTGTAGATGCTGCACATCATATTGCAGGTTTCCTTCCAACCTGCTAGTATAAATTATAATAGCAGTTCTTTATTGTTTATCCGAAATCTTGAAAATACTTCACAAGTTTCTGTGGGACAACTGTCATTATGTTTCCTTGGGAATTTTTGGAAGAGATCTTGCTCCTAAAGGTTTTTCCAGAAAGTGCTCAAGTTTCCTGTTGTCCTGGCTCTACACTCCATCAGACTATTTACTTTTTTGTGCCTTTGTGGCATGGTGCTCCTCTGACTTCTTGCATAAAAACACTTTTCAAATGTGTTAACAAAATGTTGTTTTCTTGCAGCTAAATAGTTCCCTCACTTCCCCACTGATTGTTTCTGTTTTTTCATTATGATATAAAATAATAGTTTTATTTCTGCAGCATATTTTTCCTTTTAGCAGATAGTACATTGAATCAAGTAGATAAAAAAGCCTCTGCAGGACTTAGAGGTTCTTGGAAATTAGTTGAGAGAGCTGTGGGTGGAAGATTTTGTTGTGAAGAGTCAGATTTGTCCTGTGTTCAGCTCAGTTGAGGACACTTTATTCATTTAGTCCCCATATCTTGGCTCTCTCTCTTGGTTCCTGGAGGTTGCAGTGGTTGAAAGTGGTTTTTGGGAGTTATTTCACTGCTGATTCTTTTCCTGAAAGCATCCCTTACATATCTGACAGTGTAAGACCATTGCTGTGATAGGGATTGTTTTCATATCTGACTTCACATGGCTTGTTTAGTGTCAAGGCTGTGAGGAAAGCAGCACTTATCAGTTTTGCTTTATCTTCCTCATGCAGATGCTATTCTGTCCTGAGGAACTTAGTCCCAGATGGAATATAATTGTGGTAAACTAGTAAACCTATAGCTTCCAGATGAATAATAAATAAATGCAAGATCAGATCTTGTCATGTCTCTGACTTTCTGCTAGATGATCTGGCAGACTGGATTCAGTAAAAATATTTGGCAAGGTAATCTCTGTTAGAAAATTAGGCAGCCTGCAACTGAAACTTGTCTGATTTCATTCCTGCATAACTTTTTATTTTTAATTTACCATTTAACCTCTATTGATATCACTGTATTTATGAAAAGAATGAAATTGTTATTTTTATTTCCTTAGTTCCAATCTCATGCACTGTTTTGCAGTATTTTTTGGGTCTCATTACTTGCCTTAAATTATTCAAACATTGAAAATATGAGGTGAAGGTCTATAATTCCTGTGATTATTGAAGTTCTTTAGAGTAAAATACCTTCTCCAATTCTACCTAAAATACCTAAAAAATGTTACTGCAAAGATGAGATAAGTAAGGAGTTACCAGTTTGGAATCTGAAACAGTCCTTTCAGTCTTTTGACAGAAGTCTCCTATGATCTAAGTAGTCTTTCCTTGTCTGGAATTCTTACAACAAGCCAGCACAATCTCTGGAAACTACTTTGGAATTCTGTTTCCAGCATAAAGAAAGAAATATTTTTGCAGTGTCTAGGATGGCCAGAACAGTTGCACTTTTGTTTGAGCAGGAGCACATTCTGCTTTTTGGTTGAGGTGCTTCATATCAAAAAAATATCAAGTCTTGTCATTTTAATAAATAAATATATGTGATAGATTATTTCACAGAGCAATTACTTAAAGGACTCAGAATATCCCTGGATTTCATCCTGCTCACATTTGCGGGGGAAATAAGCGAGAGGGCTGCCTTGCCTTGCATGGCTCGAAAGCCAGAGGCAGTGGGAAAGTTCTGAGTTCTAGAAGGGCCCCAAGGACTGAAGGTTTGGCTTGAGGGAAGCAGACCTGTAACTCTGCCTGGTAACTCAAGGTCCTCATCAAACCAGCTGATGTTTCCTGTTGTCCAGGAGATTATGGAGCCTGGCCTTTGAGAGAGAGAGAGGATTTTCAGCTGTTGTATTTGGAAACTTTTAGAAGTGAATGTTTAATTGGAGGGATTACAAGTACTTGAAACTTATTCTCTCTTGTGAAAAATGCAGCAGTTTTCAAAGAAAAGGCTGTAACCTGGTTTCTGGAAGAATGTGGGCAGGAGAGATACAGGAGTCAAAATGTCATATTTCATGAAGAAAATGCTGTGTTGTATTTAAAATAAGCAATATATGTTTAGTGTATTATTTTAACCTTCTCTCTGATTGCCATATCCTTAAGAATAAATGAAAATAGTGCCCAAGTTGTTTTATGTCACTCTGTGAGCTGGCTGTAGATTCTGGAAGATAAGTCTGTAGTTGAGCTGATTCCAGCTGGACCTGCTGATGTAGGAATGTCTGATATTCCAGTAGCTGACACAACCAGGTGCTCCAGTTTCAGAACAGGGTGAATCATGAGATTCTCCTCGGTGAGATGTGGCACTCAAAAGATGTGAAATTGAGAGAGAGGTTGAGGACACAGCCCATCCCTAGAAGCCACAGCACAGCCTCTCTAGCTCAGCTGGAGAGAGTTTTACCTACAGGCACCTCCTTTATTCTGAGTACGTTACAAACATAAATGTACTTTTTGAAAATCACACATTCATTGCTGTGTCAACTATTTTTAATGACTGAATCCTACTAGTAAAAAAAGTTAAACAGAAAACCAGTTCATGTAAAAACTCTATTTTTACCATATTTCAAATTAATGGATATTTACTGATGATTCTTTCATGGAATTCTACACTTTTTTTTTTTTCAGGAAGCAGTTAAACACATTGGCTTGACCTTAAAAAAGAACACCATGACTTTCTTTTTAACTTTCTATTAACCCGTTACAGTACAATAAAATTTGAATGTTACTGAAGACAGACATTTCAAAAGTTAAAAGCTTCCAAGATTGGTAGTTTTGTAAATGGATTGTAAGTATTTTGAATTTATAACTATCATTATGTTGCTAAATAGCATTGAATCTGGAATGACTGACTTCTTTTTGCAATAATTCAAAGGTATTATGATAGCTATAGTTTTATAGTGAGCATAAAAATCAGTGAGGTAAATTCAATGAGGTAAGGTTAGTGCTGGAAGTTTTATTAACAAAAACTGTAAGTATTAGCACATGGGTTACAGTTCCCATGTGTTTTCCAAAATTTGCTGGAACTAAACTGAATATTAAATTCTGAACTTTGGACTAGCTGCTTTAAAGCACTTAATTTTAGTGGTAAGAATAAGCAAGATACAAATTAGAATAAACCAGCTGGTAGGCAGTTGGCCTTAGTGATAAGGTGCATGGGTGAGAATTCCTTGTGGCATATGATGTTCCACAAGGACGAGCTTCCTAATGCCTGAAGGAACCATTAATATATGTTGTTTACAATCTCTGGTTCAGCTGAAACCTTTGCTGGTGTAGTTTGACCCATCAGTTTACCAATTTTCTCTTTTCAAGAGCAGCATAATCTGGACTGGTGGATAAGATGAATATAAGAAAAATAAAGATTAATTAGTAGAGCTGCCAAAGCTGTTGAGCATGGAGGCTGGGGAGTTTATGAAAATTATTGGTGTCATCTTCAGGGATTGAGTACAGTGATTTTTGAGTGTTCCTGCACTGGGTGCTTCTCCTGGCCTTGTACTGAAGGACTGAAGGAGCTTGTGACAGGGATTCGGTCAGGGAAATGGCAGGAGTTGGTTCTCCTGATGGGAGCAGCCAACACTGGCCTGTGTTAGCAAAACATCCCCTGTTGCTCACTGTTTCCCTGGACTACAGTCCTCCGTTGGGTCAGTTCTTAAATACTGAAGTTGTAGAAATAAATAGTAAACTAGATTATACTTTAAAGAATATAAAGCATATAAACTATCAGCTGAATTAAAATGTGAACTAGAGCAACTTAAAGCATTAGAGGGGTGAGAATGTTGTTTGAGATAATGCCTGAAAGTGGAATTTTCTTCTGTGAGTGAAAAAGCTAGCAAGCTCACTAGAGTTTCAGTTTGGAACAGAGTGTAAAGGAAATTAGCTGTACAAAATTCAGGTGTCTGCAACTTCAAAATGTTCTGCCTTTTCTGCCTTGAATTTTACATACATCGGATGTTTTTGATAGAAATGAATGTATGGCTTGCCAGGTACAGCTGTTGCTTTGAAAAAGGTAATCTTTATCACATCAGACTAAAAAATGAGGGACAAATATGATGAAGAGGTAGTTTTCATTATGTTTTCTTGTTTTAGAATAGGGGTTTTTTGGGCTTTTTTAAAATGGCTCTGGAGGGTACAATTGGGACACATGATATCCTTTCTATACTTGTAGTTCAGTTCTCATATTTGCAAAAGGACCCATGTGAGAATGTGCTGTCTGTACTAATAATTCAGTAGTTCTGTATGGAAAATCAGAGTGACAGCTCTTTTATTCTAGGTTTAAATTGGTTTTCATAGTAACAGCTTAGAACTTCCCCAAGATATGTATGGGTGCATAAACACAGGAACCAAGATCTTTAATAGAAATTTGGTTTTTTTTTTTAATTAACTGAAGATTTTCCTCAAAAGATGGCTGCATAATATGCTAAAAGAGCAAATAATAGCCCAGAAAATGTCTAAAGGCCTGTGGAGCCTGTAGTGATGATGAGGAAGGGGCAGAATGATGGTGCAGAAGGGAAGGAGCAGGACTCTTGGGCACAGAGGTGAATTTTGGCTGCAGCGTGTGCAGGAACAGGGCTGGCTCAGGAGGGGATTAACACTGGGTTGCAGTTTTTTCTCATTACCCCAGCTGTGGTACTACAGCACGCTTAGGACTTCAGCAGGACCTTCAGGTTTAGTTTAAAAAAAAATACAGTCAAACATTTGCTTTAAGTGTGTTCATTTATGATGGTAAAGTAAATAATTCTTCACAGTGAAACACAGTAGTGCTCCTTCATGTTTTACTTCCCTGTGGAGCTCCTTAGCACTAAACCACCTTCATAAATGAGATATGTAATATGGCATCTAAGTCAAACAGTTAACAGAAAGGAACTTCAAGGAATAGACATCACTACTGAAGCTGGTCATGAGTGGCAGGTGATGACATGAAGATTAATAAAGTTTGACTTTGAATTTGGCAATTTTTGCCACTTAGATGAACTCTTTTTTTCCAAAAGTATAACCCAATTCTAAAGTTTTTACTGTGTGTAGTATGTTTCCAGAGCAAGTGACAGAGTTTATTGTACTAAATAGTAGAAATAAGTAGCTGCTGAGGAAAAAGAAGTTAGACAAAATTAAAAAGCAATTTACTTGGAGAGGGGGTCTTTGAAATACTTAATGTGTTAGCTATCAGATCTGGTTTTGCTTTATTTTTCTTGAAAATTATGGTGTTCTTCAGACTGCCAAGTTTTACTAGTAAATATACTGCAAGAGCTTGGAAGAAATAAGTGGAGGACTCTTAAAATGAGATAGTGTTGAGTGAAAAGCCAAAGAGAGAGATTTTGTGTACAAGAAATCCTTATCTTTTCAAAAATATGTATATATATATATATACACACCTATATGTATATCTATTGCTGTAAAATGACCCGAATGTAATTTTCTTTCAAATCATATTTTAAATGCTTTAGGTGGAAAAGAGGCAGTAACAAAATGGCAGACATTGCTCATGGTGTGCTGGCGTGCTCCCTCTAGAGTACTTCATTGTTGTGTTATTTTTGGGAGATGTGATTTCACAGTACCATTTTCAGGGAAGAGACAATTTCTTACATTGGAAAATTCACCCTGGCCAAAAATGAAGTAGTATATTTTGCTTCTGGTTGTCCACAAGATGAGGACCTGACTTTAGAGCATTTTGGTTTTCTGCCATCTGGAGGTTCTTATTTGACTTATGAGATGATGTCATACACACTTAGTGCTGAGCAGATAGGGAAAGGTCGCCTGCAGTTCAGGCTGAGGTAGTTTTGTTTCCTATTGGGAGAAATGTAAAAGTCTTGGTTTGTGGTTGCTACAGGCAGAAAGACTACTTTCGGGAAGGAGAAAATGACTGACATAACTGATGTTCTCCTAAACCTCCACTTGGCACTCCTGTGAATAGAAAATCAACCTGCACCCCCAAGACCACCCAGAGTATGAGTTGTCTGTTCCCTCTCCCAGGCTGGCACTGCTCAGGGTTCTGCCTCCACTTTCAGAAGGGCTCCTTGCTGTGAATGTTAGTTTGGGGATGATAGACTTATTCCATCAAAATACTTCATTGTGCAGGTGGATTTTAGAATTAAAGTTCTCTGCTGTATCAGCTTCAAGATGAGAAGATGTAAGAAACTAGATATGTATTTGGCAGATTTTTTTCTGCCACCCAAGGCTGTGGTGGACATACTGTGCTCTTTCCTTCCCAACTCTTGCACTGTCCTTGTGTGAATTTGTGTTGAAAGGATTGAGACTCTCTGGCTGTTTCTCAGTGCAGCTGAAGCTGCACTTTGGTTGTGTTTTAAAGACTAATGGAGGATTTGAGTGTGAGAAGCTGGAGCGGACAGGAACGCTGCTCCTGTTTCCCACACAGGTTGTCACTGGGCATTCAGAGCCATTTGCTCATCCTCTGCACCCTCCTTGTGCTCCCAAGTTTTATTGCCTAAAATCCCCCCCATTCCTCAATTGAATTTAGAGAGCCATGCTCACAGGGTCTGTAGGAAGAAATTTCTGAAGAAGACTGAGAACTGTCTCCTTGGCCCTTGGTGCTGGGACTGGATGGGCAGAGCATAAAGGATTATTGACTGAGGCACTGCTGGGTTCAGCCAAGCAGGACAAGCTGCGTCAAACCTGTGGCAGCTGCTGAGTTATCCCAGCCACAGGGGGATGGTGTCAGAGCTTTGTTTGTCTGGGGATCCAATCACCTCCAGCTCCCTTGCCTTGAAGCTTTGGGCTCCTGGGAGATGTGCCTGGCAGTGGCTGATGGGGAGAGCTGCTTTTGCAGAGCTGCCTTTGCAGAGCTGCTTTTGCAGAGCTGCTCCAAGGTCCTGACGAGCAACTCAGCTGCAGCTGGAAGCCCCAGCAGAGATTTCTGTGATTTGACTTCAGGGATTGCTTTCAGCCGTGAAGCAAAGAAGTGATTAAGTATAAAGAAGATGTGGTAATGAGATTCAGATGAGGTCTTTTATGTTTATAAAAAGAGGTCTGAAAGCTTACTGCTACTATTATTTCTTGTTTTCTAATTGAAAAAGTCATCTTTGAATCCCTTACTGCACGCTGCTTACAAACTGAGAGATCCTGTTACTGTAATATTGTAAAAAGTCTTAAAAATAAAATAAATCTAGTGGAATATAAATCTTTTTTCCAGTGTATAGAAAGGCAATGAGCCATTTTAAAAGCAGGAAGAACATGCATTTTGAGATCCAATAGATCATCTAAATTGGTCCCAAACCAAGTTTTAAAGTGGCATTGAAAATACTTTTGCTTTGAATAAATTTAGTGTTACAAAACTCAGAATATACATAAATATAGATTTGATGATTGTTTTGCACTTTGATATTATTCTGATTAACTAGAGAACAAATTGCTTCATAGAGGAGACCCTTTCTGACTGTTCCATCTGCAGAACTAAAAAATGCTAAGCCTCCATTTATGCCCTTTCAGTTTCTTCCATCTAGCTCTTTATTATGAATTGACCTTATGCATTTCTAGGAAATACAAACTTTAAACTCTTGTTCTTTATTTTCTAAAATTTGTATGCTTGAAATTTGGATTAGTGAATCAAATATTTCTCACTTGCCTGACTGCCTGCAGTTGTCTTGTAGATGGAGAGTTATTCTGAATTGCCACATCATACATTTTCAATCCAAAGCTTGACTTCTCAGTGGTGAGCCTTGCAGCCAAAGAAAACCTGTGAGCCCACTTAATGTGAACACCTCATGGTTCAGAGGTGCAGAAAAAGCCTCAGTTCAAGGAAACCTGTCTCTGTAACAATAAATTATTGCACTCCCTTTATCTTAGCTCTCTGCTTTCCATGATGTTTATTAGCACTGACTGAATTTCGTGGGTATGCGTTTTCTTGTATTATTTTATTTGCAAATCAGCTTTCAATAATATGAAAGTCACAGTGAAACAAAAAGTCTTGGTTATCAAAAACTTCATATATGATGAAATCTGTTTTTTTTCTCCCAAATATTCCCCACCCTCCCGTATTTTATGCTGAGAGCTGCTCAGCAATTCATTTGTAGCTGCTTTTCTGAATCAGATTATGTAAACAGTGGAAGTGTTGCTGAAGCACCAATACATAGCCAGTGTGATTCTTGTAGTAATGATGGTTAAAGCCAAACATATTCTCTTTCTTTAATGAATTGAGATCTCTGCTATTTTATTACTGTTTGAATTGCATCAAGATAATAACAAATTTGCGCACTTGAATATTTGCACAGCAAGAAATGAGAAAATCAAGGGTTGTTATACATTCTGGGGTGCTGGAGATCTTTTGTGTTGTCGATGCATGGTTTGTGGTGATTGGGAGTGGGGCTGTGGCTGAGCCTCATCATCCTCAATTGGGCACAGGTGTGAGCAGCAGGTGAGCAGCACTGACAGCAACGAGCCAGGGAGTGCCCAGGGCACTGCCCAACCACCAAAGGGAGCAGAGGGCACACAGGGGCAGGGCATCAACAGGAGGGGATAAAAGGCTGGGCTGGAGAACAAGAGAGAGCTGCAGATGCTTGAAGCCTTCTTTGGTGTTGGTTGTGCCTCTACCATCTTCCTGACACTTTTGGGTTTTGTTTTTTCTTCTTTTTAGTATTTACAAAAAACCCCCTAACCAGTGATCTATGCAGAGTGTTTTGCATAGGAAAATCCTTGAATATCCTTTATTTTGTTTGATGAGGATTTGTGATTATTGCAGTGAAGAAGTCAGATCCATTTGGTAAGAGACTTTTGAAATAAATACTGGAGAAAAGTGTAACAAGTAAAACAATATCTTAGAGTTCAGTTTGGAAAATTACATAGAAGAGAAATAAAACATTTCTTAAGTGTGAATAAAAGAGTATTAGAAAAAACATGTAATGATTTCTATTGAACCCTAAATATGTTTGATTTACTTACTTTAGGTTGATGCCTTGCGGTTACGGTTAGAAGAAAAAGAAACCTTTCTGAATAAAAAAACAAAACAACTTCAAGACCTCACAGAAGAGAAGGGAACCCTTGCTGGAGAAATTCGAGATATGAAAGACATGTTGGAAGTAAAAGAAAGAAAAATTAATGTCCTTCAGAAAAAGGTAAGATCACTGATGAAAGGATATGTTGCACAACTTTTGAGGTACGTTTAAAGGAAATGCTCCTGTTTCTTAAAGTGCATTGCTGTTAATATGTTAGAAAAGACGCAGAGAGTCTGTAATAGTAAAATTTTCTAATAGACAATGTCTTGCTTTATCTGTGGGTGCATTTTTATAGTATCAAATAATATATATTATATAAGAAAAATGTTAGATGCTGCAGTTGTCACAAAATGATTTGAGTTAAAGGAAAGTACTAAAACTCTTGATAAAACTTCTTATCCCTCAACATAAGGGATTCCAGTATCCTTATGAATACTGGTTACTGCTCTTTCCAAATAATCTAAATAAAATATATGGGCCTGCTGAAGGATTGGGATACTGTGTTTTTAGCCTGAAGGACTTTCTTTTCTGGGCAGTGAGGAGGGGAGTGGAGAAGGAAAGTTAATTAAATCAATTATCTGCTTTCCTTATGGTCTAAAGATATTAAGAAGGGAGGCTCCTTCCAAGCAGCCAAATTATCTTTTTTCTAATTTTCCACAAATTTAACTAACTGCATTTACTCTCTTTGGAAGTGGGATTCAATCCATTATAGCTTTCACCTGGGGGAGTGGGGAGGGAATTTTCTGTAGAGGCAGCTCTACAAGGGCTGTGCATGCAACAGTAGAGTGTTCATTTCCAGATCCTTTTTCTCACACTCCCCAAAATATTTATGGTACCAGGTGTGTACAGTTTGTGTGCTGTGTGTCACTGTTTACCATATAGAGATGCACTTGGGACCATACAGAGAAATGAAGAAAAAGTTTCTGGCATCATCTCTATTTTACTCTTCTCCCCTCCTTTTGCAGCCACTCAAAGAATGTCTACTCCTCCTTACTCTATTATTATGTAGGTAGTTCATGTTACTGTGGTTTTCCTCCAGGATTCATACAGGGTTCACATGGTCTAGTTGTGCTTCTGTCTGCAGTTGCTTAAGTACCACATTTAAAAAGCCAAGTTCTCATTTTCCAGAAGCTGAGAGGGCTGCTTCTTTTTTACTGAGATGTAAGGCCTATCAAAGCTGGAATATAAGTACTCATCTACTTTAATCCTGTTTCTGAATATTTGCCTTGTTAGCAGTGCTGATCACGTAAAAGAAAGCAAACTTCAAGGCTTTTATACTGAATGCCAGGTAGTTTTGGACATTTCTTGAGCATTCTGAATAATAGAATGCATGTTATTGTTTGCGTTCTGAAAAAAAAACTCCAAACCTCTGACCAAACCAACAATTTACAATTTCTCTTGTACTTGGATCTTGAAGAAATGGTTCAGTAAGAGGAATGTGTAATCAGTGATGGAAATTTTGTGATGAGAAACTATCACAGAGCTATCAGCACTATCTGTCATGGCTTTGTCCTCAGAACTATGCCTCATATTTCTGCTGTTTTTAAGAAATCATGGCCATTTTATTAGGATGTGCCGATTGCCTCTTTTGCACTTTCCAATTGCAAGTATAACTAAGAATAAATTTTGATAGGAAAGTATTTAATCTACCCAAATTACACTTATTTTATCATTTATTTTAATCTAATGATAATTCTGTCTTTTATTCTGTTCTGGATTGCACACAACTTTTGCTTTCCTCCAGTTTTTTTGCTCATTGTGTGGTATTTTGGTCACATCTTTCAGTATTTATTTAACTTTGGGATGGCAGCTAGACATGCCTGTGTTGAGCATTTAGAAACTTGTTCTCATTGTGCACATAGATGTGGAGAATTCAGGGAGGGGAAAGCAGTATGGGCCGTTTCAGTGACATTCAGGAGGTGGAACAGTGGCTGGGCCTCACAGTGGATTGCCCTGTGTTTACAAACCCTCCCTCATCCAGGACTGCTCTGGTTCTGCTCGCTCTCCTGAAAGCCCCTCTGAAAATGAAGGAAGTGCTTCTAGTTCTTCTGTGGTTCTGTCTGGACATCAGATTCTGACTGTAATATTTCAGTGCTTGCCTCCATTTTCTTCTTTCTACTCAGGACCAAATTTTATTCCCTTGTATTTTTGTTTTCTTTTGATATGAGACTTGTGAATAACCAGTTGTGTTCCTGCCTTCAGTTGTTGATGCAAGATAGATGGCTACATCTCTCTGCACTCAGCCTGAAGTACCTCACTCAGCCTAAAATAACATTTGTTTTAATGGTTGTATTCAAGTAACTGAAGAAGGAAGAATTTGTGTATAGTGCCTAAAAATATTTCTGTCAGTAATAACCTGCAAGTGAGTAGGAAGGAATATGTAACTTGGAAATATGCAATTTCTAATCTGTATTCCTTCTCTTATATGAATTATCTGCTGGATGGAAAAAAAATTACGAAGGAGATAAAACCAAACACTGAAAAACTCTTTGGAAAGTGGAGCAGTTCCTTCCCTTTTCTGGATAGCTGTCACACTGGGAGGGAAGGGCAGCTTCTGTTGAGTGCTCCCTACAAACGTGGGCAAGAATCAAACCCGAAACAGCTGTGGTGAGGCCCATGGGAAGCCATAGAAATGAACACAGGGTAACAAGATGCAGAAAATTTGATGGGCTAGATAAGGATCTGATGGTGAATTGTCCTTCTGTGTGGAGATTTGAGTGTAATTTTTTGACCAAATTGAAAAACTGCTGCACTATTCAGTATAATTTGCAGGCTTAAGGGAGGCCCAGCACTGGAGCAGCTTGTGTTTAGAGGATTTGGATCAAGGTAGATTGGCATGGAGTAATAATAAACTTATGTCAATGTCAGAGGTGCAATATTACTTAATATTTCTTTCTTTTAGAACCTTTGGCACCACTGTTCCATTTTAGTGCCAGTAAAGCTGGGTATGCTGTTTTAATAGCCTTGTTTAACCTGGCAAAGCTAGTCTTACACCTCATATCTGTCAGTTTAGCATGCAGAGGGGCAGACCTCAGAAATCTTTATGTATTTCTTACCAGAACGTTCCAGTTCTATGAATGTGGCCGAGCTGTAGGCTGGGGGACAAAAGTGCTGAGCTGGATGATGTCCCTCTGCTCCCAAATTTCACCTTTTCTACAGTAGGTAGAAATGGAGTGTTTTGTCCTCTAGGAATCTACAGATACTTGAAAAAACTCCAGTTCTATACTCTGAAGTAGGAGTCTCAGTGATGAAAACAGTAGCTGTTGAGACAAGAGCAGTGTACAGGATGTAGACCTGGATCATATTAGGACAACAGCTTGTGGAAATTCTTTTGTGGGGACTATCATAAAAGAGCACCAGCTAAAGGGGGCTAATATAATACTCTGCCTTGACTTGCTACATAACTTTTCATGTAAAATGTTACAGTTTCCATCTTTAATAGTTTAATCTTTGTGATTGATGAAGTGCTACATGACTAAGGGCCTTAACCTACCAGCTAATTAGCATTTGTAGGAAATGTCATAAAGTCTTAGTTCTCATGTAATAATTGTAATCTGTACCTGTAATGGCTGGACTATGCACTTGAGGTGATATTGTCCAGTTTGTGTTAAATTGTATAGCACAATTAATTGGATGCATTGCTGTTGGCTGTCTTCTTAAAAGAAGGAAATGTACATGTGGTCAGGTTAAGAGTGATTAGTGTAAACAAAGGAGTCCTACTCTTGGGCTGAGAAATTTGCACCAGTATTATTGCTTGGTGCAGGCTACAAGTAGAAGGAGCAAGCACGTTGCTGATAGAAGATGCCTTTGGAATTTTTTTTTCCCATGGTTGAATCAGCTGGGAGTGTGTTTTCATATTCCCAGGAAGGGGTCAGGGCATGACAAAGGACATTTTTTATTGACTGTGTCAAATTTTATCAGAACACTGTAAATAGGCTGTTGTGTGAGCTGGCATTTTGCAATCACAGATCAGAGATCTATTGTAATTCTGGAGTCAGGTGATAAATTCTGAATGAATTGTTCTGCAAAATAGAGCAGTGTTCTCCCCATAGAATTAGGTGTTGAAAAAATATAATTAGGAAGTCTTTCTGGTGTGGCATAAAAATTTTGATGTTACAAAACTGCTATGGTGAGTATTAACTTTGGTATTATTTAAGAATTGAATCTTTAATAGTACATGTTCATTTTAAGAGTACGGTGTTCAGTGTACTGAGTATTAGGAAATTGTACTTTGCTGGCTGCTAAGGCTTGTAGCTTTGCCAAATCATGGTATTTTTTCAGAACAGTCTGAAAGTGAAATTGAAATAAGTATAGTCAATTGTTCATCCAGGGTGGTGGTGTTACTGATCCAAATACATTATCAGAAAAATGTGTCTTCAAGGATTCTGCACAATGAAATGCAACTTTTGGACTATTAGGTAACCACAAATCCCCCTTAAGCCTAACCAGAGCAACTGTTGGGATGCTCTCAATGTATGCACAGACACTGAGAACAATGTCATTAAGATCAGAAGCAGGGATCATTTTCATTTTTCTTTGGCTTAATTTCCCATTCTTTGTAACACATTATGATACTGTTTTTACAGTTTATACAAGATCATTAGAAATATGTGACCCAATATACATTCACTTAGTGAAGCCAGCCTGAATTTTCATCCAGTCTAAAACCATAGTTATGAGTCTAGGTCCTTGCACATTGAATTTCAGGATCGTTGTAAACTTTTCCAGCCTTTGCTTGAGTGGATTGTCCTTTCCAATGAATTTGAGATCCACTGAGGCTAGAAGTCCAGAATTTTGTTGTCCTCCCCTCCCCTGTGCTCCATGACCTGCTTGCTGCTGCTGTTCTTTTTGAAGCCTACACTTTAAAAGGAGAAGAGATGCATTACACACTTCTGCTTACTGGCCTGTTTGAAAATAAGCACTTAGCTCTGTAGGAGAAAATCACAAATTCCTCAAGTAGAGTTTCATGAGTTAGGAAATTTAAAAACTTTAATGCGATGCCACTTCTATAAACATAGTAATTTTTGGGTATCAGGTGTCTCAAGTAAGTCTCAAGACTCTCAAGTAAGAAGAAATACCGACTGCAGTTGTCTACACTTCAATAGTAAGTTACTGTAGATCAAGTTATGCTATCTGGTTTGGAGAGGATTCCTCAGATGATGAAGAGAATGGGATTGTTGAACCCTCAGGTTGTTCATAGCATACACAAGTGCTCCCACACATTGTGTGTCATCTGCAAAGTGGGACTGAGCCTAATGAGGCACTTACATAAGGGTTTCACACTGCTGGTGTGACACTAGTGCTGCTGGGGGGGAAGGAAGCTGCCCTTCAGCTCTGAAATGTCAATACTAATTAACAAAGTTATCTTTAAATATGATATTAAGTTTTATTCATGCTGAGAAAACAGCCAACTCACATGCTGGGAATTTTAAGCTGTGTGAAGAGTAATATTTTCTATTTAATAGAGTTGGGGGAAATTTCTTTTGAAGTGTGAAAGAGCTCAGTTATGTGTAGTGTGACTGGGCAAAAGGGAAGGGGAAGTTGTCATATTTTGGAGGTTCAGTAGACCATAAAAGAATTATTTAGGGAAATAAATGGCTACCTATGTATCTGAAAAAGAATCAGGGAAAATCAGAATTGTTTAGGAGAAAAGTATTTTTCTTGGAAGAAATGAAATTTTTCTCCAGAAAAATGTAGTAGAAGTCTACTAATTTGAATTAAAAATTATAAGGGAAAGTTTTATAAGTGTAATAGAATAATTTTACATGGAGGTATCCTGCTGTCATGACTCACTTAGAAGTTTTAGCTGCTGACTGAGGCTGTATTCATGTAATTCCCTGCTCTTGGAACTGCATCTTTGAGTGGCAGCCTGGCTATTTCCCCGCTGTCTCAACATGACAGACTCAGCTGGTTTTGTACCTGCCAGCAGTTGAGCACTGAATCTCTGACAACTCATTGAAATGACACAAAATCAGATCCCCCAAGAAGCAGTGAGTGGAACAAAGCATTGCACAAGCCCAAAAGGCTTGTATGTCTTACTACATGCTGATGTTTTTCTTGGAAGCTTTCAAGGTCCATGCTCCAGGTGAGTGATTTATGGCAGGGAGGAAGGAGCTTGGGTGGCTTCTCACCTTCAGTGACTGACTCAGACATTGATGAGGGGGATTCACAGGGATAGGCTCATCTCAAATCATAATTTTATGAAATGTTCCTTAGGAAAATAAATGAATCAGCTTGTTAATTATATGCAGTATTATGAGAAGACAGTTTTATATCTGAACTGATTCAGAAATGATACATTTTATATATGATTTCATCTGAGATTTATTTGTTATAGTCTAATGCGTGACATATAGTGGCTGAATAGCATTAATCAGGATAAACCATCCTTGGCTAATCCTTAAATAAATAGATTCCACTGCCCTTGTTCACCTACTTGCTGGGGTGGGCAGTTACACTTGATCTGCAGCTTTACCTAGTGTATATCCAAGTTTGTTATATCTGGGAGTGAAAAAGAAACATTTCCTACTAAGTATAAAAAGCGGGGTTATGCATTAGCAGTTGGGTTTTAGCATTTTTGTAGTATATTAAAACTCTACTTTTCTGTTGGCATAGAATCAACCACACTAATTTACACACTGCTGGAGCTCCTTGATGTTGGCAGTTGTGCTTTGCTGGTGGTATTCCATTGCTGTTCCCCTGACTGAGTACTCTGAGACCAGAGATACTAATACCTCAGTAAACCGGGTATTTAATCACATTTGGAGAAGCATCACCCTTCACCTTTGAGTGGAGCTGTTACTGGCTTTTTGAAATCATGAAGTTCAAAGACTCAGGAGTATGCATGCAGATAAGTTTAATGGTAACAATAAATGAGAATTGTTATCTTCATGCTTCTCCCTTCATATTATTGTTACCAGATGTGGCTGGAGCTAGTGGTGCCAATTTGGTCAGATTGGTTTGATAATTTTCTTGTTGCCAAGCAGTATGTATTTCTTGGTGGGAGAATCCACAGTGGTATGTTTGAATATGAGTAGAATAAGTCCAACTTTAGAATGGAATCTGAATCTAATTCACTTCCTTCTAACACACCTGACTTTAATTTTTAACGCCCAGCCAGGCACAGTACTAAGATCAAAGTGAAACAAAGAGGAGGGAGTAAAGCAATTCTTGGGAAGGAAAAAATAAAAATGGCATAACATTGTGTAATCTTTCATATATGACAGAAATATTTGGCTTATTTACCGCTCACTTAAGAATAAATCTGCAGTAAATTTTCTAAAGGCACTTATTCCAGGAACCCCCCTTACTTATCAGGGAGAAAAATCAGGCCCACTGTATTTATTGCCTAAGAGATACCTTAATTTGACAGCAGAAATCTGCATTAATGTCCCCAGAAAGGCACAGAGTCTTTTATTGGTCTGTGCTTGACCCCATGCCAAAGTGACTGTACACCATGGGAACCTCTGCATGTTCCTCTCTACAGAGCTTTCTGCTGATCTTGAGGGAGAAGCTGCTAAAAGCCCACAGGAATCTGTCAAGTTTTCATCTTAAAGCTTGTTGACAGACAGGGTAGGTGTTAAAGCATAATTTAAATTTGAGTGAAGTACCTGCTGTGTCCTATCTGAAATTCTTCATTCATGGTTAGGTCTGAGATTTTGTTGTGGCTGTCATGGGAACCCTAAATAGTTTGATTTGAATGTTTATTTAATATCAATCCATATCTTTTGAGATTCTTTGAATGTTGGGAGGATATTAAACAGCTGATCAAATGGGAAGAACTTCAAAGTACAGAATTAGAGTATAGTAATAGAAAACAGGAGTTTGTTAATTTAGTTGCAAAAGAGGTCACCCCTGTAAATTGTCCTTGGGAGCTTGTCTTGTGTTAGAATTACAATAATTAGATTTACAATAATTTCTTCCATGACATTTTGTGTTCATCAGTTCTCATTGTTTGCTCACTTTAACTGTTACTGATTTCTATGCCCTGTCCGTTTATGAAATATAATGTAATATAATTCATCCTCTGTCTTGAAATTTTTGTCTTGCAACACTTTCCATGAATCGTTATGAATCTCCTCCTTAGGGGAGGGGGAAGAAGATGCAGCCATGGACAGGTAGCTCTTTTCTGTCTCTGACTGTTCTGTAGCATTGAACTTACAACATCATTCAGTCCAAACTGTCAATTGTATCTACCATCTGAATGGGGGACACTGAAAATGCAGTTGTTGTCAGACTATTGTAGCTTCATTGCTAAGTGTTGCTCAAGTTTTTTGGAGAATTTTACAATTAAAATTATGTGCATGTTCTTGAAGAGAAAGCATGACAAAAATGGATTAGTAATAATTCTTCTGCTTGCAAAAGCAAAGAAATTAGTAAATCTGTGTAATATATTGATACAGCCTGTAATACATTGATTTAGACATCATCTCTAAAGGACTTCCAAGTCCTTGTTCTTAACTTCAAGCTCCTCACTCACCCCTCTTGTGAGGGTTTTATCCGGTGTCAAACCCCACCATGCAGAGGGGTACATGGCTCACAGAGTGAACATGAAGCCCAGTGGGAGAGACCTGTATCTGGCAGCTGCGGAAACTTGTCATTATCCTGCAAAGAAACATAAATCAGAGGAAAAAAAAGGAAATTTTTTGGTACAGTATGTCAGTGTCACTGACATTGCAGCAGCACGTTACCTTCAAATGCATCTTCAGGATTTTCCTGTAATTGCAAAAGGGACAGTGAGTGTTCTTCATACATCCTTTCATCAAATCTTTTACAATAAATAAAAAATAAAAAACAGAAGGGAAACAAAATGGATAAGGATAGCTAAAATGATTAAAAAATTGTAGGCATTAAAGTCCTAATGAAAACTGATTCAGAGAGAAAAGTGTTTCTATCATAGGTGTAGTTTATAAAAAGTTTCCTTTATTTTTGTGTAGTTGATGGTATTAGAGTGAGGCTAAGTTTCACATACCAACCTGCTGGTTTGAGGCAATACAAGATAAAGGAAATTCAATCATTTTACTTTTTAAAAGACATTTTTCATACCAAAAGCAAACTATCTTAAACACAAAACCATATCATATTACAGATTACTTCCTATTCAGACATTTCCATAAAAGCATTGCTGTCTTACCTTTTCTGCCATAGAGAAACTAAACTGTTCAGCAGATGTTGATTAAAGACATCCAAGTTGATGCGTTTAACATTTCAGTTCAAGTTTAGTGGTGCTTTGATAGTTTATATGTCTAAAGACTGTGCCTGGCCTGCAGTAACTAATGGTGAAACTCAATCTGTGCATTGTCTTTGGTGCAGCTATAGTGAGAATATTAAATTACATCTCATAGTAACAAGAATCTGAGTTCTCTGATGAACCTTTTGAACACTTCAACTCTTAATGGGTCTAAACCTATGTACATTGACCATATGTTAATTTAGAATGATTTAGAACAAGACATCTCTAAATAAGGGGCCAGGGATCTGTTATCCTTCTGCAAAAGCTTTCCTTTCATGTAAATGTATTCCACTGTTTCTTATATATGAATATAGATGGTTTCTGTAACCAAGGAGCTAAAGGGAAACTTTCCAATTGGAAGAATATTATTATTTCTGATTAATTGCTGCCTAACCATTTCAGCTTTGCTGCTCTGGGGTTTTTCCCTGCTTTTTACCACTGGTACTTCAGGACTTCAGGAAACTCATATAAAATGATACCATGTGAAACTGGATTCTCCATTACGATGTTTTAAATGCGATTTGAAGGCCAGGGTGTTCTTATAGTAGAAATAAACATAGCTGTATTAAATTCCTATATCTATTTTTTATAGTAGTGAGAGGACAGGACTGTTATTTTTACTTTCAATGTAAATTTTTTTGCTATTACAAATTAAAAAAAAAATTAATCTAAAATTAATTTCAATTTTTGGGGCATCCCTCCTCCCTTTTCAAACTTTCTGCCCCTTTATGCCTTAATTTGAGAATAAAATAGTTTTCCTCTGTTGGTTATGTATTATATTATTAAGTAGAATATTTTATAAGAAAAGTGGAAAATAGAGAATATGGGAAACCTCAAGAAAATTTGTAAGAGTGTAGAAAGAGATACATAATTAAGGACTAAAAAGGATTGAGCAGTTTTCAAGGACCATAATTGCAATGTTTTTCCCTTCAGGTGTAAAATATCTGTTATTTATAGATATAAGTTCTATGCAATGAATTTATTGTTTCAAATTAGGAGCAGTATGCATATCTGAAAGTTTCTCAGTTAAAGAAAGTATCCTGGGATTTCTCTGAAACAATCCCGTAAAACTAACATGATCTGTTGAGTGAATTATCTGTCTGTACTTTTGAAGTCTTTGTGCCAAATATGTTTAATATTGCCACACAGTTCTGTATGAAAGGGATGTTGTGAAACTATTCATATAAGGAGATATGAAATGATGGTTATAATCTAATTAATGGCCAAATCTAACAGAATTAGTTGTAGCATGTTGGGATTAGGCATTTGCTATTTTTGGAGTTGTGTGTGATCTGAATTACACTGTCCTTTGCCTTTGGAACAGTGTGATGATGTTTGAATGTGCATTTATTTTGCTTTTGTCTAGACTCTTGTATCTTTTATAGCTTTGCATTGGAATCAGAACTACAGGAGTTGTTTAAATGGGAAATGTATTGAGTTTCAAATTCAAACCTTACAAAGCATGTTAAACATCTCTTTAAACTTTCCAGGAAAGGAAATAAAGGTATTCTTTTCTTTCACTCAGGCTGGTGATTTAAAGAGTAACCTTAAGCCATCAATAGAAATATACAGTGGTGTTAGTAAAAATAAAACAGATATTTTTAAAGTATTACAGTGCACATGTGCATAAACTAAAAATATGAAAAGTAGGTAAGAAAAACTGGGATACTGCAAATTATGATAGAGTTTAAATTTGGTGTCAATTCCTTAACTGGATTGCTAACATCAAGTATATGGTATTTCAGTGGAGCAGTGACTTTCTAGACTTGAAATGTTTTTTTAGAAATCATAATTCTGGATTGAACAGGAAAACAATAATACAAGAGAGTAAGAATACAAGTGAAAAAATACTTTAGGTAATAAAAAATATTGGAGTTGATTTAAGAGTGATCAAAAAGAATAAAAACAACTGCAGTTAAGATGAGAGGGACTTATTGGGAGTGAGAATGACTTTTATCTGATATGTAACTTTATTCAGCATTTTCATTTAGAAAATATTCTTCACTGTTTCAGTTAGGGGAAAAAAGAACCTAACCACCTTTGAATGCAGATGAAGAAAAGGAGATGATGACTAGCCCCAAAAGAAATTTGGAGTGTTAATGCCAGGAGGCTGAAGGCAACGATTAATACAGTTTTGAAAAGTATTTCAGATGGGATGTGGTAGTGAAAATTGCCAATATTCTGTCTGCAGAAATAATGGGTAGTGGAGCAAAAGATAACTGCTCTCTAAATGGCTTTTGTGTCATCCCACCTGAAAAACCATGTGTGATTTCAGACATCCTGTGGTCAAAAGAAGGACGGAAATATGAAAGTGTCAGTCAAGAAGAATGGTCAAAGCCTGTTGGGTTTGGGTATCTGTCTAAAGTCAGTAGAGCTTAGTTTTTTATTTCAACATTCTGAAGGTATAAATATCACAAATGAGGATAAATTATTTTGGACAGTGTAAATCTTAGAAAATGAGTAGCATGAAATCAGATTGACAAGGTCATCTATTAAGTGATTGGATAGCCTTCAAATGGGAAAGGAAATTCAATTATCATAGGTTTTTCATTGCTGGGTAACATAGGCAGTCCTGGAAAGGATCTTAGGGTATTACAGTGTGTTCCACTGCCCACAGGCAGGATTTGAAGGAGATTCTTAGAGTGAATGAAAACATTTTTTTTCTCTAGGGATTAAGTCAGGCTTCAAGCCTTTCCACATCACAACCTGCTCAACCTTTTCACTTTGAAATGAAGCAGTTTGTAAGGTTTCTGTCTGTTATTCAGAACTTAAGGTTATGGCTGTTTTCTGTAATGGAAATTTTTTTTTCTGGATGTCTCTCTGTTTTCCTATCTTAATAATTTTCCTAAGGATATAAAATTACTATCTTACTCTTTAATAACTGTATTTATTTTAATAACATGTTATAAAGTGAAATAATTTAAATTAAAAGTAAGATAATATGCTTTTTAGTGTTTTTCTTGTAATACTTTGGATATCCAAACAAAATCTGCTTTCAGAACAGACTGGTCATCTATTTCCCAGCTTCTGTTGTTCTTCCTTTTCTATTACATCTATTTCCCTTTATATATTTCTGTATTTTAAAGCACAGCACACACCACACACCTTTTGTTACTCCCTGTTCTTGTCCAGCCTTTTGATTTCTCTGTGTTCATTGCTCCTGACAACTTCCCCAACTACTGTCAAACTGGCTTCTGCTCTCTTTCTGCAGCCTCTTGAGGTGCCTTTTCTTACTCTATTTCTTTTGTAGCTTTCCTTTTCAGTGTTCCCTGTTGCCCAACATTGTCTGTACAACTTGTCAGATGCCTCTCCCTTCTCACCATCTGTTAACTTTTATATGAGAAGTGCTGTAACTTTCAATCTGGACAGAGGCCCCCGAGTCTTCCCAGTTGATACAGACCTAGTAGGAATGACAAGATACACCAGAAAATCACATTCAACTTCAATGATCTGTATTCAAAATATAAGAATACCAAAGCAGCTTTCTTTTTTTCCTCCATGTGAATTTACATTACAGTGTAATAAAGTAGATGTACTTCTCTCACTGGCATATGACATATGTAATAGTTTTTCATGCAAAATAGTCTTTAAAAATTTTGGTGTAAGCCAATGTAGCCTATTTTATAGGGATATACACCAAATAGTACAAAACTGGCCATGAGTAGAATATCACCAGATGTTTTCAAGCAGCAGAAGGGTAGTATTTTTCATGGTTGACTTTGACTAGTAGTCAGGTGCTCTCAGTGTGCAAATTGGGCTAGACTTCAAAAAAATTTCAGTGATCAGCTTGTAACTCATAAAATATTGTGAGATGTAGGTACCCAACCAACCCAGCTTGAAAATCTGGCCCTCGTATATATAGACAGACTTTATAAAAAGCATTAGCTTAAGAATGAATGTCTGCATCCTCTTGTCATAAATGGAATGATGTGTTAGTTTATTTTGTATTTCTGTATTTACTATCTGGAAAATACCTATTGCATTCTAAATTACATCACAGTAAATACATATAATGAGAGCAAAAGCTTTTCAATGGATGTCTCACAAGATTGTGAGTCTTGCTTAGAAGAGTCCAAGAGTCAAGCTGTTTTGTTCTGAGTATTTATTGGCCCCTGAGGAGAAGGAGACAGAGACTGAGTATTTCCAGATACACAAGTGGATATTATCAGCCCAGGCTTCTTTTGGCCAGCTTCCTGGGGAAGGTTAATTTTAGCGTTAAGTTCCAGCTCTTTCTCAGCTTGAGTCTGGCAACAGCAGCCAAGCTCTGAGTCCAGGAGCTCCTTTCTGTGTGACAGCCTTCTCCTCTCTTGGCTGCTTTGCCCGCTGACCTGCTTTTATAGCCCTGTAAAAGTATCAGCTGACTTGAGGGCAGAGCTCTTCCCTAAGCAGCCCTGGGGGAGTTTGCTTCTGCTCCCTGTAGGAAAACTCAGCGCACACCTCTTTTTTCCTAATGCTTGTTGATTCCTCTGAATCCTTCCTGTACCTGTGCTTTGAATCCTGTATTATGGAAGGATCTAGAGTCTTACAGTAAGTAAAAGTGGATGAATTATTTCCTTCAGTGACTGCACAATAAAACAAACATACATGCTTGTTTTGGAAGAAGAATAGGAAAAGATAGTTATCACTTTTGATCTCCAATTTTAGTTGCATTTTCTTCTATTTATTGATGCAATAGGATGCTCCCAGTTTCTATGTGTACATGAGACAGTAGATTGATGTTTCTAATCATGGAATAAAGACAAATTTTTAAAAGTCGCATATAATAAGTACTAACCAGAGAATATTACTGCATATCCCAATAAATGGCATACATTTTCCCCTACTGATCAACAGTTCATAGATTCTTTCTTCTTTTTATATATTTTTTCCTCTCTCTGAAATTATTTGGTATATGCATTTTCTCTTTAGGTAAAGTTCAAACCGTATTGGATTTTTAAATATACTATTACTAAGATAGTAATATTTTTACAGCCATGGTGACGTAATTCCAGTTTTTTTGGTTGTTTGATTACAAATTAAACATGCACACATTCACAGACACCAGAAGGAGATGTTGGGATGTCTGTAGACATCAATTTTGCTGAGTCACTACTAAAACTGGTTTCATGTTCTGGGACATCCTGAGATGTTTCTGAAAAGGACCATATGAGCCAGAACATTTACCTTGAGTCTTACTAATAAAAATAAATTATGTGTAAGTAGCCGTTTAGTTTTATGTTTGAACCAAGCCTGTTTTTTTTCTGTTTTGATTAATAGTTACATTACTTTTGTCTTTTGCTATCTATGTCTCTAAGGCAGAAGCTAAAGTCTGAAAATGAATACTAATTTTTAAAGTAGTCATAGATAATGCTCATGTTGGATGAATGCTGCTTATGAAATCACTTTTTCTTGTTTAAAGTAGATTGTAACAGTACTTGGAAAATTGTTTAGTAGGATTTAATTTCCTAAAATACAAAGATTTTTTTTGTAATTAATAGAAATGATACATACAAAAGTTCTGTTTTCTCTCCTTGGTTTCAATTTTACATTTATATAAAACTAAACTTATGTTATTGATTTACTTCACTGGAATTGACATAGTCTGTGCTTCAATATGAAACAAATCTTGAAGACTTCTGCCTATAGAAATTTAGAATAGAGCAGAATGAACTTTGCAGTGAAAAACCCCATTGTTACAAAATACTTATTGTCTGAGCTATTTAAAACTCAAATAGAGAGAAGAGAGGGAAATAGTTGCTGCTAAGTTTAAATATATGGCTTTATGGTTTCATTAGCTGGGACCAAGAAGTCTTAGATAATGTCTCTCTTCTATGTTCTTAAATTCTCTTTTACTTTAATGCATATCTCTGAAGGCAAATTGTTACAGCATGGAACATTTTCTTTGATTGTATAATTTTCTTGCAAGTTTCATAGTAGAGTACCTTAATTTTGACAATGAAAAGAGTTTTCTTTTGAGAACTTGGGTTACTGGAGACTTTTAAAGCCTGTCTGGGGGTGAGATTTAATTTAATCCCTTGAGTATTTAATAAGCATTTCTGAGACTGTCGCCAAAGGGTGACAAGATTAGCACTTGAGGTTTATTGACAGGATGCCTCATAGGAAAGACATTTATCTGTAAGGGTATTGTTTTAAAGAAGGAATAAAGTCTGGGTTAAGCCCTGGGAATATACACACTTTCTGAAATGCAGAAAGAATAGAGCACTTTCTTTTCATCCTGGCACAGGGAATAGCAGTTTACAGGGGTAAGAAATAGATGTTGACAAAACTTCACAGTAACTAACTTCCTATCAGAAAAAATAAGAACTTGACGATTAAGATGGTCTTGACAGTCTCTGCCACAAACTGAATTCAGGCATGCTCAAAAGTCATTATTCAGTAAGAGAATTGTATTCTTACATTAATGCTTGTACCCAAATACATTTGTGTGTTAGAGAATGACAGAGGTTACCAGAGGGTTTGTTGTTTCTGGATTTAAAAATCACAGGAAGAACTAAATCATATCTTGTGTTCCAAGATTTTAGCATGTGAGACCTCTCAATCTCTTTGTCTCCTGTAATCTTGCTGAGTGAACTCTGTGATTAACTGGTCATAAAGTCTTGTCTGCATCAGTAGGTCTTGGCTAATCCTGTGCCCATCCCAAAGAACAAATACTCTGCGGTACTGATTCTGCTTTAGCATACCCCAGTGTGGTCCTGTTACCATCAAAGTATTTCCTTCAGGTTTATATAGCACAAATAGAAAAATAATTAGATCCTTTCCTCTTATTTTATCTATGGAGTATGTATTGACTGACTTATTTTAAAGCAGTTGTGATTCAATGGGGATGTTTTTAATTTGCTGCCTGTTCTCTTTTACCTCTGAGGAAAGAATTTTGTAAATGCTGAATAATTTTAGAACATGTTTTCTTGGTTAAGGGTTGGCTCATATTTTCAATTAGTTTTAAGAGGAAGGAAATCGTGTAAATGCTGTGGAATTCAGATAAGCACTGTGCATAGGAAATAAGTACTTTAATTTAGGGTGCCTAGAATTGGTAGGTCAAGCTGATGATAGTAAAGGAGCAGATCTTAACTTTGTTTCAAAGAACATGTAATCAATATTCACTCTCCTGTTTTATTTCCCTTTTACTTGAGAATTTGTTTTGGTGAAGCTGAAATGTGCAATTGCTTAAGTATTCCACAGGGTGTCATGAGGCAGTTGTTGGAATCATTAATACTTGGATGAAGTAAAGAAAGAAACATAGTGTGCAGTCCTCTGAATGCCAGTTAATGTAATTTTAGATGTGACTAATACACATGCCATAAAATAAAAAGTTCTTAACTCATTAACACGTGTATCATGTTTCTGTATCTGTATAAAATATACACACGAAGAAAAATATTGCAAGAGGTCATTCACAAGAGTAAGCTATTCTATGTCAGGTCTTCCCAAAAAGACCTTTCTATATATTCCTTAGTATTTTATAGTTTACACAGCAAGTGGAATCTTTGGCTCATTGCAGTAATCTGATACACCAAGCGATGTATATATTAAAAAAAAAAAAAAGGAAAAAGAAAAAAAGGTACAAGACTTGTGCACTTGTGCTTGACATACTATAAAGAATTTCTATTTGAATTGTGCTCCTCCAAATTTACTTCCAAATTTTGTTTTAATTTTTATTTAAATTCTTTTAAAATTTAATTTTTTGGAAACACACTTTATGCAGTGCACACAGCTGTACTGTGGATTTTATGACTTGTTAATTGTAGATATATATGATGTCAAAACTTCAGGATTTTTTCTCCCACACTTGTATAATGTAGTAGGAGGAGAATTTTTACCTAGCTGTGCCCCAAATTAAAGTGTATATGATTATGGTGGTATGTTCTTGCATATGGAGATCAAATTTTTATTGACGTAACTGTTGATTTCTGCAGAGCTGCACATGCATTGAATTCAACTTCAGATTTGTAAAGAAATCTTTAAAATCTTTTAACTGTAAAACTTCTGCTTCTCTTTAAACTCTAAGTTTCTTTAAATGGAAAGATATTGGCTATGTGAAAAAAAGAAATCATTATAAAATGAACAGGAAAACTGAGTTCATTTCAGTAGCAAGAGAACGTGATCCAAACTGAAAAAAATCACTGATGAAAGTAAGAGTTTGAATATCTGTTGACAGTAATAATTTGTCTAATGTTGACAACGTATTTAAAACCAGTTTTGAGCAAATGATACTTCATGGATTTTGGCATATTTTCTTATATTATCTGAAGTGGCATACTAAAATAACAGACCAGTTAATTTTCTTGTTACTATTTGTTTGTACGAAGTCTTAAGTAACAAATCTTGGGTTTTTGCCAGTTGGTGCATAATAATGAATGGCACTGAGAATGCAGGATGGAGGGAGGGGAATTCTTCCAACAGACAATTAATGAAATTTTACACATCTGACACAACACACCCCCCTGTGTTCTGCCCAGAGGTCACAGTGCCTTCCAGCCACAGAAGGGGATTGCCATCACAATCAGCAGCTGAGTGCTTTTATTCACATTTGCTTCCACATTGCTTTGTGGACAACTTCTTGTGCAAAACCTTTGTGATTTAACTCTTCCTGAATTAACCACTATAAATCAAGACAGTGTGCCTATAGGTACTTGAGCAATATGTTCAAATACTTTCTAGATGAGGAACCAGTTTTATATAAGTTTTTTTAAGTTAAATATCCAAAATAGAGTGACATGCTTGAAATATTCACAGAGGTGAAGAAAGTGAATGGAAGTGGTGCCCCTTGAGATTTTTTGTTTGGTTGTTTGTGGGTTTGGCCTTTTGAAGAACAAAGATCCTGATCTCTGCCCAGCTTAGTTTTCCTTACAGCAAGGCATCGTGGAAGAAGAGATTTTTAGATAGGCAGGTTATAATCTTTCTTCTTCCTCATTTTAAGGCTCACTCAAGTTGGTTTGCCTCACCCTTTTTTGGTCCTTCTTATTGAACTAGAATATACTAAAGGGGTAATTCCAGACATACTTTGAATTACTGAGATAACGCAGTACCTTAAACTAGAGTGATTAATATCAGAAAATATTTAAATAATAAAATACCTAACTGCAGTGAGATTTTTCCTTTACTTTATTGGAAAATTATAGTTCTTCAGCAAAAGAAAACAAAATAGAAAGAACTGAAGTTTAAAACTGTTGATGATATAGCAGTTACACACCTGGCAGTATAATGAGGCTTGTGTATCATACGTGTGATGTGTAGGCACTCAGCACCCAGGTCCCTCTTGGAATGCTATGACAAGGTTGATGATTATTGTAATGTTTTTATTCACAGATTGAAAATCTACAGGAGCAACTTAGGGACAAAGACAAACAACTAACTAATCTGAAAGACAGAGTGAAGTCACTGCAGACAGATTCCAGTAATACAGACACAGCACTGGCAACCTTAGAGGAAGCCCTATCAGAAAAGGTAAAGTTTTCTCTTGAAAACCTTTATGTGCTGCTCTTGTGGGTGAAGTGTGTGCAGAAAATGTGCTTCTGAGTTGGCCTGACAGCTCTCCCAAAGGCTGGGGGCCTTGTCAGGGAAGCAGGTGGCCCTGTTGTGGTAGGATGAGCAGGAGTGACTGTGAGGGGATGAACTGACACAGAACTTGGAGGGGAGGGAGTGATGCCCTTTGAATGCTTATGGAGAAAATGGCCCAGGATATGGGAAGATTTTGCCTTAGTCAATGGGGTGAGTGGTTATTCCCTGAAAGAACTGAAAGGCATTGGACGCCTGACTTTAAGAAGGTAGAATTTTGGGCATTTTTCTGTCTTTGTGATCTTGATTATCCTGTTATTTTTCCCATTAACAGTTGGCACAGCCTTGGCTTGCTGTGAACACTATTGGCTTCCTATACTTCATTTTTAAGGGAAACTGTTTCATTAAAAAAAAATATTGAGCATTCCTTTTTTTTTCCTTTACAAAGTCTATGCCTTTAATTTGAAAATACCTAGGAGAAGGGATAAATCTGGACTGTTTAAATTAGTGGCAAAATTCCTACCAGTTTCAGTGAGGTCAGGTTTCTTCTTTCAGTTCACTTTGAATACGAGGTAATGCAAGTGAATTTATATGCCAAAAAAATTAGTACAAATACCCACGTTTTTCAGCTCACAGATCTTAATATATACTACTCAAATGTGAACAGTAAAGTAATATGTGTGTAATCCTATGAAGGTACTTATGACTGCATATGACTCGAAAATGCTGCTGTGGTGTTGGCACTGACACATACAATGTTCATGTCAGATGTTTTATTTCTTGTGTGTTTAATTGATTTTCTTGCATTTGCTTGGTCAACAACAGTGAAAAAAGTTCTTATTGGTATTGAGCCATGTGGATAAGCATTTATTTATACAAAAAAATTATACATTTCTGTAATCTTTCACTGCTAATCTGGACACAGTGTTCATCAATTTCACAGTATGTTAATAAAAAAATAACAGAAAGTACTTTTTAATCTGTTTTCTCTCCTTGTAAACTATCTTTTCTGGATTAGTCACTTTCCCAGAATGCCCATAGAGGCAGCTGAGGGTTTTTTAAAACACTCCTTTGGGAAGCAGAGTGACTTGCATAGGAGTAGGAGGCAAGCACCACTGCCGAATTAGGATTGAGATTAGCTTTGAACAATGGGGTGCTTGATCTGGGAGCATGAGCCACAATGAGGAGAAAGTTTCCAAGGTAAATGCATCTCTCTGTAGGATTTTGATTGTTGTACAGGGAAATCACCCTCAATTTCTTTTCCATTGTAAGTCCCTTGAAGACCACACAAGGAAGGGCTGATTTTTTGAAGTCAGGGCTGATTTCTGGGATGAAGTTACACACTGAAAGAAGCCAGTTGCCATCCTGTAGAAATTCCAAATGGACAATTACACCTGGCTTTCTTCTGTCTTCTGGCAGCTAAATACTTTGACAGTGTCTGTTTACACATGTGCCTCATTCCTTTCTCTGTCCAGCTTCCCAATTCCTCCTGACTGCTCTCAGTAAATTTCTTATGCAGCAGCATTCTTCTGACCTACAGACTTTATCAGTAGTTACTAAATATTTCCATTGGGAATACTGCTAGAAATCTGGGATAGAGGTTTGTCCAAGTGGGACAATACGGGAACCCTTAGTGAGTTGTTTATTAGCAAGTGCATCAATGTAAGTGCTTTTATCAATTCAGCATGTAATGCTGTCAAGAAAGGATGATGCTTTCATTTAAGAATACCTGGTTTCCATTTTGTTTGCATGCTTTTTCTTTCTAGACATTGTATCAGACATTTTCAACTATATAATTTTGTGTTTGTACTCTGAGATTAGGCTGTTTTTTGCATTAAATTAATTCTTTGTCCATTCAATAGTTTTTAGAATTTTAATTAAAAAATAATGAATAAAATACTTCAGAACTGTCATGGGAAGCTCTTTTTAAATAGAAATAAAATTTATTCATACAAGTTTAGCTAACCACAATTTACTGGAATCTGATAGAAGTGCTTTTCTTAGCATCTACAGGAAGAAACGAACAAATGAAAACATGATCATATGATATTAATGAATTATAAAGCTGTTTTTAAAGTCCAAAACTCAAATGTGTTCCTGCAGTTTTCTTTAAAATACACAGATTAAGATTTTGGCTCTGAATTAGAAAATGTGTCTCCTTATTCTTTATGGAAATAGATTTTCCAAGTATCTGTCTCTTGATTTTCTTTTGTATTTAGTGGTTAGGTATCTTGGGAACACTAAATGAGAAATTGATGTAGACATAATAAAACCATGTCAAATTTTCTCTCTTTTAATCTTATACTTTTTCTGATGATATTGCTGGTGTGATTTTTCCTCTTGTCAGGAAGCAGAAACAAATCAACTTCAGTTGCATTTGAGTTCATTTTGGAACTAGGCTGCAAAACATTCATTCAGCTATTTATCTCTAATTTCAGAGCCTCTAAGCACTGAAAATTTGTGGCAGCAATAATAAGGATTATATTGCAATTAAAAAAAGAAAAAAAAGGTTTGAAAATCAGACTGTGCAAAAGTGCTATCAGCTGCCTTGATGTTATAACAAGAAACTTTTCAAAGAATATCTCAGCTCTTGGACTGGCCCAAAGCAGCTCAAGAGGTTGCTTTCATGAAGCTGATATTTATAAAGTTGGTCCTACTGTAGCAGCATACAGCAGATAAGCAATGGAGTATGTCTGATAATGGAGCTATATGCTGGGGCAATTCAGTTCCTGCTTCTGTGATAAAGTGCAAATAGATTAGACCTGTGAGGTCCCAGATTAGTGCATAAGGAAAGCTGCCCAATGCAAACAAGACTGAAACAAGAACACATTGTTGGGATTTCTGCAAGTTAGCTGTTAATCAAGCAAAACATGGTTTATTAGGGCCTTTTAACACGCTTTTGACATTTAGCCTTATGCAGCTGACAGATAAATTAGTCTTCTTTTGTGATTGACTGAGAACAAAATACACTGTTCATTAAAAAGATGAAATAGTGTTATGTTTAATTTGTTGTAGATGAAAAAATCATTTGGGTAAATAAATCTTCAAGAAGGAATTGGTAAAAAATTAATTCTGACTATAACCAGGTGGAATCTGAATGTTTATGATTTTTAAACTATTCTACTTTATGGAGGCTGGCGTCTTTAATATTAATGTTCAAACTATTAAGAATTTACATTGTTTGTTATTAGGATTAAACCTGAAGTTATTTAGTGTCATGAGTTTAGATTGGAAGGATGTTAAAGATCATCACCTAGTTCCAATCCCCTTGCTGTGGGCGGGGACACCTTCCATTAGACCAGGTTGTTTCACCTCTGTGTCCTTGTGTGGGGCCGCAGAGCTGGAGCAGTTCTCCCCCAGCTGGGTGTCAGCAGGGCAGGGGGGCAGAGTCACCTCCCCGCCCTGCTGGCCACGCTGCTTTGGATGCAGCCCAGGAGCACAGGCGGTGCTCTGCGCTCTGAGTGCTCCTGGCTGAGTCAGGTTGAGCTTTTTGTCACTGTACACAGCCAAGTCCTCCTCCTCTGGGCTGCTCTGTCTGTTGTCTGCCCAGCCTGGCATTGCCCTGAGCCAACTGCGGGACCTAAATTATGTTACTTCTCTGCCCCCTGACTGCCACCATCCAGTGATCCCAGTGGTTCTTCTGATACTCTGCTTAAAGACCTGCTCCCAATTGGAATGCACTTCTAGTGCTTATTTCGTTCTACCCGAGTATTTCTCTCTGATTGGTGTTTGCATCCTCCAAATATTGATGAAATGTGATTTTGTAGAACATAATCAGAGCTTAACGAAACCATACTACTGTGTTTGCTTTTCCATTTCACCCTTTGAATTAGTCATCCAATCAATGGCTGGTGATTGTCAGCAAACCTTGAAATAGTTATTGGAGATCAGCAAAATATGCAGAAACATGGCTGAGTTTAAATGCCTGTAAGGTTACTATTAATTAGAGAAAAATCTTCCTTTGGGTTTCTTAATTAGTTTAGGGTACATTTTCTGTGTCTTGGACAACTGTTTTTTTGACATCTCAAAATATAATATGTGTAAACTCTAAGTTACTGATAGCAAGTGGCTGATAGATCTGGAACTTTGGCATCTTATTGCAAGCACTGTAGAGTAATAACAAAATTGAAGCTGAGTAAACTGGTTATGTCCTCTGAGGAGACTATTCATGGCTTGTTTTGAACTTGTTTTCAAGACTTCAATCAATTATGAACACAGGAAATACATTACTGAAGTGAATATCTTTCCACATCTATCACAAAACTAAACATACTTGTATCAGTATAGATCTTTAATGAATTTCCTGTACTGTGTTACTCTTATCAAATATTTAAACTTGATCTTATGATTTTGAAATCTAGAGTAATCTTGCATTGACTTTAATGCCATTAACTCAATCATCCTCTGCTTCTGCAAGTTTTTTTTAATAAGTGCTACATAATGCAAACAAACTTAATGCTGTCTTTTCTTAAAATTATTTCCAACTTCTCTGGTTTGCAATTCTTTCCCTTGTTAGGAAAGAATAATAGAGCGTCTGAAGGAGCAAAGGGATCGAGATGACAGGGAAAGACTTGAAGAAATTGAATCTTATAAAAAAGAAAACAAGGACCTGAAGGAGAAGGTTAATGCTTTACAAGCTGAGCTGACAGAAAAAGAGGTCAGTCTTTTATTGTAAGCTCTGCCCTTCTATCTATGTCATTATGATGAAAGAAAGTGCATAGGATTACTCTTGAGTTGTGTCAAGTACTGAAATTCTGTCACTTCAGTGTTCAGCTTCAGAATTGCTGTTTTCTTAAGCATTCTTCACAGTCCATATTTGTACATAAAATATTGCTTCAGTTTTTACATAGTTGTGCATCGTTATCTCTTTGTCCTTTACCTAAGCTTCCACTAGGCTCAAATATTCAATTGCTGCTCCTGTTTTTGTTTGTCAGTTGGAGAAATGGTTTTCAGTGTGTTTGTACCTCCAGAATATGATGAGCTTGTCTGTACTATGAATGTTTGTTTCAGTGCATGCCAGCTCCTGTGGTTCCAGTTGTATGCACAAAATGGTGTCTTTTGCTATCAATGCTTATCTTTGAGTCAGTTCTTTTTGGGGGAGGGGGAGCAGGATCCAAGTGATTGCTAAGTTGGCAATGAGTTAGTATCCTGGTGACTAGGAATTAACTTTTTACTCTTGGTCGTTTTCCAGTCTAGTTTAATCGATCTCAAAGAACATGCATCTTCATTGGCATCAGCAGGGCTGAAAAGAGACTCCAAACTTAAGTCTTTAGAAATAGCCATAGAACAAAAGAAAGAAGAGTGTAGTAAGTTGGAAGCACAGTTGAAAAAGGTAAGTTCCATCTTAAAACAAACAAACAGCAAAACAAAAATCAGCATCCCATACCTTCATTTTGAAATGATGAGCTTATTTACTCTTCTGGAGTAAATCTAGAATCTACCCATCTTATGCTGTTTGCTGATGCTTGCATCAAGTACTGCTTTTTCTCAAGAGGTTTGTACCAAAGCCACTAGTGAGCCTCAGAAATTGTCCTCAGTAGCTCTATGAGGGAATTCTGAGAAGCTGCAACAAATAGATGAACTGAGATGGAAGAAAAAGGGCAGAAAGGAACTATCAAACCAGCAATTTATGTGTGTGAATTAACACTACTTTTAGAAGTAAACTGAAATGTTTGCAGGATGAGGAAAAAAAAATAAAAGCCTGTCTAAGAAATGCTGGAATTCCTAATTAAAATTCAACTAAAATCAGCTTCTAAAATGAAAACTATAGCTAGGTTTTATTTTGATGTATTTTTGGCTTTGTTGGTGAATACATGTTTGTGATAATTAAGCAAAATATTCAAAAGTTTATATCAGCTGGCAATTCAGTATTTCTCTTCAGCAAGAAGTGGAAGCAAGCATTTAAAGGAAAACGTACAAACCCTGTATTTTATTACATGGTTTTACTTAAATTGCTGCAATAAACTAGATTTTGCTTAAATGATTTGCAAGTGTTTTGATACCATTGTTTCTTTGACCTTTCTCTGTGTTGTAGTAATGTCTGCTCTCATTGTTCTCATTACGTATTTGATGGGGTCAGGCATTACGTTTGCCTTCTGCAATTCATGACTAAGTGTACATCAAGTGTTGTTTTTGTTTTTTTTTTTTTTAATATTGGTATAGTTTTTCATTTTCTAGTAATTAATATTTGTTCTGTGAATGTTATCACTGTTAGCATAATATTCTGACACTCTTTTTACCCAGGTTGAGTAGTATCCTGCTCAGATTAAGCATTGTTTCAATAGCCTGACCTGTGAAGAAGGTATTGCAAATTATAAAGGATACCAGCGTGTAAACCTTATACTTGTATTCTGTCTTAATTCAGAATGAATATGTGCAAGTAGGTGCCTGCATTAGATCTGTAGTTGAGAGGAAGGGAAGCTTTTTTCAATAAACATATACAAATGGAAACACAAACAATTTAAATGTCCGATACCTTAAAAATGCTATTGATGGTAGAATTAAAGTCTCCAAAAAAAGGTTTATCTGGGAAGTAATTTAGTTTGCTTTAGTTTGTTAGAATAAATGGTTGTTTGCTTTGCACTCCACTTCAACAGATATTTCATTACCATCTGACATGTATTTTTTTCTTCATTAAAAAAAGATAGTTAAAAGAGCCCTGGAAGCACAGATCACTTAAAAACCCCTCATCAAAATCCTCTTGAAGGACTTGAAATCCTAAGTCAATTGTTTATGACTGTACATTTAAACACATCATAGAGTAATGGAAAAACAAGCACTTAGAAAAGTCAGAGAGTGTCTGGGATGTCTTTTATATAAAAAGGGAGCATGTTTCTTGTGTATAAATACAAAAAATTATTGAATGAACGTTGAAAACATAATAGTTTTATTATATCATAAATGCAGCATAAAGCCCCAATGGAAATTCACCCACCATTTGTATGAGACCAGGTATTTCCACAATAAAATGCAGTTACAACCTCCTTTCTGGGCATGCTTAATTGAACAGAAACAGTGACTGTTAATGACAGTAGACTCCAAACAGTCATTTTCAATTCACATTTTCTTTAATGAAATACTTTATGTTCAAACCTGTAAATACCCTGCGTTAAAAGTAATTGGTCCCCAGAAAAATACCTGCCCCGTGTTCTCACTCCTCAGGAAAGTGAGTGAAACAGAAACCTGGGTCACTCTTGCACATGTCTGGCTCAGAGGAGGAGGGGACAGCAGCAGGGTCATAAATGAGCCCACGTGTCCCGTGGGTGTGCTCACGTGTGAGCATCAACCCCTGCCGGAGCAGAGGCATCTGGCAGTTGGCTTCTCTTTCCAAACCCACTCCAAGGGGCTGTCTACCTGAAAAAATTCCAAGTAGCTTTACACAGTACTCCTCTCTAAAAATATCATGGAGGAAGTACTTTGTTAGGCTGCTGTAAAATAATTATAGTTCAATGTTGATTTATAAGTTTTAGCAAGTTAAACTAAGAAATATGTAGGTAGTACTCTGTGCACGCTTGCTGGGAGTTAGTTTTGCATGAGCACTAATGGTGGTAAGTGCTATGTCGAAGGAAAGTGTGCACAAGGGGCAAGTCTAAACTGAAATTGTAAATAAAAAACACCAAAGCAACTTCTGGAGTTTCTCCTCCCCAGCTTTCCCTCCCTTCTGTTTTTTTGGAGACAATAGGATTCATTTATTGATAATAAAGATGGATTTTATTGGATCTGATTAGATCCAGATATTTTTTAGAACTGCATAATTGGATTTTTTTACATTTTGACAAGAAGAAATATGCTGATTCTAAACCCATGATTTCACACAGTAGGCACATTTCAAAAACAATGAAGAGGATATTTGTACAAAGTAATTATTTATGTGACTGTGCTATATTTTGGTATAAAAAGTAATGCTTTAAAATATAGACATGCTTATTGGACATTTTGTGACAAATATTATAGATTGAAATACATAAAAAATTTTAAAAGAAATAATTCTCAATACCAGAGAATGGTCAATGCTTTTTTCCCAAAATTCCGTAGATTTTTGTTGACTTACTTTGTATTGCTACTTGTGAAAGAACAGCAGAATTACCAAATAGGTAGCAAAGTGTTTTATATATATGTGTGTATATATAATCTTTATTATCCACTCCAGAATTTCCTCCTTTTGTTGTTTTCCATTATCTTAAATTTACTTGCTTACTGACATATTTGCAGTTGCTAAAGTACTGTTTGCCAAGCTGTACTGTTTGAAAGTCATTCTGCATAGAAAATTCAGTATTGTATTAAACGAAAGGAAAGTAATAAATTTAATGATACTGTTTAATTAATCTTTTATTATTACTGTCTTTGAAGCTTTGGTGATAAATTGCAGCCTCAGCCAAAAGCACTTCTCGTGATTCATTGCTTGAGACCAGCACTTAATGTATCATCAAAAGTGGACACCTCTCTTTATTTCATGGGTTATTTAACTTGAGAAAGGGAAAGTAACACAAACCTTAAGTTTCTTACTCCAGCTATTCTTTTTTAGGAGCCAAAGTCAACATTTATGTTTCCCCAGTGCCTCTCACTTTCACCAAGGAATGTTTAGAATCTTAAATTTCTACTTTTTTTTTCTTTTGAATTTTTTTTAATAACATGTTCTTCTGTGCAAATGCACTGGTTTTGTTGAGCTAATGCTGTTTTCCTGGATCTTTCCTTCTTTTCCTGTCTGTGCTTCACTCCCTACCAACTTTGCAATGTAGCAAGCTGAGCAGTTGTTCAATCAGATGTACAATCCAGTAAGTTCATGTTTAAAATGCCCGCTGTAACATATGGAAGCATGAGGATCCATTCCCTTACTGTGTTGTGCTCTTCCTCTGTGGAGCTTTGCAGAACACTCCTGGTGCTCACTCTGCTGTATCCATTATATCCAAATAAATGAACTTTGTGGACTTGAAGGCCTGTTTAAGAATCCAAAATGTAATAAATAGGTACATATTGTGTTTCTGAGAAAACAAACGTCCTTTAGGTCCTCAACTTCTCCATTAGAAAATGCATGCAGAATTTTTTTTTCCTTTTGCTTTGCTTTTTAATTCCTCCTTGTACAGTACTTTATTTGATCCTTCAAACTTCTATAACTCCTAATTTATTCAGTTTATCTTTAGTGACTGAGTTAATTAGATGAATAATAATATCTAGGAAATGACTGGCAGTATTTTCAAAAGTCCATATGACTAAAATAGATTAATTCTACTCATGAAAGAGTGTATACATTTAGCATACACACATTAGGAACATGGAAACTTGTAATTAAGTGAAGAAAATAGTGAAATATAAAATGATAAATGCAAAAGGCAGTCTTTGCAAAAGTGCAAAAGCAGAGTATTGCTTTGGCTTCTTTACCATTAATATTCTCACAAATGCCTGCTGTAATTGCACCATATCTCTTTTAACTTGATTCCTTCAATTTGAGGAAGAGCAGCAACAAACCTTTTCCCTGCAGAGAGTAGTTTCCATCTTTTTGGCTGAGACTGTTCCCTTTAATGTGCTGTGAGCATCACAGGACAGAAAAATGATGTAACTGTAAGAGCCATTTAAAAGTTATAGTTTACATAGTAATCCTAGTCAGAATTACTATGTAATTTGGAGAGTGTATATATAGAAGAAGTGGGTTTGTAGCTTAAGTAATGTGATACTGCACATTGGAGGAGGAATTGCCATCACTGGAGTCAGTGGGAGCTTTGCCATGGATGTCCATGGACCAGGATTCCAGCTTTGGAATCCATCTGTTATGGTTAGGTTTTGTAGCTCCAGCCATGTCATGGATATGTCATGACTTGTGTATGGGAAAAGAGATTCCCGCACAATCTGCTCTATTTACTTTTGGAGTTATTGGTTACCTTGTTTAGAATTTAGTCATAAATTGTAGCACAATAGCCTAAGATATTATCACCTCTACCTTCTGGCACAGTGCTGGAGAAAGAGCTTGTCTTTTTCAATGATAAAACCCTTTTTTTCTGTATCATCTTGGATCACTTTTGTGGTCGTTCTGTTTCTGTTCATGTCATTTGCACTGCTCCTGTGCTTGTCTTTTCAGACTGGAGTCTTTTTACTGTTGGCTTTTAGCTTGGTTTTCGTAAATACTGGCCAGTCATTAGATCAATATTAGTGATTCTGCTGTGTAGAATTCATTTGTGACTTTCTAATCTTTTTGTGTGCAGCATTCCAAAGTCAGTCCTTTTTTTAACTGCTTTTTCTGCCTTTATGTGGTTAATTTTTAAATGGACAGCCTGTTGGAAGTTGCAAAGCAATGGATGCAAGATCCTTTTCCTTTGGCACCAGGCAGAAATCATACTGTACCCACAAGATGATGTTTTAAAATAAACTCCTCTTGCTCACCTTCTTTCTTCTCCTACATATATGAGAATAAGTAGTAAATAGAATTGGAATACATTTCTTCACGCTTTAAAGGTGAACTTTTTGAAATGCCCAATGAGATTTTGTGCAAAATTGATTATAAGAAATTACATTATTGCCTTTGTCCTATTATTTAAATATCATGCTGTACTGAGGATGGAGTTCAGGTGAACCTTTTTCTGAATATTAAAGACTAAATTTTCCAAGATCTTCTATAAGAGAAATGTCAGATTAAAATTTAAACTACTTGCAGAATACACTATAAATTACTTAGAGCAGCCCCTAAAGTTAAATGAAAACCTCCTGAGTTTTAAGGAGACAAGAAAATTTGTGTGACAGGAATCTTTTTTCCCCATTCATTCTTGAAAGTAATAAAATTTGAAGGATCTTACAAAGTAATAAATACATTGCATGTAAATTCTGCTGTTCCTTTTCTTTTTTTTTAAATTTTAAGTACCCACTTGATTTTTGTGTATTTTTGTGTCTGAAGCTTTAAAAATGAAATACTTATCTATCCCTCCATTTCTATTATGCAGAGTAATACATGCATGTCTGTAGCATAAGACTTTAATAGCCTAAATAATTCATGTTGCATGTCTGTGCCACACTGTTATGATATTTCTGTAGGAAATTTGTGGTTTACATAAGGAAATGTTACTTTTCTTCTAAACCATTTGCAGTGCTTATGAAGCAAAGATGAGAACAGATGTATAATTAATGTAAAAATTTGTGACATTCTAATGGTAGTAGAGCGATATGCTATTTTTACTCAGTTGTAAAAATAACATACAATATCACAGTCATATTATTGGGAGGAAAATCATCATAAAGTGAGTGAATTAGTTTGAAATTAACCTAATCTGTACACACAAGGGTTATCATTTGCAGATACAGATTTAAAAAAGCTGAAAAGTACACATGGACCAGTCCCTCCTACCATAAAAGCCCCACAGAAACAGAAAATGTGTTTTCCAAGGTAACAAAGAACTTAGGGAGTAAGCAGGGGACAGAAACTAAACAGAAAAAGGAGATGACAGCGGAAATAGGCAGAGACTTTCTGATTCATGTGATTAATGCAGCTTCTGTCTAGAACTAGATCCAGCAGTTCAGTCTACAGCCTAAAAAAAGCTGAAGAAATCTGCCCTGTCCTGGCAGGAGCAGGGTCAATATCAACTGAGCTGCCTTTTAACTCCTTTGGGCCTACTGTTTGACCTCAAGAGTCAAGTTCCATCTGTCAACAAATCACCCCTGATCTGTACACAGCAAATGCAGAAAGGTGCCTAGTTCAGATCCAAACACATCTTTCAAAGCCATAAAATAAAATGGGGCCTTATAAGTAATTCTGTGCCTTTGTCCTGGCCATGTCAGATGGATTGTGTTTTGCTCTTTTCTAGTATCAGCAGCTTTGTTTACAATGTGAAGAGTCCCTTAAAGGGAATTGTAGGTTAAAGTACCACCTGCAGAAAGCTCTTAGTAAAAATTGTTTTTTTGTTCTTGCTTTCCCTTTTTAACTAACTTTACTTCTTCATTTGGGCAATAGAAATCTGGTTCATCACAATATTCCAAAAAAGATTCTCTGAGTGCTTTGAAAAGTAGAGGCAATCAGATCAATTGGTGGTTTGCAATACGGGCTTTATTTTTTTTAGATTATTTTTTTTTACGACCAACCTTGTAGTAACTTTATGCTTACATTGGTTTATGTGTGACATTGGTTGGATGCTTAATCACATTTAATCATCTCTTCAGAGTTCCATTTCATGTTGGGGAAATGCAGTGACCCAGTTTGTAGCTGCAGAATTTTCCAAAAACACATGCCACAAATACAGAATTGCATGAGTACCACAGAAAACAAAAACTGAAAATACTTTTGCACCTTTATGTTGATTTCCTTAACATTCTGTTGAGCAAAGATTTAAAGATCTAAAGTGAGGAATACATTTATTATTTCAGGTGGTGATTTGCTTATCCTTTGTGCAGTAGGTAATTTTTTCAGTACATTTCTGAGCTGCTGTGTGTCAGGAATACCCATAGCAGTAGAAGATTTGGCACCTCTGCACTGGTGATCCTATCGTGTCCTTGCCCAGTTATGCATTTTCCTTGTAGCAAGTGCAGTGTGGCAATGAAACAAAAAAAAAGAGACAGGCTTCTCTCCCTCATCTGCATTGCTTCTTGCTCTGGGGTAAGAGAAGGGTAGAGGTACATGGGGAAAAAATCTGGGCTGAAGCTGATGCTTAATGCTAAAGTGAAGACTGGTTAGAGGAAGGAAGGTGGGTATTCTCTCTATGAAATGATGGAAGAAAGGCTGGTATATAATGAATTTTGTGCCAAAGTAAAGGGAAAGAAAGGTGGCAGGGAGTTGCATGAAAGAGCAATAGGCTTTAGAGAGGAGCTCTGAAATTCTGGATTTACCCTTGGGAGAGGAGGAGAAATCTGAAGAATAGGGAACAATATGCTTTTTGCATAAGTTTCTTAGTATCTTGAAGGTGGGATTTGGGTAGTATTTCTTTTTCTAGAGTGAATTTACCTATGGAATTAAATTATTCCTTGCAAAATTACATAATGCTGAAGTGTATTGTATTGTAATAGGGTTGATGGACAATAAAAGTGTGTTCTCAGATAACTGGCCTTGAGTCTGAATATTAAATTGACTTCAAAAATTACAAGGCTAGTTGAAAGTAAATTTCTTGATACAATTAACAACTGGTATAAAAGAAATCCAACTTTATTATTAAGGAAGATTATGAACCTGAAAAGGAATCTGTTGCTGACATCTCACTCAAATGGTAAAATCAAGATACTCCTTGAGTGTTGCCTTGAAATGAGTCTGGGTTAAAAAAAGTCCTATGGAATGGAATTCAGGACTGGAGCATGTACCAAATCAGAGATTTTTGAAGAGCAAGGCCAGTAGGTTTATTAGGCTCCTCATGTCATTCCCTTGCCTTCTATTTCTTCTGAGTAAAAACCTCCAAGCAGGATAAATAACACTTTAAATCTCCTATCTTTTTCTTATTATCCTCATGCTTAAATGATATGTTACATGCAAACCATCTAAGTTTTTCCCTACTAATTTCAATTTTTTGTTGTATTTAGAGTAAACTCAGACTTGTTCTTCATTTATGCAGAAAACCATTGCAAAGAATATGGACCTTCTAGTATCTGTAGTTTATATTCTTCCCCAAACATGCATGCTTCATTTTGATCTGCATTTCTTTCATTGCTTGCTTGCATTGTCCATTCCCTGAAATTAAGAAGGATAAGTAAGTCCATGTCTTCTCTGCGTACTAAGATAGTTGGAGGACCTTCAGTTCTAAGTACCATGAATTTCTGTAAAAATCCTGTATGTTACCTGAATTTTCTATGTTTAATGTGCACTGCCTTAAACTACTTCTTTTTTCCTTGCCTTCTCTTTCAAGATGCCAATTAGGAATAATGGGAAGCAAGGGGTAGGCTAAGCATTGCAGTGCATCGTTGTTTCCATCTGTCTGTGATTATTGCAGCCAACAGTTGAAAGCACTCGGTGCCAGGTCGTGCTCCCATTGAAGTTAATTGGGCTTTTGCCATTAGGTTTGATGGGAGCTGGCCTGGGCTCTGCACTGTTGTTGTTTTCATTGCTCTCTCTCTTGTCTGTGGAACTCCCACCCATCCATGCATGTGTTTGCCAGGTTTGTGCTGTTTTCACCAATGGGCTTGTTCCTCTGGTGTTTCAGGTTAAGTATTAATGGCAAGCTAAAAAGGATTATTGGGTAGGATGTCTGCTGAAATCAGTTTCTTTAGTTTATTGGTTTATCTTTTAAAATCACCGCTGCATTAAAAACAGTTTCTTTCCTTTAAATTCTTTGTATCAAACTGCATTTGAGGCATCTGGTGATACAGATGTATACAATATGTATATATATGTATCTGTGTTTGTATATTTATACATGGACAAAATGTCTGTGTTTCTGTATAGGGAAAGAGGATATAATTTGTTAAGAAATTGCCTATATAGTCAAAACTCACCAAACTTAATGTGAATTTAATGAATTACAAGGTGAGTCTTTATTAAATTTGAAAAAGCACCTTTAAAGTGGGGTCACTTTAATATGTAAAACCCCCCTTAATAAATCCCCTCCCCTTTCAGGACAATAGAATTTGACTATGTAGAAATTTTCTTTTTATTTTAATAATGCATCAGACAGGAATACCCATAATCCTTTTTAATGTAAACTTGAACTCCGAGACTGAAGAAGTAAAGCTTTTAAAGCTATTTAAGTTATTGTCACCCTTATCTTTTTTGAAATATTGATTCTGAAGGCTCATGAAGCTGAAGAGGAGGCACGGATGAATCCAGAATTTGCAGACAGAATGAAACAGCTTGACAAGGAGGCCTCGTACTATAGAGAAGAATGTGGCAAAGCTCAGGCTGAGGTTGACAGACTTCTAGAAATACTCAAGGAAGTAGAGAATGAGAAGAATGACAAAGATAAGAAAATTGCTGAGTTAGAAAGGTAATTTTTGTATTGTCTTACATTGAGTAACATTTTTGCTTACTTGATCATTTCAGAAGCAGAGGTTACAAGCAGAGTAAGGTTTTTTAGAGTATATTAGTTATGCTGTGTAAAAGAACAAAAAAGGGCTACTTGAGAACTATATCTCCTGTTGGCTGACTTTGGAAAAAAATAAGGTTTACATTTTTAATACTTTTCATAAAACAAGCATGTTTAGGAAAGGTCACATGCAATTTACAGGCACAACAACCCCCCAGAAAACAATGTTGGGGAACAAGCCTGTCTTTTTAGTAACTGGTGAATCACCTGCCCCCACGTTTCTTCAAGTGTGAACATCATCAGTCATTCTCAGAGATCCTGAAAAGTATTGGTAAGTATTTCTAACCCATCTCATGAATATTTAATAATAGCTCTATTTCTTGGTGTTCCCATAGTCTTTGTTTGCTTCAAAAGAATATTTTCTGATGTTTATGAGATAGTGATTGTCTTGTGTCTGGAAAGGTTGTTGAGGCTTTCCATAATGGAGAGAGGAGGGTTTTGGGATTTGTCTTATACCCTTTGTAATTAAATAGATCTTGGAACCTTCTTACACAAGGAACTAAGTGGTCCAGAGATACTGGTACAGCAATGTCAGCATACAATGTTCCTATTGTCTGAGAATTCTGTAATGGGTGAGAGTTTTCTATTTTTGTATTTGTTTTCTTTTCAAATTTGTTATACTCTTAGCAGTGAAGTTTAGGAGCACCAATTTCTAGTCTGTTATTGCTGATGAGGGTGTTGACCCTGAAATAACTTCTCAGAAAATAATGTGGTACTTCTGAGTGAACACAGACTTTACTTAGAATGTGATGGAGTGGTTAAACTTTGCTATGGACTTCTAGCATATATTTGACATTTCCTCAAACTTCATATGCAAGGGCATCTCTGGGGTCCTGTAGGAAAACGAATGTGACATTAAAAAGCATTTATTAATTCACAGCTTGTTGGGATCCGCGTTCACTGCTGTGCCAACATCTTTACACTGCAAGATAATTGCAACAAGATAAATTGTCAAAATATATCAACATAGATTTCTAAGGAAGTGATGATATAGACTATTGCAAGCTGTGGTATCCTCACAATATTTGTTATATTCATAGGAATTCTTCAACATAATGAAGTGTGCTTGTATAAATAAGTTTGAAAGGTAAAAATGGTTGTAATAAAGTTATCATTTAGAAATTCAAACAAAAATTAAAACAAGGAGAAGAATATTAACGTTCTACTAGTCAGAAAGTGTTGACACACGAAGTGTCAAATACTCAGGGGTAGAAATATCTGCTTTGAGGTATGGGCAGTTACATTTACAAGTGTGTGCTACTTGGCAGATGAACATTTTTAATAGTTATGAAGAAATTTTCATGTGAATGGTAATTCTTTTGATTTTAATGTGATTTTTCTTGGCTCAGAAACTATCACACTCCTGAGCGTCATCACTTCAGATTAATAATATTGCTCATATAAAATCATGTTGGTCTGTTTCTTTAATTACTCTCCCTATATTAACTTTTTTTTACAGTTTCTTATTACTACACAGGAGAAGCTACTCCTTCTTCTATACTTAAGCTATTTTAAAATTGTAATAAAAGTTATCACAATTTATCTGTTTATAATTAAAAAAAGTTTAAAATCAAATGCAAGATATTACATTTAATGTATAACGTGCTTTTGTTAAATTTAGCTTGCTGTTTTTCTTTGTTTTTCTTGATGAAGGAAATGTGGTTCAGGGTTTTTTGTTTTTTATTTTTGTGGGATTTTTTTAATAATATAAATGAAACTGGATAAGGTAATGATCAGCTCAAGTTTTAATGCCAAGAGCCTCACCAAGGAGAGGGAGCTGCAGCTGAAACAGAACTGTCAGGATTGAAGGAGTGTATTGTTTAAAGCTTTTATTAATGGTGTTAGAATGAGAAGTATGTTTGTGAAATATGGTAGAGAGTTTGAATCACAAAATGAAGTGAAATACAGTGGCATAAAATGCATGTTTGTGAAGTTAGGTTGCCTGATATAAACTAAGGATAATCCTTGATACAGTTCAGGAAGAGAAAGATTGGGTTAATTTGCTTATGGCTGTGTCATTATGAGCCATCTAAATAATGAAGCAGAGATCTAAATAATGAGGAGTGAATCCTCATATGTCAGAATAAATATCTGCAGTAAGGATAGGAAGGTATTAATGTCATCAGGTGCTGGCAGGACTCTGTGCAGAGCTCTGCTGTGTACTTATCATCAGTCATTTGCCTGGAAGTTGAATTAAAGCTGGCAGCAGGTGCAGTGAGGGCTGGTAGAAGGAATGAAGTGCTCATGACACAGGAGGAGTCTAAGCAACAGTGCTTTGTTTCTCTGGCAAAACAGAGCTCTGTAGGGACGCCTGTTCTGTGTAAACGTGGGAAGGGATAAGCACTGCAGGGAAAGAAGAGTGATTTCAGTAAAAAAGCACTGGCATATAATAAAATATAAATTATGCCTTGGTAAATTTAGACTGAAAAGAGTGAGCAAGTGATGCCGGCATGGTGAAGATTGCAAAACCTTGGATCCATGTTTCTCCAGTGGCGTGTGAGGTACTTGGTCAGTTGCTTGGCGAAGTGCAGCTTCTCAGCAAAGATTGCAACAATATAAAAGTCCTTTTAAAAATATTAAACTATGAGACAAACCTGTTTGTTCTTAAACAAGAAGTTTTTTGTTTCTGTTATCCACTTCTCATATGCAGTGGATGTATAACACTATAGCTGTGTATTCAAGCTCTTGCGGTATTCAGACTACAATTAATTAATTCTGAATTAATTTGGATTTGAATTCTCATGAAGGTAAGTCTACACAGCAGTGACAAGTCATTGCACAAGAGACAAAGCATCAGTATGTGGAATAATTGCATTTTGAAAAACATATGTTTATGGTTGTTGAGTATGCTCCTTTTCTTAAAAGCACAAAATGCTGTGTGTCAGGGACAGATTTAAGGACTAGTCTAGCTGTGTGGGGATTATTTTAGACTTAGTTTTAGAAAAAGTTGTGTTAAGTATTTTTTTAACAAATAAAGTTGTCAAAAATCAGAGTATTTTCAGAGCTGAAGTATTAATTCTCTTCATACTGAATTAAAAATTTGCTATCAGCATTGGAAAAGGCTGCATTTCCAGGGTTGGGGTGCGGTGTCAAATCTTCATCTTTGATTATTAGCTACAGTGCTTTGTGAACTTCTAATTATCTTTGAAGAAGTTGCCAAATTGTTCAGCTGCTTTGACTGCAATTGGAAGAGCTGAGGAATGAGGGTCACCAGTCTATGACAGTTGACATGAAAGACTTTGTGGAATATGACAAGATGTTTGTGCAGCAGAAAGTGCTACCAGTATTCATCCAATTTATTTGTTCTGTTTGGTGTGTTTATGAATTTGGAATCTGGATGGTTATAAATATGGATGTCTTTCTGCTGTCCACTAATAACAAGATACCCTTTTGATTTAAAGTTTGTTTTCTTCAGTGCACAGGAAGGATGTAGCTCTGCAGAAATTTCATTTTAGTTCCTGCTTTTCCTTCCCCTCTCTTTCCTTTTCTTTTTGTTTTTTCTTTTTAATAATCTGCTAATATAACATCTGCTTGTTATATTTTTGAAGAACTAATGTGTTCCTCCCTTTATTCTCTTTTGCTGTCTTCCTCCCTATCTGTTTTTCTCCAAACTGCTGCTTTCATCCCTACTCCAACCAGCTTGACTTCCAGGTCAGTATTTTCTGCTCTCCTACTTAATCCTCCTTCCACAATGAAGGTTTTCATTGATGCTTCATTTATTTGGTTGATTTGATCCCACATTATTAACTTCTGTTTGTATTTTGTTGTTTTTATTCTGCTTGTCCCTATTGTGAAGTTTTTGGTCATTTCATTTCTAGACCAGAAACTTTCCAGTAAATGAATCTTTTTCTTGAATGCCTGCAAGAAAAAATGGTTATTAGCAACATATTCAATTCATATGTTGTTTTTTGTGAAATTTTTTCTTCTTTTGGTTTTGCTTTTGTTATCTTTTTTTAGGAAGTTTAACACTGGGAATAATTTTTGGTAGACAGCCCAACCCAGCAGGTAATGAATGAACAGTGGCAATTGTATACAGAGAGATTTATACTGAACATCAGAGACTTATTCTTAATACTTTGCATTGCCCCTTTTACTGCCTACAGAGTATGAGGAGTTGCAGTGGTTCAGAACCTTGTAGCTGGTTTTGCTGGCCAGGTTCTGGACCAGCACATAACTGTACAGGAGTTGTCTGTATGTGTTTTTAGGCTGTGTTTGGATGTAACCTCATCTAGTCAGGTCTGTGTTTCGAATTCTTCCAGGCTGTAGATTAGTTTAGCTGCCATTTGTCTCTGCACACTGCTTCTGAGTAAACTTCTCAAGTATTACTTGCCTTGTGGTACTTGTTGGAACCAAAAATGGATCTGGTTGACTTTTTTTTCTCTTAGTAGGCCCTGGTGTTAATTTTCTTTCTCATGCTTATGGGTGGTTGTAAATTGTAAGTTAGCAAAGTCTTAAAACATCTTTTTGATGTTTTCTCTTGGGAGAGTCAAGACCAAGGACAATTCACAGTTCAGACATGTCGGAGAAGTCTCTGACAGGAATGTCTTCAAATTGCACAACTAAAGATGGCTCATTGCAAAAAGATGACAAGACTTTTTTTCCTTCTGATGATCTTTAGTGCATGTCACAGTCACAAGTTACTTTCCAGATGAAGAGTTTTGTTTCTGAAATTTGGGGCTCATTGATTGCTGTAAAGAATTGGATGAATGCTAAATTTACTGTCTATCAACTTCAAGTATATTTTTATGTGCTTGAGGGGATAATTGTTGCACCCAGATTGTGAAAATACTTCAACAATTAAGTTTCAGAACTTTTCTTTCTTCCAGAAGTTAAATTAATGCATTTATTATGGAGTTGGCCATGATGAAATTTTCTGAATGTGACCACTTTGCTTTTCTATCAGAGCATATTCAACATTGATTGAAAATCTCTCTAGCTCAAGAGAGTCTAAAGAAAGGTATTATGCTATGTGGTTGTCATTATGGTTGATTTCACTGGAATTCAATGATCGGTATGCAGAAACATTTGTTCAGCAGTTGGAGGTGCAATTTCTGTTATGTTTTATTGACCTAAAAAGCCAACTGACCTTGTTGAAGCAAACTGTCTGCATAACCCTGCCAACTTCCATCCCTGGAGTCCCAGATAAGTTGTAGAGTATGATTAGAATTTATTGTGGGTATTCAGTGAAGTGTTAAGTTTTCTCAGCTTGAATCTTCATTAAGGTCAAAACTTAATTTAAGAAACAGATCTATTAATTTCCATAATTTCTGCTGATCCGTATGTTCTTAGCTGTCATCTTAGTCATCCATACTCCTAGGAGATTTTTATGGTTAGGAAAATGCTGCATTGGTTTTAAAACGTGGTAGGCTATTAATACTCATGAAAAAACAAGAATATCAAATATATTGGCATAATGCCCTCGTGTGCACCTGCCTGTACAAGATGAAAATATCCTGAGTACAACCATCAGTACAGTGACATCCCCACACCTTTTGGTTACAGCAGGTTAGATACTCCCCAAACTTTTCTTCCTGCAGATAAGCAAGAGATGGATATTTTTTCCATGTGAATTGTATTGACCAGTGCTAGAAAGTTTCCCACCAGCTCTCATGTTGGACTTCCTAATTGTTTCCATGGGAGGCCAGAGCTCAGTGAGATGTGCAAGGGGAGGTTCAATGAAGTTTTAAATTTAACCTGCAAGCCGTCCACAGTTTTGTCAAATGTCAGTTTGATGGTTCCAAGGGCAGAGTGATATGTTGTTCAGAGATAATGTCCCTGGAGAAATGGAGATAGTGTTCTACTGAAAACTGAGAGAATCTGTGATGTACATTACTCTTTTGAGAGACTGGTTATTCTGAGTGAGAAACAGAGTTGTCACGTTGGATAACAGACAGATTGCTGACATGTCATTCTCTTTTAGTCTGTTTGCTACATATGCAGAACCAATGTTTAGCATTTAAACATTTTGAAAGAGATGACATTTTGAGATGAGACTATATAGATTGAGCTGATTTTATGTGTGGTTTTAAACTTTTGTAAATTTCATTTTTTAAGAAATAGTAAAGTAGAAAGTTTATTTCTCTGGTATTTTAATTTAAGGGAAGAAAGGGAAATATTTTATTAGAAAATTAGCTGAAATCATAAAGATGAACAGTAAAGATACAAACAGGGCCCTGGGACAAGATGATGCACTGCTGTTCAATTTTATCCCACTCACTACTGAACTTGTCAACCTTGTTCTGGACTCTTCCTTTCAGTTTGCTGAAAGCCATGCAAAGGTTAAAATAGAAAGGAATTATTTAAATAAGCAAGGATATTTTAAAATTTGATTTGCTTTTTTTGAGATTTGATTTGGAGGGTAAATACTCCACAGAGTGAATGGTTATGCAGAATGAAGTGGATATGAGGAGATAAGAGCTCTACCTTTCTGAAGGAAAAATATCAACTTTGGATTTGGTTGGATGTGACACCACAACTCTGTGTTGGGAAAGAGACAACAAAAGGAGCTGTTACTCTTCCCTTTCATGATTCCTGATTGAGGACATCAGTATTTCTTAAGCTTCTCCAGACGTGCTGCCTCCATTAGTTTTCCTCAGAGGCAGGATCTAGAGGGCAGATGTCTCTAAATCTGCCCCAGAGCACTCCCTGGTGCTATTGGTGACTGCTGGGCTCAATGCTGTCAGGATTCCCTGTGCACGGTGGAAGGGTGTGTGGTGAAGAATCTTGGTGAGATAGCACAGCTTGCCCTTAAAAAGCTGTTACTGAAAAGAGACAGGGGTACTAAATTTAGGAATTGGGCTGTTGGTGGAACCACTCCTTCCACTCACATTGTTTGCTTTCCCAGTGCAGGAGCAACATGCCTGAGCAATGTGATGGTGCTCTGATCTGAATTTATAATAAGGGGAAATTTGTATGTCTAAACAAGAATCATACCTGATTTATTTGGAGGTCTGAAGAAGTTATACAAAAGCATGGAAAGCTTGATTTATGCATTGGATGATAATGGCTGGATTGATCCTGAGAACTTCTAGGGTGAGCCAGGAGTTGCAGTCAAAAGATTTGATCCAGAAGGAAATTGCAGTGAAACTTGGAGTGCTGCAGGGGAGGTGTGATCCTGATTGCTGTCAGGCTGGGCTGGACATGCTGTGGAGCAGTTGGATGCAGAGAAAAACTGGAAAGAGTCAGGAGCTGCTTTTTCTGGGGTTTTTTGTTTGTTTGTGTGGAGATGCTTTGTTAGTTTGGTAATTTGAAGAAAAAAGCTTTTCTGGACTACAGCTGGGAAGGACCTGATGGACCAGTAGCAGGGCTGCAACTTCTTGGTTGCAAATTTCAGGCAACAAATTAATTCCAGTAACTGGTTGCAGTTACTGCTAATGGTCTCAACTAATAAAATAGCTGAGCAAGCAATTGCCATATTAAATCAGATCAAATATCCTTCTCATCTAGCGTGCTGTCATCAACAGTGCTTTTTGGTTTTTTTAAAAGAAGAACATCAGAAGAAAGTGCACGACAATCCTGGGTGTAGGAGAGAGATGTGTGACAGATGAGTCTTCTGGTACGAATTTCACACATGTTCATGTAAAGTGTCATCCAGCAGGAATGTGCTGAGGAAGACAGCAGTGCTGGGTCGGAGTTTCCGTGGTTGCAGTGCAGATCTGCCTTGAAACAGAGTGACATGAACCATAGTTTGGAACAGGATTTTAGTACGTCTCTTTCATTCATGCGTTATCCTCACGTGGATATTTCCAGCATCTCTCCAGGGCTTCGGAGGGAACCGTGTCAGACTAAACACTTCTTAAATAAAGATTTTGGAAAACTTCCCAGAGTGTGTGTTAGGTAAACCCTTCCTCCCACATTTTTGCCTGTGAGGTGAGAAATGTTTCAGTGACTTCTGTGACGCTCGCTTGATTTCTCCCAGGCAGAGTTCTCAGTTGTCCCAGGACAATGATGGTTTGTGGTGCATTTGGGGGCAAAACAATTGCCTTGCTGAAAAATGGTCATAATATGAGTAAGAAGAAACCTGAAGCCAGCCTTCAGGCAATTGAAATGATGAGATTTAAAAGTGGGGGGAGTGTAAGGGGATGGGAAGAAGGTTTTTTTTTTTTTTTTGAGCCCTACAGGCTACAAGCCTGCTCCTTTGGGTGGAACTGAAACAGCTATGTAACCTGTCAGTAACAGGAGCTGGGAATGTAATGAAAACATTTAATATACTAAAATTCATTTAGCTGCTGATTCTGGTCATGATGCATTCAACTGGACAATTAGGGATATAGGAATGAATTTTTTTTTAGATATTTTAAAATTATTTTAATATTACTTGGTTTAGATCTTTTTTTATCCCATGTTTATGTTGGTCATTTTGTCTCCAGTTCTTTCTATCAAAGAGTTGTGGAGAGAACACAGAGGGGTGCCTGCCAGTTCTGATGGGCAGATGAACTGTGATGAAGGTTTGCCATAGTTCCAGCATCAGGTGAATGGCAGAAAGAGGAGCAAGCATCCTTCTGCAGGCAGAGATAATACCAATTTATTGTGACAGTATTTTCTCAGGCATGTGGAAAATAGTGGAAAACCTCTATACCTAATCTTTATACCAGTTTGGCCAAGGTTAACCGGAGAGAATTACCTGCCTCCAAATTCTTGTGCCCAAAAGGCATCAAAATTTTACTCAGTTTTCATAATCTTCTTTTCTGTGTGAAGGTCTTAGTGTCCCTTTAGCCTTCCTGGCAGCAGGGGAGATCCAGGCACAGGCTGATAACATTTTCCTGTCTCTCCAGGGGGCATCCACTCGAGCTTGCTTTCTCATCCCAAATGATAATAGATCTGCTAAGGAAGCTGAACTACTTCCCTTTATGTCACTGTAAAATAGAGATTTTTTTCTAGTTACAGGATTAAATAGCACAGTTGTAAAAAAAAAATTTTGTGAGGTTATAGATTATGTTGTCACACAGGTTAGGAGTTTAAGCAATTGTAAAGGGCGTTGAAGTCTTGCTCCTGCTCCTTTGTGGGAAAGAGAGAGGGGAAAATGTAGTTCTTTTAAAGAGAAAAGGAAGAGAGGGAATAAAGTCTGCTAGATTTTCTGCTTTGGAGTTATGAGGGCAAGAAGGGCGATGCTGAGATAGGATATACAGGATTTTTTTTCCTATAGGATGGCAATAGGTTAGTCAGATATGCAAAGAAGGGAATTCCTTGACATTTGGGATGAAGTATTCCTCCAAAGTGATGTGGCCAACAGCAGACGTGTAAAAAAATCTTAATTTTGCTTGTTTTCTTTTGAGTATGTTTAACAAAACCAAGGAATACTTATTTATTTAATTATTATTTCTCCCTTAAAAAGTTTTCATTAAAAACACCTTACTCCCCTGTGCCTATGTAGTGATCTGTATTAATCTTTCAGCTTTTTAAAGGAATATTTTAGGACTATTTCTGATTTTAATGTTTAAATTGAATAGACTAATTGATTTCTTAATGATTGGGATAGTTGCTTTTGTTTATTCATTTAAGGCATTTTATTTGCTATCAGTGTGATAATTGTATTAGCTAACAAAAGAAAAATAAAAGCTAAGAATCAGGAGATTTTAAAAGATGTCTTGGACACTAATAATTTAGGTTATATGATTTTGATTAAAAAATGTGGGAATTTTAAATGCAAATGAAAGCACAGAAAGTCACTGCTTATTTTTTTTATTAACATATTATACAATTTAGAGTGACTATGTCTAGCTTATAAAATCAATTCAGCAGTCAAGCATGAGGGCTTTCTTTTAGAAAGAACTGCTGTTGTTTCAGATCTATTTTCTTTGTTATATCAAAAATTCACCCTGTCACAGGTAGAGGTTTTTTCATCCTGGTAATATCTATTTTCTACAGCAAAATCCATCTCTGGGCAGTAAGTGAATAAACAGTGTCCTTGTTTGTGTCAGGAATGTGTCTGTCAGTGCCCCTCTTAACTCCTCTGGTGATTTTGGTCACTCAAAGTCCCACCCAGCTTTGTATTTCAGGTTTAGAGATAGGTGGTAGCAAATGCATTTGTATTCCATGGAAATGCTAGAAACAAAACTTAAGTTGCTTATATCTTAGTAAAATTCTAGCTTTTGGATTTGAGTGAAATGAGATCTGAATTTTGAAGCTTTACCCTTATGCTGGTTTAGTCATGACTCAGTGAAGCACCTGCCTAGACTCTCATTCTTAAGACAATGAGAACTGAGCTGCCAGGAATATTTCTACTGAGTCTTACTGAAGTAATGTAATTTGGAGTGGACATTCACATGGTTGGGATTTACAGGATCAGGTCTTCTGCATGACTAGCTGCTGAGACCCAGAGTGCCCAGTAACATGTTGAGTTTTGTTTCATTGATCACATACATGAATTCTTTGTAAAAGTGTGGATTATTTATAAAGGAGAAAGAGATAATATTTCAGGCAATAATGATGCTAATATTCTACCCAGTGCCTGTCTAGAACATTGGGGATGTTTGTTGAATTAAAATAAATGTACTCTATTGAATTTTAAAACACATTTTTGACACTTTCTTACTTTATTTAGATTAATTCTTTTGAATAAATTGTATTTCATAAAATAGATCTGCTTGGTTTGGAATTGATTTTTTTTTTGCTTGTTTCCCTGAAAACATTCATTGCACTCTGATTTTTTAATCTTTTATTTGCTGAGGAGCACAGCTTCCTAACACACTGGAGAATTTTTTGATTGACTTGCAGACAGCTGGTCCCATTGCAGTGCTGTTTAAAGTGATTAAAATTATTGCAGAGACATATTCCTTTAGAAAATGTTACAGATTTTGCTCTTGGGAGTATTTTGCATGTCTGCATTTTTTGGATGCTTTGAGGGAAAAAAAACCTTTATGAAATAGAGTAAAGGCTATACTAACATGTAACACTTATTTTTGGCTGACATTACCAGCTTTGTGGCCAAGGTACCCAGGTGGCTAATTAAAGCAGGGAATTTAATGAAATAGTGTGATTTTCTATAGCTATCAGAGATGAAAGCATTGGAGGTTAGACAACACACACTACTGTAAAATGAAATCTGAATGCTACTCACGTATATGCAGGAGCTTAGTGTTTAATATTTGTCTTAAAAAGTTGAACTGAAGGAATTAAATGTGCTGTAGTTAGACTGTGAGATCAATTTGTGTGCTGCTCCAGAAGAAGAAAAAGCCCCAAGCATGGCTGAAGTGTAGTCATTACAGTTCTATTCATACCAGCAGGAGCTCAGTGGTGCTGCTGTTTTGCTGTTTCACTTCCTGCTGGCCCAGGGTCTGTGTCTCCATGGCACTGATGTCTGTTTGCTACAGAGACATTTCAGTTAAAAGATTAAATAGAATGAAAAGTGCATTTGAGGTAAGGGCATCTTGCTGTTTGCTCAGGAGGATTGATGGGCTCTGAGTCCCTTGGACTGGCTGCCATAAGAGATAAAGCTGAAGGGCTCTTGGAGGATGTTTTGTCTCCTCCTGTCGTGCTTGGATGTGTGATGCACTGAGTGTATCTAAATATTTAGTGGTCATAGAGGATGGTTCTTCAGCAGCAGAGAAGTCAGAGCTGCTGCAGTCTGCTGACTCCAGCGCTGGTATTCTGAGACCTCTTTCCTCAAAAAATTATTGGATGCTGAGAAAAACAGAGGTGTTGGCATTGCTGTCATTTAGACACCTGATTTTAAATCTAGTGCCCAGTTGAGGTGCAAATTGATTACTGTGGAGCATTTTGTGTATTCAGAAAGATTATAAAAATTATCCCAAGTTAGAAAGATTCAAGAAGAGGATGATTTTTAATGGAATTTCATATCTAAGGGGTATGAATATTCAGTTAAGAGCAATGTTTATCTAGGTAATCTAGATTTGCAATGTTAATCAATGGCAATCTAATGTTAATCTAGGTAATCTAATTCAGTTAAACTAGGTATAACAAATTAATAAACTTAATGAGTAGTAAGGTAGCTTCTAAAAGATTTGTATTACTTTATATTATCTTTTTCTCTTCTTTAGGAGTGAGACAATGTCTAATGTACTAAAAAAATAAGATTTTATTTAGAATTTTTTCTTTTTCATGATGGTGTTCATCTCTACTTTATTAACTGCCAGTATTATGGATATCTTGTATTTATGTGGCATGGGGTGTTTGCTGGATACTGCATATCCTCATATCTCTGATGCTGAATTATCAAAAGAGTCAGAAGATGCCTAGGATATCATCCCTTAATTTATAATTCTGGAACAGAACAGAATTTCCTTTTTTAATTTTTTTTTCAAATTATTTTACACTATTTAAAGTATGTTTATATTCTAGCTCTGTTTTCAAGACAGTTTAGTTTCACTCTGAATTATTTTCTGTTCCTAAGCTGCTAGATATTCTATAACAGTTGCTGACTGGCTTTAACCATAGGAACACAAACAAATGTAAATTTGTTATCTGAAAAACTGTCATCAATCCTGCTTTTTAATGTTTGGCCAAGATTAAGCATCTGTGCAGAGAGTTAGTCATCTCTGCTGCTTTTTAAGTCTGCTTTGTTTCTTAAATGTTTATGAGCTCAGAACATCATTTCTTTAAGCCAGGTGTAGTGTTGGCACTATTTCAGTGTGCTGTGGGCTCGAGTGCTTCAGAACTGGTTTGTAGCCTGGCTTTCCAGTTCTGTGAAGTTTGTAAAATCACAAGTGCAGCAGAGTGGTGGGTTTTAACTAGCTTGGGATGACTGGGATGTCTGGCTCAGAGGTTAAAGAATTAACCTAAAAGAGAATAGATAAATAATAATAATAAAACAATAGAATTAACACTAAAAGAGAATAGATGCCCAAATTCAAAATGAAGTATAACAATCAGAGAACTGTGCATTTCATCTTCCTTCACTGAGGCAATTGCACTATCAGAAAATGCTACATAAGCAGAAATTTATTAACTTGTGATGGTAGGAGGAATTCTACTGAGCAGACCCATGAAATGCACACTTCAGATTTATAAGATGTGTCTTAAGCAGTAGTCATTATTTTATTTTGTCTAATGAATTTTGTGGTCTTAGAGCTTTAAATTCAAGCAGTGTAGCAGAACAAATGAAATTAATTCCACATGATCTAGAGAAATGGAGACATAACTGTGCATATCAGCATTGTTACTAGTAAGCTATGTGAATATTTTATCATATGTCCTCTATGTTCATGACATATATTTTATGCTGATTGGGTATGGTTCCCAAATATTTTTCTATTTCTCATGCATACTTTTCACTTATCCTAATCTCCTACTTTATTCAAAAGCATTTTAGAAACAATAGAGCCACATGGAAACATATCAGAGCAAGCAACTCAAAAATTCTACTGAACCAAGGATTGTATTTGATATTTGCTATTAAAAAAAAAAAAAAGCTGGTGGGAAATATGTTTTTGTACTTATTTGCTGCATTGAACTCCCCCAGTACTTTTAATGCAGGCCTGAAGAAAACTCCTCAGTTGGGCTTTTTAACAGTAGCATTTTCTGTTCATTTCCATAGGTGTGTAGCCAGTTGTGGCAAAAAGACAGTCTATGACAGAGCTTGCTTTTATTTCCCTCTCTTCAAGACTTTGCCTATCACAGGCACCAGATGTTTTTCCTTTGCAGCTTTACCATGTTCTGCTTTTCAGTGGGGTATTAGAGAAGCTGAAATGGGAAGTTGTGTGAGGCATGGGTGATGAAAGAAGCAGCTAGCCTTGGCATAATATTGAACTTCTTATAGAGATTAAATGCAAATGAAGTTATCATTTACTCAACATGAGATTGGCAACCGATTTATGTTTTAACAGCACAAAGCCATATTGCACCACCAAAATTTCTGCCAAATGCATTTATATATAAAGTTGTGGAAGTGTGTTTTTTCCAATATTCATTTTGGTTTTATGCTGAGCAAGTCTGTGCTTACAATTATGAGACAGAATCATGACAAGGAACTGATTTTCACTTAGACCTGCAAGCAAATTATCTGTTTTTGAAGTAGTTGTCCATGCTTTTTTTCCTGGGCAAGTTTATGGTACTTTTTTTAGTTATAATTGATTGGATTTTCTCTAATGTGCTGTACTTATAAACTTTTATATGAAGTGTCTTTAAGAATTTTTAGTACCATGACATATTTATTGATTGCAAATTAATTGTTAATTTTTGATCATTAATAAATAGTGAAAAAAACACTGGAAGGACAAAGAAACCAGTGATAGAAGAAAATATTGAATGACCCAGTTTCTATAGCATAACAAAATCCATGCAAGAAATGTATTCTATAACTTTTTTCACTGCTTCTGATGTGGAAGCAAAGGAGGGATTTTCAGTGATCCTTTTGGGCACTGAATAATATTCTCTTCATTTGCCACAATAGGATTAGTGAGTAGATCTCATTAGGAATTTGCACGTGACTTTTATTTTTTATAGATAAAAGGGAGCAAATTCCTTCATTTTAAGAAAGTCTGGAAAAAATATTTAGGAATTCAAGGAGGTAGGAAGTATTACTGCAAGGATGTGTTTTCATTACCTGACAGACAAAATTAGTTTGCCTTCTTTCTTAAAAAAGTGTATGTTGAGTCTCAGAAATTCTTCTGGTGACTTAATAAAATCTACAATAAAAGATAATTAAAATTGAAACAATTAATTCTTTCTTATTAATACAGTCTTAACAAAAGAGAACATGTAAGGGTGGCAAAGATTGTTTCATTTCCTTAGGAATGGCTCATACATTGGTTTGTTGATTATCCTTTTTAGAAGCAAGTCCCATTAGAAAAAAATGATAGAAATGTTATTGTCATGTACAAAACTATTTGTAAAGGCATCCTTTATTCTTCATGGCATATTTATTACCTGACCTACTCCATCACACTTTAATCCACCTAAACACTGTGTTTGTAGTCCAGGTTTTAAAAAATATAATTTCACAATGTACATTAGTAATCACCTTCACCTTCTGCTTCCTTTGAAATGAATGCTTGAAGCACCTATTAAAATTGTTCCTGAATGCAGAGCGTGTAAGGGTTGTTGGGTCATCTTCCTCTTTCAACATTTTTCTGCATAGATCTCAGAACATGTATGTATTTTTGTGAGGAAATTATAAAAAGGGGGAAATCTTGTCAGCCCAAATAATTGCTCTACCACTCTATAATTGAAAGCTGTTTTGATATGCCACCTTGAAAACAAGATGTGGTTTTATTGTTACAACTGATGCTTGGAAAACTTTTGTCTGTTGGAGAATCAATGCCCTGTGTTGTAGTCACAGAATTAATCTCTATTGCAAAAGAAGTGGTTGCAGTCATTAACACTAATTGTGTGTGCAATTCTTAGACATATGAAGGACCAAAACAAGAAGGTTGCCAATCTGAAGCACAATCAGCAATTGGAGAAAAAGAAGAATGCACAGTTGTTGGAAGAAGTTCGTAGGCGAGAGGACAATATGACTGACAACTCTCAACATTTACAAGTGAGTGTATTTTTCAATTGTTTTTTAAAGCTATCTAAGAAAATACACTTCTGTTCCAGTGTGTGTGTTCCAGAATGTGTAATGAATTTGTTCCCACAAAGAGCTGATGGGTCCTTCCTTTTCTACCAGAGGATGCACTGCTCACCTCAGTTGTATCCATTAAATATTTACTATTTAGGGTAAGGAAAGAACCAACAGAATGTGAGGATCTCTGCACAGTTGGTACATCAGCAACTGTTCTTTCTTACAGTTGGAAAGAAAAGGTTCAAGTATATAGGTTCTGTGTTTCAGATAGACTTTGAGCCTTATTCCTGGAGAATTTCTACAGTTTGTAAGTTACAGAGTTTGGTGGTTGAGAGATGAATGTTCAGCTGATCTGTTTAAGTGATACATTACATACCAGGGAACTTGTATTCAAGGCCACAAATTTGATGCTTGACTTAAGAAGTATTCTCTGAGATCTGAGTGTGAAAAACCACGAAGAGAAGTGCTGATTTCTGTTGACAACATCAATGTCTCCATGCCCAGTGTTTATAGGCAATTTACAGTGCAAAATATCAATTTTGCCTTGATCTGGTTAATATAATGTGTTTCTGGAAAATTTCCAGTGGATGGAATTTGACCCTCTCATGCTTCATATGGTTGTATTTCTCATGTGTTCCTATATGCAAAATGGAAAAATTAACACCACATCTCTTTAGGCTTGTGTTGGTGAAGCTTTATGTCAGAATCAAGTTCAGGAAATGATACATTATTTATGCATCTGTGCGGTGTTATGTTTACTTTACAGCCTTGGTCATTACATACTGATTGCATCACCATGCATTCCACTGCACAGGATAGAGCAATAAAAGCTTGTGAAGGGTTTGGTCTGCCAATATGATATATCAAAATTAAATTTCAGTGTTGAGCAGCTACTTGTAATTATAGTGGTTCAGTAAAGAGAACAAATTAAGCTTATTTTTCAGTATTTTGGAAATCTCTTACAGTGGGGTGATGACTGGAGAATAGAAGCCATTCTCAGGATCCTTGATGTAACTGCTATGTTTGGAGGTTTCTACTCGTGAGATGAGATTGGGTCTAGCAAATGGAGGTGGTGTGGCTGAATGGCTTGAATTTAGAAAGAAAATACCTATTTGGTGTACAGTTCTTCTATTCCATTCACTTCCTGTGAAGCATCTATACGCTAGGAACTGTTTATGGAAACCAGCTAACCAAGAACATTTATTTCTTGTTGCTATGCCTTAAAATGTCAGTATTTTAAAATTATGTCCTTCAGCATATTACTTTTAGCAATATATATATATTAGGTAATATATTACATTCCCTGTAGCTGCAAGAACAGCAGGAGAAAGGGAGCCTTGGTTGTCTGTGCTGCTGGATTGCTGGTAGGGATAATCCTGCCTTGTCTGCCATACAGGCAATCAGCTGCTGTTATCAGTTTGCTGCTACAAACAGTTGTATTTTCTCAAAGATTTCCAATTTCCTTGACTTATTTCTTCTCAAGCATTTCTTTAACTGAAGTGTTTAAGTGCTGAAGAGTGCATGGAAGCTTGAGTTTCCCTGGGATTGTAAGATTTTGCAAGGTTTTGTTGGTCTACAAAAACAATGTAGTGAGTCTTGCAAATAAAGTAAATGCTATGACATTGAATAGTCAAGTCACAGTGCAGGTTACATGCCTGATGCACTTTGATTCTGCTGATAGGAAAGTATTTTCACTGATACAGTTTATTTGTTTTATATGTGTAAGATAATTACAAATGCTAGGTGAGAGCATCAACTCTTATATGAATCTGGTAAGTAGGTGATTGACTTGTTGAAAAGCAAATTCTAATGCTCCAATCACTTAGTCTTGGTATAGAAAGGAAATTTTTTTCATGATTTAAGAAAACTCCTCCTTCATGGAGTTTGCTTGTGTAAAAAAGTAACAGCAGTGATCTAAGAATTTAAATGAGGCAGCATTTTTGGGGAGACAAATGCTGTGACATATATTTTGAAAAAAATTTTAGGAGTACTATGCGTCTGCTAATTAAAAACAGTTTAATTAACATCTTAGTAAACCGTAGGGACTGGGCCACCTTTTCTTACTGCTCTTAATAACTTCTACTGCTTTTAGTGGAAACACTCTGCATTTATATGCATTTATAACACAAAGTGTTTGTGTCTACAGTGTACTTGTTACATTTGTGAATGATGTATTGAGCTGTTAGGGGAAAAGTGTATCCTGAAATTCTCTGGCCTGATGTAATGACTGTATTTGTTGGCTAGCTGTGATAAGCTGGCTGTTGGCTGGCTGTGATAAGCTCAGCTGAGAATTGAAGAGCAGTCAGACTGGTCAAATTACATTTACTGCAGCCAAGTCTCAGTCCCTTTTGCAGAAGCAGTGGAAAAGATGAAATAAGAAAGTGGGTATGGACCATGCAGGGGCTGCCCAGGGCACACTGAGATGATCAAGTGCCACCCTTCCTGTGCAGCTCCCACAGGGGCTGGAGCTGTTCCCATCCAGCTGTATCTGATGGCTGTGCAGAACGCTGGAGTTTCTTGGAAGCTTCAATGGTGTGTGCTCATTCCTGAGGCTTGTAGCACCATGTGTCACCATTGGTGACACTGTTAGCAATCTTGTCCTGTAAAAGCCTCTCAAAGCTGGTTCCTGTGCCAGTGTCAGTGCTTGCAGGGCAAGTCTGAGTCTCTGTGGTCCCATCCCACAGCACTCCAGGGCCACTGCTGTGATGGAGAGTGCTCTGGGATGCCTGGGGAGGGAATTCGCTTTCGTCTGCCTCAGCTATCACCTGTAATTGTGAGTGATGCTTCAGGTGTGGTTTTGAGGGGCTCTTTGGATCACTGTAAAATTGGAAACATCAGGAAGCCAGATTAATTCTTGGGAATGAAGAATAGTTATGAGGTTTTCTGTTTTCTTCCTAACACAAATCAAGGGCAGACCTGTGCAAATCTTGCCAGACATGATGGTCATATATTACACAAAGCATCACAGCAGGAGAGCTGGTCCTTGAACACTTTATCATGAGTTTCTTTGAGAATGGTGTATCTAACATGCTTTCATTTTTCTCTCTTTTTTTGGTCTGTCTTAAAAATGATAAGCCTTTTTGAGAAACACTGAGCTAAGAAATATACAGATACCATGTTATAGATCTGTGCATAGTTCTTCAAGTCTCTACAGGATCTTGAAACCTTAGAGATGTGAGACTTGTTTATTCCCTGAGATAATTTTTTTTCTTGATTCTTGTGTGGAACATGTTTCTTCCAGTAACACTGGTACCCCAGTAGAATTGGGAAAGGAAACATTTGCATAACATTGAGAACTTAAATGCATTTGGTTTTGATTCGGATTTTCAAATCTGCTGTAATAACAGCAACAAAGTCTTCTTGTTTCTCAAGAGTAAGCAATAAGGGTGCAATAAGAATATTCCCATGTGTCTCACAGCCTCAAAGGGAATGGAATATACACTCTTGTCTAATTATGCTTTTCATAGATGTAAAATATCAATAAGTGATCCAAGTCTAGAAACACTTCTGTGTGGAAATTTTATGCAAACTGTCCAATACATATATGTTACAAAAAAAGGTGCAGGGATGAACCTGAAAAGAAGTTTAATAATTTTAATACCCTTATTCTGCCCTGATCTGCAGCTTCTGGGTGTTTCCCCCTTTTCTTCCAGTTCATCTGCTGGCAAAGTTCTTGACTCTCCTTATGTTTTAAGTGTTTGGGTAATTTGTCACAATTCTCTTTGAGGTAGCTTGGGTTTTCTTTGGCTGGAAATCCACATGCGGAAAGAGATATTTCAGTACCAAAATTGTTTTTGAGTGAGACAATGTGTAGTTCTCATTGATTTCAAATATCATATACAGGCAGCGTGATCAATGGTGTATGCCTGCAGTACTGCAGAACAGATTGTGTACACATGTACATTTTCCAGGTGTAAATACCTCACTTTTTAAGCAGAGTTCAGCTTGTCAGTCATGCTTTTTCATGGGATGTAGTGAGGCAAGGCAAGAGTTCCAGTTTTCCAATAGCTCTGTACTGGCTGGAAATTTAGTCTTAGGTAATGAATAAAACATGATGAGGAGGAAGTCCTGTCAAAAGAGATAAAAAAACTGGCTAGTTAATATTACTGCTTTCGGATTCTTGCCATGTGAATATCTGTGATGTCTTGATCACTGAAAATAGCTCCCAAGAGGTTTCACAGCTAGTCAGCATGAGTGCTTAACCCTGGATTTGTTTCTTTATTTGTCACTGTGTGCTTTACCGTATAATCCTACCAATAATAGCTCTAAAAATACAAAATGTACCCAAGACATTGCACATTGCTGTATGTTACTTCTGTGTCTTATAAAATAGCATGGCCTAAACAAGGGGTATATCTGACTTTACTATGACTTTGCTATGACTTCTCTTAATGCAGTGTATTTCCTACTGCATTGTCTCAAAAGCTTTGATACTATAATATAAATACAAAGAGGAAGCTAGGGAGTGAGATGAAGTCTTGCAAACAAAAATGAGCAGAGCAGTGTAATCAGTTCAGAGACAGAGGAAGCTGTCCTGACTGCTATGCAGACAGGCATTAGTGTATGGAGCTGACACAAGGCAGGAGAGAATTCATTGCATAAACACACAGCTTTGTATTAGTACCACTGAAATTCATATGCAGTGACAAAACACAAACTTTTAAGAGGTTAAAATCATGAGCTATTGTATTAGAAGTAAATTCTAATTTAAGCATCTGTCTTAAGGTGGACCAATACCTTTCTGGACAGCTTTAATAATGCTCAGTGTTTAATAATTCTCAGGTGTTGGGAATTTAGCTGCTAAGGACTGGAAAAGTACAAAACCATGGCTAATTCCAAGTCCTGCAGCTAAATTCCCAACACTCAGGGTTCTGTATGTTTCTCTGTTTAAAAGGCTGGTAATTTTTGTAGGGGGCAGACAGAGATAAGATGAGGATTTTACCTGTTTACACCATTCCTGTTATTTCCATGATGTGCCTGTGTGAATTGCAAGTTGTGGTCTAGCTCTGATATGAGAATTGCAGAATTGCTGGGTACCTCTCATACTATTGTGGGCAGAGGATGAAGGGAATGAGGTGACCTCTCTCAATTTTCCTTTCTTAATAATGTAAACAATCAGAAAACACAGATGAGATCTGTTGTAGATAGACTTTTGAAATATACTCAGAGACAAGAGGAAGATATGGTCTGCAATGCTAGTGAAGGTCTTTCTTCTCCCGAAGATTTCTGCTGTCAGATAAGAACATTTTAGGAGAAACTAGAAGTTCAAAAGTGTCCAGACTTCAGCAAAATATATAGCATATTATGAGCTTCACACAATTCAGGGAACCTTTTTTTTTCCCTAGTAAATATCTAGGAAAAAGGCAGGAATTGCATTTTTTGAAGTGGTTCTTTTTGTGGAGCCGAACATACATTTTTAATAGACATTTAACAAAAGTCTTTTCTGTACTCAGTGATAATGAATCTATAAAAGCCCCACAAGTGTAGTAGTGGAGATAGGCAATAGGAAAAAAGTGAGACAAGCTGTGGTGCTGTAGTACAATGTATTGAAAAATTATTACCAGATTAGAAATGTATACTTACAAATCTCAGGATAATCCACTCAAACACATGTAAGAGTATTGAAGACACAGCTAGCATACTTATCTTTAGATTTCCAACATAATATAAATACAAATTCGGATTGTAAACATGGATGGACATTTAGGAATTTTCTTTCCTTGGCCTGTGAAAGTTCTTATGCTGTGGATAAATTCCATATGTGTTGCTGAAACGTGTGTTGAACTTCAGCCAGTAGTTTAAGATTATGTTGAAGAAAATATTTCTAAAAGGTTTCAGATGAAGAATGGTACTTGAGAATGTACAGAGGGCAGGAAGGTTGATTGGTAGGTCTGAGGATCAATACCAGAAGTGGGTTTTTTGGGGGGATTTACTTTGACATTTGTTTTCATTGTGCAGTGTAATCCCCAGAAGCCAAAACCACTCCTGTTATAAAATGTCCCTGTAGACAATAAGTGAAAATCTCACTTGCAGACCAATTTCTACTAGAATCAGAGCCTCTTAACATTTTTTCCCTTTGTCATAATTGGTGAGATGTCAGAAGTAGTGGGTTGACAGAAATCCTGCAGTGTTCTGTGCTGTGTTGATTTAACCACATATGATATGAAAAAAAATGTAGTGGGCAAAGCATTATCAGCAAAACCGTTCTATGCAGTTGTCGTATCCTTTCTTTTGACTGGTGTGTTCCTTTATATGAGTAAGTATAAAAGAACATAATTTTTATTGTTAGAAATGGCACAATCTATTAATTTTGGGATTTTGTGTAAACACACAGTATAATAGAATATTATGTATAATTTTTAATACACTTTTTGCATTATTACAAAGACTTGTAGGACATCCCATATCAGTCAGTCTGGATACTGACTTTCTCAGTTTCTACAGTTAAGTCAGAAACTTAATGTTTTTCAGTATTGCCTATGTAATGTTAATTTCCTGGCTTTAGTTACCCAGGAGTAAAACCTGGACTTCCTGATTTGCAGTTACTTAGAAACTTGCAACTATTGACAAGTACTTTATGTTTAAATTAAATCAGTTATTGCTACTTTGTGCTTTAATATGGTCTGTTAGTTGAAAAGGGCATGTATGGCAAGGCACTGGAAGGGAATGTTGTTGTTGGAAAAAACAAAACTGCAACAATAGGAAACAGAAAAAAATTAATGTGATACAACTTTCTGTTCTCCCCCTCAGTATGTAATAACTCACACATGCAGGACTCCTGTTGTCTCCAGGGGGCAATTGCATTCACATGCTTCAAAAGAAATAGTTCAGTTAAACCAACTCTCCCTACCCAGCAATAATTACCACAGGTTTACACTGAGATATAGTTGCAAAAGGTTAGTCAGTAGGGCATCTGCAAATCAAGTTATATGTCAACTCTACATCAATAACCTCATTATATTAGATGTTAGTATTTCAGCACATGACTGTCCAATATAGCATTCCACATATAGCTCATTTTTAGCTTTTACATTGAGTTACAGCTCATCTAATATGTTACTAAATTATGTATTTAAACACTCTGTATGACATAAATTATAATCAATGACAAAAGCAATGATTTAGATTGAAATTCTACAAAGTGAAACTGCAATAAAATGTCTGAACCTATTTGTGTAGCTGCTTTCAATATAAGATGAATATAGGATGTTTAACCCTCTAATATAAGAGAAGTGTAATGGCAATTAGTATTAGCACAGATTTTCCAATTTAGGCATTGTTTAAAAATGTTACCTATAGATTTATAGTGAAAGCTGTTTTCCCTGTATATAAAGAGCCAAAAAAGGTAAATATATTCTAAAAGTACAACCAATTACCTAACTTCTGTGCAAACTCCCTCCATATACTTCCTTATATTTGTAGCTTACCACAAGCTATAACACTTTTGCTGAAAGCTTGATAGGCTGGATGGAAATATAAAAAAGTTTTCAAAAACCTTCTTGTGGTCTGCACCAAGCTCAGATTTCTACCTAGTTCTGTAATTTGGTTTTGAATTTACCTGCTTAGTAATCAGTGAGAGCTGCTGCTGCTGTTTGTCACTCTCCATGGATAATTTTCAAGTCTGGTACTAATACATTTGGTCAGCAAGAAAAGTTCTGCCTGAGTAAGTCTAAGTAGAACTATTTTGATTGATTGTTAATTGGTTATTGCCAGATTTATACTTATCTCTCATTATGAGTACTCTGTAATAGCCTTGTACATTATTACTTTTAGACTGTCTTGTGTAGAGACTGGAAAGAGAAAGAAAGCAGAACAGCTTCATATATAATCTTGTCCTACCTTGGAAATGATGATTATTTTATTGTAGCCCCCTCTTTGCTCTGAGAAGGTTTTTTGTGAGAGATGAAAAATCCAGGGCCAAATATCATTGTGAGGTAGAAACAAAAAAAGAAAAAAAATATTGGTATTAAATTTAAGAACTTCCGAACTTGACAAAAAAAGCTTTATGAATAGAGCTTAGAGCATCTTGAAGAATAGACTTGTCAGTAGTATATTGAATGAAACTGAGGCATAAGAAATAAAGGTTGTGTGCAAAGTGTCCCAGGTGGATGATGGAACAATTATGGAGCACAGACTTTCTCTGTCCAATATTCCCTTTACTTGTGTGAACTGTTGACTCTGAATATTTTACTCATGATACTAAAAATGTTGCTAATGAATTGTTACTGATTGGGGTACTTAGTGCAGGTGAAGTTGATATAGTTTTTAGTCCAGTGAGAGATCAAAAGTTTGTGTTTAGAATACGAAAGACAAGGGAAACCACGTACCATATTAGTGATTTTGCAATTTAGTAATCTCTTGATTCTCAGAGGATGGTGAATAACAGCTGCACATGAAGAAATAGTAGAGTACTGATACTTGCAGTTTAGAGGCAGATGTCTTTTTAAGCAAAATTGTCAAGATAATCAGATAATTCAAAAACAAACACTGCAGTATTAAATTTTATAGAAGGTTTTTCTTTCAAGTTACAGCTAGGATCCTTAACAAGCTTTTCTTTGATCCATTACTTGTGTTTATATTTTTCCATTTATCCTTTTCCTTGGGAAAGTCTGTTTTGCTTTCTGCATCTGACAAAGATTCCTCTACAAACACCTTGGAGAAAGCTTGACAGATTTGGGATATTGTTGAATACTAATTTTTTCACTAAATAAATGTTTTAATACAATTAGAGCTTTTTTCATATGACACCTATAAAAATTATCAGTAGGGAAAAAATGAACTTATTTTAAAGTATTAGTCCAATGTAGATAAGCTATAAAAATGTTAACTTTGAATCTGAATAGTCACAAATATGCACAGAACACAGATTTTTTTCATATATTCTTTTAAAAAATACATTTTGAGTTATTCTTTGTATTTCTATGACATTTTAGTGACATGAATTAGAAACGCTTTTTCTGATTCATTTGTTCTTTAGTGGAGTAAAGTTTTATTGAGCAGTATTATTTGGCATTAGGTAGTTACGTTTCTTTTCACAGTTGCATATTGGCATAATGGAAGAAGCATTTTACACCTCCTCTTTAGCTGTCACACACCTTTGTCATCTTGAGAACTACCATAATTTAGCCATCTAGAAGTTCCTTCAGAGATAAAAGCCAGGTGTTTGTGATCCCCTCCTCCTCTTTGTTTTTTTAAACTTCAAAGGGACATTATAACAATGGGAATAGTGTGTCACATGAGTGCTATAGTCTCTTCGTTTTGAAGAAAGAATTTTGTGTGTACCTGCATATGGGGTGAATTCCTGGCTCTACTAAAGTTAATGCAGTTTTTGCAACTGCCTTGTCAGACAAAGATTTCTCACATGAAGAAAAAATAATTAAAAAAACCCTGTACAGACAAAAAATAAACTTAAAAGGTCATTGAGAAAGCAGATCTCAAGTAAAAATGGAAACAGTCCATTGTCATTCATCATTTACATCTGATCTGTTGATGGGAATTGTAATTTGTGAGAAAGTCCTTCAGCTGTAAGGCTTGTCAAAATTGGCTTTTCTGTCTGGGTGTTCTTTTATAAGAACATTTGACTGCCAAGTCCTAGCAAATATAATTATTTCTCTTAATACAGACATTAGAAAAGATTGCTCAGAGGTTGCTGTCTGGCTCTTGTGCTTTCAACATAGGCTTTGATCTTTTATACATGATGGCTTTGTTAACCTTTTTCTTATGAAACTGATAAACACTAAAATAATTAGTGTCATAAGCAGGATAACTAGCAACTTGAACTCCTCTTTGGTCTCTTTTTTTCTCAGTTTGAAGTAAGCACATCACAAGAATACTAAAAATCTATCCTATAAAACATCACCTAGTAGATTCCTGCATTGAAACCTTTGCTGTGAAGACATTAAATGGATACCTGGATGAAGGTGTCCTAAATCTATTGTGGTGGATATGAATTATAAGCTATGCTTAGCTGGCTAACATAAGCTAACTTGTGTATTGTCTATTGTGTATTGGTGGGCAATGACAGGATGTGAGGGAAGGGCCAGGGAAGGTTGAAGTTGGATATTAGAAAAAGGCTCTTGGCTGGGAGCTGAACAGGCTCCCCAGGGCACTGGTCACAGCCCCAGGGCTGTCCGAGTTCAAGAGGTGTTTGGACAACACTTATGGGTCCCTTCCAACTCAGCATATTTGGGACTGTGTGATTCTGTAATTGAAATGTGTAAGAACTACCTGTTAAATTAAAACCCAAATTATCCAGTGGACAGTCAAGTGAAATAATGTATCTTGCCTCCTGAAAATGTGTATTAAAAGGGAAAGTGTCATGTAATTGTTGTCCTGCATAGTTTCACAAATTGTAATTCCCCTGTTTTTTGTGCTGTGGTACTTGGAGAAGCCAGGACATGATAAGAGACATGTGAAGATTTTTCAAGAACATAAATGCAGTGACCATTTCTTCATTTGTTCTCTATGATATGGGTAAAGCAAGTATAAACCTGTGTTATCTAGCAAGGTTCTGAAGGTCCTGGTGTGTCTGATAGAATTTGTGTTCTGTTTTGTCATCTGTTTTCTTAATTTTTCCCTCTCAAATTTATTGTTCCCCAAACTAGTTCTCGAATGTAAAACAGGTGACCAGATGTTTCAAGTAGTGATTGAAAGCTAGTAAATCAGGCGGAATGTAACTATAGCATTTGTGCTTTAAAGGAAAATTTAATCAGTGATAAACTCAGTGAGTGAGTAAATGCTTTTAGAAATCTTAGGATGCTAAAAAATAGCTCAGTATTTGCATGAAAATTTGAGATATTTAGCACTGAATATGTATTCCCAAGGGGGGGGGGGGAACCCCTTTTCCACTACCTTTTTTTAATGTAATTGAACAAAATCTAGTCATAATATGAATATGTGAGCTATACTATGAATTCAGAAGGAGTTTTACAAATTATGTAGACTACTGTTAATGTAGAAGTGTGTGTGTGTGTGTTTCTGGAAAGTATCTGTACTTCACAGGATTAATATTTGAAATATGAATGAATGGAAATCTGCTTTAAGGAACGTGCATTTTCTGAGACTTTTAGTCTTAGTCACATTCAGCATCCCTATTGCTGTTACACGTCAGTATGTGTTTAAAAAAGACAGTCAAAGGAATAAAATCTTTACAGGCATCATGAAGGCTATTTAAAGAAAATTATATTGGCTCAGAGGAAATGGATACCACCTATCATAAACTGCTTTAATAAGACCAAACAGAAACCAGCACAATTAAACAGCAGGATAAAGGAAGCTATCAAAAAACAAAAACAAAACCAACTTTCTCAAAACTGAAATTTGTCTAGTTGAAAAAAACAGAATCATAAAACCTGGCAAGTAAAAAAGGCCAAATAGGCTGACAATGAAATGCATGAAGAACAATAAGGAATAAGTAATGAAATGCACCCAAACTGGTTGTTTTCAAATGTGTCAGAAGGTGGAAGCCAGCCAGAGAATCTCTAGAGCCAAAGATAATCAAGGCATATAAAGAGTGCTTTCAGAAAATGGGGTCATGAGGTCAAAAAAATGAAAGATATTTCTTGTTCTTGTGTTCAGATAAAAAGAACTTGGTAGGTTCTGCTTCTAGAGCTCCTTTTTACAGGTGAAGTATTGGAAGATGTATCTCAGAGTGAGACAGCAGAAGACACTGCACAACAATTATTAAAATTACCAATGCTGTCATCATAGGATCTGAGGATAATTCAAGTTGAAAGGTACCACCAAGTTCAAACTCTTCTTAAATGTAGGGCGAGTTTGTATTCAGGCCAAGTTCCTCTCAATACCAAGCCATTTTCATGCTAACCTTGAAATTTAAAGGTGAAATATGAGAATTTCTAACTTGCCTAAGAACTGGACTAATGTGACATCTCTTTCTAAAAAGAGTTCCATATAAGTTTTGCAAAACTACCTCCACATATGACAACCTTATTGGAAAAATCAAGAAAAATTGTTTTTTAAAAAGTAGAATTAGTGGGCATTTGACCAACTAATTTATCTATATAACATGCTGGTAGAGGAGCCCAGTGCTTTTCCAAAAAAATTAGGCCATTCCTCCTCATAAGTTTACAAGTCATTATATTTTTCAGAAGTCCCATAGGAATGGACATTGAGACTTCGTCATGTTTTTAAAATGCCTGGAAAAGACTGAATAGTTTAAAGAAATAAAGCATCATCAACTTGAAGACCAAGGATTGCTTCTTTAGTTGTGCTTCCTTGCACACTCAGGGTACTGGATAGTATCTAAACAACAAACCCCATAAGGGAAAGTTAAAACAAAAATGCCAACTGTTATAGAATAAGAAAGACAATATGATATGAAGCTATGTAATCATGTTACTAAACGCAGTACTGATGGCTAAAATTTTAAATGTCACTGGGAGAAGTTTAGTGAAAAAGGTTTTCTTAAGAAAAGAACATTTTGGCAAACTCAGGCTGATTTATGATGGTAGGAGGAATTCTGTGGGTTTGCATGGTTTTGACCTTAAACCTGCAAAAATATGTTGGATTTGGCAATGTTTCACTTGGAATTTTGGCTTTCTTCAAGCCCAGAAGTCAAAGAAACATTTGGGATGTGAACCAAAGCCAAAGAAAAGGTTTGGATGAACCATACATTCCATAACAGCCAAGTTTCACACAACTGTGACTTTCATTTTCCTCTTTTCTTTGTTTCTTTACACTTTTTTTCCGGAGCTGCTCTTCTGTTTCTGAGTCTCAATGGATAGGAATCTCTGTATCCAGTAAAAGCCTTTTTACAGTCCATGCCTAAGGAGATGAGAAGGGAAAACTCAGAAGGTTTTGTCTCTCAGTTTTATATTACAGCAAAATTTGAACGAAAATGAAATGATAAGATGCCCTCATGTCCATTTGGGAATATTTTTTAGTGGAAGTGATAATGTTAGATACTTAGTCTTCCTCGTGTGTGTTTCAGATTATGAAATGACATAATTAAGACATCCAAAACACTGAAGTGCTTAAGAAAAGGATATAGTTTTGTTCCTTTTTATCACTTATTAACAAGTATCTCTTAAATCTGGTCATGTAAATACCACTTTCCATGGAGCAGACACGCCTGTGCAGTAAATGGTGCCTGTTCTGCATCTCGTTTGGATCTCGTGAAGCTGTGGGATACGATACGTTCAAGCTGCTGATCTGAGAAGTGTCTCAAATCCATGGTCTTTATATGCACATCAGACACTACACATATGGTAAATGATAAACATACCATATGGGATTTGGGAAGTTAAGGCTATCGAATTCCTATCCCATTATTTTTTTTACATTGTATGGTCAAATCAAAAACATATTATTCTTCACATTATTAAGGAGTTATGTTTGTGGCCCCATTTATAAGGTTACAAAACTGATCATGCTTTAAGCTTTTCTTTGGCCTAGAAATTTTCCTGGTTACACTCAGGTTGTCATTTAAAAAAAAAAAGAAAAAAAAGGGGGTGGGTAGTGTTTGTGAAGCTTGCAGAGTTCGGCCAATTTTTGAATTACACTTTTGAAAAGTTCACATGTAACCTTAGCCAAATATTACAGCTCAAAACAGCTGAGCTTAAGGTTAACTTTGAAAACTTAGTTTTCCAGAATTTTATTGTGTGTATTGTGAAGGCGTTATTTGAAAAAAATAGTTTCAGGCCTGACAGTGTGGTGACTATATGTGCACTTTCATGGTAGTTTTATTTTTTGTCTTCGCTTTGTGACTGGAACAACTTAGTATCCTCAGCTGAACTATCAAATGTTTATCTAAAAAATTATACATTTTATACATCTTTTGCTTACTTTCAGATGGCAAAATTACTTTCTTCTTCAAAGAAGGAAGATTGAAATTAGTTATTCTGTTGAAGATTTTTCCCAAAACTGTGTTTTGTCAAAGAAATATGAATTTACATTAGGTTTGTAATTAAAATTGGAACTCTACTATTTCTTAAGCAACAATTTGCTTTCAGTTCATTAAACAGAAATTGGAAAAGCAGCTTAACCACAGTAAAATATGGCAATAGGAACCTGTGGGTAAGAGGAGAGGAACTACAAAACAAAGCTCCTTGAAAAGTGTGTCAGGAATCACAGGGAGGGAGGAAGAGATTTTGTTCCTCTTAATGCTGCATGATCAGCCTTGTGCTACTTGGAAAGCAAGAACTGCATCCTGAATGCATCAGAGTGTAGCTACTTTTGTGTTCTCTTCCCATGTTAATTCAATAACTGAAACGGGTTCGGGGTAGAGACTCTTTCATGCTGAATGTCTGTGGTTGAAAACTGCAGTTTGCTGTAGACTTCCCCTGACCTGTTTTGTTGTTTTATTTTGGAGATATGTGCAGAATGTCCCAGTAGGTTTCTGCTATAACTAAGAATAAAAAAGCTGGAATTATGTTCCTTTTGATGTCTCTCTCTCTCTGTCATGTTGATGCTGAGTAATGTGTGTAAAAAAATTGTATTCCCCCTTATTTTATGTTCTTCACAGCATCCTTTTCTCCAGGGACAGGCAGCAGAGAGAAGGTTCTGTCTGCATGTGGCCTTTATGTAAATTCATAAATATGTGAAAGGCTTCTTCACTCTTGTACTGACAGTTTGGGGGTTTGGACAGTTTGGTGCAGACATTTAATCAGTGAGGGCACTCCCTGAAAACTGCCCCGGAAAAAAGTCAGACATGTCACACTCTAGCCTTGGGGGAAGTGGCATAAAAGTTTCTGGAGAGATGAAATACATAGGAGTTATATGAAATATCAGGCTACCAACACAGAGAATTCTAAAATTATTTCTTTTTTATCTTATTGTAAACAATGAAAATGTCTGTTTGTTTGGGAAGTAATAGTTAGGGCACCAGTACAAACCTGCAGCTTTTGATGGTGGGCTGAATTCTGTGCAGTGTACTTAGCTAAGAAAGTCAGTAGCTGAATAGAAGGAACAGAAATGACATTATGAACTCCCACTTCACATACCATGACCTGATCTCATCAGTTGAGCTGGGACTGAAGAACACTGTGTATAAGCTATACTTTTTCTCATTGTACTTATTAGTAAAAGCTACAATAGTATGTTAGAAAGGAGATAGAGGTGTCTGTAGGGTGGGTGAGACTGTATACCAGACCTGACTGGATTCCTTAATCTAAAAACTTTTGGACCAAAAAAATTATATGCATGAGACCCACATGACTTACACCTTGGAATATCAAAAGTGGGGAAGTAGAAGATGGGCTCTTGATTTTGTTTTCCAAATAGGAAATTACTCCATCTCCAGGGGTTCTCTGAATGAATCTGCTTTATCCATGAAACAGGCATATAGTTAAATCTCATAATTTTAACTGGTTCTTTTCCTTGCCAGCCAGGGATTCAGATTATCCAGCTGTGTTCTACTGCAAAGCACTGTTATCAGTTGTGTAATGAAACCCGGTCATGAGAACTTTATTTGACCTATCCACTATAAATGTGGCTCAAGAGTCACAGTCAGGAGACCTGTTTCACATACAGCCAAAATCTGCCTTAGGTTAAAGAAAATAAGCATGTATAAATCTTTTAAAGACAGTCAACTCAAACAAGGAAACTCTTATAAATAAAGAATTAAGCATCTCCTGCTCTCAGTGAGCACACATTTGGACCTGAACCTTAAGCAAGCTATTTTGAACCCATTGCAATTTTCCCTTTAAAATGAACATATCAGCATAACACTGATTTCATTGGTCCTTTAATTATGCCAAATAGAAACATCTAGGAAATATGTTGACATGAAAAATTATCTGGTGACAACAGAGACAGCAGTAAAACTGATCTAAAAGGAATGGTACTCTTATACAGCATTTAGGGGAAATCTGCACCAAAATAATTGTTGAGAATTTTTTGTAACCTGTAAGAAAGGTAAAATAATTTTTTTAATGAAATTCAGGAAAACGATAATTTATAGAATGACTACAAGACTGAAAAGATGTTCCATTTATTTCTGCAGGATGCTAAAATTGATACTGATTGAAGGCAGGGAAATTATCAGGCAAAAGCTATAAATGTGGAAAGGAATATGTAGGGAAGGTGTTCTTAAGCTGCAAAAGTGAAATGGAGGCGAATGGTACTGCCCTGTCCCAGAACTTCTGGAGTTGTTCAGTGCCCAGGTAATGCCTAAGTAAGGAGGATCTACTTTAATTGCTCTGTGAGTACATTGAGTCTGTTGATCAATTACTTCATGCTGAGGTAGTAGAAGATTAATATAATAAATTGAAGACCTCTGTTTTATAACTTTCAGCATACTACCAGTTAGAGTTGTACTTTCTAAAACACTATGGAATTATGTAGGAAAATGTTTTAGAAAATCTGTGACGGCAGGAAAACCCTGAAAATATTATGCTTGAATCTTTTAAGAGTCTGTGAAATAAATTTAGTTTTCATAGAGCTTTTAAATTTTTTTCTTTAAACTTTTAAATCTGAAAAAAAGCCTTACACTTTTGTACATCAAGAAGAATTGATGTAATTTTCTGTTTTTCTCCCCCAGCCCGCACAACCATATCCTGAATGGGAAAAAACCTCATTATGTAAATCACCAATTGCTTGTAAAATCCCAGAATAAATTGTAGACATCAAGGCCCATAATCAATCCAGCTGGTGTCTGACTTTCCAAGGAAGGAATCTGAAATGGCAGCTCAAACGACTCTGTTTCGTGAGTCATCTGAGCTGTGGTACAGAGTCTTTTGGAGAAAAATGGTTTCCTGAGATTTTCATACAATCATTACACTTCAGTAAGTCATAATGTATATAATGATATGGTATATATACATTTTAAATTCCAGTGTTGTCAGGGAAAAATGTGCATTGCATTAGTGTAACATGCTGTGATTTACAGTAGGGCACTTCTATCCACATTACTGAATACCAGAGGACCAAGAGGATCTGTTGGGTCTTATCTCTCCACTCACAGCTGTATTTAAGCAACTAATACACGTTTCTATAAACAACTTGATTTATAGACAAAGTTGGCCACTGAGAAGTGAAGTTTTCCTGAAGGGTAGGAGACATGTCATTCTTCAGGTTAGTGGGGAGATCACGAATGTCCAGCTCCTGTTGTGCCTGTTGGTGTTCAGTACCAACCACTTTACTCCCCATTCTTGTGAGTCCTTTTAAATGTATGATATATTCTGTCCTTTCCTAATTTTTTTTTCATGAAATAAAGTACTTTTGGTACTTTTATTCCAGTTACTATCATTAACTCTTTGATATACTTTCTTGATTTTTAGGTAGAAACATAAAGGGATTTGAGTTTTATTTTTCTCTTTTGGAAACTTACTTGATTAAGATCTGTAATGGTCTTGCCAAAAGTGTTTTCTTCACTCCATGCAAAAATTGAGTGAAGATTTTCTTCAAGATATGATTATTTTTGTATTTGTCTAAGCACTTTTTACCCAGGGTGGTTTTGGGTTTGTTTGTGGTTTTTTAAATTTATATATTTTTAAACCTGCTTCCATAAAAGGTCATACATTACATTACTAAGGCTCTGTGGCCGAATAAGTGTAATCTGTGTCACAAACCTGAGTGGTTTTAGGTGTTTCCCCAGAATGACTCTTGGACTCCAGGCCATGCACAGCAGTAATTTTAATTAGCACTTGAAGTTTTTGTGATCGGTCCCCACTGCTTGGCAACTCGTTCTGTAATTTTGCATAACAGCTACCCCTGTGGGTATTAGTATGATAAATATGCCTTCCTGGTGAATTGAGAATGTGTTGGTTGCAGCAGTGATTTCAAAGAAGGAATCATCAGCATAAGAACTGGATCAGATAAGAGATACATCTACTTATTTTTTTTTTTGTCCTGGTCAGCAGGAAAAAAAAAAAGAAGTAAAATAACCCATGAATTGGTGCATAAGACAAAGTAAGATTAGGCAGTGTGTTTTTTCCTCAGTATCCTGTCTCAGGTTTACCAGTGGGGAGCTTTAGGGACCTGTTGAGCTGGAAGGGGCACATACATTGCCATGTTTAGAAGCCAAAGGACTTAGAATCAGTAAAGCATTTAAAACTTTTGGGCACTTATTTTGGAGCTAAGAATCACCCCAGATCCTTGAGTTGTAACAACATAAAATGTCATATTAAGAGTTCTGCCTTTTATGTGGTTTTTAAGCCTGTTGCCTAGTAATGTCCTTAGGTGCCCATAATTCTTCAGTTGTGAGAAACAGTGAACAATAGTTCCCAGTTCACCTTTTCCACAGCATTTTATAGTCTCTTGCTTCTTTTTCAGTAGTGCATTTTCCAAGGTGAAAAGTCCTGCTTGAAAGTCTGCCTTTCCTCATTGCAGATGGCCTTGTTTGCCTTTCTTAACTGGGAGAGTAGATTCTTCTAAAATTATTTTTGGCAGGTCTGGAATGTTTTGTCTAGTGATTCTTTTGTGGATTTCATGCTAGGAAATAAGATAAACAGGCTTTATATACATTTTAAATTGAAATTTCATAGAAAACAAGTCCAGAAGGGATGAGACAGTATCTTTTAGTACATCGACAGTGCTGAGCATGTTATACCACTGTTGTTTCTGAGATGTTTGTCTTTGTTTTAGTGACATATATAGTAACTTTGTTTATTATTCATACTCCACAGGTATGAAAAAGAATTCTCTATTATCTTATATTAGTCTCTTTTTCAGTAATTTCAAGCAGTTATTTCTTGTTTTATCCACACTGGACGTAATAAATTGACTCCCCTCATCCTTTGTGATGGCCTGTAAGTGCAAATGCATATCCTGTTCTTTAGTTTTCTCCTCTTGAAGTTGATAGACGCGAATTCTTTCAGTCTTACCATAGAGGTTTTGTTTTCTAGTTTTCTTATTATCCTTGTTGCTTTTCTTTGTAGTCTTTCCAGTTTGTTCACATCTTTGAGTGAGTAAAATTTGATCCAGTTCTCCTGCTGAGATGTTGTCAGTGCCAAAGAAAACAGAAGGGTTATTACTAAATAGACATCTCTCCATAGTGTGTGTTTTGCAGCAACATGACACTATTGACTTGTCACCTTAATGTCTCTTGATTGTTTTCTTTAGTAGAAAATGACAAATTCTTATTCAGTTTTTCCTCTTCCTGGATTTGTGGAGTTGATCAATTCTGCTGAAGTGAATGACCTTGCTTTTCTCCCTTTTAAATAGCACATTTTTTCTCCCGTTTAGTTCTATCTTTAAGATCCCTTTGTTTTTTTTGTTTTTTTTTTTTTTTTTCTTACTGCAACTTTGTTCTCTTAGTATTTGGGGTTATTTAAGAACTGAATATCCTATGATCCTGCAAAATTCCTTTTTATTTAACATCTTTCTCTTTTAACAGTGAACTGTTGGTGACTCACCACAACTTCCAAACAAGTTTGGCATCCATGTTAGGTGGCTTTAATTTGGCTTATGTTGTTCTTTAGTTCGGTTATATGAATATCTTGAAATTTGTTACCAGATGTGACTGCTATTTCTGTTCTTCAATTAAGTCAATTTCACTGTCATATGAAAAAATTAATTTGATATGACTGCCTGGGAACTCCATATTCATTCTTCTAGGTGTCTGAAAATAGTCTGAAGCAGATGACTTGTTCCAGTGAGTCTCAGAATCAAAACTGACATCCATAAGTCTCCAGTCTTACTTTTTTCTTTTAAGATCTAAATTATATTTTTCATTCCCTGGTGTTTTGGTATCACAATTGTTCTCCAAGAGTTCTCAAAAGAACTTTTGTTTTCAACAGTTCTGCGATTTTATCAGTCATTAATACTCCTAGGGCAAAATTGCCTATTTCTAGCTAGTATGAAAACATCCCAGTGTTAATTGTACTATTGGATCAGTGCTGCCCTTGGCTAAAGAATGATGTAAAAGAGCCTTTTGGTGGTCTTGGCATAATCATTTAATAAATTTACAGATGTGCCAAAGAGAGCAAACTTAATAGAAGCAAGCCTGACTCTTTCAGTATAGCTTTAGTAATTTTGTTTGTGAGTTTATTCAAAACATTGTTTTAAAAGTTTTCAAATAAAAGGGATAATGCTGTCTCATGTAGGAAGAATACTTGGACATGAAAAGGGAATAGGATAGTGGAGAATCCATTTCATAATTATGATAATTAATGATCCCAGTGGAGTTTGATATCTACCAGCATCCAGTAACTTTTGCACAGACAGGTGGTAAAAGATGGGGGAAATATAGTTGTAGCCTCAGGCAGATACTCAGCTCATGCAGCTGTTTCATGCATTCTGGCAACATGACTCAGTTAAAATCAAATAAGATTCCTTATGCCAATATTTCTTACCTGCATATGAAACCAGTTGTCTTTCATTTTGCAAAAACATGATAATTCAAAGAGCATTAAAAAATGTACTGTTTCTCACACAGAATTTATATCTTGCAGCTGCACACTAATCCAAGTGAAATGGAGTAGAGTTTCACTTTATCAGCCAATCATAACTTTAAACTGTTTTTACAATTCATCGTACAGTTTTTAAAGCCAGATTTAAGTCTGTATATGAAAAATAGTCTACTTGATGTATGAAACCATAGATTAGTCAATATGTATTTAAAGAAGTACTTCAGTAATAGCAGAAGAATGACTTGAGAGAATTTACGGACTAAACTCTGAATTATACATGTGGAATGTAAGTGTTATGCCATCAGTACATTTAGGACTAAGTGTGAGAGGAGTAGCTGAAAAATACAGTTAATTACCTAAAATAATACCTAATCCTGGTATTCTTTTATAGCTGTCCTATCAAGACCATTTGTCTATCCCATATCAGAGAATCACAATATCATTTAGGTTGGAAAAGACCTCAAAGATCACTGTTTACCCAGCACTGCCGAGGCCATCACTGACCCGTGTCCCTCAGTGCCACAGCCACACTGGGAAGCCCATCCCAGTGCTTGACAGTGCTTTTGGTGAAAAATTTTTCCCTAATATCCAATCTAAGCCTCTCCTAGTTTCCTCTTGTCCTCTCACTAGTTAACTTGAAGGAGAGACCAACCCACCTCACTACAATCTTTTTTCAGGTGTTGTAGAGTGAAAAGGTTCCCTTTGGCCTTCTTTTCTCCAGTCTAAACACCCCCAGCTCCCTCAGCTGCTCCTCATCAGACCTGTGCTCCAGCCCCTTCCCCAGCTCCCTTGCCCTTCTCTGGACACACTCCAGCCCCTCAATGTCTTTGTGTAGTGAGGGGCCCAAAACTGAACCCAGGATTTGAGCTGTGGCCTCAGCAGTGCCCAGAACAGGGGGACAATCACTGCCCTGGTCCTGCTGGCCACACTGTCACTGATACAGCCAGGCTGCCACTGGCCTTCTTGGCCACCTGGGCTCATGCTCAGCTGCTGCCAACCAACATCCCCAGATCCTTCTCCACTGAGCAGCTTTCCAGCCACTCTGCCCCCAAGTGCTGTGTGGGGCTGTTGTGACCCAAGTGCAGGATCCATCTTTACCTTGTTGAACCTCACACCACAGGCCTTGGCCCATGGACCCAGCCTGTCCAGATCCCTCTGCAGGGCCCTGCTACCCTCAGCAGATCAACACTCCCACCTAACTTGGAGCCATCTGTAAATGTACTGAGAGTGCCCTGGATCTCCTCACTGTGTTCATTGGTGGGACTGGCACTGATATGGATACCTGGGGAGCACCACTTGTGCTCCTGGTTCCTTAACCAGCCATCTCAAGGCCATGGCTTCTAGTGTGCCCCTTTATTTCTGAGAGAAGTTATGCACTAGGTATTAGGCAGAGTAGATGTGTTGTGTCAGTATTGCTGAACCTCTTCCTTATTTCCTTAGGTAGAATCACTGAAGATTCTACCCAAGGAAAGGTAGAACAAACAACAAAATTTCTGCTTGTGACTGTGGGTGCAATGTAAATGTGCCAAGAGATTTTCTTTGTTCTCACAAGACACTGCTGAGAATTGAATTACAGTTCTAAAAAAAGAAAAAAAGCCACATCATGATTTCAATGACTTTAATTCCCTCTTGAGGTCTATTAGAATTAAAGAAATATTAATTTGTTATATTAGGAAATAAGGGGGAAATCATCATAATGCACATAGTCAGCACTCCTCCTTACACACCAAGGGTCAGGTTATGGCTAAAAGCCTATGGCATAGATTTGGGACTGGGTTGTATATCCAGAGAAATGTTTGATACTTCATCTTCTCTGTCTGGAAGTGGCAGGATACTTCTAAGATACTGATTTGACCTTATTTTCCTTGGGTCTAGTTTGTGTTTTAATAGGAATAAAAGAAATTGTCTTTCCCACCCATATTATTTTACCATACTTTTGGTTCTTCTTCAGCAATCTTTTTATTCTATACAGGCTCAGATAATTTTGTTTTAATGTGTGAAAAGGGTTTTTCCTGTTAGAGTTTTATGGTGCTTAGTCGTGTGGTTGTACAATGAAAATTATAGCATTGACTGCATGTGTGACCTCCATTTACACAAGACATTTAAATATGCTCAGACATAGGTACATGACAAACTCTAAGTATGACTTAGAAAAGACACCTTCCAGGAATAAAAAACTATTCAAGTTTTACACCTGCTCCATCCTTTAAAATTCTATTTACTGTAATTGATACATTTTCTAATTGATGCTATTTTTGCTGCTATCAAGCTGTTAAACTTATTACTATTAAGCTTTTTTGGGTATGAAAAACATCTTTCCTATTTCAGCTTTGTTGTTTTATAAGTAACTTCCTGCTAGAAGAATATTTTCTGGAAAAAAGTCAAGGATACCTAAATACCTTAAATAGGTTTTACAAGTTAACAATTCTGCTGTAATTAGTCTTCAGGCTACCTCTGGCTCCATGGATTTAAAGCTATCAGAGTTTACTGTTTTGTGAAAAATATGTTTTACTTTGTTTGGACATGCTTGTCATAAGTTTCTCAGTATATCATTATGCTTTAAAACCTCCCACTGGCAGCGTCTGGAAGGAAAAAATATAGTATAAACTATAGAAGACCTAATGGCAACTTCCTGCCAACGTTCATTCTTGAGTCAACAACGCTCGTTTTTGTTTTTGCTTTTGTGAAAATATGTCACAATCTAGTCTTTCATATAAGTTGGCTATTTTTTTAGCAGCCTAGTAGAGCATATATCCGTATCTTCTACTTTCCCCTATTTTTTCTCCTTTTCATTCTGTGGTATCTGTGTTTCTGGTCATGCCACCAGTGAGTGCACACATAAATTATACACCTAAAAACACTCATCGCTAGAAAATTTATTGCTTCTAATATCTTTCTCATGAACAGTTGTGTTTATTTCTGAGTTGACTTCTCTGGTAAAGACAGCAATGCGTTTTGCTTTGGTTCAGTTCTTTGTTTTTTCAAGACTTTCATTTTAGATATTACAGTGTATATGGGACCATGTGGGCTTTTAACATTAGCTTGTGCTGGGAGTAGGAAAATGGTTTTAGTTTATAATTACAATGAAAAATCATAGTAAAAATAAGTGTGACGTAAAAATAATAGTGAATTGCTATCCTTATTAACTCTACTAGTTCTGTCCTGCTGAAGCAATGGGCAGTGAGAAGAATATATCCTCCTGACAGAGCATCTAATTGGCTTTTTTTCCTTTTTGAAAAATGGAAATGCTATTTGGAGAAGGCAGGGGGCAGGGAGGAAGGTTGCTTTTAGATAAGGAACTTGAATCTTCTTTCCTATGTTTAGGAAACTTATGTTATTTGGTTTGGGAAATGTTTTATCTTCTGGGCCTCCCTTTGGCAGCTTAATTACTAACTCTGCTTAATTAAAGTGGAGGAGAGACATACAAAAAATACTGTCTTTGAAAAGCAGATGCTCTTATTTTTTCTTTCTTCAAAAAAACAAACCAAAGCAAACTTCTTTAAGCATTCTTTGCCAGTATTTTGGCTTTTTGACTCTGAAATACTAGCTGATTTGTAGTATTAGAATAACGTAGTAAGCCAATAGCATTATTATTTATATTATCTCATGTTAATTTGCATTTGTAGCACTGAGGGTTGCTCTCTGGTGATGGCTGATTTTCCCTGCTCTTGAGTTGGAATGTTGTATAACATTATATCAAGTACCAGGACAGATTAAACTATATTCATAATGCAGTACAGTAGGAGAGCACTTATTCAAACAAGTTGTATCACACCCCATTTATCCGGGGGACTCAGGGTTTGTATTATGAGGAGTCACTGTTGGACAGGAAGACATGAACAGCAGGGAAGTTTGGATAACCAGGATCATACTGTGATTATTTAGGCTTTTTGTTGACCAAATCTGTTATATGTAGAAAGGCTATATATCTTTTTTGTTCATTTATAGAGACCCTCTGTAAGATTATGCTATGAATTTGCAGAACAGATGTTGTATTATAAACTGTAACTTTTGATCTTGTCATGAACAGTAGATTTTAGATAAGTGGCACCAGTGCAGAAAAAGACCTCAGACTGAAAAAACCAACTTAGAACAAGAGAATTGCTGGTCTTTACTTTTGAAAAATAATTTTATTTATTCATTGTAAACAGTGTTTCTTAAAAGGAAAAAGAAGTAAACACTTAAGTTTTAAGTGTCAAGCTCTTTTCCTAGATAATATTCAAAGTATATCTTATATGCTTGCAACATTATTTTTCTTAGCATCCCTTATACCAATCAAGATCAAGAAAAATCCAAAATCTTTCACTAAAAAAACCCTGCAGTTGTCTAAACTGTGTTGCCTAAAGGAATGAGAATTATTGAAAGCTCCTATAGCTCTTTCTCTTTTTGGAGATTTTGCTTAGTAGGTGTTTCCTGTGAATTCATCTTAGAGAGGGGAAAGAATTTAGATGTCATTTATGTGCATATGTGTGTGCTCACTGAAGTGATTTTGAAGCTCTTATGCATGCACCAAGAAACTGGAGAAATTAGATATTTGGAAATGGAAATTGGTGGTCTTCCAGGCAATATTGGATCTAAAAGTGCTAAATCCTTTAATAAATAAACCTTGATTCAGACTGGAATGTCTTGGCATGATCTTAAAGGTGATATTATGAAGGCCTTCTAGCTGTTGACTAGCCTGAAAGATAATTATCTACACATTCCAATCTTGTTCTGCCATCAGCAGTATCTGAGGCCTAAATGGAACAAATGTTATTTCCACTAGAAATATATTATATTTAGACTATCCTCATTCCCAAACATTTCAAAAATATTTGTGTCTGATTGGAAATACAAAGAATCAAATAACTGTATGACATGCTTCTAACAGTCCTGTGTGCCTAATTTCAGCCATTGTAGGCAGTTTTCTAACTGAAAGTGTATGTTGTGAGCACACAGTTGTATCATTTGGGTTACTGCTTTTGTTGGGCTGTAGATGAAAGACTAAACTTTTCTTTGCTGAACATTTTGGAGACAATATTTCTTCAAACACGTCAGTACAATGTAAATTTATTTTACTGTGGCGGGTACTGGAGCAAATTTGAGGGAATGAGTAGCCCATCTGAAATGGAATATATGCAGTGTCAGGCATCTTGAAATGGATGGAAAAGCTTCTCTGCCTTTAAAAACTGACGTCTTAGTTCATACTGTGTAGCTACTTCTTTAATACATTACAAATCTCAGAATCTTTTGGGTTTGTATTAGAAGTTCTGCTTGCACAAGTGAAATATAAATGTGATTCCTTTAAGGACTGCTGAATATAGCAGAGACTTATGTAATAAAGCTTTTCTGTGACACAAAGGCCTGTACAAAGTTGGAAAAGAAAAGAAGGATTAGTTCATAAATGCAGTTTAAATGTGTATGTTTGCAAATGCACTCTAATATGGTTATAATGTATCCTCACTTGTGGGATTGCGTGCTCCATGCATAAAGACTCTAGATCTTAAAAAATCCTTCAAATGCACAACTTGATGCGTATGTAGTCATCTCTATTCTCCAAAACCAAGCCTGCCTCTGGAAGAGAGGGATATAAACATAATAAAATATATGTCCTCAAGAGAGTTATTATACAGCGTATGAGCAGTGACAAGTGAGTTAGTTTAGAGGAAGGGTCAGGCAGATCCAAAATAAAGCTCTCATCAAGGCCAGTTTAATCCTCCCATCTGTAAGTTTTGTAAATCCTACCACTTAGCTTGCAGTCTGAATATTTTGCCTCAAAACAAAGTGAATAATATCAACTTGTAGATCTGCATGTTTTCTGTTTATACTCTCCTGAATGTTGCCTCATGTGGGAAGATACTTGAGAGACTTTAAAGGAAAACAAAACACTTAGATGAGGAATAAAAGGCAGTTTATGTTAGTTACAGATTTCATGACTACTTTTTCTTTTTACATCTGGTTAGAAATGCTATTATTCTCATCAAAGTTTGTTTAAAATATTTTGCCTATAAAATACATAGCTGTATGAAACTGATATTTTTATATAAGCCTTACTTAAAAAGCCCATTACTTCGGTATCTAAATAATGCCCATACAAGAGGAGTTACAATAGTAAAACCTTTAGTAAATTCCACAGAAGAATTATTATAGTCCAGGCAAAGGCTTTAGAATACAATTTCTCTTGGGTTTCTTCTTATTAACTGAATCATAATTTTATTTCTACAGAAAATTTCTTCATAAAGAATTCCTGCATCTTATAAGACTGCCTTGCATAAGGCTTCCCTTTGCTGTACTGTACCGTAAAGTGCAATTTAGGAAGCGCAAATGCTCAACTTAAATACTGATGACTGCTCCTCTTCACTATTTACTCTAGCACATGGCAAAAAATGCTTATAATCACTGAGTGAGGAAAGCTGCCTTGCCCAAGGTTTTGAGCATATAACCCAGGCAGAGCAATAACTGCTTCATAAGATGTGGGAAATCAATGAACTTCCATAGGGAAGATCTGTAGGCACACAGTTTGTGGTGATTGGGAGTGGGGCTGAGCCTCATCGTCCCCAATTGGGCACAGCTGTGAGCAGCAGGTGAGCAGCATTAAAGGTAACGAGACTTGGTGTGCACTGCCCAACCACCAAAGGGAGCAGAGGGCTCACAGGTGCCGTGCATCAACAGGAGGGGATAAAAGGCTGGGCTGGAGAACAAGAAGGGCAGATGCTGGCAGCCTCCTGAAGTGGTAGGTTGTTACTGTGTGTGGGCAGACACCTGAAGCTTTCTGATGAGGTAAGGTGCTCCTGTGTATGGGTGGATGTTTAAAGCCTTCTGGAATTGTGTGGTGATACTCGTGTCCCTCTTGACTGCCGCATGTGCTGTGACAAAGATCTGTTAGAATATTTCAACTTTCAGAGAATGAAGTACCATATTCTGCCTGCCTCTTTCTTGTATTTTCTTGTACCTGGTAGATCCTATGGAAGAGCCCAGTAATAAGGTGAAGAGTGATATAAATATTATAACCTTCTGCTTTCCTTTTACAGTCTGGCAAAACAAAATCTATCACCCAGTGGAAGTGTATTTGGCTGGTATATCATTAGCTAGGAGACAAAAAAAGTTTAGTTTTTACAACATTGAGTTCCAGTATTGCATTTTTATGCTTGTTCCAAATTCTCACAAACTGATGTGGCAGAATTGAAATATTTGTTTTCTTTGCAGATGAGGCAAAGTTTTAAGTGGTAGTTATTTTTCTTCACTGGGGTATACTCACTGAAATTTGTTTTGATTTAGTAATAGTTAGACAATGTGGCTTGGAAAAGTGCAAGTTCTATAATTCAGCATCTTTGTTTTTCCCAAAAATGTGAACTACTGCTTAATTTTCCCAAAGAGATTGAGATGAACTTTCCAGGAGCTAACTTGGTATAAAACCATTGTTCTGAAGTCTTTTACTTCCTTTTCCTTCCAATAGTTATTGTTCAGTTTTGGAAGGATGGTATTTCTTGGGCTATCTTCCCACACTTGCCAGTGTTCTCTCCCCCACCTGATTTTCTTCTCCCACCTCTGTGATTGGAGTATTCTTAGAGAGTTTCTTTTCTGCATGATGCATGTGTGCAGAATTGTGCACAGTCTGTCTCTTTGCACCTTTGCAGCACTCGTGTGGCTGTGCAGGACCTGAGCAGTTGCTGCAGTTTCCTCCTGAGCTGGTGTGGCTGCAGCGCTGTGGAGGCATTGAAGGGCTCTGTTCCTGCCCTTGGCTTTTGCTCATTGCTGGCAGTGCTGCTTCCAGAGGCAGCTGAGCCTGTGCCACCACCTCCCATCTGGCTCCCTTCTCACACAAGTTCTGTTTCCTGGGGCTGTTTTTGAATTCAGCTCAGCATCCTGCCCCTGGAGCCCTGCTTCTCCCACAGGCAGGGAATTTCTCTCTCCTGTGTTGGTAGAGGGAGGCACTGTGGTCTGGCACTGGTGTACCCTGAGAGATTATTCCTGAGCAGTAGCTGTGGAGAGAGTTTTATGGACAGGGAGCTACAGTTTGAGCAAGATTTCTCTTTAGTGCTCTGAAAAATTGACATGCTGATTGTGAACTGCCTTCATGGAGGAATTCCTGTTGACAAATTCTGGGTTGATATTTTTGCTCCATCGTGATCATTCCTGGCTTATCATGTGTTAATAATGGAGTCCAGTTGTCAGACATTTTGTTGTCCCCTCAGGCCTCCCTGACTGTCCCATGGGCTGCCCTACCCTGGACAGCCTCATAAGCACTTCAGTTCTGTTCCTATTGACTGGTCTCTTCCTAAAGTGACTCTCTAAAGCTGTTTTTAATTGCTTAATTTTTAATTATTATATTGCCCTATGAGTAAACTTGTGTTGCTGTATCTGAAAAAATTAAATTAGCCAACTGTTTGTAGTTCTGATCCTTGTGTTCTCCAGTACTTTCCTTATGACTTTGAATAAATTTGAGTCAGGTTGTAACTATCAATTGCTATACCAAGTATTAATTTTTTTCTTGTTAAGAGTTATCTGTAACTGGGCGTGCCAGAGCTAAAACTTGGCTTTTTCAATATAGACATACTTGACTTTTCCTAAAGTTATTGATACAGTTGATATTGCACTATAAACAATAGGAGATAGTTTTAGTTTTTAAGGAGATAGCATGTCCATGCCACTGACTTCTTTATGTATGCCAAGCCAATAAAATATTACACAAATAATTTTATAGCAAAAATGCTCTAAGATTAAGTAAACAGGGCAATATTTTCTGTCTTAAGAGAAGACCAGAAGGCCACAGATATGTCTTCCTTGGGCATTCAGTAGTCACAGGAACTTTTAAAGATGGCATGAAATTCCTGCTGTAGAAGCTGTATCTTCCAATCAGTTACATGAATCTTTATATTGCTGCTGACTAATATTATTAATATTCATTGTGTCAAACCTTGTTAGGAAATTGTTTTTTCTTAGATTCCTCACATAAAATTATTCAAGTATTTTCATACAATAATATTTTCACTTTAATAAGTTTACTTGCTATTTCACAATATGTAGGCATGATTCAGGGTGTGGAAAATCTCTTACTTACATAAACTATGTTTGCAGTAAGACTTTACACACAGCATGTGAATCCCTGCTGTGTTTGGATACATTCTAAGGAAGCATTTCTAACTTTAATAATATACTGGGATTATGGCTTAAAAGCAGTGGGGAAACAGCTTTTGTGCACTGTAACCTAACAAGCGTGCTACGAATCAACTTTTTGGCAAGAAAACTCCCAATTTGCCCTCTCTCCCAGAAGTTGACCTGGTGGATGAAATAGTAGATGTGTGCATGATTCTAGGCATGCCTTCTCCAAAGATCAACATTTGTACACACTTTAGTCACTTTTATACGCAGTGCTATTGACATTAACCAGGGAGGCCGCTCTGACAGCGCTGGGCTCTAACACCAGCTAAAGAGTTGCTCTGCTCTGCCTGCATGGTTTATCTGAAAGGACTCAACACCAAAATCACACAGCCTAATTGTTTTCAGCCCATAAGGGTTCTCTTCCAGATACAATGTCCTGTAGGACAATTGAGTGTCCTACTGAAATCAGCATATGTTCAATAGTCAACTCAATTTACTTTACTTTTGTTCTTCTGAAAACATTAGATTGAGCTCTGTAATTTATCAATACATTATATCAAATTTGCTTTCACTTGCACAGCTCTAAAACACTTTTCGTGCTACCTTTGTAATTAGGTTTGGTCAGTATCAAGCAAGTCTAAGAGCAGAGCTAAGGCTACCAACTGATTAAAAAGAACATAGACTTGCTCAGATGAAGCACAGTGGAAAAGGGGAGAAAATTAACAAGGCATATCAGTGAAATAACTAATTTTCAAAGTAAAAGCAAAAATGAAAGGATGCTTTTTTTTTTTCTTCTCTTTAAAAATGGACTTGCAGAGTTTCTCAGGTGCTTGGTCTTGTTTCCATCATGGTGCATGTCTGGGTGAATGAGTTGAATGTGGCCAAGTGTGAATTAGAATTAGGCCTTGTCAGCATGATATTTGCCTTGGTAAAAGAACTTTTCTTTTGACTGATTCTTGCATATAGCCTTGAAATATCAGAATGTGATGTTATTTACTTCATCATATATATAATAGTGTCTTGCTGTTGATGAAGGAGCTTCTGTTTGGGACAAAAGATTCCCGCTGCATCTGAGAGGAGTACTCTGTTCTCTTGCCCATCCTTTTCAGTTTTCCTGAGGGTCACAGTCACATTTTGTCAGTGGGTTGTTGTACAGTGTATTTTAGCTGAATACTGTAACTGGGGGCCAGTTGTGTTTCACAAGATGAAGTGTTTAAATAGATGACAGTGTTCCTGGGACAGCAGGGGAAGCATCCTTTTTCTTTGTACTTGAGAATAGCTTTTGTTTTCATCTGTCTAAGAGCATGGCCCTAGAGCACAGAAGTTACTGTTATTTAGATCATAATTTTGTTTGATTTAATAAAAAAAAGTGTTGCTTTCAGTTGTTGGTTTGGTTTGGCTTGGCTTTTTTAACTAGTTCAAAAATTCACTCTATTTAAGTGATTATGACCAGTATTTTACAAAATTATTTAATTGTGTTTTTCACTTATAGGTGAAATCACCATATTAATTGGAAAACCAAATCACAGATAATGAATCAAAGAATGATATTGTTGTGGTTCTATATTTTGTTGAATTACTGAGGCTTAGAAAAAGTAACTGGTCTCACTGGTAACCACCAAGTGACATCCAGCAAGGTAATAGTCAGGAAAGTAAAGAACCTTCTCTCCCTGCCTGTGGTCCCTGCAGGTCTGGAAGGGAAATATGTGCCCTCTCTATGCTGTGTCGATTCTTTATCTGAATGAAGCAAAAACCTTGTGTTCTTAACATAGCTTTTAGCAGGAGGATTAAAATACTTTAAATCCTGCTTTTGGTAATGAATTAATCTCAGTGAGGTTTTTCATGTCAAATTCTGCAGCATGGCATCCTATTTGAGAATTGTATTGTTGTGTTCCTAAGGACGTGGCCCTGCCCTGGGGATTGCTGTTGCAGTGCTTCTGGTGCTTGGCGTTGGACTGCCACTGCATTGCTGGCTGATGTCACTGGCCCTACGTGTGTAGTATTTTATGAGTTGGAAAACCAACCTGGAGTTTCTAAATACTGCTTAATATTCTGTCAAATCCTTCACTTATGATGTTTATTTTAAAGCTTTTATGCATTCTACAGTATGGTTACCTTTCTCTGACAATTTCCAAAGTTGTGAGATACAGCATGTGTCTAATTTCTTTGTTTGGCAAGACTCAGGAGCATCAGCCTCCAGAACTGTCCTGGTTTTGTTAGACCTGTTTCCTGGCTTTAAGAACTGTGATGGAAGTCAGAGGTGAGGAATTTGTCTATGGATGACAAATGGGATGGGAAGAGAGAAGAGGGGAGGGTGACAAAGAGTTTATTTCCATGTCTTGCAAAGCTCAGGATGACACTTTGCTATGTCTGTTTGCTTTTGTGAAAAACACCTTTGTAATGAAACTGTTGAGGCAGTTGCGTACTGGGGAAATTTGTGTTAGAAACAGAAAGGAACAAGGTATTTACAAACCATCCTGCAGGACAGCACTGGCAGTTTGAAAAGCAGTAGGTCCACGTGACTGGTGCTGGCCCTCCTGTAGGTGTGTAATTGAATTGGCCATGACATAAAGTGGTTCCCTGCATGGCCAGCAGCTGCTGGCACAGCATCCTGGCATGCCTGGCACTCACCTTCACTGTGTGAGGCACCGGCAATGTGTGCATGGCAAAGGCTGAGAGTTGAAAGAGCTGGTGGGTAGATATTTGGTGCATATGAATTCCAGCTTTTATCTTTCTTCCCTCATCTCTGTGAATGTGTTTTCTATGTCCACTTAGGCCAGTGACAGAATAAAATTGTTGGAAAGCCACAAAGAGAAAGTTTGAGGATTATAGTCTTTCCTTTTTTACAATCTCATGCTTAATCTAAGGGGAAAACCCCCAAATATTATTTTTATTAAAATAATCTTCACAGAACTGGAGATAACTGAGATTTATGTAGTGTGTAACTTGGTGTAGAGAAAAAAAGGCATTTCCTTAGGAAATGGAAAAAACCCCAACCCTTTCAAAATAACTGGATGGATTCTTATACTGAATGACTTATTATCAAAATGCATCCAGCTTTATTGAATGAATGTAATTGTTTGTTAAACTTTTTAAAAAATTTAATGGTTAATATTTTAATACTAAAGTAAAAGAATCTTTAAATAGATGGATTTCTTCATTTCCTTTTACTCCGTAAAATTCATAAAAGAGCTGTGTGCTAAAACAAGATTAGGTTTTAAAATAAAATAGGTATGAAATTCTTGTGTAGCTACTGATACTTGAAAAAGTCAGGGAAATCCAAAACTCTTGTATTTATCACCAGTATTGTTGCCAAAATGAAGTGCCAACCCTTTAAAGGTAGTAGTACTAACCATGCTAACCTTGACTGCTGGAATGTTGCCAGCTCTTCGTCATCCTGCAGAAATATGTTATACTTGAACTGAGAAAACATGCAATCGTCCCTCCCCCTCCTCATTCCCACAAACTGGAGCAGTATTATGTTAGCCTGAGCTGTACTGAGCCGAATCCAATCTGGAATTAAGAATGCTCCAGGGCATTTTTAATAAACTGTCATTCATTTGAACTCTAACCTCCTTTAATTTGCAGAATCTGGTAGCTCAGATGTATTCTTCAGCCACATTCATTTTTTTCTTTTCTTATCTTGGTGTGAAACACTGCTGATAGCACTTAAAAATGTGAAGCTGCAGTACAAATAGAGTGTGTTCACTGAAAATAGACTCTAAACCAAGAAACAATTACTGTAGTTTAGTTTGCTGGGTTTCTGCCATTCTGAAATGCAAACTTAATTCTAGTGCATATTTTAATAAAATCCTCAAAGTGCTGAGGTCAGTTAAGCTCTTTCTGAAAGTATGAAAAAAAAGGCTTTTATTACAAAATGCAAAGGATAAAATGAGGCCATTGTCTTGCAAAAGGGAAGAAAACCCAGCTAATAACATATTCAGGGCATAGAATATTCCTGAACTAAGTGCATGCACTGAGGTTCTCACCATAAAGTCTTTCAAAACTTGTGTTCCTGGGAATTCAAACCATGCAGGGTTTGTGATTAGGAGCATTTACACTGAGGGATAGGGCTGGGAAAAGGGAGCAGCTTCCAGGTGGGAACTGCCCCCAGTGCCTCTGCCCCTGCCAGGTGGTGCTGCTGAGCTGGGGCAGGGATTGCCTGAAACCAAAATTTTCATCTCTAATACTGCCGTCAGTGGTTGAAGTTAATTTTCCCTTGTAACATCTCCTATAGCTATATAATTAACATGGTGAGAGGATTGTTTGTGCAACTTCAACATTCACATGTTTACATTTGATAGGAATGGATTTAAAAACAGTTTCTTGTGCACATGCCTGCCAGTTGAATTTGGCTGTAGGTGTTAGTAGGACAGTTAACTAGGAAAACGTGCAGCCACAAACTTGGGTCATATTTGAAAAATCAAGGAAGAACTAGCTGGCAAATACTGTGTTGAAAGTGTAAATGCAAATAAAACTTTCAAGTCGACACGTGTTAATGATTTGTGGTTTGAAAAAGTTTTCAGATTTAAGTTTTGAAGTTTTTTTCCCTTTTGTTTTAAACTTTGATCTCTTTTGTCTGGCAGTGTAAGAGTGTGTTACTAATAGACATTAACAAATCCACAGCTTTGCTTTCCACAAGTCTTTAATTCTCTTGAATGTTTTGAAATGTAAATTATGTGATATATGTGATATGAACTTGGGTGCGGATTCAGTCAATCATCAGGTTGGGTACCAAATTGAGAACATAGGAAGGGAGCACAATGATACTAAAAATACAGAAGTTCAAGAATTCTACTTTTTTACATTCTCATTTGCCCAACAAATCTGCAAGTGGGGAGTGTCTTTGTGTTTAAAGATACTGTCTCAAAGCTGGAGTCTGTTTGAATTAATGACTTTCCTGTTCTCACCCTACTACACTTTCCATTAAGCTCTGTTTTCTGGAATTAAGTGATAGGGTGGATGCTCAGCAGAAACTAGATGCAGTTTTTAAAAGGTACAAGGAAAAGCCTAGGAAATAACCCAGAAAACAGTTAGAAATATCCTTTGTTTTAGTAGTTGAGCCTTGTCATTGTTGGAGACAGCATGAGTATATGCTCTTGCACTAAAGCAGAATATAAAGTACTTGGTGTTATGTTAGAAATTGAATCTGTTTTTAAAGAAATATGATCTCTTTCCTTCTGGCCTGTTAATTCTTTTTTTCATGGGATTTAAGTGCAATTCCAACTTTTTTATTTCTTTATTTCCCTCAAGTATATGTTCTCTTTGCTGCTTCTAAGAACATTCACTAGACAGTCATTTTACAAAGGTATCTCAAGTCATCATCTTTCTTCTTGCTTTCTTCAGTGGAATCCTGCATCTGCAGAGTCCCCTGAGTTGCACTCCTTGCTGTTTCATTGATATCACCATTTCACTGCTTTTACATTCTGAGTGGAAGGTTGAACATCAGTAGTTTCAATACTGTTGGTAATTCTGATCTGCATTCATATCAGACACGTTCTAGTATTTAATTGATCTGATTTAGAGTGTTTGTTGAGGGGGTGTGGAAGGAGTAATCACTGTCATTAGCAAATGGGCTGTGAGTCCTCATTATAATTCATGACAACTCTATTATCTGTTTGTGTTATTAATTAAACTTTTTATATAGAAGCCCATCTATATTGGAATTGAAACAAAAATGGATTATAAGCACTGATTGCCTACTAGGAGGCTTTAGAGAACAAGAGTTGAGCATGAGCTTGGGAGAAGAAGCCGCACTGATATGAGCACTGTGGAACTTGGTCAGACTTCTCAATTCACAGCAAAATTGAACTCCTTTCAATGCTTTGCATAACATGGACGAAGGGAATATATAACCTTTCTCATTTTATTTCATTTAGAGGTTCTCCCTGAGGTGTTTTCTAGTTTATAAAATAATAATATTTGGACAAAGGAGGTGAGAAAGAGCATACAGGAAATAGGACATTAATTATTCAAATCATTATGTCTCACTTAAAAAACCTATTTCACTTTATGTGAACTGTATCATTTGTTATACTGGTTACTGGAGGCCATTCATGGAAGATGCTTCACCCCACAAATAAAACTTCTGCTGCCAGACAGGTGCCATTATATTGTCTCAATTTTTAAAGTTTTTCCATGACATTTCTCCAGGACAAAATGGGATCATCCCAACTTTGCTACACTTCATGCTTCAGAGCTTCTCACAGTATATCAGGAGGAAAAGAACTTGATTGTTATTAGAGCAGTTACAGACCTTTAAACTTCAGGATGACAGAATAATTTGATTAGAAGGGATCACTAGAGGCAATGCGCTATAAATCTGTACTCAGAGCAGAAATAACTTCCAAGTTGGATCAGACTCTTCAGGCTTCATTCAATCAAAATCTTAAAATACTCATGGACTGGAGAGTTTAGAATTTCCCTGGGCAACCTGTTTTGCAAAGGTGTGCATTCTTCATGAAAAATGTTGGACTTTCATTAACACTTTTATATCAAAACATGTATCTATAGCTAAATTTAAAATTTCTGAAATAACTTCTATAATGAGTTACCACCACCCTGAATTTAAATAATAAAAATGGTGCAGGACATATTTATAAATTGTATCTGTATGTGGCAGTGGCCCAGGTTAAATAGGTTTCTGGTGTTAGCTCTATTTTGTATAAATATTGTTTATTGCTAATGGATTCACAGAAACTTTGAGGGTTTTTTTTTTTGGTTCTGAAACACTACTGTCAGTTTTTAAAACAGTTATGATGGAAAGCGATTTGAGCAGCCATTTATAGAAAATAATTCCTTTAGTGTGTTTTTCCCCTCCCTGTTTTTATATGAATTTAATATTTTCTTCTGGTAAAGAACATGGAGTTGAAAATGTCCTCTCTCTCAGGTAGAAGAGCTGATGAATGCACTGGAGAAAACCAGACAAGAATTAGATTCTACCAAAGCCCGTCTTGCCTCAACACAGCAGTCTTTGGCTGAAAAAGAAGCACATCTGGCTAACCTGAGAATAGAGCGAAGGAAACAGCTTGAAGAAATTCTAGAAATGAAGTAAGTATCTTGATTTCTCTAATTTCTAGGGGAAAAAAGGAAAATAACAGCTTTTGCCATAGGATAAAGTTTTGATGGGTTTCTTTTGGTGTTAGTTTTTTGTTATTTCTCTGCATATATTTAAGTCTCAATCTAAAAACTTTTAATAGTTTTGAGACATTTAAATTCCTTTGAAAGCATAGAAGTGCAAAAGTCTTCATTTTAGAAGTACTCAACATTTTTTGTAAGTTGTCCTTTGTTGCATGCAAGTGAAACTATCAGTACTATATAAGTTCTATGAGAAACTGAAAATCTAAAGCCCCATCTCTCAGTGGGAATGCAGTGCTGGAATCTCTGCCAGTGTCACATGCAAGGGAAGGGAGTTATTAATTTTCTATTGATGGTGCAAAGCTTATTGCTTTGAATTGGTTAAAAACACCCCAAAACTAACAATGAATTTCTGCATACACTTTACCCCTGTGAATATGTTTAGAATGAAAAAGGAAGAGACACATATAATTTAAATTGAACTTCCTCCATGCAAAGAAAAATAAGTCTTTATAATTATGGGACATACAAGCACTGAAATGATCTTTAAAATTTGCAAAAAAGGGTGAACCTGCTATGACTTGGCTAGGCTGATAATTATGTAGTTAACATTCGACAAAGAAAATTCACAGTTGTAATTTTGAAACAGTTTTTTTGAGTGTGGAAGCCATATATAAGTTCGGGTCAGTTTTTACAGTTGTCCTTGATTTTAAAGGAAGGGAAATAATCAGAAAGAATGGTTTTCATAATGTTACTGTAAATAAGGCAAAGTGGAAATGGAGTCACATAGTCAGCAAGGTTTATAAAAGTGGATTTTAAGAATGTCTGCCAGGTTATACAGGTGCAGAAATTCAATGTAATGGAAGCACAAATATTTCCAGAGTTATCTAAAGAATTTCTGGTTTTGACTTTGAGATCTACATCCATACAGAAAAATGGAATTAGAATTAGAATACTATGTGGCATTACATTTTATAATAGATACATTTAAAAAGATTTTTTAAAGCATTAAGTTATATATACTTATTAATTGTCCCATCATAACTCAGATGCTCAGTTCCCATTATCTATTTTCTGTATAGTGCTTTGGTCTGTTTCCTCAAGTGCCTTCTCTTTTGTCCTAATCATAAGATTTTTATTCTTTAAAAACCATAATTAATAATTGCTCAAAAAAAATAGAGGAAAAAATCTCTAATTCAGTTCATGTGACTTTTAAAATTTGGTACGCAAAACCTCACAGAACAATCTGGAAAACAAGATTGGCAAAAACTGGTGATGTAGAAATTGTTTTGACAAAAGCTGTTCTATTTTATGAATGGAGGGCTGGGTGAGTGGTATTAGAAGTGAAATACTCAGTAGCAAAGAGCCTATTTGTTTTTTAAGGTGACTTATTAATTGGAAGCATTGACCAATATTTTGTATTTGTTGTTTAAAAAAATCAATATCCAGCGATTACAGTTTTTGGCTATGAGTTTCCAGTTGAATAGGCATGAAGTGTGTGTTTAAGAACGTTCATGATGATTTCCTGTGCTTTTGTTATGATCAAGTTCCAACCATAACTCTGCATTCTGGGCCCATTTGACTGTCATTGTCAGGATGCATCTTAATTTACTGGCCGCAATCAGTTGTCAGTTTTAGAAAACTTCTTCAATTGTTATTTCTTGTCCCCATATAAATTTGGTTATTTATGAAAGATTAGAATAAAAATGGAGAGCAACCTTGTCTTGCTCATATCTGGTTGGTTTTTATGAACTGTAAACAAGATAAGTACTCATTAAATGAAAGGTAGTTTGATAAAATCAGTTATTTCTTAACTTGATGCCAATTTGTGAAAAAATAAGGTTTATTTTAAAGAGTTTGAAAGTATAAGTTTTAAGAAGAAGTTGCAGTTGCATGTTAATTTCCAAATTTTTTTTTTAATGTCTATTAAAAATATTACTCTATTAGTTCTGGAGGAAATATTTTTACTATGGTCATATTATTATAGCAGTGCACACATAACTCATACTGACATTAATGGAAGTTATGCATACATGTTAACAGTAAAATGCAGCATGTGTTCAAATCCATCATTTTGTCTAATTGTCTTGTTGCTTTGTGTTCTTTCTGTGTCTGAGCATAAAGCAAAAATCAATGCGCTTTTTATTTTTTAGGAAATGATACTTCAAAAAAATCTGTTACATAGTGTGACAATATCCATGGCAATGCTTTTTTTAAGAAATGTATTTATCATCCACAGAAATATTTCCGTTGGCCTGAGCTTTAATTATGGTAGTTAGAAATATATCCTAAGACTGCTTTTTCCAGACATTGTTTTTGTTTTCTGAGAGTCCTCAGGAGGTTGTGCTCCTACTTGTGAACTTCACAAGGCTTGCCTAGAAAAGCTTATTCATTTTGTAACATGAAGAGGTTGAGGGTAGGAGAAGTTTCAGTGCTGTGATGTGGTGGAGGTTTGTCAGATGTTTCAGAAATGCCATATTTGTGGAGCATACTTTCATGACCACAGTGCTTTCATACAGATCTCCTTTCCTGTGTGGTGGTTCCTTCCAAAACTCATAAACCTGCTTGTAACAAAATTAGGTAGCTGTATAGATAGATAAATGAGTATTTACATAATATTAAAATTGCCCTTCATATATATGTATGTGAAATAAATGCCTGCCCTCATGGAAAGTGGGTTTTGCTCCATGGGACAGATTATCTTTTTAGAAATGGTTGAAATTATTTTCCCTTTGGAAGATATAAAGTTTGACCTGGAGAGCCAAAAGTCATAAAAGAAAGTCTAATGACATGTGGTTGAAAAGATATAAAAATGATTGTCACTCTTTTTGTAAGTTCAAGTTTTAAACTATATGCATTTTATCTTCAACTGCAACCTCTAAAGTTAAAAAGAAAATACAAAACTCTAACACCCAAGCTCCCCCCTAACTTTATCAAAATTAAGTATTTTCTCGGTTGAAAATCTTTAAATTAACTTTCTGTGATGTTTACTCTATTTATTATGTACAAAGTTAGAAAATATTTCGTTGTGGTTTTGCATTAATTTGATCTTTCAGTGACTTAGTTACTTGTGACAAACACTGCACTCAGTGAGTGGCCATGTGATTCATCCCCCAAAAGACAGCGCTTCATGTTTTGACCTGAAGATCTGACAAGTCTTAATTTTTGAGATTTAGTTGTTAATTACTGAGTATTTCCTCTGTTAACTCAGCATACTCACTGCTCTGAAGCTTTCGGAATTCTTGCCAAGAGTTTGAAAGGCAATTTCCTTGCCTTAAATAGAGTTCATGCCATCACCTGTGGGTATTGCTAAAGCAGTTTTGTTGGAATTGACTTTGCCCTGAAATTCACTACAAATTTCCAGAAGAAAATCTATTTTCCCTTATGTGAAATAAATTGGATGGTTAGTAATGAAGCATTAAAGACCTCCTAAGAAAAACCCTGCTACTAGTTATTTTATTCAGTAACAAAAACAGAACATTACTGTGCTGTCCAAAAAATATACTTTAAATTAGATTTTGCAGTAAACTTTCCTACAGTGGCAGTATAAAATTAAACATGGTGACAATACTTAAAGGAAGGGATTTCTTTCACTGAAAATAATAGAAGGAAATTGCTTATCTTCGGTTTTCAATAGATGTATTCCTTTAAAAGCACCTGTGTATAGTCAGGGATGAAATAGTTATGGGAAGAAGGGGATAAAATATTTTTTCCACCAAGGATTCAGTCCCAGCAGCTGCCACTCTGGGCTCAAGTGCTGAACACGCAGTGCCCTTCGCTGCTGGGTCAGTGCTTCAGTGCTCTGCCAGAGAAGGAGAGGGCACTTGCATTTGCCACTAGATGCCAGTCTTGGGTGCAGGACCGTGGTTTGGGTAGGAGCAGCTCCACGGGGCGAGGAGGGAGCTTGTCCTGCTGGGAGGAGAATGTGCTTTGTCCCCTTGTCTGTCACCAGGCCTGACTGGTGCCCTCCTGCCTTGCAGAGCAAGAGCTTCGGGCATGGAAAAGCACACAAATGGCTTCAAATGGACTTTTCAGGATATTGCAGGGATGAAGAGGGTCTTTGAATGGATTCTGGAAGTCAGGGGTCACAGCCTAAGGGAGAAGACTGTGTAAAATGTAAAACTAAAAAGTCAGAATTTGTACAGAAGTCAAAATGCTTTATGAAGTACTTGTGGCACAAGTCTAAGAAAGTTTACCATCCATCTGGTTTTCTGCAGACATACCCCTTTTTTCCATCTATAAATTTTACTGGAGTACAAGTTGGGGATTTCACATCTGTGTAGCAGCTCAGCAGGAGTTTCAGCTCTGACAAGAGCCCTTGGATGTCCAGAGAATCTATCTAGATGTGTTTCCAGCACCTGGACAAATCAGCTCATGTCCCTGCCTTACATTATCCGATTACTCTTTCCATCCATCACGGTCTGAAACTGACACCTGGGGAGGGAACTCAACATGTTTGCCTTTATTTATGTCCTAATTGCTCAACTCTAAGAGGTTCTGACACCCACAGGAGAGTGGTTTCTTCCTCTTTGCTGTGGGTACAGCAATAGTGAAAAGGGCTTCTGATATCTGTGTGAGTAGTAAATCCAGTGCGTCTGGAATGTTTCAGAGTAATTATGTATGCAATTCACCTGTTCAGGGCAAGCACAGGCCAGAGGCATGACACTTATTGACAGAGAAATCCCTGATGAAATTGCAGGGACTTGCATGTAGTCCTTACATTAATTTCCTTTTTTTTGTTTCTTCCATACAACATGAAGGAGGAGGAAAGGAATATTGCAAGGTAGGAGAAATTGGCAAAGTGATTTAGGGTTGGAACTGCTCTTTGAAATGTGTGGAACTCGCTTCTTTAAACCACTTTAAAGGATCCCTTCCCTACAGACCTGCCTGCTTTCTCTGTTACAGCCAGGCAGAACATTCCTTTTCCAAAAGAAAAGCAGGAAGGTAGATAATCAGTTCTCTTCCCTATACTAGAACCTGAGGTGTTTCACTAAAACACCTAAAACTAAAAGGTGTTGCTTAGTTTATGCTCCTTTTGAAATGCTGGTACATTCTAAAAACAGCCAGGACAAACCTTGGTTATAGTTCTAGGCTGAACGAGCAGTAGTGGATACATGCCATTAAATGAGTCTCTTTGAAGGGTCAGATTTCTTATATTATTAATAAAGTATTATCTTGAAAGAAGAATTTTTTTTCTACTTTTCCAGCTGTATTTCAACTTATAGAGAAGGATATCTATGATTATTTCTCTAACGTGAATTCTTTAACATTTCTTTACTCAATAGGTTGGATTACAGAATGTGTATAAATAGCTGTAAAGAAAAAATAATTTTCAGGAAGAAATGTAATTTTAAAAAATAATTTTATTAGAAAGATTATTTTGACTTGTTGCAGCTGTGGTATTGTAGACTATAAATATGTTCAGATAGCAAGTTGATTGTCTCAAATTGTACCATTTCAAATGCAGAACACTAGACTGTTTTTTAGTAACCTGTGCACTGCTTCAATTTAATTGTAGGATTCATGCTGAGAGTGTAGAGAGTCATATCCCAAGTTAAATACAAACAAACCAGCAGGATGTTGATACAACTGTGACTTCCATAGGAAGTAGTTAGAATGGTAATGTGGTCTCCTAACTTGGGTGGAAAGTCTCTTGTGACTGTTTTTGCCCCACAGACCTGTAACACAGCATGCCTTGACTAACATTTCTGACACCAACTTGCAAACACCATAAAGATTAGAGAAGGCCAAATGAAGGCTTTGTTCTCTGGAACAGAAGCTTTCTTGACTAAAATGAAAAGATGTTTTTCTTTTGTAAACAACGAAGGGGCTCTAAGCAATAAAATGTTTCTCTCTGTGAGAAAAGAATGAGTGAGCTGTTAACTTGTCAGTGCTTCTCTTAAAGACATCTCAGTGCCACCAAGTTCCTACTTATGTTCTGATGTTTAGATTAAAGGATAGTATACTTTGATTTTATTCTGTAAGATTCAAAATTTTAGAAATTTCATCAGCATGGGAAACAAATTTATTTTCTTAATTTTATTCTTTTTAAGGTCATAATTTACTTTCAAAATAGGTTTTCACCTGCTATTGAAGATTAGTAAGATCAGTTTAGGATTTCTACAGACTCCAGTATGAGAGGCTATGTTTTGTCCACTTTAATATCAATATTCAGATAAAGGAAGCTGCATCTTCTCCCATTGTTTCTTGTCCCCTTTAGACAGTGGGAGAGGGCAGTAGCAACCTTTTCCAAGTGTTTCCAGGGAGACCATGTCTTCCTCTCTTTTATGGAAAGGTAGTAGTGCTTATGTCCCAGAGGCATTGTCTGATGGGAAACCAGGAGTTCACACATATTCCAGACAATGCATTAAGCATGCTTTTCTGAGCTAGAAAACAAGTCTGGCTTGTTTTCTTCATTTCATAAGGATTTTGTCTCTAGTTGTACAAGTGATCTTTCAGGTTCCTTTGATCCACATGATTTGAGGCACCTGCCAGGCAGAAAGAAAATTTGGTGGTCATTCCCAATCTATATCCTAGGAGTGCACTTGGCTTTCCAGTTTTGTTGCCATTGTTCTTTACCCATTCTGGGTACCTTGCTTGAATGGAAAATTAGTGTTCAGTACTCCAGCAAACATTTTATATTGAAAATTCTACAATACTTATCCAATTTCCCAAAATAAAGTATTTTACAATACTTTTCTTTTGGTTTAGTGCTTGCCACAGGACCTGAATGGTAAAGAGAGCAAGGGGATCCTGCAGCTGCTTTATGAGGGGGGTACTTAAAAGACTTGTGAGTCTGGGGAGGGTAAGGCAGGGGGAAGAGGAGGATAAGTTTGAAGTTTGAAGACTTAGAAAGGAAGGCATAAACTCTGTGTAGAGTTTAGCCAGATCTCCCAGCATGAGGAGTATCAGGCACTTGCTGAAGTGAATCAATGATTGATTTGAAGGGGAGAAGTTCTGCTTTGTGGAGTGGTTGCTTGGTGACCTTCTGGAGCTTGCTTCCACAAAGACATCAGCTGATCCCAAAATGGGTTAGACAAATTGATAGACAAGAGTTGGCACTTCATGGACTTCTTTATTGGTTGTTGTTCTTGGCGTGTCTTCCTAAAATTTATTTTTGGTCTGTAGTATCAGCTCTTTCCTCCCACATTGCTCATTTTCACTCAAACACACATAGTGATAAGATCATTTTGAACCCCTTTTAATTATAATTTTTAAGACCCAGTTATGTTGAGTCCAGTAATTGAATATGAAAAAATCAATGGCCGTGCTTTGAATGGCCTTTGTGTCTTCTGTTGCTCTACGGTGGATAAGTGGATTTACAAGATGATGTAAGTGACAAAATGATTGGTTTAAAGTGCAGGTTATAAGTGAGATATGACAGTTACATGACATTCTCTAGTGATTTAACCACTTAGAAGACAGCCAGGATTAACAGTGTTTCAGGTTTACAGGTGTTTCAGACTGCTTGAAGGATGTGGAGATGCAGAGTATTCTAGCCTTCTGTAATGTGAATGAAAATGTGAGGAAACAATTGCAGTTGAAAATCATTACCTTTAATTCTCTCATTATTTTATTTTTCCTTTTAAATCATTCTCTTTAAATTAAAATGCTTTTCTGTTTTTTATATTTAAGTACGGTAGGGGTTAAAATTTTCTAAATTTGTTATTTTTATCTGAATTTAAATTACTGAGCAGTTTAGCAATCTTCTAGATAAAGAAGAAAAAGTTAATATGCTACCTAGTAAGTATTAAGCACTTTTTGTATGGTTTGTATTGCATAATTTCTTTATTTGCAATCCTAGAAAGTATAAGGAATAGAAAATATGGTACCCTGCAATTAGTGATCTTGACAAAGCTGTATATACTATATTTTAAACTGACCTTAAAAATGCTTTTCTTAGGTAAAACAATAATGATGGTAAAAATTATTAGATAGGATGGCATTTGTTTGGAAGTTCAGCCAGCATGGGAATGTAGAGGCCTCCACCTCTGATAATACACTCAAAAGAGCAAATGGCTCAAAAGTCAGAAAGGAAGGAGTAGGAGGCTGAAAGTAAAAAAAAAAAAAGAAAAAAAAAGTTAGGCTTCTGTTTCATGGATTTTTTTTAAAGCTGACTGAATTACGCCCTTGTCTACTGAAACCCTCTTAGTGTAATTCCCATTGGCCTCCGTGACACCTAGGGCAGCACTGATCAACTGCAGGCTCCTATAGTCCTAACCTCGGCCAGCTCAGTATGATTCTAGCAGATGTTTCTGCATTTTAATCATCAAAATATGATGGGTCAGGGTTTTGGGGTTTTTTTTCCCTTTTTTAAGTGGCAAATCTTGCATACTTGAGACGCAGGCCATGCAATTCAATGATAGGAATTATGAGCTGAAGGTGTCCCCAGTGGGATAATGCTGAACTTAATGTAAACTCACATCTTTGAAGATGGAGAAGCAAAGAAATTTTAAAGGCTTGGATCATTTAAACTAAACTGGTAGATTATTCTTTAATATTGTATAAAAATGCAAAATAGAAAATGGGCTTAGAAATGCATGTTTTCTGTTAGAAGGAAAAGGTCTTATAAGATCAGGAGAGAACAGAGTCAGAAGCAATCAAACAGGAGCAGTTTTCCTATCAGCAGAAGGGAAAGGTTTGATCAGCTTTCTCTTTCTTCTCATTACTCCTAAGGTGCTGCAGAGTAAATCTACTGCTCCCTTCTTCCTGTGCTTCCTTTGTCCTCCCCATGGCCCCAGCAAATCAAGTACTTCTCTCTGTGCTGTGAAAAACCATCTAAATTCCCATTCTTTATTTCTCTCTAGTTGTGTTCTCTTGTGTAGTAAGTGCAAGGTGTGCTTGAAGTTTGTGCTCTCTTGTCCAAGAGGGTTCACTGATAGTTCTTCTCTTGTGCTTTGTAAGGTGTGAGCTCACAGGGCCTGCAAGACCATAAGTAACTTTTACTCTTTTACCGGTGTCACTCTATATGTTGAATGAGAATTTATCCTCCTGGAGGTCTGTACCACTATCCTGAAATGAGTAAAAAATTTGCCTTTTGGAGGAGAAGACGTGCTTGTGGTGGTGGTGTTTGTGCCCTCCCACTGGACTGTGTCTAGATTACTGATTGTGACCCTGACCAGACTGATTCATCCCCTTTATCAATACAGAGCCAGGTATTACGGGTTCCCATCCATCCTAACTGTAATAAACAAGATAATAATAAAAGCATGCATGATGTTATGACTGTCAACACTATCTGAACAATGTGAATACAGAAACAGTGCAGCAAAAAGAAAATTTTTCAAATACAATTGGTGAAACATGACCTAGCACACAAAAATGTCCTAAAGCACTACCTTTTCAAGGAACAAGGAACCTCTCCTTCCAATGCGGTGTTGCTGTTTAGCAGAGACTAACAGATCATGAATTATGTGATGACAGTGAAAATCAGGATGAGCTCATCTCAATTTTCTCTGATTGTGAACAAAGCTAAGTCCATGCTGCTGTGCAGTGTATCAAGGTATCTCAGCAAAGAAAACCCCTGTTTAAGAAAGTACATTATGTAAGTCTGTGCTAAGTCCTGTAGTCAAGCTGTTTTGTTCAGCATAAACATCACCTTAAAAGGACACCTTGGCTTGCTTCCTTGGGGTCAAGTGGCTTCCACTGAATAGAAAAACTTTTCAGGGTGAAACAAAAGCTGGGTGACAGTACAAAATTACACAGAAAATCTTTAGTGAAAGATTTTATGGTTGTTGGTAAATAGAAATGTTACTTTTTTAGAGGAGCTTGCATAATTTTAGTAGGAGTACTATGCATATTGTGTTACATTTTAGTACTAAAAGTTTTATTGGGGGATGCAAATGAAAGGTTTGATATATTTTTTCCCCTCATATTTAATAATGATTTTCTTGAAACCCATCTAGTTTCAGATTTGTAAATGTGCAGATGCTGAAGAGGAAATGATGATTTATTGGCTTAGATTAGAAATGTAAAATACTTTTTTGTGGTTAAACTCTTCCCAGTTTCTAACCACTCCTACCTCAAACATGTAGTTTATCATTGTTGCATTCAGCTCTGACCAAAATTAGGCCACACAGGACTCTGATGATGACCATATTGCTAAAATCATTCCAGTTATGATGGATTATTCTTCTCTGCTTCCCTACAAACTTCTTGCATAGTTTGAAAACCAGCTTCCATGATTCTCACCTCCTAGGTGGGAGGGTGAAATGTGGGTTGGTCTAACGGAGACAGTCATTAAATGTGCTACTTTGTTCTTTTGATTTCCAACCTCCTTGCCTTTATTATGGCTAGGGAGCAGAGATAGGTACTGAGTAGAAAATGCCAAAGAAGGGTTTTTTGTGTGAAGGGACTTTGTGGTTGTGGTCATCTGTCTGCATGTTATGGCCAACTGTGTCCCAGAGGCTGGTTAAGAACAGTTGATAGGGAGAGCTTTTAAACTAAAAGGAGCATTTACTCCCATTCTAAAAGCCCCCAAGTTCAGAATACTGTCATTTTTTAACTTGTGAATTATTTTCTATGAGCTGGACAACTTCATCCATCTCTTCCATGCCTACCTTGAGAAGTTCCCTGTGTGATCAGTAAATAAAAGTTAAGCAATTGATGTCTATGAGGTTTAAAGGAGCTGGTGTTGGGGCTAGTGTGAATTCAGTAGCAAAAAGCAGGGATTATTACCGAACACCTAAAGAGCAGCAGCCCAAGGAGGAGGGTAATCATCATCTAACATCCAGCAACCTGATACCCTCTTAGCAGAGTGGAAAATACTCTGACATTCATGAGCTTAAAGGAAAAGTTTTAGTTCCTAATGAAAAATGTTTAAACTTTCAGCAGGCATGAAACAAACCTGGCTGCTTTCCAGTTTTGTTTTGGGTGCCCATTACCCTCTGTGCCCACCTGGATTATTTTGTCAACAACTGACAGATGCTGAAATGGTACCAGTCTTCATGTTCTTGAGTCTGTGGATCCCACCCAGATACCCACTGCTCTCTTATAAAAGTACTACAAGGGTCCAATCAGGAAGAAAATTTACCTACAGGATTTTCACAATTCTATTAAGAAATAGAATTTATATTTTTTTCTCTCAGAATAATCTCCCTTCAACGCTTCAATACTGTAATGTTTTGTTTAGTCTAATGTAGGTTTTTGGTAATATCTAGTCTAAAAATGAATCTAATTAACAGATGACTTGAGGAAATCCCTCCTGTAATTTAGTAAGTAAATTAATAGGGGATATCAGTATCTGACAGCCAAGTTCCACTTAAGGTTAATGTAACTATTACCTCATTAGTACAAGTTTCCACTTTTCAAATAAAATCTTTATTGATTTAAATATGTATTTAACGAAGGACTAGATGAACTTTTTTGAAATTGGCTTTGTGAAATTATGCTGCTTTTATTGATACTGACTAGCTTTATAAATGTTTATCCTAATTATGTTTTATTGTGATTAAAAAAGATTGCAGATACTCTGCCATTTTTGTAAAGTGAGCTGTTGGAGCTTTTTTTTTGTTCAAGAGGAGGGTAGGGTATGGAGAATAGTCCAGCTCCAGAGAGGAGGCCCCTCACAGGCCATATGAATCCACTTACATGTAAATTGCTTGTCTGTATGAATTAAGGTGAAGGTTATGAAAGAACTGCATTTCTGTGTTTATTGTAGGATTTTTGACAGTCTCTTTCCTCTTTCAAGTAAATTTGGCTTAAGTCCACAGTCAGTACAGTTTTAAGTAAACTCCTCTTTTGTTACATTAACAAGGTTATAACATCACTGAGGCAGATTTCCAGCTGCATGAATTGAGGCCTGAGCATGCAGAGTAAGGGGATAATTAAAACCTTAGGGTGAGTGAGTTAAACTACCAGCTAAAATTGGATAAAAGGCTAATTGTCCATAGCAACATAGTGAGTGTTTCTAAATATCTGTGAAATAAAGATAAATATTTGTGGCCTTTTAATTCCTTTTTAAATGCTCAGATTCAGATTATATTTTAGGGCATAACAAAAATCAAAAGAAAGTAAATAGAAGGCCAGAGAATTATTTTCCAGGTATTGTTTTATTTTAGTTATTAATTGAAAAACAGTATCCTTTTGAAGACTTCAAAAAGTCAGTGAAATTCTGACTTTCTTTGCAGTTCAGGAAGCATTTTTGTGTAGGAAGTATGAGCCTCACTGTGTGATACTGTATATCAGAATGGACTGGTCGGTGCTTTGTCAAAATTTGTCATATCTCTCTTTCCTTCCTCCTTTTTTTCATTATTGAGAGTGGAGTTACATACCTTTGGTGACCCTCAAGAAGATGACATAGAGTCAGGCAAGATGATACATTACCACAAAGTTAAAAAAACAGAATGGGTTGTAATGGCAGCTTGTACTGAGCTAAATGAATTGTGAAGGCCCATTTGTTATTCATTAGGAGAAGCAGAGCAGATACTGTTCTGCCTTCATAGGGAGCCTTTAAACTTAAGGTCATTTTACACTAGTACCCTTGTGGCATGGACAGCATTTAATACATTTTTAACAGCTTTTACATTTCCATGGTTTGCAGCACTGCTTGTTGAATAATTTCTCTAATGAAGGTGTTTTAAAGTAGTTTAGAGTTACTTTGGGGGAAAAACAGGGAAAAAAAGAAATAATTGGGTTGATGAAGTGACTTTATATACTAAAGAGCTAAGCAGGCAGAACATATTGCTGTGAAGCAATGCATGCTGATTCCCCCTGCTGCAGACGTGCAGCCCTGGGGAGCTGTGCTTTTTTGTTGTTGTTGGTTTTGTTTGGGGAGAACTGTTTTTTTTTAAATGTAAGTACAATTAAAGGTGCTTTTTTCACAGTAATCATTTCTCTGGGGAGGGAAGTTCTGAAGATAAAAATTTAGGCATCTTTTTGAGCTATTTCTGAGTTGCTCAGGAATCTGATGGAGAACATGCAACATTTTGGCATTTTTTTGGGGAAGTGTGCACAAAGTCTATCATAACCCTTGATAGGTACCAATTTCAAGTACTCTGAGAATAATTTTTTCAAAAGCACTGAAGGAAGTAATCATTTCACAACCTCACATTTTACTTCAGGTAATAGCCTTTCATATTTACTAACTTCAAATTATGTTGTGGATTTAGCTGTCAAGAGCCAAATTACGGTGACTTTATTTCTGTTAAATGTATGAGAATACAAATGGTGTACTGAATTTCAATAATTGTTTACAAAGAAACCTGATTAAGAAAATGCTAATTTAAATGGAAGATGGTCTTTCTTCCTAAAACCAGTTCATCCTTTATTTTCTTTAGATTAACAGCATTCATCCTTTGCTCCATTGCAGGTGGTTGCACTGTAGTATTAAAATTGATTTTACTTTTTGTGAGGATAAATTCTGATAAAGTGCATGTGGAACACAATCAGCATTTGAGAAGGAACAATTACTTATTCTTTTGGAGTAGAACTACTTTTTTTCCTGAGTTTTTGACCAATACGTATTTTAACATTGAAAGTCTATCCATCTTTAGAAAATAGCAAGCTTTATAATTATAAATGCAACCATGACTGCTTTTATTTAAGAAAAGTTGCAGCACTATTACTGACTTTTCATCTAAGAGAAATATTTGTCTTCTTTTACCTTTTCACTAGCTCCACACAGTTGTTGGTGGTTTGTGAATTAAAGCTGTTTTAATGAAAACTGCTTTAATCTCTCTAAGGTTTTACAAGTTCTTCACACATTTGAAAATACAGACTGGCAATATACGTTCATTAAACATGTCAAGAGTAGTTTGGTTTTGTCAGAAAATGAACCCCATCCTTTTATTTATTCTAAATTTCTCAAAATGCAGTGGAGGTACTGTTATCATCCTGTGTCCATGTGATACCCTAGAAAGGCACAGTGCCACTACTTTAATTTGTAAAAGTATGTAGGGTGAATATAAAGAATTCTGTGAAGGCTAGACATACTTAGCCTAGGAATTCTAAACTGGACTATGATATGAATTCAATTTCATTTCTATTTCACCCTAAATACATGTAATTAGTGTAGTCATCCAGCATTGCCTGAAACTGTTTATTTTTCATTTATGACACCTTACAACTTTGTCATGGTTTTAACTTATTTGTCAGAAATGTAATATAAAGAACATCCCTATAAAAGGAGAGTTCAATATGAACTACTTGTGACACTTTGATGTTGTCCCTTTAGCACAGAGCTGTCCCCTAAGTTGAGGATTTTACCAGTAGCTCCCAGTTCTGGAGTTAGTTCTGGTGTAATCCTGACTCAAACCCCTCTTGGGTTGCCATTGCTTCGGCATCTTGTAACATCTTCAGATGGGTTCTGTAGCAGCTGTGATCAATGAAACACAAAGCAGCCAAAAAATTTCCTGTGTGCCTCCAGAATGTTCTCTGCATCCTGTGTCATTAGGATGGTCCCTGAGTCAACTGGGGCTTTCCCAGAAAAATTCCAGTTATTTGTTCTGCCACTCGAAAGTGATGCTTTTAGTCACATGCTTTGACTCAGCAGAAGTTCCATAGTTTGAACAGGTTAAAAAGCCACAACAAACCAAAGCAAATGAAGCAATAATGATCTCTTGAACACTGGCACACAGTTCACAGCAAGGACTATTGAATCAAATAGAGACACCAGGAGGAGAAAAATCTTTTCAACAAAGGTTGTTCATATTAACATCCTGTTGCAGTGAATCTTTTGAGACCTTCAGAATTAAATTAATATTCACTAAAATAAGACACTTGTAACAGTCTACACTAAATTTGTCTCAGCTGATCTGCAGTTATCTTTGAGTTTGCCTTCTATAAGTAGTGTAAGAAGAGTTTGCTTGTGGAAGTGTTCAGTGACCCACTAAATTTTTAGCTTGTTTTAAATAGTGTGACTGTATGTATGTGTGCATCCTTGACTGAAATTTGATTATAAAAATTGTCCTCCCCAGTCTCTGGAAAGGCATGTAAAAACCCCAGACACAGGTGATAGCCAGGCCAACTTTTATAAGAAACAGCTTTTTTCCTACTCTGCATTTTTTAGAAGAAGCAGGTTTTGAGATAATAGACATGTACCTATGGTGGCTTATTTTCTTTGATCCTGTGTGAGTCAGCCCTATGAGTGATCCAGTGCATCCGGGCAGAATGACAGTTTTACCTCTTGTTCAGAATAAAGTGGCTCCTTTTGCTGTGGCACAGAAGAGCTGTGGTGTGGTAGGATTTGTGGGAATCTGCTAATGGTTAGAGCTTTCCAGTGTGCCTGCTTCTGCCTAGGATAGATGACTTTAAGTCTGCACAAATAATCAAATTTGACTGGGTAGTTATTAGGTATTACAAAAATATATTGGAAAAACATATTGAAAGGTTAGATACATGGTAATCCACAGGCAAAATCTAGCAGTGGTTGTGGGTTTTTTCTGTGTTATTCTGTTATCATAAAGCAAGCAGGGAGCTGTTTTAAAGAAAGTGTAAGGAAAACAGCCTGATTTGAAAGACTCAGCATTGTGGTGAATCTGGTAAGACTATGAGAGGAAGAAAATGTTCTTCATTTGTATTCCTTCAGGTGACCAAACCTCACACTGGTAAGAACAGTGGCAGATTGACTACCAGGTAAAAGATTCATGTTGAGAGCAGACATCTTGCCTCATGAAGGAATGAACTAATTTCTTTACCAAGTGATTCTTTTGACACTGGCCATTGTGGTTGGAGGATGTTTTGTAGATGAGAGAGACCATAAATTCTTCTATGCAGAATTTGCATGAAGACAATGTAAATGCATACAGAGACTATTTTATGTGTTCTAATCCCAGTGCTGCAGCAGCACTTCTTTCTGAAGCAGTTGAATCACAAAGCAGTCAGCCTGGGGTCTCCAAATAAAAAGCAGGCATTGGTAACACAGAGTGTGTTATCAGTCCTGTGTTTGTAAAGGCAAGCTCAAGGTGAAGAACAGCAGGTTCCAGGGTCCTGCTTGCCAAATCTATGGAAAATCTGGAAAATTCTATACTTCCCTAAGTTAAGGAAGGAGTATTAGGGCAAGAGCTGAGCTCAAATGAACTGCATAGTAATGTACTGTGGATTCTTTCTGAAACATAAATGTACTGCACTTTGTAAGCAGGTGGCAGTAACAGTCAAAATCAGTCGTTGAAGTCAAAGTCAAGAAAAGGAAGGTAAAGACATGAGTTAATTAAGATGTATAACAGAGAAAAGCTTTGGCAAAACAAAAGGAAAAGACTGCAGTGAGAAAAAAAGTGTTTGTCTCAAATCTGGTGCAAGCTAGTTTTTTCTCCATTGGAAGGTAGGGGAATGGCCTGGGTAATTTTGATGCTCTGAAGGGTTTAAGCAGTGTGACCTTCAGAGATTTTGACTGTGACTTGCTCCCTCAGAGTCACAGCTGAGACAGTCTGGGGGTAGCAAAGTGTGTTTTCTTAGGGAAATAATAGAGGTACCAGCTGTTGTTAGGAGCCATCATGTCAGTAACATGTAGTGAATAAACACGGTTGTTAACTGTTACCTTAAAATTCCTGCTATCAGAGATTATTTTTTTTAGATTTTTTTTGTTGCACTAGTGGAAATGAGTGATCTGATCTTCAGCTAATTTATAACGAGAGCTTTTAGATTTTGTAATGCAACAAATCAGCCTGACAGATTTCAGTGGGGAAAAGCTCCTGGTTAAATGAAGTGAGCTGCAAGAAGCAATAGTCATGACACAGTTGGGCAGAGACAGATGTGCAGATGAATAACTGAAATTAATGGCAGGCACCTTTAGGGGGCTGGTTAATCTGCCAGGAGAGAGTCTGTCTCTTTTCTACCCACTAGTACATCAGCTCATAAAAAATACAAATGAGCCCAATAGCAGCAAGTGCCTTAAGATCTACTTCCTCATTAGTGAAACTTCAGAGAAGCATTTCCTATAGCTCTGTATCTTTTTCTGCCTTTTAAGCAAAGTTGTTAGTCAGAAGTATGAAGACTGAGTTCTTGTGGCAAGGGAAGAGAGAGTAGTGGAATGAATCAATAAAAATAAGAGTTTATATTGAATTATTTTGGTAAACAGTATATTTAAGTGCTTTGATGATGAAAAATATATTAATATATTTGATAAATGGTTTTTGTATGCTGGAGATGGACTGTCTTTTATGGTAAACCATATTTTTATTCGTGGTGTAGCCCATTAAGAGCAGCACTGTTAGTAGATCATGTGATATTGTGGTCATTCTGAGCTATTAGGGTAGCAAATTGTCCTGTTAGGCACAGCTAGGGCCAACCTAAGGAGAGGTGATCCAAGGATGTCTTTTCCTGACAGCATGGAAAAGTTCATGAACTGTAAGTTGTGTGTTTAATGTTGAAAGAAAAACAAAGTTGCCAGTTGGGGTGGGAGGAAATGCCCTTTTCAGAGGCTGAAAATAGAAAAAAGGGTACAGAAGGCTGAGGAAAAAATATCCACCAGTATTCAGGTTTAGAATGATTCCTTTTCCTGTAGTTGTGGAAAAAAACCAGTGTGATGGACAAGTAGAAAGAAGAGGTCACTGGTCAAGAGGTACATTAGGGGTTGTTCAATTGTAGTGATAACTGGAACTGATAAAGTTAGCTAAGGGGGTTTCTAGCACTGAAAACCCCCAGAGGATGTAAACAACTTTGTTCCCTCTGTCTTCCTTCTGAAATTGCCCAGTGAAAGCTAGAGTTTGCTCCAAGCACTCTCTCACAATTTATCTTCTCTTTGACCTTTTGTTTGCATATGCTCCCTAATATATAGCAATTACCTCAAAGCTATTTGTAGTCATCATTTGGGATCATGTGGCTGGTTATGTGAACTGCTTTTTTTTGAAGAGTTGGAATAAAAATTGTTCCAGGCAAAACAACCAAAAAGCAGAATTGTAAAACTGGTTGCACATGTGTTTAGTGTAATGAAATTTATGCCTGACTCTTTCCCTAATGCTACACAATAGATCATGATGATCTTATTTCTGTACAATGTAATCTTCTGTGTGTCTGGGTTATCTGACTTGCACTATTGTTCAAATTGATTTGGGTGCTTCTTTCTCTCCTTTTCTTCTCTCCCTCATAAAGACTAATCCTGTGGACTTACTTATTTCTGTATTTCTTTTAATGACCTAGTTTATGCTTATCAGAAACTCTTACAAAAATTTTCTTGTACGTTCCTAAATTGACTCTTCCCAAGTTCTTTGGTTGTGTATTTATCCACAGCCATGTTTAGAGGAAGGGGCCTCCAGGCATGAAAGACCCAGATGACAACAATCGAGAACAGTGATGCACATTTGAAGTTATTACAGTGATGTACTCACTTGTGAACCTGTATGATTCACTTTTGAATTTTGTTAACTCAGTTTTACAATATCTTTGTCAATTTTTCTGTGCTCATCTACATCTATAAAACACATACATGCACACACATACTTCTTGTGTTTGTCAGTGATGTGAAAGACCCTTTAACCCCCTTCTGCTCTCTAATAGGTTCAGGAGCTACTGCTTTTAAATGCACTTATTGACCTGATGGAGTCAGGAAAATCACATACTTCTAAAATACAAGGTTTTCTATGTCAGGAATATTACTCATTAGCAAAATTGTTCATTTATCTAAATTTATCCTTAGCCTATGCTTAAGTACTTCCTATAGGTCTGTAATTACCAGCTGACATGCCAGTTCCATGCAGATAGAGTGTCAAGAGATTCTAAGGCTTTGCTCCCTCTAGGGAGCCTCAGAGACCAAGAAACATATTAGCCATTTGGAACAAAAGTGGTTGTAAAATTTCAAAACTTTACAACACTTATGGAATTACTGAAATTATTTCTATTTAAGGACAAAAGCATTTGTGTTTCCTTACCTGCCTTTTCTGCACAACAAAGATGTTGGCAGCCAGTTTCATACGGAGTTTGTTTATGTTTGACACAGTAGGGATGGCCTGCACTTTCTCAATCATCTGCTGTATTTGCATAACCTTGCAGAGTTAATGGCTGCCATTCTGACAAATTAAGCTGGTTTCCTGTGTCTTTAATGGATTAAGTCCTCTTGGACAAGTTATACTTTATTTTAATCCATGAATAGTGTTTTCTAAGTGTGGTAAATAATACATTCATTTGTTTAATTCTGTTGTCTTTTGACTTGTGTGCTAAAAATATATTTATGAAGAATGCTAAACAAATATGGAGAAAACAAGTTATGTATCTATGTAAAGATAGAATTAATGATTATCAATGCTTAATAGAAGAATAAAATTGAGTTATGTTTTAATCACTGTCAAATATTTGAAAACATTCTGGTTGTGAGGGTATTCATACTTTGTAAACTTTGATTTCATTACAGTAGAATCTTAGTTCCTGATTTCTGAAAATTACATAATTTATACTGTGTGCTGTGAGTGTAGCAGGAGCATTGCAGAACATGGTTCATATGATGGGGTTCCTGGACAGCTGCAATATACATTGGAGTTGTCAATGTGTGTGAACAGGTAGAGGCAAAATATCAGAATGAAACACATGCTAATGTTATAAATTCCTGAAAATGTCATGTTTTGCAGGTAAGGTTGTGTTTAAAAATAGCAGTCTGTGGGAATTGAACAGCACTGAATCTGAGACAATATCACCTACCTATTTATAGAGCAGTATTTTTATAGTTCACAAATGATCTATAATAGACATATTCTTGAAGCATCCTGGTATGGTAGAGGGATAGTGCTTCTGCAGTTTTTACTCTACAGATAACTGGCGGTATAAAGCTTCTTCTTTTCATGTAAATTCAGCTTTTTACTGGAGTTTTTTTCAGTGAGAGCATTAGGCAATACACTAATTGCAAGCTGCTTCAGGCCGTGCATTTCCTACTTTGCATTTCTTCAGAAATACACCTGAGTGTTGGGATTCAAATCTGCATCTGTGTTCATCACACTGGCACTTGTTTAGATAAATGAGATTTTCTCAACTCCACAAAATAGGTGATAAGATGCTTGGATTAGAGCTGCCTTGTAACCCAAGTGTTGTATTTAGCCCCCCAGTAGAGCTGAGTGCAGAGGAATTGAATTGTTCCTGGCTACCAGACCTTCATTAGACCACACATACACTGCACTGATTTTTATTTTTTTTTTGGTAACATGTCATATCTCTGGCAGTGTTCCTAAATGCTCTGTGTTTTGCATGCACAGGCTCATAAGCTAACTCTTCTGTGTAAGCAAATCTGAAAATGCTGTTTCTTCCATATAAGTCCTAAGCATGAGATCTCTGTGGATTACAGAGTTAAACAATGCTATTTGTGAGATACGACATAACAACAAAATATTAAACAGGAGCTTAATTTTCCCCATCCTCCTTGGGACCATGACAGTGGCTCTCCTACTGGGAAATACAATGATCTATTATGAAAATGACAGCCCCACCTAGGGAGACAACAGCCCAATTCAAAGGACAGAGCCAAAAGCGCCTCCACTACCACCAGCAGCAATTGGGATCAGCTGGTGCACTAACAATTTAAACATCTGGTGGCAGGGCTTTCTCACTGGAGGTCTGTTGACTGTGGAATTCTCTTACACAGACACATACATGGTTTAACAAAGCCAAAGTTTTTTTATCCTCAGGGTATGGTGTCAGGCGATTTCCTTTCCCAGGCAGCAGCATTTGCTGATGGTTCCGCTGGCATGCAGTGCTGCATCACAAGAGTTGTCCTGGAGGGGCACAGCCAGTCTTGCCAGAGGATGAGCTGCTGAGCAGTGTCAGCTCTACACCAGCTCTCCACAGCTAGCAGAGCCCTTGAGGGAGTTCAGCGTCGGAATTTCTCTTATTCTTCCAGGGGAGTTTGTCATTTTTGCACGTTATCTCAGTTTTACATAGGGGCTGTGCACTGCTGGGAACTAGGAAGTCAGGATGTATGTGCTCTCCTGTTCTTCATCCTAGAGTTTATGTTCAACTGCCCAATTTCTCAGGGTGCTTCTTTAATTAATCTCCCAAAAATAGGAAGACTTCATTTTTGTTCTGCAATGCTTTTTCCCATCTGTACCACACCCGTAAAATAAGTCTGTTAAAAATAACATTTCAAAAACACTTGAGGTTACTGTAAAAAATAACCAAGCTACTACAAGCAACCAGTTGCAGTGGCAACGAGAAGACAGTGAATTTATCTTGCAGCTGTGGCCTGTTGTCAAACCTCATGGGGGAAGGGTCACTGTTCTCCTAGGTTGTCTCTGGAAACTTTTTTCCTAAAAGTTGAGTGTTTCTTTTAGGACCAGGTGAAATCTGCAATTGCCATCATTTATTTGCTACTATTATACATATTTCAATTTATGAGCTCCTAAATCAAACATAACGTGACTTATTTCACGTCATGGTTTATTTCAGGGTGTTAAGAAATTAAGACCACACAGAGGAACCAGTACTCAGCACTCAATGTGAATGAAGAGAACTGTGATGGAGGAATTAATACATATCCATGAGGTTATGATGTAGCATGACAGAGGAGTGTAACACAGTACTAAGTGCTGTAATGTAGATACAAAGCAGGACAATTCCTCCTTGCTGCCCCCAAATCTTCTACTTTGCTAAGTAAACATAAGAAAGAAGTTTAGCTGGAGAAGATAAAATATGTGTACTCACTTTTGAGTGGTTTTCCACCACCTTTTAGCTGCTTATCTACATGATGAAAATTCATTGTGAAGCCTGTGATAAGGAGATGCTGCTACTCTTAAAATGCCTGTAAAACTTTGTGTAACTGTAGTCTAGAATAGTGCATTGCATTGACTTTCACTGTGAAAATGCAAAAGAAAAATCTTAAGTGAGGAAAGTTAGAAATGTCTTCTATGCTATTTTAACCAGCCATGGTTTGAAGACTGTGGTAGAAAGTACAAGCAAATAACTTTTCCTTCTCTCTCTCAACTGGTTATGAATGGCAATGACAGAGGCCAGGTCACCAATACATTTACATACAACACCCTTGAAATGATGACTAATTGAGTTGTATTAATTTCAGCAAGTCAGTTTAAAAATAATTGCCTTTTTTAGACAGTTATGTAGTTTTTTGTTTAGTTTCTTTTAATATTTTTATGTACTTCATGTAGCTAAGTTTGCACACTTTTTTTTTAGTTAAGTGCTAGTTTATATAGAAATAAATAAGCTTTTATATGTTAGTGTAGAGGGAAATATATTTAACAATACTGTAGAATGTGTTGTTGGTGTTTGTGGAAGCAAAATACTTGAAAGTCAAAAGTGTATACCCTTCATTTAGATTTTTAAAATTTTTTTACTTTTAGACTATATTGGCCATTACTATTATTTTTGATTCTCCTTTGCCTTTTTCTTTGAACTCAATTCTGTACTTTTGAACAAAAGGAAGCAGTGCAGGGCAGGGTAAAATTCAAGATGGTTGTGCATTTAGTGTATGGAAGAAGGATGTTTATTTGTTTATGTGAAAAATTACGTTGATTGTTTTGGGCATTTGAGATAATACTGCATTTATTTCTGAAATAAAAGATGTCCAGGCTTTAAAAAGGGCATAGAAATTTGTTTTATGAGCTTCCACTAAAAGCCCTTATTCAATACATGCAAGTTAAAAAAAAATGCAAATAGCAGAATCCAAAATATTCCTGAAGTCATATTAGCAAACTTAACTAATACCCACTCTTATATAAAATAAACATCAAGCTTCACCACCTTCCCTCAGGCATAGTTAAGAAGTATTGGAATGTTGTTCCAAAATGGCACGTGTCTTTGCAGTTCTAATATCATCATTATCCAATAGATGCTATCCCACAAGTGGGAAAACAAAAATGTGTTCCAGAGCCTTTTCTGCTGTCTACATGTGTGGTAAAAAATTTCCATGCACCACATGTCTCTTCACTATATCTGTATGGTGTCTGCCAAAATAAATATTTTATTCCATTTATTTGCAGTTGGTATTGCACAGGTCCTTCTAAGATTAAATAGTCAAAGGTCAAATAAGTTGAGATGAGCCATAGTTTTAAAATAGTTGTGCCACTCATAATTGTGTGTATAGAGGTTTTTAGATATATACACATATACATCCATACATTATAGATATACAGACATATTTGATTAAAAGCTGAGGATGTTTGCTCAGCAGAGAAGCAAAACCATCATTATCTGATTGTACATGGAAGCCAGTGGCTGCTAATCAAACCCGGGGCTGCATCTGGTTAAACATACTTGGCATGGACTTGTTACAATTAGAGGTTTTGCCATGTCAAGGGAATCTTTCACTCAAAGCAGCGACCCATATTGTACTGAACAAACACATGAGTTTTTAATTGAGAACAATAGCTTAACAAACCACTTCCCAGGACCACTGAAAGAAAAAAATGTGCCTGTGGCAATTCTGGCACTGAATTGTGTTTATTTGAATCCATTTATTCCAAGCCAGGGTTCAATATACCAAGCAAATAAAAAAAAAAGTCAACATGGAAAACAGAGTTAAAGTGAGAAAAATATAATATGCTGAAATATAATGCTAATCTGTAATTGAAATACTTGTGATTTAGCAGATCTGTGTATACACTTGTGCCCTCTACTCTCATAACTTTTGAACTTGTAGATCTGCACTTAAATTATTTTGTTTTGTATGTGTATGAATTTCACAATGTATATAGCTGTGATGCAGTATGTATTTACATTATAAAGTGAGCACTGAATATGGCTTCTGTTATATAGAATTTATGCTACATCTGTATTTCACAAAACAACTTGGTATAAATTATTGTATATTTAGAAATAGCTGGAAATGGTAACAAGAGCATAATAAACAGTGAAGAACAAAATACTTCATTTGGGGGGGTTAGGTGTTATATACACTAGCCAGTGCCCTAAATTTTTAACTAGTACATGTGGTATTCTAAATTCAATAATATCCAAAGTGTGAGTATATTTCTAATGTTATTAGTTAGCCCAAGGTAAAAGACTGAAAAAGAACAGCAGAAACTTGACACAGTATTTATGATACTGGAATAAAGATTAGGATATTTTCATTCTGTTTTCTAGTTTTCTACAGCTTTCTCAAGCTTTTGAAGTCACAGTTTAATAACAATTTTTCAACCCGAGGTTTCCACTAGAAAAATATTCTCATCTGCTGATTGTGTGCAGCTGTAGGTAAAGTTGGGTACTCAAAAAAGGAGGCAACTAGTTCAGTAGAGACTTTTAAAGGTTCTAATCTTGATTTTTAAGGTTTGTCATCTGAACAGTTGGAGTCAAAGCATTATTTTTTCTCAACTCTGCCCTCCTGTTGGTTAAGTTTGAGTCCTGACTGGAACAAACCAACTTCATACCAGGGATGCAAAGGTGAAAGGAAAAGTCAGGGAGGAGAGTGAAGGGGAAAGGTAGCTTGGACTGGAAAAGGTGTGTGCTGTAGGCACTGTGGACATAGCTCAGGTAATCTCATTACATCTCATTATTTTTAGTATTATTATGTAGCTTCCGTGTTAGGGTTGTTTAGATGGTGCTGCTGATAGTTACATTGGACTCTACTGCAAATAGTATTGCTTAAGCTTTGTGGTGGGAGATTGGCAAGGAAAGGTTCTTGAGCTAGGGAGTGGGGGTACTTGGTCCTGTGGGCACATGGCACCTCGGTAACATGGAAAGAGTAACCTGAGATGTAAATTACTTGATTGGTTGTTGAAAATTCACTATTCTTATATTCTTCTATGTTATATTGGTAACCCTGAAGCATAATTCATTCAAGTAATACAAAGTTTGTGCAATCCTGCTGCTTGCAGGCTGTCACAGTAAGTCACTGCAGCTTAGAATTTTCTTACTGATTTCCTGAAGTCTTATTTCATCACTGGAATCTCCTCCTGGCCATAGCATAGTTTTTTCATTACTGTTACTTTATGCATTTGTCCCAGAATAAATTCCAACTTGTTGACAGCACAGCCTTGTACTAACAGAGGAGTAGAACTGAAATATTATTATGATAAAACTGCCAAAATGGAGTAGAGGGACACACTGGCTGGTGTTTTTTCTTAGAGATGGCTTATCTTATCCATGTTGGGATTTGTTTATTTTTAATGTAGCTTGTTTTTAAGTTAGTCTGAAAATGTAGTAGTCAATGGATTTCATTTTTAACTTTGTACTGTAATCTCAGTGGGTGGAGTAAAAATGCTGGTAAATTTTCCATGATTGATTTAAGCATCCTGTGTGTCTTAGCCTCCATTCATACACCCTGTTCTTGCAGCAGCTGAATCTGGTTATGGAGTTGCCTCCTTGAGTTCAGCACTGCATGTTTATGTGCTGCTAGTGGTGGGGATCCTTTGTCCTTATAATTGCTTTCTATCCTAGTTCTGTCAAAATGATCAAAGTTATGTTAAATTCTTTAACAATGAGTGATTTTTCTAAACCAGATAGTTTTGATAGAAACAGATTTACAATTAAATTTGTTGTTTTACTGAGAAATCTGAGGAGGTGGGGATGTTCCCCTACATGATACTTATGGGAAGTTGTACAGTTAAGGTTTAGAAAAATGGAGCAGTTCCATTCTGCAAGATCTTCAGTGCTGTGTCAAGTGAAGCTGCTGGTGAAAGTTGGCAGAAAATAGGGATTTGTTGCAATATGTGAGTCTGCCTGTGCTCATGTGAATGTTTGAAATGAAGTTATAGTTGGAGTTACAAAACCATGAGCTGATAAAACCCTGTATTTGCTGACTATTTATTTATACTGACTGCTCTGCCAATACAAAATGTGGGCAACCATCAGCAGCACAGATGGACTCATTTCTTCCTCTTGCATGCAGAATAGTGTTAGAGGATGGTTAGGGTTTTGGATAGATTAGCAGGAAGAAGGAGGCACACACTAGGAAGGGGAGCAATTGATAATTTTTAGATGATTATTTATTAGCAGGAATACTTTATTCCAGAGTAGTTTTCCCTGAGCCCTGGGATATGACTTCTTCATTTACCATAACCAACTATCTGTCTTGTTTCTTTTGGCATCATCACAAAAGGCTCGTGTTTTTTCAAATAGCACCTCCTTGCTCCATCCACGTTCTCCTAACTCACTAACATGCAATAAATATGAAATCACCTCCCTCTACTTTCCTAATGGCAGCTTTGTAAATACAAGTTAGTGCAAGCCTAAATGGGCCAGGGTGCTTTGAATTAGTTCTTCATGCCCCAGTGTGCATCAGTCTGTGTAGCTGAGAAAAAATTATGTAACTGTTCTACCCAATTACAAGGAAAATTTACTTCTTTCAAATGATAGTTGGTTTATAGGCTACTGGACACTTTTGGCAGCATTAGCATGTAAGGCATTGAAATGCTAAGGAAGAGGGGTTTCAAAGCATCAATAAAAAACTTAGCACCCTTGAGAACTGCAGTTTGGAAATTACTTTTACTTTTTCAGGCAGGATGGTATCTCTAGCAAAGTTACAGTGCATGTCAATTGATAATATATGGTGAAATGTGTGGAAAAATTTCATTGTAGTCTCGTTACTTCAGTATGCACAGATGAGCTTTTCCTTGGGCTGTTGAGAGCGGGTCATTCATCACATCTTCTAATGGAAGTCATATGTTGTGGAAATGTACTTCAGCTATTCCTATCTGGGAGAAATAAATATACATTGAAAGGTGCAGTTATCATTTGGAGATAAGAGAATATAAAGGAGCTTTCAGTCATTCTGGAAAGAGTCATAGGCTTTGCTCTAGTTCTGAAAATAAATTCTGTAGAGTCCTTCCAGCTACATTAATTAAAATTCATCAGAACTTGATAAAGGAAGAACTGAAGAAGGAAGATTCATGGTGATACATAGAATATGTGGTGATACATAGAATAGGCATTAGAATCCCTGATATGTTTTTCATGTAGTCATTTAGAGGTGTATCATAAAAATGGCAGTAGACTTCATACTAGAAAAGCAAGAAAAGTTAATGTATCTGCATGCATGTAATGCACAACATTGAATCATGCTTTATTTTAAAAGAGATTTCAGTTCTGCTGTGATGGATTCCACAGTATTCCTTGTGTTAAGAAAACATTAAAACCCCCCAACTAAACAAACAGTTTTAGTTACTGTAGATATTGTAATAGAACTGTTCTACTGTAAATAGAATGTTCAATAGGAGAAAAAACATAAGTGACTTTTATTTAAGACCATGTAAAGGCAATTATTTAATCTTGGTAAAAATATTAAATATATATTAATGGATATTCTAAATTAATTTTCTATTTCTTGTCTTCTTGTGAACTGTATTATTTTTAAGATGACGGTTTTCTTTAAGCGGAGAAAAATATATTTATATTTCAGTTAGCAGTATGTTGTACACTGTACAGTTAGATAACCTAGAATGTGAGACTTAATGGAACATAGCTGGAGGTTATGGTTAAACTCACTTTTATTATAGCCATTTTATACACTGTTAGGATGATTTAATTAGCTAATAAGCAAAGGAAGTTATTTCAACCCTCATCTGTTAAGAGGTTGAAAGAATCAGATGGTCCATATGGCTGCATTTAAGCTTCCTGTTGTGTTTTTTTTTTTCACAGTTCAGATATCTTCTTTGTATTAATCTGGGGGATCAAATAAGCCAGACATGCCTTAACTGGCACCAACAACAAAGACAAATGCCTTGTAGCTGTGAGACCTCATGAAAGCCAGACTTTGGTCTCTTTGACCTTTTTAATACCATTTACACGTGTACAGAGTCTATTAGTGACATTTTTCCTAATGTGGAACTACTCACCTTTGAGCTTAGTATAAACTGAGAACTAAAGATTAGATATTTCATATGACACAAAGTAGATTATGATAATAACACAGGTTTTACTGAATGCGTGGTGCTTACAGAATATTTAAGGAAATAAACTATTGTAGAATATGCATGGTTCCTGTTTCTTTTGGAATTTTATTTCACTTAAGATAATCACTAAAAATAACTTAGTGTAATGGATAAATAGCTCTATAAAGCAATCTTCCATTAAGGAAATGACTCATTACATGTAATTTGCAAGTTCAAGAAGAGACTGAGGTCTATCCTATAACAATACAAATAGTGGGTCTACCACAAAATCTGAATTTCAGCACATTTAGTAGTCTAAATAATCACTATTCAGCTAAGTAATGAGTTACTAAAAAAAAAGTGGAAGTGATATGCCTGTAGATTTGCTACACAAAGAGGAAGTTGGCTACCTTGACGTCTGTTCCCTGGAAGAACAAATAGTCTTTCAGTTACTTTATAGCTTGGCACACTACTAAAATTCAGTTGTCAAACATTTTGGATAAATATTTATGAAGGGTGCCCTGTGCAGTTTCATTGCGAATTAAGGAATATTGGCAGTTCAACTGATGTAAATCTACAGAGGACCAGAGACATTTCTTTTGATCTCTGTCTTCCTAAGACCCTGTAAAAATGACCAGAAGCTGATAGCACAGTCTCATCTCATAGAGGCTGATGTGCTGAAGAATTCCTGCAGGACATGGTTTTGCTGAAGGGCAGTCACAGATGCACATCTATATTTGCATTTATTCCATAAAGCCTTGGAATTGTTTGTGGGAATATATTTCTTCTAAGACATTAATTTATTCCCTGGAAAGTTTTGATAAACCATGAAATCTCAGCATAGCACTGTAGCCAGCAGGGTTTTTACTGTCCCCTTATAGTAGTTTGAAATACTTCAGAAAATTTAATAAAGATCTGTATTTTGCCTTTCATGGCCGTGTATCCATAAAACAGAAGCAGTAAGTTTAGCTGCAGCATGATCTACAGCTGTTCTTGAAAACCTGTGTAACCTAGTAGAGAAGTCTGTGTTTACCTGTGTTTGGTAGTTGAGAAATCAACATTTCTTTGTTCTCACATTCTCTGTCTGACTTGAGAAGCTTCAGTGTTTGCAGTGTGCCTTGTAGTTACTTTAGGAACGTAGGCAGAAAAAGTCAAGCTGCGTGAGTCCCACTCAAGTGGGAATAAAGTAATGCCCTGAGTTCTCTGCTACAATTTTGTATGTGAAAGGCATATCCTGTTACATCTATTGAACATTGTGCAGACAAATTTTGTTATCCAATCCTTGCCCATTGTCTCATTTATTAAGTTGTACTTTTGTGAGCAAAACCATGGGAATCCTTGCTTGCCCTGTTGAAGTGTGCTGACTGACATGTCTTAGTGATCTCCTGGGTAATCCTTAATCATAGCATTGCAATAATACAGGATGGAGGTCAAATGGAGTGATGACCTGCAATTTTTCAGCAGCAGAAAGCTAATACAAGCTTGTTGTAATGGAAAATGAGTTGTAAAGTGCAAGCAAATTCAGCAAAAGGCAGGAATCAAAATATCAAAATTATTTTGTAGTGTCAGTGTGTGACCACATTTTACTAATCAAATAAGCTTTTGTATTTATATCTACAGAATTGTTTTGCAGTTTGTCCAGTGATGGAAGGAAGGGGTTTATTTCTTCTCAAAACAAGCAAGATTTTTTTTGTTCCGCTCCTTCAGTCATTGTAGCGGAAAGAATGGTTGTGCTTAGGTTCTCAAAGAAGGATACTGATTTAATTTTAATTGATAGGTTCTGGTTGAATCCACGTTTCATCTGCCTGGAAAATGTTGTAACCTGGTGACTGGCAGTCAGTCTCTCTTGATACATTAGCAATAATCATTTGGAAAGAGAAAAGAAATATCACTCCGTTTATGGGATGCCTGGATTCCAATCCTTGTACCAGTGAATTTAAAGAAAAGACGCCAAAACATTTAACTTTAATCTTTCAGTTACTCTAATTGTTTTATTTTCATGAAAAAGATTATTTTGTTTTCTTTGGGTTGATTTGCAATCAGTTTTTGTCCCAGTTTCTTTCTACTGGACTAAGATTCTGGGAAAACAGGGATACTGAGGGGCTGAGTTCAGTTGCTGGTACAAGGTGTTGCCTCTGATCACACAAGTGGCATTTGAGTGCTTTTATTGCTTTTATGATTTTGTGGTTTTGTCACTGAACTGCACTTTTGTGTTGAGCTCTGCCTTTAAAACAGAACTTAGTCCTACTGCTGGAAACCTCTGTGTTTTAGGAGTCTGCATATGTGCACAAACCTGCAGCCCCAAATTCATGAGGACAGGCTGGATTTCCTGGGTTCGTTTTTGAACATTTAATTGAGGAAAAAGCATACTGTGTTCAATAATAGTGATGTCCCTCTCAGTTCAACATGAAGCCTTAGCTGCAATCTTAAGAATATCAGCAGATATTCAGGGCTGACATATGTATGGTTTGGATCTGTGGTGTGTTGTGTGTTTGTGGGGGGAAGCATGAGGTTGTAATTAAGGTTTTACATTGTACTGTGGAAAGATTAATGTGTTTGTCTGTAATGTGTTTCTTCATCACTGGGGGACAAGGGAAGTTCTTAATAATGATGACAAGCCTGTCACTGAAAATATGCCATTTGGGCACTGGCATGAAATTAAGTATTGTCCCATAATTTGTCATATCCTGGGTTTGCCTTGTGAGTGATGCATTTATTCATCTTTTTTTTTCTTTTAGCATGGAATTTTTATTAAGAAATATGACACTAAAGAAGAGGAAGACTAGTACTTCTATCAATTTCAGCTTTTTTAACTTTATAATGGAATATTAATTTTAAGAGTGCATAAATAAGTAGCATCCTTTTTGAGATGCTTGATTAGAAATTGCTCCCTATATCCTGAGTCTCAGATGTTAAAAATGGAAAAAGCCAGGAAAATATTTCTTTTATAAATCCTTTAATTTAGTTCATAAAAGGTACTTTACAGCATGTGTTTATCCTTCTAAACAACTGTGCTTCACTTTGTGCTCATGGGCAGCACTCTGACAAGCAGGCTGGAAGAACTATGGAGTCATACACAGCATTTAATGACTAAATTGAAATGCCACTGCTGTTAAATTTAAATGGCTGGAACACCTGAAGTAGTTCTATCACACAATAATTAATTGAGGAGGGGTAAGAATTGTATAAAAAATTCTACCTAATGAATTTTTTCTAAGTTTTATGACTAAGAATATTTAAGTTTATTTAGGAAGTGGAGTAAATTTTGGAAAAAAGGTAGCTAGGCAACCATGTCCCTGTCTGTGGCAGGATTGTAGCAAGATGGTCTTTAAGGTCTCTTCCAATCCAAACCATTCTATACCTCTTTGGTAAGTCTGTGATTTTAGAATGTTAGAAAATGAGAAGAAAAGATTAGGATGAGCAAATTCTTGGTGACTTGTATGAAAAATTAAAATACCAATTATAAAGCTGAGCCAGGGAGGAAATACTGGAGAGAAAAAAAGGTTAGTATGGAGATGCTGGAAAACAATTAGGAGAGTCAGCACTAAAGAGCAGCACTGTTTCTATAGAAGTGCTTATTTTAATGTAAAATGTTTTAAAACCAGATTATTTCACCTCAGGGACACTTTCTAAGGAGCGATAGTCTCTTTTCCCGTGAGTGCTCTGGACTGATAGAGTGGCATTTTACCGGTTAAGTACTTGTGGAAGTTGTTTCACTGAAGGGTCTTAAAATAGTTCTCAGCTCTGGGTTACCTATAAAGAATCATATGTGAGGTCACTGTTTCTTATGTAATACTATTGTTATGATCTAAAAATAGAATAATTTTATTTCCTTTTAAATGTATGGCCTATGAAGATGGAGGAATTGTCACAACCGGTGGCAAATTCCTCATCCCACAGAGAAAGCATTTGTGGTGCGAGTACCTGAACTGAGCTGAACCCTGCATGTTGGCTGGACAGCAGGAGGCTGAGCTGCTCAGGAGCCACAGCGCCTGGCTGGATTTGGAGATGAGTGTAAAGTAGACATTGCAGTCTTCTGTCCCCACCCCAGCCATCCTTCTCCCTCTCACTGGACTCCCACGTCCTCCTGCTCCCTCGTAGGCTCCTAACACCTTGGTAGCCTCCTTGCACTCTGCATGATGTATTCATATTGTGCCCTCTGGAGATGAATGGGTCTTTTTTTACAAGGGTGTTTATATTTCAGCTGGCAGTGTCCAGCAGGATGGATGCCTGGGAAAGCCAATGATAAGGGAAAAAGCCTTTGCAAACAGTCGTAGTGGAATGACATAAAGCGATGTATGTAGGAATGTAGCAGTGAGAGCAGGGCACAAATAATTCAGCAATAAATTTCCTTGTTTCATTATACACAGATTCAGACCACATTTTTTTCTTCCCAGGCATGCCTATCATGGGAGAGATAGCACTGTAGAGGCTTAAAAAAGAGACGATGTTTCTCATGAGTTTTGCTGAATTAGTGAGTGAACGGTGCTTTAACAACCAGACCTCTCTCTGAGTAAGAAATATTGCAATAAGTTATAAACTTAGTTCAGCTCTGAATTATGCATTGTGTACTTAGGCTATGCTAGACCTGTAGTATGTTTATCTGTTGACTTCCACTAAGATTTAGGGTCTATTTTGACTTAATAACTTGCTTTATTTTGTTTGACATATATTTTATGGCTTCCATGTGCATGGATACATAAGATACACAATCGTGGGTGAGGGTCTTGAGAGAAAGTACAGCACTTTAAGTGCTAATAATAGTGGTTGTTGCATAAAAACACATTTCTGTTTTTTTCTGATGTCTTGTCACCCCTAAGGGGTGTAGAAACCTTAATAAATGGTAAGAAGCAGAAAATAAAGCTGTCCATAATGCTTTTATTGTATTTTACTTGGCAAGTCCAAAACATTAAAAAAAAGTAAGTAAATAAAATTTAAAAATATATCTCCTATTCCACTGGCACACAACTATTGTTTTCAGTGAAAAAAACCATTCTACAGAGTGTACTGATGATTGGCATCCTATTCTACACCTCAGCTTTTCTTTCTGTTACTAAAAAAGATTAGTGAACAACTATATGAGTATATGGAGTTCTCTTAATTTTAGATATGATTTATGATACCATGCAGATTAAATTGTACTTATTTGGAAATTGTAAGAATGCATACATTTTAGAAAGCAAAAAGTTTTCAGCTGATTGATCATTGTTGTTAAAAGAGAAAGATTAAAGCTAAACTACTGTGTCTAGAAATTCTTGGACGTTCTTTCTGTCTTGTTTTTCCACGCTTGGCTTCCTTTCACTTTATGGTTTATAAAGGAAGTCAAAGGCAAAATGCTGTTGTTATGGACCCCTCATGTTTCAGAGCAGAGCTGAAGCTAATCATTGCTTTCTTTGAGATGTATATAAGAAGATTAAATAAAAAAAAAATTGGACTTTTAGTGGAGGAAGTATAATCCTCAGGGTTTATTAAAGTTTTAACTGAGGTGACAGGGCAATCCTTGCCATTTTGTCAAAGATGATAGAGGAATAAACAAAAAGAAAGAAAATTCCAGAAACAAGTTCAAAACAAGGAAGCAATCTGTCCAAAGACAGCTTCCAATTCAGTGGAGTTCATAGAGGGAATTGGGAAATTTGCGTTGTCTTGCCTTGGTTCTGCTTTTCTGACATGTGCTCATCCAGAAGTGCTGGTAAAAAGCACTGATGAGATTCTGTGTGGGGAAGTTGATTTTAGTGTTACTGCGGGCATGCTTTGGCTGTTTGGTATATTTGAAAATTTGGCTGCTTTCCTGTCTTCCACCGCACATGAGCAGCTCTGAATGAGGGGCTGTGAGTGTGGAACTGTGGGGGAGGACTGGAGGTGTCTTTGCCCACCTGGTTCCTTCCTAAGAAGTCCATGGCCATCAAAAGACAGACCTTGAAAGCAGTGCTGTGCCTTTTGGGATCATCCATCCGAGGTCCATTGAATGCTATGAAGTAAACATCATAAAATGTTTTATTCTGCAGAATAAATTTCATTCTGTACAGAAAGAGCCTTCTGCTATGGGGTTGAAATGTTGCTAATATGGAGCAACAGAAAGAGCCTTTAAGTAGGTGGTTCTGTATGGTGGGGGTTTTTGAATTAAGGTGGTTGGCATAATAATAAATAATTCAGACCAATCTTCCCCTGAGAAACTGGTCTATGCATTCTGATGTGGAAGATGGATGTGAGTGATTTTTACAAATGCTGACTCAATTTTAGTGAAAAGCTGTTAGAAAGGTTAGCAGGAATGCAGTGTCAGAAACACCCTTATTAACTGAGGATGATCTTCCTGCTCCACAGAGCTGTGTGAGTTTGAATTCTAGGAATTCTAGAAACTGCAGCAGTACATCAGCATCTGAAGCAATTAACCTTGTCAGGTCTCGTTAGCTGGGATGCGGCTCTGAGCCAGTGGAGCTGGAGTCCTCATATTTGGAGTTATTTAATTTCTGCTGTGTCAGGGCTGCACACAAGCCCTTTGAGCCAGCAAACCTGATGTGAGGCAAGACAGATCTCACTGCTGTTCTTGCCTTTGCCTAATTTTTTATCTGCATTACCTGTGGATCTTGACTGACAGAGTCAATTTCACCTTTATATTGCTGTGTTTATCATATTGCCTGATGCTATAGCTTTTGAAAGGCTTAGGAAAAAGAATATCTGGAGAACACACTATTAAAGCACAACTATTTGTGGAGATTTTGCAATGGAAATAGCATTTATCTTCCTTTGCAGTCATTTCAAGATCAAGTTGAGGGCAATGTTCCGGGGCAATGTAATATGATTACACTTTCCCTGGGAGCTGGACAATATATCCTTTTTGAAAAATGATTATATATTGATGACTGAAAAGGAAGACTTGACAAAATGCAGTGAAAATAACATCCCTCTTGACCAAGTTTGTTTAATAAAATTATGACATCCCAGTATGAATTCACTATTGCACTTCAAATTTTTTGATCCCTGGGAAAAAAAAATCTGTGATCAAAACAAAACTGAAATGTTGGAAGTATAAAGTCTTCCTTACCTGATATTAAAACCATGTCTTTTATGATTTCAAGACTTTGTCCAATATTTTATTGCGGCTTGTTTTTCATGTACAGAATTAACCTTGAACTGCTGTTTCTCCAACAGAAAAATCAAGTTATAGTATATGTATTCATGTAGAAAACGAGAAAAGATTCTGTTAATGCACTCCTGAGTAAAGATCAGTTAATTTTTCTATTCTCCCTTTGTATTACATTCCTCTAAAAAAAGAAGTGAGAGAAGAAAGTGCTTAAGATATAGTTTTAAGTAAATAAAATTTAGGGTTTTTTTTTAAATTTTAATGGAATCAAATTATGATCCACCCCTTCCAATGTTGAAGTATTGCTTGATTTTTAGAATGCAAATACTTTCCCTGATTTTTATCATGTACATTTGTAACCACTGCCAGAATCAAAGCTTCTGGATGTTCCCAAATGAGGGCTCTAAACTTCATTATTAATGCAGAAAATTATGTTTAATATGTCTCTGAGAAGAAAAACAAAGTTCAGAGTTGTTTCATGAAGTTAGTAGAAGAAGCTTTGAAATCACTGTTGAAGATGATGTGATAAAAATTGAAACTGCTCACTGACTTACCATATATAATTTTTTAGGAGGAAAGGCCTTTTCCTAGGTGAACAGGGACATTATTTATCGACAATATATGTCTGCACAGTGAGGGATAATAAATCTACATAGGAAAGCAGCCACAAAATAATTTCACTATTACAGTTGGTGTCCTGGGCCAGATTAATCCCTGTTTTTTTTCTGGTAGATCAGTAGAATGGCACTAGGGATTCATTTATCGCTTATAAAAACACCCATTCCTCAACTGCAACTCCCAAAGCCATCACCTTCCCTTGTATCAGAATATAGCCAAATGTTGTGGATCTGTGTACATGTATGCTGATTTTACATGCCTTTTGGCAGAAGTTACCATAACATACCATTGCTCATTCCAGGTGGTGTAAAAAATTCAAACACTTAGGCTAGAACTGCAAACAGAGAAGAACTTGCACTTTGGATTTTTTTGCATCCCTTGATATCTGAATGCCTTTCATTGCAATGAGTCCTTCTGTGTAGGGTTTGTGAAAGCCAGATTTTCTAAGCTCTCCAAGTATGATAAAGTTTTTGCAGTTGCATAATGTTTAGGGCTAAGGCCTGGTCTTTCTGATCTTCCTGTATGAGGAGCCAACACTGACTTCTAATGGGTTGAAGCTGTCTGAGAACCACATATAAGCATGAAAAGATTGCTGTCTAAATTACTTAGTCTCTTTGTGCAACTTTTTACTCAGGATATTTTGAATATAGGGGGAGGACTGAAGGTGTGTTTCTTTAGGAAAAAAATGCTTTAGGTGGCATAATATCTCTATTTTATAGACATGTATCACCCAGATGTGCTTACATTTAAGTGTCATAACATCAGTATAGATAACTCGTGATGTTCCTAATGTGTTTCTTATTTGGTAGATTAGAGTTGATATAGAAGGAGACAAGCAGATTTGAACAATTGTGTACATATCTACACAATTAAGAAACAGATCTTCAGTATTTTCTAAAATGAGAGGGTGAGTGATGGAACTTTTTTCATGACACGATCTAGAAGTGTTATGAGCAGTAGCTTCTGTGATTCATGCCTGGGGTCACCTGTGATAGGCAAGTTCCTATCGATGATCCATCACTAGGTATAAAAGAGAGCTTCATGAATGTAGGAAGTCTTCTTTTCTTTCCTCTGGAGCAGGAGTGGTTTCCTTACACAAACTCTCAGGAATGTTTGGTAGAAAAGGTGCAAACAAGGTGTAGCACTGTGCTGAAAGCCCATGAGTTTCCAGCTCCCCTGCTGGTGAAGATTTGAGATGCAAGTACCAACTTCTGTTTGCCATGGATTGGTCACTACTTATGAGGGTGTATTTTTGAGAAATTCTGTTGAGTTTCTATCTATACCTTTAAATATTTATATACATTTTTTTTTCCTTTAAAAAATGGAGTATTTTTTCTTATTTTTTCTTTCAGTAACTTTACCCAAGTGATATGTAGAACCTAGAACAGAGGCAAAAGGCACATAATTATCTCATGCCTGGTGTGTATCTGTACTGGGCTGTTAGTACTGGGCATGTTAGTTCTGGACTAGTCAGTACTAGACATGAAAATGTGCAATTGTGTGTCTGGAGAGATTGTTAAGAGTGCTGTGAGCAGGTGAGGACATCAAAGGTGTGTGACAATATTCAGTCCTTGTGTCCACAGGCACATAGCAGCTCTGTTGTATTGTGCATGTTATGTTAGCAGTTCATCTTTCTCTGAGAGCCCTGCCCTGCTTGCAGTAACAGAGATTCATTGCCTCAGCTCCAGCCTTCCATATCTGCACGGTAAGAGATGCTGAATTCTCTTCCTCTTTTCATCATCTACCTTCAAAAGTGCCTAATGCATTGCCTGTTGACAATAATTGTAGCCTAGATTTCTTTTGCATATGTTGGCAGGGATATAAGAACATAGAAGTATAAAACTATGTCATGTTATATAATGTCGAATTCTTCACACAGCATTCACTTATGCAGCAATATTGGAGATGAGAGATGTTATGCATCCTTTTATGGAATTATTTTTATGATTGCAACATGGAGAGAGAATATATTAATTTTTAAAATTTTCACTGGTATCAGTACGAAATTTCCTTGTGGTGTGTTAAGATATTAATAATGAAACTGCCTTAAGTGTTCATTCATGTGGGATCATTTCAAGATACATATGTTAATGAGAGTAGTCTATCCCACAGTCAGCTTGGAGGAGTTTATTGAAATTCAAAATACTTACAGGCCTGTTAGTCAAATTTGTCCCAAAAGTGGTGAGCTACAGCTAAATATTTGATCTTACTACTGTGCATTAAAATTATTTCTCAAATTTTATGCTACAGTTCTTTATTACTGAGCATAATAGTGAGGCATTTATAAATAACAACAAGACATTGAATATTTTTGAAAGTAGTTTTTTCTGAGAGGAAAATACAGAACAAATGACTGTCAAAATTCTAGATATTTTAAATTAAGAAACAACCATTCTTTAATATTTAACTGGGAGAAAATTAAGATAGAAAACAATTTTTTTGCTAGTTCATGTAATTTTTTGTTTTGTTTTGGTCTTTTTTTTTTTGGTTCCCTGTCTGTGTTTTGCAACGTTCAGCAGTCGAGCATGACTTAAAAAACAGTGAAGTTCCCTTAGGGACACTTTGGGGATTAGAGACATACTGTAGTAGAAAATGTAAACATGATAGAGCAAAGAGCAAGGTCATGCAGAGCACTGTCTGTTAGCAGAAGATCTTAAAATTGATTCACTGCTTCTCTGTAAATTCTCTCTGCAGAGAAATACTGATCTCTGACACACAGACTGGGTGATCATTCTTGCAGGAAGGTTTTGCATAAAGTACAGTTGCTTAAGGAGACTGGAAAGATGACACTTTCCAGTAATCAGTTGTGTTGTTCCAGTCTAGAATTAATGGTCTTAGTGTAAAGTCTTGTTAGAGTTAAAAACTATTTGAAATAAAGTGAATTACTGTAACCTAAAAAAGTTTCTAAAGGTGCTAGGATTATAAATTTATATTGTACATTAAAGGGCATAAAGTGAAGCCCAGGTGAGGACCAGCACAGTGTAACTGGTCTAAGGTACCAATAAATCCCAAACTCCTTGAAATCAAATTTTGGCCACAACATCAAAAGGTGCCATTCATTTTTAATATAAAATTGGTTTTCTTTAGGTGTATTGCTTTTTAGAGCAGTCAGGCATCACCAGTGTTAAGTGTGTGTGTTCATCACCTCTTACAAACACTACCACCATGATTTTAGTTTGGAACAATATTTCTTTTCCTGTCTGCTCATATTTTTGAAAGTGGTAGTGATCCTATCTCCTGAGGGCAGCACAGACAAGTGACTGACTCTTACATGGGTCTGAATTAACATCCACTTTGGAAAAGGCAGAAGTGCCATGTCTGCCTGCCAGTGTTGAGGTTTGCCAATGGAAGTAGGAAGAATGACAAAGAATTTAAATTTTCTAAGATATCCTTTCCTTAACCTGCTGCTTCATTCTGTTTTTGACCACTAAGCTCTTTACCACTCTTTAAAAAGAGCAGGTTTATTCTTTTAAAGAGTCTGGTAATTTTTTAAATTTTTTTTTTAGAGACATACTTTTTAGTCAGGGAGCCGAATAGAGATATCAGGATGCTGAAAGAGTTGATAGTTGTTCTTATCTGAGGATTAAATAAGATTCTGAGGAACAGGAAGACTGTTGAAGAATATTTGTGACCCTTTACCAACTCCTACAACCACAAATGGATGGGATTTAAGGGAGGATCTTAAAAGTAGCAATCTTGCTGTTCCTGACTATCAAAGCACTTAAGCACTTCCTCAGCTGAAGCATGTGGGTAGTTCTCCTGAATCCACATCTGATTTTCTTGTGAGAAAGCATGCCCTGAAATACTTTAGTGAACAGCAGCAGACCACTCTGTGGCTTTCAAGTAGTCAAGAAAAAAATTCTCAGGGATATTCTGTACACTTGAATTAGAATCCCTAATGGTGAGTGCAGGTTTTTGCCCTCATCTTTGTACCCCCTGGCTGAATGAACTCTCCTTGTCACTTGTTCCTGTTCAGACTTCTATATGTGTGTACTTCTTTTAGAGTGTTGCTCATTTTCCTTGTAAACTATCTTCAGGAATTTGAAACATTTCTTTTGCTCGTTGTAACTCAGTGCCACTGTATGGAAAATTTTGGTTGTTTGGGAGGGACTTCACGTTTGGGGTGAAGAGAAAACCATGTTTAATCAGTGTATTTCAAATATATTGCACAAGGAAATAACCATAACCCAGAAAAATCTAGAATAGGGAAGTTATGGGAATTCTGTATAGAGGTTGAAATTCTGGGTAGGAAAATTAGTTTGACAGTTTTGATCATGGTGAAAAAACCCTGATCAGTGCAAAGTCATTTTTATAGTTCTCAAGTTTTAGATGGAGACCTCTTAATTTTGTTTCAGCTGTGTGATGTTTAATTTCTTTCGTAGAATTACTGATTTTAAAATGGTCATTGAAGTAGAACAGTTGTTAGCATAACTTTTGTGATAAAGATTTCATTTTATCTAGTCCACTTTTCCTTTATCACAGTTGTTCTCTATTGTTAAAGTAGAATATGCAAATATATGCTTTGTTTCTGCATTATACATTATTAATTCATAGAACAGAGTCAATAGATTTGGAAAAAAAAAAGGTACTGTGTATAAAGCAAACCTGAAGATTTAATAAGCTTTGGAGGTGAACAGCTATTTTTAGTGCGTTTGGCTAAATGTAGATATTTTACTCAATAAAGGTTAAGAGTAAAGAGGGTACTGCCATCTTACATGCATGAGATCAATAAAATGGAACTTTTGTTTTGGATGATTTTGCATTGCAGATTAATTAGCTGCACACAGGCTGTGCCTTTACAATTTTAATAGCATGATCAACTTTGAAAAAGAAAAAAAGCTGGGTTCTTGATCTCATTGGGGAAAGAATCTGGAGAACACCAGTAAAAGTGGGAAAGAAAATGCCTGATGCTCTTTCCCATTTATCCTTATCTTCCTTTTTCCTATTATCTAAACCCTGTTTGTCTGAGACATATACCTGGTCCCATTGGCATTAAGCAAAATGATTTTTTTTCCTTTTCACTGCTTGCTTAAGTAACAGGACTGGGTGTCTCCTGAACTCACTTTTGCTCTCTGCTTCAGTCTCCTTCTCTTGTAAGTCATTCCATATGTTTATTGTACGTGTCAAATTGTTCAAACTGTTATTTCTAGATTGTTGTATTTAAGATTTATTTTTGAACTGGCAAATACAAATTTAGTGAGCCTGCCTCTGTGTGGACCAGTGTTGACACCCTGTGGCTAACTAGATTAAATCACAGAGGAGTGTTTGGGTGGGGTTTCCTGAGGGACATCTCCCAGGTTTAGCCCCTGGTTGAGTGCAGTGTTCTCATGTCTGAGCTGTACTGACTGCACAGCAGGATCCTGCTCTTGTTTCCTTCAGGGAATATGTGCAAACAGTACAATCAGATATTCAGTAACTACTGAATTTTATGGCTGCTTTTCCTTATCCTGATTCAGTACCTTTTAACTGTTCTATGCCAAGGGAAAAGCTGGATGCCAAGAGTGCAGAAACATTATGGGATGTGTGTCTTTCAAAGAGTCATAACATCGTTCTACTCATTGACCATTCCAAACATTCTAGTACAAAATTCTGTAAGCTTTTTTTATTGCTGTTTGTTGTGAATGTGGCATTTCTCTGGAAACTGTTGCTATGTAATTTTTTTAATATCTGAATGTCTGTCTTTACACCAAATGCTTCAGCCTTAAAGCAGCAAATTCAGAGCAGCACCACTGAATGCAGAGGCTTTAATGGACTAGGTGTAAGGTGTGCTGTAAGCACTGAGAAAAGTATGGATTTTTAATAACATACATTTGACTTTTACTATGGATTTTAGACACCATGTGAAAATATAAGGCCATGATATTATTTTTTGTTATTTAACTGTGTAATGATGGCTTAAAAAATTACATACCACTCAAAGAACTTTTTTATCATTTTTTAAGAATATGCCATAAGTGAAGCCAAGGAATAAAGAAAACCTCAGAATAATTTCAACACGTATGAAGTCAAAGGCTGAATTTTTGCCAGTAGTTAGTGTGTTCATTGAGCAGCCATGACTAGGAAATCAGGCACTCAGGTGAAGTGATGGTCCTTACAGCGTAACCTTATGGACTGGTTCGCATCAAGACGTGCATTTTTTTCCCTCCTTCCTTTGTCCCTATTCCTCTTTCTTCCCTGCAGTCTCCAGACCCTCACACTTCCATTGGCACTGCACTCACACCAGGTGTCTGAAGCTGCCCAGCACAAAGGGAGGGAAAGAGGGAATCTTCCTAGGGAGCAGTGCCAAACCATTTGGGACTTTGTGAATCAAAACGTGAACTTTGTTTCACCCTGATGTTAGCAGACAGCCAGGGCAGGTCACAGAGTATTGGTGTAAAAATCTTTTTCTAAAATACATGATTTTCTACATGGATTGCTGCTTCTGCACTAGCTCAGACCTCCCCTTGCATCAGCCCTGGAGTGGCCTCGTGTTGAGCTCATCACAGGAATTAGCCCAGGAGGGCACTTCAGACTAAATTCTTACCTGACTTTATACTTTCTACAGTGCCAGCCACCCAGGGTGTATGGAATCTAAATCAGAACAGTGATGATATTAGTTGTTAAGCTGGCACCATTGAGAGCTGCTTGTTCTCTGTAACTACTAACTAGACACCTTCCCCTGTTCCTTAAATAAACTGTACGTCAGCCTTTTTTGGGACATTGTAGCCACATCCATTAAGAATAATCAGTAGATCTGTTAAAGCTTCTGTGATTTCAATTTTTTTTATGATCTAAAGAAATTAAAAAAAAAATCTACATTGGGTTAACTGAGGAGTTGTGTGGCAGCCTACTTTTGGAAAATAGCCAGTTGAGCCTTTTTTCCTCCCTGTCTCTCCATGGGTAATTCACTGCACCAGCCCTTGAGGTAAAGTTATTTTAGTATGGTCTTTTTGATATTTCTCCTTTCATTTTAAGCCTTAATGCTGGGCAGAAAGGTTCCCCTCTGTAGTGTTCTGTGGTCCCTGCCATCCCCAAAAGATTCTTCCACTTTAAATAACACCAGAGTCCAAAAGGCTCTGTCACTTCGAATTTATGCAACCCATGCTGCTTTTGCTGTACTCAAGATTTTTCTTAAGGTTTTGAGGGAGAACAGGTCTGCCTTGTGAGCTTTCCACCCTATCTCCCTTTAACCTCTCAAATCTCTTTGCCTCGTTTCAAGTTTCATTACTTATACTTTGACCAGCTTTACTTGTTGCCAGTTTTAGACTTTCACATTCCAGTTATTATATTCTCTTGGGAATAAAAGCTTGGTGTGCTATAAATTTACTTTTCTTTTACAAGAAACAGAATATAGTTCTTTGGAAGTTAATCTATTGTCCCCATTCATCTGATAACCTTTGGGCTGTTTTTTTCTTTGAGAAAGTGAGTGAAAACATATTTTAGTGTTCTTGTAACAAAGTAGTTTAGTTTAAGAAACCAAAGTGTATGGGTTTACTTTTACTGTATTTTGATATAGTTTTACTTTATTTTGATGTAGTCTTACAAGAAAGCATCTCAAAGACATAGCATTTAGAAATTTTTATACAATGGACAACAAATTTAACTAAAACACAATCTGGGTTCTCTTTTAATTTTTTTCCATTTACCATGGGAAAATGCATTTCTTTTCTCTTTAAGTGTTTTACTCTTCATAATCCTCCATAAGACTTGAAAATGTCAGTCATCTAGATAATTGAAAACACATAATAAATATAATAGTTGTTAAATTAACTACTGAATACATTTAAAGACAAAAGTTTATAGCAAAAATAAGTTTTTTTCCTTCTAATTATGCGTTAAGGAAAAAAATATACATTTTACAGCTAGTGAGGTTAAAATATTCTCTTCTGTTTAGTCTTTCATCTTGAGTTTTGAGAAGATGAACTACCATGTTTATCATACTTATTTTGACCTTAACCTTTTTTTAATGAAAGAGACTTAAAATGTCCCAGCTGGCATGTCTCCCACTGTTGTGAAAAAAAAAAGAAAAAAGAAGAAAGAAAACTTTGAGTAGCTCTTCCTGTGCAGTAGTTGTAGCAGGCTGAATAAAACCATATAATGTATTAAGCTGAGAGTTGGTAATCTGTTACTTGGAGATGGAATTTGAGACATGTCTTGCCCCCAGTTTGTTATGAAACCCATAAAGAAACACTGCGGAGAAAAGAAAGCATGAAACATATTAGTAAGCATACAAAACCATCAAAATATGCTTTATTTGTATAATTTTGCATCAATAAATACAATCCCAACAATCATCATAACATATTTATAATTTTAATGTAGGTAGCTTGACTCAGTGCGAGGTTCATGTACCAGACCAATAAGTTTGAACTAGGACATTCCCTGTGTTTTTAGTGGAATTTGCAAAATGTCTGCCAGCTGGAGATCTGATTCAAGGAACATTGTGGAAACCTCTGTACATTGCCTACAAAAGCAATAACAGGTTTTTAACCAAAATTACAGGTGAGAATTAGCTCTGGGAATGTGTTCTTGTATGAGGATCAAAAGGGCATCACTTCACATACATCTGAAGATTCTGTATTGGTGCAAAAGTAACGAAATACAAAGATTATCTTTCTTTTTTAATTAGTTTATGATTTTTTTTCTCATGTGTGTCTTGCATCGCATTTGAAGGAGAGAGGTGTAGTTATCTTGCTGTCTGTGTCAGATGTCTGTTAGTGAATATTGGCTGAGAGAGCTTGTGAATGGAGAACACCTTGTTTTAGATCACTTCCAGGCACATGTGGAACCAGTGTAAGGCTTCCCAAATAACAGCAACATTTGGTCAGGGTCAAAGATGAGAAATAATTCAGTGCCTTGGGTCTTATTCTGGTGATGAGCATTCTGTGCTGGTACTCAGAACCTGAAACATGTCCTTTTACTTTTTGGCAGTTCCTGCAATTCTAGAAGAGTAAATTACACTTTTTCCTTTGGAACAGAGGGAGAATCAAGCAGACTTACCCTGTAGCTTATGAATAAGGTTTAGGAGTAAAAGTTTTAGTAACTCCTTATAGGACTTCTTCCCCTAAAAGCTGTTAGTGGCTACACAATCTATCTGCATGTGAAACTTGTCTATGTTGTTGATTATGTTATGTGAAGAATGAGAATTTTATCTAGATACAAAGTTCTCTTAGAGTATTAGAAAGAGTGTCCTTCCTGACTCCATTAAAATTGTCCATGCTTTGTAGGTATCACTGTAATCAGTGCAGTATAATGTTCTTGAAAGCCACACATCAGCAAATGGGTGCCCTTGTGCGCTGATGTAACATGTTGGTGTAACAAGGACTTTACTCAATGTGCTCAAAATCTGTGGGAAATTCCTCTGGATTATTTGAGGTACTATTAACAGTATTTCAGCTGTTCAGCTCTAGTGTCTCAGCTTTTCTGACTTTTCATTCTTAATATAGGAGGAGATGAGCAATTTTTTTTTAAACAGGATTGAATTTCTGTGTCACCCTTGAAGTTGTGTGCAGTTGTGGCAAAGACCTGGAAGGAGCTGTGACTTTGATCAGCCTTGTGGCATCAGCCTGCTGAGCCTGGTTCAGCCTGATGCACTGTTGGACCAGAGGCACAAAGGGTCGTGAGTAGGAGAGAACCAAAGCTTGTACCTCAGCTGGTTTATTGTTCTTGGTAAAAAACATAAATGTTGATGGAGTAAGATTGGCAAATTTGTTCTTCATAAATGATCTGATTACAGGTTAATATTCCAGAAACCTATATTTTTTTTAAAAACCCATCAAGTAGCAGCATTTTTAAATCCGTTTTCTTCTAAATAAGAAAGAAGTAAATGAATGAGATATAGCTATCTGAAAAGTACTTCCTTGAAAGCTGTCAGTGTCCTGGTAACTTGAAAAAAAACACCCTCAATGAATATTAAAGAAATATAGCATATTTAAACATTAGGTGTTCATTATCATATTAGTAGATATCCTAATTTGTTTTTCTCTATGTGATGCTATTGTGTGAAGAATAGGTAGTGGTAAAGTGATGTTTAAAAGCTTGATTATGGTGGCATTATATAACAGTCACTTTTCAACACAGTTATAGTGTTTCAATTTGCAAATTTTACATACTAAAAAAAAAAATCACTTCAGCAAGCTGCAAACTTTTAAAGACTTTAAATCTGCCAAATTATAGCCACTTATTTTTGCCTGACATATTTTCAGCTTAGACCCACATAGGAGCTGCCAAACTTGTTGCATTTCATTACCTGTTCTATGTCTGGCTTGAAGTTTAGATTTTAGAAAATGGAAAAAAGCTGTTTGTGAAATCACAAGGCTCTTGAGCTCTTAGTTTCCTCTTAGTATCAACGTTTATTTATTTAGGTTTGGGCTGGGTTTCAAAAGATTGAAATTGGAAACAGAGAAGGTGACTCTGAATACCATTTATCTGTATGTAAGCGAACATTCAATGTACATTTAATTTAAAAAATTGCTGTTTCCTACAAGAGGGAGATATTTTTCACATTGTTAAAACATTTTTAGAGGTCACTAGGTGGTCATGTCACCAGCAGGGAGTTTTTGTTTGGCAGGCTGCATTAGCAGTTAGTAACAAATGCCTCCCATGATTCTGCGTTCAAAAGGAGTTGCTTTGCAAGTAACAAATACTTACAACCTGAGAACTGAAGTATAAAAAGTAGTGACAGGGGAAAATGTTTGGAAATGTAAAACAGCATCTTTAGTGGCCAAATTGGAGTGTTTAGGGAGTTGAAGATTACATATCTACTTTATACTTGAGCTTGGAGTTTACAGAAGCAATAATATTTTCACTACTGCAGTTGTGAGTCTCATCATTTCCAAGGAACTGTAAATTTGCAGCTTACAGAAGTCCTTGGTTTGGGCTGTAATTAGCTCTTTCAATATAATTGTCATCATAGCCTTCACACTCATTTTAAATTTTGTTTCCTTATGTGGATTTGCATATTTTATAAATGCCTATAAATATTACTACTTCATCTTCCTCAGATTCAAAACTTTTTAAAAATTAAAAAGAAATAAAATTGAATAACCAAGTTTGTACAGAAAGTTTGGCCAAATCTACACTGGGAGAGAGTGGCAGCCATGTTTGAGAAATTCTTTGTAATCTCTGTTGTTTTTCTGGATTGAGATATGGTGTGTAAACATTTGCTAGTGGGAGTACAATGGAAATGGTATTTGGAAAGTAAAAGTACTGAGAGGTTTCACTGAAAATATCTATTTGTTATATGTATAATACATTTCATTTTAAAACAAATGTCATTAGTAGCTGGGACAGCTAAGGATTTCTTCCTTTAAATATAGGGTTCACTTTTTCCTGATGAATATAATAGAGATGTTCTGGTTATTAAAGTGTATCATTTAGGCCCATGTCATCCCACCATGCAAAAGAAATCAGGGAAGGACTCTGAAATAACATAATGCCCATGGTGATGCTAATCTGAAGCAGCTGCTTGACTTAGGACTGCTTTGATTCACACTTAAGCTCTGACCCTGGCACCTCTGCTGTATTGCCAAAATCTCCACAGTCCCTAGGCTTTATGCACTCAGATGTCCTCCACAGGCTGGCTGTATTTTTCATTTAAACTGACCAAGAGTGAGAACCTCTTGGCAGGAGAGGATCTGTTGGTGGACACACTGCTAATTCCCAGTTTCACGTGAGGTGCACCTTCCATGGAGAGTCGGCAAGGGAAGGACAAAGCCAGAGCTGGGATGAATTGGACACATGTGGCCTTTTCCTTGGCACCTGGACGTGCATGTTTTCTTAAAACAGAGCTTTGCACTCCTGCAAGAGCATCTCTTGTTGATGGACAGTGCTGAAAATCTGTGAATTGGAGATTCTCTGAAGGATGGCAGGATGAGATCTGCAAGTAATCCCATCAACTCACCTTTACATTTAACTTCCACAGGAAGGAAACTCTAGAATATATGAGATAGGAGAGAGTTGCTGTGCCCTCTGATCCTGTGACCTTGTTAAAACCAGGCCCCCAGTCTGGATGAGCTGAAGAATAATGTGCCCCAGCTGTGCAGGCTGCATGGAGCACGGGGAACCAGGAATCTTTGACAAAAAAAGGTGCTTGGAAAGGCACTTTAGGCCAATTGATACCACATGGTGACCTTATGAGGACTAGAGTCCTTGGGGTCCCTTTTCAGAATTAGACTTGGACCAAATCTAGCAGCTGGATGTTTTTACTCTGGAGGGTTGCTGTGGTTTAGTAAGCTATACTCTTTCTTGTCTGTATTGAATAGGAAAAAAACTCATGCCTGGAATTCTCAATATCTCTATTTTATTATACTCAGAAGACACATTCTGATAATTTTTTCTGGGGATTCCTGGCAGGAGCAACATGAAACTTAATCCTTACCTCAAGTTCTGCAGTACTGGAGTAGCTTGTGCAGTACTGTGGTTAGGGCTCGTGAAGGTGCAGGAGAGCCTTTCACAGGTCCATGGGCCACTGATAGATCAAGCAATGAACAAAGGACTTGTGTTTCTTATGTGTGAGTACGTTTGAGTGTTACCTGTTGCTCTAAAACTTGCCAGCAAGCTTTCCTGTTCTGTTTCAGTGTGGACATTCTGCTCAGGTGAGCTGGTCTGGCTCCTGAGAGGGATGGTTTTGTTCATTATTGGGATATAATCACACACCACCTGGAAGCAGTGACTTTGTGCTGGACACTGACACAGCCTATGACTAATGAGATTCACTTAAAATATTTTTTTGATTAGGATTTCCTGAACTGTGGTCTTACCTGATTGGAATAAAAAACTATAAATTCAGTCCAGGAGTTTTATGGCCCTTTGTAGATTTCTCACCACTTCAGTTTCTGTGCAAAAAGCATCTGTGGGATATATTGAATATTTTTCAATAACTTAATTTTCCTTCAATCAATTAGTCTGAAGTCACAGGTTTTTTTAAGCATATGTAGACACATATTTTGCGATGTACATTATGAAATAATTTCAGATTGGTGGGTTTGTTGATTAATTGTAGATTAAAGAACAGTACATCACCTTGAAGGTGACAATTGAAAATTGATCTGTGAGTCTTTAAATGTTGAGAAATGCTATTTTTTCTTTTGGTAGCTTCTCTCCTCTCCTGCAGCAGCTGAGGTTTATATATTATGGAATATATTAATTTAAGGTGATTTGTATTAGATCAGTCTTAAGCAAATGAATGCCACAGCTTTTTGACTAGCAAATTTTATCAACATCTTTAGCAAATTGCCAGTGAGGGGCAGTAGTCATTGTTAGTAATCATTTCTTTGTGGACTTGGAAATTTTTCCTGAGTCTCTGTTCTGTTCCTTGAAAAACTAAGGCCTCTCTCCACAATCAAAACATATGCTTGTGTCCTTGGAAGAATTTAAGGTGTTTCTGGAAAAGAGTTGGGGACACAGTTGGGGTTCTGTCCATCTCTCAGTTCAAGAACTGGTCATTTTTAAATACACTCTTAAACTTTGGGTATTGTTTTCAGCAGATTTTGATTGTGCTCTGATTTATTCATTTTACTGCATTATGACTGCTGGTTTAGTTACCAGATAATGACACAGAGTTCATGATGAGGCATTCCAGAGAGTAAACTGCTCTGATGGGTTCTGTCAGGTATGTTTTAGGTTTATGCAGTGTGTTCATCAATTGTGTGTATATCAGCTGGCTGGAGCTGGGGCTGTTGGGGTGCATGGGGCAGGGATTCCCAGGCAGCCACATTCCTGGCCAAGGGACAGTGCTGGCACGGCTGCAGGGAGCAGAGGAGCTGTTGGGACTGAGGTGCAGTGGAAGTGGCAGCAGGACAGAAGAGAGGTGGGAGCAGCACAGGGCTGTGAATGGGCAGGGTGCAAGCTGGATCACTCGGTGGGACATTACTCCTTGAGAGGTTCTCAGATGCAAAGGGTTGGCAACTAGGGACATTGCTTACAGGCAAATGGAAAGAACTAAAAAATTAATCTCTATTTAGTATTCCAGATCCTTCAAAATTTCACTGGCTAACCCCAGGATTTGATTATAACCAGTAAGAGTTATTCTACCTGTTGAAAAAATAACTACTGAGGAAATACTTATTAGCAGTTCCTCCTTTTATTATATTCTGCATGAGTCTTATTCACTGTAGTGATTACAGAGAAATAAAAATATTTTTTTTATTACATGAGTGTCTGAAACAGTGTGTTCTTAGAACACACATTTGGAGGTATTGTCAACACATGTGAAGCTGTGTTCCCATACACTTTGCTGATTTGCTTTTCACTTAGGTAGTCAGCACTGATGTGATGGGTTCCTTGCTCAGCTCTCTTGCTTCAAGCTACTCTGCTTCCTGTGAATGTGAACGGAATATGTCAGCCTTTATAAACATCATATGGACTCTGTTCCTCCCAAACAATTGTAGCTGTTAGTAATTGTTCATTATAGAGTAACTTCCATTAGTGTTTAGAAGCATGGAAGTAATTTGGGGAGAAACATACTTTGTTCCTTTGTACTCTGTGTATTACCAATCTCTGCCTTAAGGATAAGCTGAAGTCAACTGTAGCACCATGGGCAGTGTTCAAAAGGTAGCTTTAAAATGGATAGAGGAAACAAACCAACTATGTCTTTGCCAAGTTTTTAATACTTGAATGTAGTTTTAAATATTTTTGTTTTACATAGTGTTTCCTACATTTTAAAAATACCTCAGTTCTTTGCTAACTAGAACTTTGTTTTCTGTTGCTAAATCACAGGGTTTTGTAATGAATACAATAATAACCTGCACGCCTTCCTCTTTTTTTTTTTTGGAAAAAAATAAGGCAGATGTAGATAAAATTTCTTTGTGCTCAATCCTGGTGTGAATTTTTGGTTTTTGGTTGATTTAGTCCAGAAAGGATAATGCTGCATTCTTTCTTTCAGTGTCTTTTTGGCGAGTTTTTGTGTTACTTTCTTATTTGGGGAAGAATTGTTGGAGCCAGCTAGCATGGTTCTCATATGCTTTAAAGTAATGTCTAGAATGTTTCACATCATTTTGTATTCTGAGTATGTGCATTTCTGTTGTACTGGAGTGCACATTCAGCAGCAGAGGTACCTGCAAGGTTGAGTTGTAGTGACTAAGGAGGTCCCTTCTGTGCAGCGGGAAAAAAAATCCTACACCTACAATTGTACCTCGGCTTTGATTTGGTTACTTCTGGCTTCTTTGAGCAGCTGAGGTGCCATTATTTCCTCCCACCTGTACTGAATCTGGGCTCATTGCAGAAATTAACAGCTGCTGTTTTATTTCTCATAGCAATGGCACTTCTATTAGCATTCCTCCTTCTAGTGACAGCTCATCTGAAAATGGATCACATTATTTGTGTGAGTCACAAGGCCACCCGGATAGCAATTTCAGCCAGCATTTTCCATAGCAACTGCTTCTTGGGCTGATTCTGCCACAATTCTTTCCAGATGTGCTGTTGATTCAGGTAACATTCAAAATCCTGCTCAGAAATTATTTTTTTGGTCATAGATTGTAGATCTTATCCATGGTTGCATTAAGTGCAACTTTGTACATAGTTAAAAAAAAAATAAAAATCAACCATGGTGTCATGGTTTGAGCCTGGCACAGAGCCAGTGCCCCCATGAAAATGCCTCACCCTGGTGTCTGCTGTGAGATGTGACCAGGAATAAGCAAAACAGGCTCCAACTTAAACATAAATAACACTTTATTACCTAAAACTACAGGGAAAAAATAGGAAAGACTATAAGGAAAAGGAAAAAAATTGAAAACCTTACAAAAACCACTTTTCCTCCTCCCCACTCCCTGACTTTCCCAATCCAATACATTCTCTCAATAATACCAACTGCCCAGCCCGGCACGACACTTTAGTATACTCAAACTGCAGTTCATGAAGAGGAACGGAGTCCGTCTTGTTCCATAGGCTTCTGGAAACACACTGAAATCCCGGATGCTTCCTTGTCACTTCGGCACCGCCCGGAAAGTCCATTTGCCGCTTGTGACATGTTCCTTCCATGCTCAGTGCTCTCACCACCGAGACATGGATCAGAGCTGCTTTTAGGGTGGTCTTTCAAGGATGCCTTGTCTCACTCCAAAAAGGCACAGTCTCTGCTTTTGGGACAACTGTCCCCCCCATATATTTCCAACCCCCTGGGGCCGGGGGGTCCTCACAAATGAACCCTCCTGGTTTTGAGGCACTGCCTCCCCCTAAATGCAGTCTGTGTCACAGGAACAACTGAGTCCATGGCTACAGGAAAAAGTCCAGCCAAAAGGCCACTCCAAATCATCTCTCCCCATCCAATCATCTCCACAATCTCCGGGCCAAGTCATCTCATCTCTCATCTCCCTTCTTATTCAGCTTCGAGGAGGATTAGCATTTTTGTAAGGCCCCAATCATGCAAGAAAGGGTTAAAAGTTTTCAGTCTCTGTCTGTCGAACGGCTCCCACGCACGCTGCCCACACGCTGCCGCTGCGGCCGGGCAGTCTTCCTCCCCCTTCTCGCTGGCTGCTCTCCTGGGGGGGGGAAGGGGGGCTGGCTGCTCGAGGGCTCGATGTCTCTTGGGGCTCCCCCACCCTTCCATCCTTGGAGCCCCCCCGAAGCCCCCTCAACCCCATTTCTGTCCAGGCCCCGGGCCTACCACGTGGCTGGCCCCTCCCCCGCCCAGCAGCAGCGGGCCGGGCGAGGGAGAGAGGTCTGAACTCCTCGGCCGACGAGGTCCAAAGAGAGGTGGTTCAGTGGTAGAATTCTCGCCTGCCACGCGGGAGGCCCGGTGGCCACAGCTGCAGCTGCCGGTGCTCTCCTGGGTGTTCAGTCCAGAGCAGTTCCAAGAGGTCCAAAGAAAAGGGAAAAAACAGTCCAGGGAACTTCTTTGCCTCAGCTAGCTAACACTAACTAAAAAGCAAAAGAAGAGCTCTCTGTCCCGCTGTCCGTCCGCAGACAACACAGTCAGGAGCAGGAATGTGGAGGAGTGCAGTGTCTGAAAAACAAAACTGCGCGCTTCTTCTCTCTCCCTCTTCACTCTCTGTAACACTCTTAAAGGTACAAAACTTATTATTATTCAACATAAACAGAATGAGACGATTGGGGATAAAAGCATCATATAGTCAACCCAGGACACATGGGTATGCAGAGCCTCCAGAATATGTCCTCTTTGATTCTAAAGAAGGTTGTTCTTTTTTTTTCAATTGATGAATTTGGTTTTCTTTCCAAAAACATTATTGATTTTGTTAGATGGACGGTCCATCTTTTTAATTTTGGAAGGAATTTATAGATTTTTTTTTACCATAGCCACTGTATAAATTCAGCATTTTTTATTTATTCAAATGTTCTTGCAAACATAGCTCTTGTAGGACTGTCCCTGGGGAAACCTGATTTTGCTGTCTGACCTGTGTTTGGTACCTGCTTCTGGTAAAGTCTCAATACCCTCTTCTCCCAGGAAGATTCACCTGGGTTATTTTAACATACAATGAGACTATCCAAGTAGACCAGTCAGTTTCTGACACAGACCTGGCTGATAGCTTAAGGAGGAACTGTTCAAACAATGGAGAGAGATGATAGATAAAATACTGACAAGAAAGAAACACCAGTTTGATTGACCAACCAACAAACAGTAAGAGCCGTATAGTTTTTCAATTCTAATTCACTGATTTTAATGATTTCAAAAGTATCATCTAGTACTGATTTTCAGTAACCAGTGTAGTTTATGGATTCTATTTTGTGATTTTATTATCCATTTCTGTAGTAGAATTTGAACCAACATCATCTTAGCACAAAAGCAAAGCCTTTTTTCTCAGAATAAAAGTCCTCCAGTTTAAGAAGTTTTGCTCAAGACTGTAGAAATGTTATTGAAATCAGTAGGGACTTGATGTTTTAGTTTGGTAAGAAGTTGTTTATGAAGACTAAACATTCTACAATTCATTATGGAACTGTATTAAGATATCTCAGTTCTGTTATTTCTGCTGTGCTGACTCCTTAACGCCATTCCAATATCCATCCTGTGGATCTAAACCTGACCAGTCATGGTTTTATCTCTTTAGTCTGCTTTGAGAAAGTCAGCACAGTGTGTCTTCTCTGTGAGCCAGGCTGGGTTATTTTAGAGCTCCAAGACTCTACATAAGCATTTTCTAAAATGTCTCCTTAGTCAGAAACAGATTTTCAAGCAGTTAACCCACCAAAGAAGATCAATGAGGAAACTTCTTTATGCAAAGTTGAATCATGTGAGGTCTTCATGCTTCTGGCAATGCTTGTGAACAGCTCCATTAGCAGGGAAGTCATATAATTAAATAACCTCATGTGGTATCCTATCTGTTTCATTCTCAATCTTTTTAGATACTAATTAGAGAAATATTTGTGTGCTGCTGCCTAATTTCCTCTCTCCTTATAAATAAAATATCTTGTTCCTACTCCAGGCTTTCATTGTCTTTATTAATACTTTTCTGTTTGATAGTTATTCATTTCATATGCTGTATTTTGGGTATGCAGTATTTTATTAAAATTAAATTTGGTTCTTTTTTCCACTGAGATAAAGTTAATGGGGCAGGGTTTGAATAAATATTCTCTGCTACAACATTTTTAGGCAATTAGGTCTTTAGACATTCTGCCTAAAGAAATTGTGGCCTGCTAATTAGAGAAGAAATAAAAATAACTTATCTTCTTTATCAAGTTTCCTTTTTTTTAATATTGACTCCAATAATTATTGGTGTTAATACTTGTTTTCTGTGGCTTGTTCCAGTAGTTCCAGATATAATTAAATTGTCAGAAATTATATGTTAAAGTTTCTTCTGTGCCTAGCAATACCTTATCAACCAGGCAAGTTTAACAGAAACATAATTTTACAAAATAAAAAAGTTATGTTGTAATAATTGGTAGAATTTCCTGTATCAGTCAAAATAAGCTTTGTAACTTTTAACACATACTTGTAGAAATAAGTGATGAATGTCATCATGTTAGTAAAGGTAATGGTGTTTCTGACTTTCCAAACTCAAGAGAGTGCATTCAGGTAATTCTCTAGGTGTCCAGGCAGTTTTATTTGTCAAAATTGCCTTCTAATGCACTGTAAAGCTCAAGGCATGAGTTCTAATATATTCGTACTGATTTATATGTTTTGTTTCAAAATGGAGCAACTTTGTGACATATTTTCAAGTTCAATGTGATCTACATTGGATTTTGTGATTTTTATGTTTGTTGTTCAAAGGGCAATTCCTTGTAGAATTGTGAAAATTAGAAGGAAGACCTTAAGAAGGAAGACTTCTTTTAAAACCAAATTAATGTTTTTGTTTAATTTCCAGTGGAAAGGAAGGAAATTGAGTTTTGTGTAATTTTTGTTTGTATGGATAATTTTCTTGATCAGCATTTACTAAAAGCTGAAAAAAGCCCCACTGATTCTTTAATATAACCATCTACTTTGTAACAAATGATTATTTGGAATGTGTTTTCAACACAATATTAAGGACAGATTACAATTAACAAAAGTTAAACAAAGGTTGTTTTTTTTTTTTTTAATATCATATTTCTGCATCTCAGTTTTATATGTCTCTGACTCAAATATTTTGAATTCTCTGCAAATTCATTAAAACCATAATAGCTCTTACTAGTAACATTTTTCCCTGCTTAAAGCTTTATTTGGCAGTTCAAAAACATTACCAAGAACTATATTCGAAAGATCAAACCATTCCTCCTCCAAAGCACTTTTATCTTTGTCTTCTATAAACAAAAAAAGCGCTGTTGAAGGATGAGGGGGCTGACAATGACAGATTACCTGTAGCTTTGTTTTGCTGTTTAACTTAGGTGGACCCTGTGCAGTGCCATGTTGTGCTGTAACACAATCCCATGTGCTCAGATCCCATCCTTCTTCCCTGCAATCTCCATTTCTTCACAATTTTGGGCTGTGGCACAGAGCAGGCAGAGGGATTTCATCCAAGTGTTGGTGCCATTCCTGTGGAGAATCAAACAAAGCCAAATGAGCAACAGGAGTCAGTTCCAGTAAAAAGCTGCAGAACTCAGGAATAACTGTCATCTAATTTCTTCCATTATATTTGTAGGACTGTGAATTATTTTTTTCCTCTGTATTTCTCACACAATCTGAAGGTTATTACGGTTGCTCCTATGTGAGCCATGCTGCCTATTTGAATGAATTGGTAATGCAATGGTTATGGAAGCATGATCTGTGAAACTCTGATGTAATTGCTTTCACAATGTCTTTTTTAGCCCACCTGTTTTACTTATCTGTCATTAATAAATAAAAGTTATCAAGACATCAGTAGTACAATGTTATAGGGCTTGAAAAAGTTCCAAGAATTCAAAGGGCAGTTGAGTGCCCAACTTGAAAACTAGTCCTAAAATACTGGCACGAAGTTCCTTCTTTGCCTTTTAAAATCTGGATTAGTTTTGTTTCCTTAACAAAGGACCTATATGCACATTTCAAGTTGCCATTAAGGAGGAGAGAAGTGGTAATAATTTGAAATTGCCAATGTAAAAGCAATGTGGGAGATGTAGGTAGAGGTATGATTATAGGAGTAATGAAAGCCTCTAGGGAGGTAGAATGGAGGAGGACAGATGGATAAGGAAGCTTCTTTGCAAAGAAACTCCTTGAGGTTATTCAGAATCAGGTCCTCACTTTTGCTTCTTTCCTTTTATTCTGAAATTTCATATTAGGAATAGATCAATCTTCCCTTTTCTTCCTGATTTTAGCTTAATCTACATCTAATATAAATTGAATACAGGTGTAATATAGAGGCTATTTGTTGTCCATCTCACGTAGTGATCTCACTTCATCCTCACACCTGCTTACAGCAGAAGACTTGATCAGATGGAAAATTCAAGATTCGATACTTGGATCATGCGAGGAAAAGTGTTTGGATGGGTTTGAGTGTAGAGTGGGTGTGTAAGAGCAGGTTCCCCTTTTTCTGTCCCACATTTAATGGAGCAGCCCTTTCTTGGTGTGTTTGGGCTGTGGAGCATCAATAGTGGTCTGTTTGCTGTTAAGGGAGCCAGGACAACCCAAAATGCAATTTCATGCTCTCTTTGTCTTCTGAAAGTATTTCAAAGGGGTTTGTTCTTTGAATACAGTGCAAGATAATTGTTCATTTAAAAGGAGTAATCCATAAATGTTCTTTTGTCAAGCAACTGGAGTGATAAATTTTCTGTCAGAAAAAGCTTTAAAATACCAATAATATTCTGGAGTTTATTTTCTAAGATGCATGCACATCCATAATGGATTAACAGCATGTTTTAACAAACCATTTATTTGCTTTGGGAGTGACAGAGAGAAGCTGTTTCAAACAGGATCTCTCATCACCGTCTATCTCTAGTCACCTCCTACTGAACTTAAGGTTGAATACCGGGGGTCACAAGGGAAAGAAAACAATAATTAAAGTGAAAAAGTTGATTGAACTGGGGTTTTTTTTGTCCTTCAGTATGATTAGCATGTAAGAAGCTGGCTGAGTATTGTACTGTATATCATTAGTTCAAACATTTCTGACTTGATTTAGCTTTAATAGTGGCTTTTAAAATTGCATTTCTGTATTTTGTGGAGAACAGCTTAAGTAGTAAAGGCAGTAAAAGTTCTCATTAGAAGGTCTTGTTTCTATAAATCTTAATCTTGGAATTCTGCTAGGTTACAATTGGACTGTTTCTAAGGACTCACCCCACCTCCCAAAAAGTTGTCAGGAGTTCTTTTATTAAAGCTCAAAAAATTATTCTTAGACTAACAGAGGTGGGGAGTAAGGCAGGAGTGTTTACAGAGCTCACTTCTAAATTGACTGTGATAAGTGGCAATGCAATGTATTATGATTAGAGGTTTCTGGGAGACTCTTTAAGAAGGTTAACTGCAAGGCAGCTCTCAAAAGAAAGCATTTATCTTAGTGGTCATCCTTCAGTGTTTTATACTACTGAGATTTTTTTGTGGGTGGTTAGAACCATTTTTTTGTGTTTTATTAGCTGTATCTTGAATACCTCCTACTAGCTGAATGACAGTTTAAGGTTATTAAATCTGTTCTTAGTACATTTTTTTATCCTTAGTTAATCTTGACTAAATATATGCTAGTGAGCAACCCTTTTTTCTCAGTGGTTGCCCATATTTGTTAAAAAAATTATTCCATTTGACATTTGTTTAGGCTGAAGTTTGATAAAATACTGTATACAATATACTTTTTCAGTTTGGCATTCAACAGAGACTTTCATGGATTTATTTCTTCTTGCATTATCTTATCTTCCCTTTCAGTATGCTAAGACTTCCTTTTCATATTAAGTAATTTTTTCACTCCAGGACAGATGCTTTCCCAAATGCAAACTCTGCATGTGTATTGCTAGAGATCCCCAAGATTGTATTTTTCAGGTGTTACGTAACATTAATAATTGAGTTATTTTGCAATCACCTGCTTTCTCTAATCCTAAGTAAGGTAGATTTTTTAAATCCAGATTTTTCTTTGACACTACTTCAAGTGACTTTACTAAAAGATTTATATTATTTTATACTTTCTGTTTGTTTAAAAGCTATCTCTATTTTCAGACTAATAATTGATCCTTCCTCCAAGGAAAGGACTCTTTGTATTTGACTATCACTGAAGAATGACCATTATTATTAAACCTTGGCTAGATATTAGGAGGAAAAAATTTGCTGCTTTCTTCTGCAATTTATGGACATTGCTTCTTGTTCTGTGTGCCATGAATATAGAAAAAAGTAGTTCTATTTCAATTTGACATAGCATTTTAGGTTCTCATTACCATGTTGTCACTCAAAGACTTATTGTAGTTTTTCCTGGTGTTTTCTCATCAGTCACTTCTCTGCCTTTCCCCACATTTTTCAGGGAGTACTGAATTCAGTATTTCAGCCAAAACCTTTTGTGTAGATGAAAAGGCTCACTTTTGCCTTGCAATCTATTTTTGTTTTTACTTCTTAATATGATACTTGCCTTATTCACAACAGATCACCAACATGGAGTTTCTCCTTACTCTTCTAGACAGCATCTTTGGTTTGTAAAGATCAATTTTATTCCTGTCTTCATGGCACATGAAAATCCCCCAATTCTGAAGCCTCATTGAAATGTAACAAATAGATTTTCTAGTCCATCATTCATTAGTTAATGGAAACGTTACACAAACTGGAATTTTGGATAGAACACAACTTGTGTAAATTCCTGGTCATCAGAGTGGTAGTGTTTCTTTCATGTGTTCTGTTTGTATTGTATATGAAGTGACATTAAGTATAATCAGAGTTTTGAGCAGATTTCCTTGGTACCTCTTAGTGGAAGCACTTGGGCTGTCAGCCCAGATCCCCCGGCTGGGAGTGTGCTTATTGAGAGACTGTTGCATTCACTGGCTCCGGGTTAAGGAGACTCGGCCTGAGGTTGCTGTGGGTTGTTGCAGTCAGCCTTTGCCAGGGGAGGAGAAATTTCATTTCAAAACTTTTGCCTTTCCAGGGAAAAGTTTTCATTCCTCTCCTTGCAATAATCAGCATATTGCAGTGGAAGATATAAGTTGGGAATCCTAGGAATTTATGCAGGTGAAAGAAAAATGGACAGAATAATTACCAATGTGGAGCATTTGCTGTTAGGTTTAATATATCTTTTTTAATTTGAGAGTTTACTTACTTTTACTGTGGAAAGTTATACTGGTTTTTTTTTTTTTTGGTGTTAAAAATACTGCCCTGTTATTTGTATAACAGATTAGTTTGCCAAAAAAAGAGAGGAAAAACTACTAATAACAAAAGGGATTACTCTTTATAAATATTACTGTTAAAGAATGTCATTTAATCCACTGCTCCAATAAATTATTTTAAAATGTATTTTATTGCTATAATTTATTAAACAATAAGGAGACATTTTGGCTGCAAATAGTGATAACATCTTTGTAGAACTGTATTTGGATAGTCATTTTTTTTCCTGACACAGTAGATAATTAGGAATTATAAATTATGCTTACACTCTTAGGCACGTTAGCTGAGAGTGTATCAGACTGTATGTTGCTCTTGGTGCCAAATCAGATCCTGATTTTCAAAAATTCTAGCACTTGAACTCATGATGGGTGTCATTTCTAGCAGCAAAGTAGAAGTGCATGACTTACCTGAGAGATTTAAGTAAAAACCTTGCCACCAGTTTATATTTTTGAATAAAGTTACATTGTGTTTGTAGGTGAGAAAATCATTATGGTCAGCCACTTTGCTGGCATCTTAACCTTGTTCCTAGTGGCCATGTAATCTCATTTCTAATGTTTGCTGCAAAAACAGTGAAGTTAATTTTTTAGGAAGGTTACTGAATAGCCAAAACAACTTGCTTCTGTCCATGAGGTTTTGTTCTTCCATAGGAAACTTGAAGTATGATGAAAGGCTAGCATAACAACTTTGACTGATGTGGATAAACTAGAGTGCAATATGTAATCAATAGGATATGATAACATAGAGATCCTGATCTGTCCTGAGAGGCAGCTTCATAAATGCCTGGATCTCTTCACTTTCAGTGCCTCACAAGTGTGGGCAAGATCTTTTTCCACCTCTGTCTTCCAGGGACTTAGTGGGGGCTGGATCCTGGTCATGCAGGAGTAAAGGAGGATATGGCTTTCCTCAGGTGCTCTGTCACAACCTGCATCTTTATTTTGTATTCTGAAAAATAATAATAAAATCTTTGGGCTTCTCTGTCTTCCCTCTGAAGAGAACTAGTTAATTAACTGGAATTAAAGCAACTGACCTATCATTTGGTAGAATAGACCAGCTGTGCCAACCTCTTGTTAACCTAGATGCCTGGTTAAATGCCGCTTATATTTGAGGCTATTGCTGTTGAGATTTTCCATGATGATAAACGTGGATAATCTGCTGCCACATCCAGCAATGTGTCAGTGCAGACAGGTGCTGTGCCCACCCTGGGCAGGCTGTGTGAGCCAGCCCCAGTCTGGGAGCCATCAGCACGTTGTGTGGCGCCGTGCCCGAGCTCAAACACCTTGTCTCTGATAGCTGAGGCTTTGCAGCTTCTCAGCAGAGGCTGGCACGCATTTGGGTATAATAATAATGATTTCGGTGGCTTCAAGAGTGCTGGCACTGTGAGTTTGCTTTTGCTGTGTTCATCATTCCATATGGCAGGGGAAGCACTTCCCCAGAAATCCCCCCCCTCGTGTCACACACTCGTCTCCTCCCAGCTCCACTCAAATTAACTACAAAGATTTAAAAAATATGTTGGCAATAATTTTAGGGGGGGAAGTTTAAACATATATGTGCTGTGGGTTTGATTCAAATCTTGGAGTGTCTCAGAGGACCACTTGTGGTGTCATTTGACAGCAGCTATTTCACATGACTATGAACCATCATTTCCTGGAAGTGCTTGATATGAGTCGTTATTTCCTGGAATAAAGTGTTTGGTTACATATTTTCCCAAGCATTTTCCCAAGATAGGAAAATCCCCATCAGCTGAGAAAATACATGCTAGGGTCTGCAAAATTTTGTGGGTTTGGGGCTGCAGAATCCAGAGTGCAGATTTTTCAAAGCATGTTGACCGGCTCTCCTCTCCCATGAAAGGTTTCACCTCATCTGTTACTTTAAAGTGGAGTGGAGAATGTTGCACAGCTGAGCAGTTAAGATCACAAGATCGCATTTTGGTGGCAGTACAAAAAATATGGATGTGACTGAATCCTATTATCAGATGTTGAAATGATACCAGATTATTCAGTAGTTCTGACTCTTCTTCCTCACTAGTCAGGTTTGTGTTTTTACTGCTGATTTAGAGGCAGTGACATGATCTAAACTTCAGAGAAGTAAAATTTCAGTATAGCTTCATGTTCTTTTCAACCTTTAATCCTTTTATTCAATTTTTGGCTTTTTACAGCTGTAATATGTGTTAAATAACTATATATCATTAAAAACCTCATGGGTGACAAGTATTTACTGTGGAATTTGCTGTTAGAGAGCAGACATTATATTGGGGTTGGCTGGCATGGAGTTAACCTACACAACTTAAGAACACAAGTTTAAGAATTCTGAAACCTTGGAAATTCTGAGATGTAGGTTTCTTTAACACATTCAAAATGAAAATAGGTAGGTTTGTGATGGTAGTATTAATGTTTAACTTGAGGTATTATAACTGGAACATTGTTACACTTCTAACTGACTTTTCGCTGTAATTTTATGACAGCATGCTCTCAGAAAAATGCAGAAGAGTGAACCTTATTTAATTTGGAGGAACGTATTCCATGCCTATGTGCAATATGCCGTTTCCTTTTCTTTGGCTTTAAAATCACAGGATACCTTTATTTCTGCCAGGGAACTTGTGTTGTCATGCCTGACATCTGTGGGGCAGGTGAGGCTTTGGCACAGGGTGCCCAGAGAAGTGTTGGTGGCTGCCCCTGGCAGTGTCCAAGGCCAGGCTGGACTTTGGGGCTTGGGGCACCCTGTGACAGAGGAAGGTGTCCCTGCCATGGCAGGGGTGGCACTGGGTGGGCGTTAAGGTCATTCCCAACCCAAACCATTCCATGATTTTTTGATAAATTGCTTGCTTTCTGCAAGTTCAGAGGAAATGAATAGAGCGGCAAACCACTTTTTCTTTCTATTTTGATGCATTAAAAATCTAATATTTTAATGAAAATGTTATGGAATAGGTATTTGAGCACAACACATAAACAAACTGAGAGCCTTCTACAAATCACTACACAACAATTTTTATGCATTATTGTGAGGTTCGTAGAAAAAAAATATACCTGTATTTCATTTCAAATTAACATTATGGATATGCAGCCCCTCTGATATATATTTTTTGTGTAATATTAATTATTTAAAATGATTCATAACTATAATTTAAATTAAGACTGTTGGAGTCTTACAGGATTCTCTTTTAAACATCATTTAACTGAGATTTGAATGAACAAGACAGAATAATAAATGACACTATTAAAGTGTATGAATAAAATGCAACTGTTTATCTAAAATTGATCCATGTCGCATAACTTCGCCTAAAATAAATGGGTTGTTTTTCTTTGACTCCATCAGAAATATTGTCCTATAAATATTTATATTAATACATTAGGAACTTTGAAATAAAAGTGAAATAACTTTCTTGACATTTTTGCTGGCAAGCAAAGGACTGTGAGAATTCCAAACTTTTAGCTCACCTTGACTGTATGAAGTTCACAAGCTGTATTCTTACATTTATTAGCAGTTGGAGCCTAAGGTTAATTTATAATTCATTTATCCCTGTTTATTTTTTAATGATTGATCTTATAGAGTTCTGGGAAAAGGCACAGGCCATAACATATTCTTTTCTAAAAGCTATTAGGTATTATGTGCTCTTTCTTGCCTGATAAGTCATAGTCTGTCACCGAGTACATTGCAGGAGGTGAATATATTTCTTTTATTTATGAAATTAAAGGACAGATTATGGCCTTGCCAGAGCATGAGCATTTTAGGGTATAAGACACTGCAAGGTCTGTGCTTTCAACTGCATGTTGTAAAAAATTGCCTTTGTCTTACCTCCTCACAAACTACTTGTGATGTACCCCTGTGAGTGTCTGTGTCATCCCATATTTTAGTGCTGCAAGATTCTGTTTGCTCTCTAAAACTGAGGGTTCAAGAATACAAAGGAAATGATTTCTCATGAACAATCAGATCAAAAAACTTAGTATTTTACTTTTAGAAATATATTTTGTGTTGACACAGCAAATAATAATAAATACATAGGAAAACATGTAAGTAAATATGAGGAAGATATCCAGAGATTCTTGCACTGAGAACCCTAAGGTACCAAGTTAACAGGATAATATTAAAATTGGTTTTATCTGCTTTCTATTATTTAATCTCTATGATCTGCATAAGTCAAAAGATATTTGTGAAAGGTATTCTAGAATTCAGGAAAGTGAATTAAAAAAAATCAAAGATTTAAAAAAGCAAGACATTTCACAGAACTATTGTTAGATATCATATTGTAGTAAAATAGACTGAGATACATGGTTGATGAAACAAATAATGAAAAGTCTATAAAGAGAAATTTTTGGCTGATTAGTTTATTTCATGATTTGGTGAGACCTGACAGTGTTTGCTATTTAAAGTGTTCAGAAGGTAGGTGATTATTGTCCTAGTAACTGAAAGAAAGATCTCACATAGTGTGGTGTAGCAGTATATATCTGTTTTAAATGAGAATTTAACAATTTTAATTTTATTTATTTTATCAGACAGGAAGCTTTGCTTGCTGCAATTAGTGAAAAAGATGCAAATATTGCCTTGCTTGAGCTGTCTGCTTCAAAGAAAAAGAAGACTCAAGATGAAGTAATGGCTCTAAAACGAGAGAAGGACAGATTAGTACATCAGTTAAAACAGCAGGTGGGGAGACTTTACTTTTCGTACTTTCATGGAAACAGAAAACTGGCACTATTTTAATTTGTACTCTTTTATGCTGATGTCCTTTTGGAAGTGTTCAAGCCAGGTCTGACCTGTGTCAGCAGTTGCACAAGGTAGGATGTGTTCCATTTAAGTGTTTATTGCTTCTCTGGAGTTGTTAAGAATTAGCTGCACATTTACTTGGCTCGCATTATATGCAGCCAATACATTTTGTTTTCCCTCTTCATATAGTTCCCAGCCTTCTTAATTCTGTGAAAGAGGACAGCAGATGCTCTTTGCAAAAAGCAAGATCTGTCCATTCTCTGGACTCTTTTTAATCTACTCTTGTTCGCTTATTTGCTTATCTGTGGTAAAATAATTGTGTTTTCAGAAGGCTTCAGGCTTTCTGAGAGGGTATCTAGAAATTGTGATTATCCTTGAAATGAATTCTCAAATGGGTAAAAATCACTGTGTCTTCAATATTATAAGTAATTTGAAGTTTAAATAAATTTTTTTTTAACGTCAAATAATTTATAGTGTTGAAGACACAGTGATTTTAGCTTAGTTAACTAAAACCCTCTTGAAACAGATATTATCACATATGTTCTTGCCATGATGCAATTGTCACCAGGTCAGTCTGCCCAGGATACTTTTCATCAAAATCTATATGATAAATAGGCAGATATGCTTCATGCTTTTTATCACATCATCCCACTGTGCTGCACCAGAGCAGATGATGTTGAGTTCCAAATAATTTTAGGGATTTTTGTTTTGGTTTGCTTTGGAAAAGAGAGAGTGCTTATTTTCTTTTTTAGACATCTCCCTTTTTTAGGTTACTGAAGAGTAAATGAATACACCCCTTTGGCATGTTCCATGATACCTTTAAATATCATGGGTATTTAGAAAATGTTCATCAGAGAACTGAGCAACTGTTTTGTTGTTGTGCTTGTTTTGTTTTGGTGTTGTACCTTTCAGCTGTTGCTGGAAAGTGTTCAAAACATTGATAGGTTTCTTCAGACAGAGAGAAGGAAGAGGATTGCTAGAGAAGCATTGTGTTGGAGAACTTCAGTTAGACTTGTAACCAAATACTTCAAATACCTCCATTATTTATAGCGATAAAGATCTTCAGTAAAGCTATTTAACTAGATTAAATTGATGCCAAAATAATCTCCCTGTTATCTCAGACACCACAAAAAAAGAGTCACCAGGAACAGGAATGTGGTTTAACTAGGTCACCCCTTTATTACACTTGAGAATTATCTGATAATAGAGCTTGTAGGCTTCACTCATACTTCTTTAATCCCTCTGGGGAGAACCACTGTCTACCCCAGAGGTTTCTCATGTGCATCCAGCACAAAGGCTGCTCTGGCTGTGCTGGGCAGGGGCAGATTCCCCTGTGTGATTCAGTTCCTCTCTTGCCTTGAGAGATGCTCCCTCTCGCGCTGTTCCTGATTCTCAAGAGCCTCAGTGAATGTTCAGCTGCAGCATTGCTTCTTTTCTTCTGCTCGTATTTGTCCCATCCTCCATTTCCACAGCTGTTACACTGCTGAAAGAGAGAACTCAGAAAAGCCCAACTTCTTCAGCCTAATGTGATCATCAAAGGAGAAATATTTATAAATATTAAAAGATGAATCACTAGATAATGCTAAACATTAACATAAAGCCCTAAATTCATCCTTGTTCTATACTGTAAGAGGAATTTTTGCATTGAGAGGCAAAATAACATGCTGGTCCATGATAAAAAAATCTGTATTCCTCCCATATATATCCACATTTTCTGGCCTTTGTGAATGTCTAATACATTGTAAACCCCTATTAAGACATTGATTTTAAAATAATTTGTCACAATTTTTCGCATTGCAAAATAAAATGAGGAATCTTAGAGAAATGAAATATTCTGCCTTTGTCAGGAAATGAGAATATTTATGATTTATTTTAATAAAGCTACAGATAGGCATGTCATATTTTAAAGTTGAAAATGTTATTTACATGAATGAGTTGAGCCATCTTTTTATGGGTTGTCACTGTGTGAGTTTAAGTAAAAGTTCTGTTATTTTTAAGCTGGAAGAAGGCAATTGTTTTTATGTCAAAACCTAGATAAGCTAGAAAAATTATTTGTATCACAGTGTATTCAGCTGTAAAATTAGTTGTAATAATTCTGACCTCTGTGTTGCAAACACATTTTATCACAAGAAACAAACATTTAATTGCAATGATTTAAATACAATTTAGCAGCAGCGATCTGTCAGTTAAATATTTATTGTTTACTGCTTATATAATTGGGAAGCATAGTAATACACTCCCAGCAAAACAAAACCCCTGGAATTGCTTTGATTCGTACACCAAATGCTATATTTTGAGAACTGTAGAACTTTGTAGTAGGCTTTAAAAAAAACCTTTCAGTAATACAGTATTAAACAAAATTACCATGTGGGCTTGGCTGAGTGCTTACATAATGTGCATAATCACTCTGGCCAAGATTCCTTTGGAGAATTCTGAGAAGGTATTTTTAGATAAATTTGTACAGTGATGCAATCCTTCATGAAATAATTAGCTAGAAAGTCAATTTTTAGAACTTCTCAAGAGATTTTGGGAAGAGCAGAAGACGCTGCTATGTTACTGATTCATCCTGAACTTGGATACTGAGAGAAAATGTCCCAGTTGTCTCTTTTCACTTGTAGGATACAGTGCCAAAAATGTAAGTGCACTTGGCCAAAATGCAAGGTCTTCTTACTCCTTGAGAGCATTTTATTTTTCTTCTCAAAACATGAAATTAGAAACCTTTCCAGTGATTTCAGGGCTGCAGGTGTACAGAATACTCTGGCCAGAGGCAAAGCTGGTGTTTGGCAGAGTTTTTTAGTTCACTGCTCTATATTTCATCACATCAACATATTGCTAATGCAGCAAAATGGGTGAGAAACCATCAAGGAATTTAAAAAATGTGTGTAATCACACTTCCTCAGCAAACTAACAGCTAGCAATGTTTTCTCTTGCATGCAATACACAGAATTATTTCTTACCAATTACCTTGTAAATATTTAAAAAATCTCTTTCACCAGCAAATGAGTAAAGTGGAATTGTAGGCAGTATGTTGCATTACATATACTGTTCTAGTTGAATACTGCAGAAACCTTGCTACTCTGATATTATGATGGTGACATCAAGCATTCAAGATTAACAAAATACCCTAAATTGCATTTTCCCTGATAGATAAATTCAGCTTTATTGCACTGTGTATTTTATGATAATGAAAGAGTTTATTTTACTGTATGAAAAAAAGAATATTACTAGAAGTTGTTGTGATTATTCTGGCAGCCCAAAACATTTTTCTGCAGCACTTTGAATTAATTAATTAATTGCATTTAAGCTCTCTATATGTCTAACAAGCATGAGAGCAGAAAAGTCATGCACTGGTATTTCACAGTGTCATTACAGACATTGTTATCTACAGCACTTGTGAGCAGCAGCAACTCTAGGGTTGGTTCCTGATCACTGTTGCTTCAGTTTCTGATGCTATACTAATTTCATCTTTCTGATTGCCTTGAGTTTCCCAGGTGTGAGTATTATAGGACCACATAATTTTATTATTCCTCTTCGTGTTGTTGTTGTTATTGCTGTTGTTGTTTACACAGATCAGCTTCAGACAGACGTTTATTGTGCAGTTGAATTGTGCAGCATCACTGCACAGTGAGTAGAATCCATGTTAGGAAGCCATTCACATGGGTACTGCAGACATAATTGATCACTCTGCTGCTTTTTTACCTCTTCAGTTTATGCTCTTTACATTGGTCACAATATTGGTCGTTCTCAAGCTTTGAGCACCTAATTGTGAACAAAAGAGAAGTCTGAGGCCCTTAAGTTATAGTTTTATTTTTGTTGCACTTATGGTACACAGGTTCTTTGTTTGTTTTGGACAGGTAAGAATAGATCTCCTAATAACTTCATAATGAGCCTGATTACTTTTTCCTTAAAAGTTCTCAGAAAATGTAATAAAATGGCTTTTACTCTCTGATTTTACATGTGGCTATTCACATTCCAATTATGTCAATACAAAGCATTCAGTGGCCTTACTGTCCTAAAAACCTTTTTAGTTTATACTTTTCTATTAATTAGAAATATACTAAAGTAATATTTATGCATGTCTTAATGTTGAGTTTATTCTCCTAATTTTTAACCTGATTTTGGAATCTGTGTTTTTTTTGCACGTGGGTCATGACAGTCATTGCAAATGGATTGAATCTCAGTTTTGCCCAGTGCAGGTTCCTGTTGGGGTGGAAGAGCAGAGTGCCACTTTTCCCTGCAGCTTTGCACAGGAGGGGCACAGGGTGGGCAAGGCAGTGTGTGAGTGGAGCTAAAAGCCTTTCCTGAACAACAGTTGAAAAAATACTGAATATGTTGGCAGTGCTCTCATAACACTTTTCACATTCTCAGCAAGACTTGACAATTTATGTTATAAAATTTGATAGACTTGGGTCATAGCTGGATATGGTATCACTTTTTCCTCCTTATGCTCTCAGGAATTCAAAGTCTTTTGCATGGTATTTTTACACAAACCTTTTCAATGAGAGGGGCTTATTTTGCCCTTAGCAGTCAGTCCCTGAAAGCACCACTTGGTACATGAATCCTTTCCTGCTTTAAAATCTGTTTCTGTTTGTTCTCTGAACAAACTTTGAACTACTGTTCAGAGTTTTTTGATTCTTCAAGGATCTGTGTCACAACCTAAACCGTTTTCCACTGGTGATAATCTGGTCTTGAACTTATCCTACAATTTTGTTCAGACAAATGCTTTAACTTCACTGAGACTGAAAATCTTAAATGGAAAAAGTAGGTAATGCAGATATAAAATAATATATATATTAACCCTGGAACTTCAGTAATTCTGGATCTGGCCTGCTTGGTTATTAAGTACCTCAAATAAGAATAGTAAATATCTCCATTATAACACTCTGAATTCCCAAGCCAAAAGGATTTTTCTCCACTTGATGTGTTTTAAACAAATCCTTATGTTATACTGCAATGTACCCCATGATAATAAGACTAAATATAGTTTAACACTCGGTCTCAAATGCAGTGCTAAGTGGCCGGCTATTAAAAAAAGAGTAAAAAACTGTAAAAACTGAGTGTCAGATATTTCTGATGCTGTAATTATGGATAAAACTGGTAATTCTGACAATCCAGCATCAAAAAGAAATTAGCTATATATAAGGTGTCTCCATTAAGCATATCAAGACAGTGGTGTGATGCTATCACCATTTCAGTCAATACTGAAATATACAACCAATATATTGAAATGAATATTTTATTAAGCAATTTTTGTTGCATACAATGGAGTAAATGTAGTAATTTCAACTTAATCTATATTTTCTATATGATACAAATGGGAGACCTGGGCTTGTATTTAAATTGTAAAAATTAAAGCTGAAACTCACTAATCAGACATTAAAGATGGTGAAAAATGACCAGTACTGCTAACCAGAGATTTGCAGTTTCTAAGGTCTTATTCAGCTGCTGAAGTTTCTGATTCATGTCTGGTTTTAAATAATTATTATGGGGAAGTATCTTTTTAATGAGTTATTTCCTGTTGTAAAAAGGAAAAAAGGGAACCTTCCTTCTTCCGTTGCTTGTCTGTTTTTAGTAGGCCCTGGCCTGAGATATCCTCAGGCAGCTTCAGTTTCAGAGCTTTAATTATGCTTTTTAACCCACTTCTTTGTGTCTATGTTCTTACATACTTCTATGTAATTACCCAGGTTAGTAGTAGGACTCAGACAAATACCTTTAGCATGACTTGAGCCTATACATTACTGAGTATGCTGTATTATTACAAGATATTTCCTGCGCTTCAAGCCATACTTTTAATTCTCAGAGCTTTAAAAGACTTCAAAACCACAAATTCTCAATGCCCAAAAAAAGTCAGACAGTCCGTGTTCTATTCAGCGTAGCTTTGTTTAATCACAAGTGTCAGAAAAGTTGAAATTTGGCCTCAGTACTTTAGATAAGTGTCTGCTTGGCACTTGGAAGTGCTGCCTGTCTCTGTCTGCCAAGTGTCCAATATCCCAGCTGGTGTTTGGGAGGCTGTTGTCCTTCAGCTTGTGAAGAGGGAGGCTTACTCTGAGCTTTAGCTTCTTTCAGGGTAAGTCAGTCACATTTTGGCATCTTGCAAAGCAGCAGGTGTAATGGTTGTTCATACCAGTTAAATAGTGCTCTAATTAAAAAAGAACTGAACTGTCTCTAGAGCTTCTATGCTCGAGTTCAACACTAAATTACCAGACCTGAGTCTCTGAAAAGATTTGCATACAAGTTGCTTTGCACTGCTGCAGAGGAGTCAGAGTATTAATTTGTCCAGCAATTGATTTTTGTATTTTCCCTGTGTGGAATGTTGGATTTAATAGTCAGTACCTTTCCTTAATCCCTGTTTTCTGTCCTGTGAGGGCAGACAGGGTCTGAACATCAACTGCTCTGGGTTACGTGTTACAGATGATAAGAATTCTAAATTTTAAATGTAAAACCATCATGTGAGTTAAGTAAATATAGATGTGAAAAGAAAAATATGCATACTTTCTTAATATGAAAACTTGACTGTGTCCCTTACATTGTATGGACAATCTTATCCTTAATGAGGTAAAACCTAAAAAGAGTTAAATGCAGAGTAGCCAAGCTTTTCTGCAGTGTGCTATCATGCACACTCTGAGCCTGCATGCGTCCTGTCTCTCACACTTTCCAAGACAAGTCATACACTACAACAGGAAAAGAAAAACATGCTTATTAATTTGGAATTTTAACAGGGAAAAATATGTGTTCTTCAATGGAGGCAGGAAACAAAGCAGCAAAGCCATGTTAAAATGTAGTTAAGAGTAAGAATATAAGAACAGATTACATTACAGGGATGTTATAAAAAGAAAATGCATAATTAAAGCACTCAGTAAAACATAACACTGCCCCATGGTGATGCATTCCAACACCCATAAGGTTATGATTATCATACTTATTTAGCATTTGCAGTTGCTGGTTTGTTAACATACTGCAGTGTTTTTGTTATCTTTCACTTACTGATGAGTGCTTGCAAACCTGAGTGTCTTAACATCATTTTTTTCCATTAGAGTTTTCTTGGTGTCTAAAACCTCCCTGCATAAGCAACAAAGAGGCCTGAATAGAATATTATTGTATATTTATACTCATTGAAGACAAGAGTATCATTTACTTCGGAAATAATTAGCATGATGTTGTTAGTGTTACACTGTTAAAAGTGGAATGAATAATTAGCATAAATTAATACAATCTCTGGAGGTCTATTAAGTTCACTTCCTCCATGCAGCTGTAATACTGACAAGAGATCCTTCAGAGCAATAACAGGTTAACAGATCCTCTGGCTTGTGGAAAAAGGACCCTTCTGTCAGAACCATACTTGGTGGGTGTGTTTTAACAATTTGTCTCATTTCATTGTGTGGATTCAAGAAAAGTGCTGCCCTTAAAAACAAAGCAGTCTCAAGGTTTGGCTTTCTAGCAATAGCCTTGGAATTTTCTTTTCTTTTACAGTTGGATAGTTAGTGAAACAGTGCCCCAAAGTATAGCAAAAGTTTAAAGTGAAACATTGCAAAGGAATCTCCTAAGTATTTTTCTAGATGGCAAATCAATTTCACTCTTTGGCTTCTTTTGCACCACTTGTGCAGGATGCAGGTATCTCTATAGGCTTGAGCTGCTAAAAGTAGGTGGAACAATGACAGTGAGGTTGAGGATGATTTTTAGAGGCTCCAAGGTTGGAACTTGAACTTGTTATTTTTTGATTTCAGAAAAATATTTAGTTAAGATGAGACAACAGGAGTGGAATAAAGGAAAACTTGCTGAAGATGGTTTTTAAACAAAGTAAAATGGATTAGTGAACTTAATAAAGTTCTGGAAATACTGGCTTTACATGGCATTTTAGTTTTCTTTGTAGCTTGTGATGACTTTTTTGTTATCAAAAGTCACCATAAGGATTATTACAAGCACAGGATTCTGTGGTGCTTTCTCAAAAGCCTTTTGTAGCTACTTTCCAAGACTGTCTTCCTCTGTGGTAGTCTGAATTGTTTTATTGTAATATTTTGGGGTTTTTAATAAGAAAATACACCATTTCTTTAAAGTCATGATTTTATGTAAACTTTTTTAGTCACTTAAAAGATTGTAAGTGACAAGTGTAATTTCTTGAACTTTAGGGGTGTGTGAGGCCAAGTACAGTGTTTGCTGTCCAACATTTAATGAATTGTAACTTGCCAAATAGCACATCCAATATAAATTGTATTCCATGGCAGTTTGTGATTTCTGAATTGTGCAGCAGTGGAAATGGTAAGAAATTCTTCTCTGGTCTTCTGATGATGACAATTTTCAAAGAATGTGTAAAAATATTGTTCTAATGTGAAAACTGATTTTATTTGGAGAGCATGAGGCCAGAGCTGGCTTAATTAGCAAACGTTTTGTTAATCCTCTGTTAATGCAACTCAGGATTGAAGCATTGAATTCATACAGGAAAACCAATTGCAGTTGCACATGCTTTTATTAAATCTAGATTCATTCCAATAATTCCTTCTTACAGCCTCTGGATAAACTTGGAAAATTCTGTAGTCTGGAGAATGCAATTCTCTTAGATCATTGCCCTTTTCTGTTTTCTAAAATATTGTCTCAGAGAAGAAAAGCTTGGATAAAATCACCTGTTATTAAAAATTATGAAGAATAGGACTAAAGACCTGCCTCATGAAGTTTTCAGCGTTTTTTGTGGAATTATTAGAATGTGGAATTAGAATCTGGAATTATTTTCAAACAGTGGGATTGCAAGAAAACGAGTTTTTGGTGTCATTAAAGACAAGAGGCCATAGCAGAATCAAACCTAGAATGCGAGTCTCTAGATTTAAAATTTTGTGCTTTTAGACTTATACCCCCGGATAACTCCAGGAAAGCCTGCAGGCCTTATATCTGCCTCCTTCTCATATAGGGAAAAATCCTACCCTATTGGAAGTGAATATTCTGGAAATATTTCAAATTCCATTAAATGAAGAGAGATTGAGAAGAAAATCCAAAGGAAAGTAATAGCTATTGAATTGAATTACACCTATATCCCAGAGCAACAAATCTTACTATTTTTCCTCATTTGAACCTCATTCATGAGAGTTTCATTGTTAACTTGATCCAGATGACAGATGAAAGCATAGTTCCCTATTGCCACCTTGCTAAAATATTTTGTAAAAGACAGTTTTAATATTACAGTTTTACAGTTACAGATTGCTGTTAAGCTATTTAGTCTGTTACCAGTCAATCAAAGACTTTCATTTCACTTTGGTATATCCTTCCTTAAACTCAACAGACTTTTAGGAGGACAAGAAATATCTGTCAGTTTTCTTGCAGTGCTAGGTCATAAATTCTTTGGTAAGTGGGTTAAAAATTCAGTTTCACATACCATTCATGACCTTGACAGCTTAGCAAATAGTGATATTGAATGATCAAAGACAACTGTTTCAAGCCCTAAGGGTTAATCTACCTGTGCAAGAAGATCTGAGCTGCTTTTAATTCCTTGATCATTCCTTTATTTCAAAATGGATGCAGTATTTTTTGAATGGAGTCAATAAATTAAGACCAAAAAAAATCTGAGGACACTGTTTAGGCTGGAACTAATAAGGTCATACATGTTCTTTAGGAGATAGAGTTTATTAATTGTTGCATTTTACAAGTTCACATGTTTTTCTTTTCTAATATAAATCCAAATTAAAACATATTCCTTTTCAGGTGTGGGAAGGCCTGTTGTTCTCTAGACATTTTCAGAAAGAACTGTTGACTGAGCTGTGGCTATGTAAATTTTTTGAAACCCCATTTTCTCAGGTTTGAGAGTAGAATGTGAGTACAAGTTTGACCTGTGCAATAGAACTGTTTCAGATAATAGTTCAGAGTAACCAGTGGTGCACATTAGATATTGCACAGTTTGAATGCATGTGTGATCACCACTCTAATTTTCATTTATTGTATATTTCAAGATTCAATTTCTTGATCATCCAGAAACGTCAGTATTGAGTGATGTTCTGTGCTTTCTAAAGAAATGTAAGAAAAGGTCTTGGCTGTCCTTGAACAGGAACTTTTCAGGCATGCTGAAGGTGTTGCAGGAAGTGATGGCATTGCCAGTCACTGTGTGATATTTCCCCTCTCAGGCAGCCCTGGAACAGTCCCTGGATGTGCTGCTCTGGCACCCAGACCAGGAGGATTTTCCTCTGACTGATAAACCAGTGTCCCAACACGTACACACCTTGCTGTGTGCCTTATGTAGGTGTAGGGGTGTGAAGCCCTGGGGTTCTGAACAAATTCCAATGTGGTTAATTAATTCCTTCCTCAAATAAAAATATAGTTGGCATTTCAAAGCCTCCTAAATATCAAAAGCTGGCAAAGGGAGAAAACAGAAGTGATGTTACAGATTTTTTGTTTAGAAGGATGTGAAAAGGATTGTATTGTTCCTCAGGAAAGCTTTACTTTGGTTCTTCTCCAGAAATCCTCCTGCTCGTCCTCCTCAAAAATCTTGCTTTTAAAAGCTTGAAATCATAAGGTGTTTGTACTTGTTAAGCCAAAGCTAAGCATACCTGGAAAATACAGGTATTTTCAGTGTGGAAAGTGCAGCACTAAGACTAGCTAAAGCAAAGACAAACAGAACATCAAAATTGTATCTGCTATCAGTTGAAGAGCTAACAAATAAAACCAAAAAGCTGTTAAAAATATTCTTTTGCCAGGGAAGTTGCATAATTTAAAGAAAATCATGGCAGTTGCAAGTCATGTAGGTGGTTTGATGGTTACTTGAATGGAAAAGAAATTCTCATTTCATATTTCTCGTATATTGTGCTGCCGGTACAGGCACACTAAAGGAAGGCTACTAGAGCATTAACAATTCTTTGTGCACATTTTACTGCAATCTGGCATGCAAAAGGAAGAAACATAAGAACTAGTTTATTTATATTTCAGCACCAAATTAGAAAGATGACATCATTCATTTACAGTTCTTATCCCATGACACGCCTAATCCCCAACACCTCATTACAAAGGACACTTTTAGGATTGCATATCTCATCTTGTTTAACTTTTGCATTCTTTATGGAATACAGTTGAAAGGTAGGAAATTTAAGGCTGTTCATTGATAAGAAAATAAACTAATAAAATTTTAGGAGCTTCCCCAAAGAGGCAGGGTATGACAGTGTTTATAGTAAGTGGCTTATTATTTGTCTATTAATTCTCCATCTTTTCCACTCTTTTGTTCAAAAGCCCTTCCTCATTGAATCTAAAGACAAACAGACAACCATGATGATTCAGACTGAGATGATGTTTTTATCAAAATCAGTAGAAAGTCACAACTTTCACAACTGAAATTCATTCAGTTGCTTGCTTCCATCTTTGTATTTGGGAGAAAATGAAATATTTCCAACTGTGCTGGTTCTTCTCACTCTGTATGGAGAAAATGCTCTTAGAGTGCCATGGAGATGCTCAGAAAGTCTAATAGTGCACATCTGACCTGTGATGTTTTCTCTGTTTTTCTGTTGTGGATTCCTTGAGGATTTGGTTGGGTTAGTTGGTTGTTTCTACTGAAACTGATTACAGCTCCCCTCCTGTAAAGCAGTTTTCTCTGATCCTTTATTGGGCATCATGCGAAGTGCTTGAGAAACATTGTGACAACTGAAAAAAATTAATTGCTGAAAAGGTACATCAGGACTTCCTAGGATTCTGTGGCTGTTTTCCTGCCATTAGACTGTGTTATACTTGAAATATTATGTAATATGAATATTTAGTTTGCTTGTTTTTTTCAAATCTCTTTTCAACTTCAGCAAAAAGCTTTAAAGTTGGAGAATTTAATAGCAGTCTCTGGGTTTTACATGAAAATATACTTGCCAGTGAAATTTTCCAAACAGACACTTTCATATAGAATTTTTTTTGAAGGAAAATCAAATTACAGCAGTCCTGGAAGTAAATTTACCACATCCTAGATATGGGACATGAGTTATCTCATGGGCACTTGGCATTGGAAAGCAGTTAGACCAGTTAATATGGGGACATACTGAACAAATGAGTTGTGTTCAAATTCATCTGCTTATCTTGGTCCTTTGGAGCTCATTAATCTGGGCAAAGTCCTGGGCAATGGGTTTAGCTCCCATCCTCAATGGGGTTGCCATGAATCCTTCTGCCTTGGAGCATGGCATCAAGTGAGCTAAGACTGCTATCTTTCCTTCAGTAATCTGATTATTTTAATTTTGGAAGAGATCTTTGGGAGTTGACACCATTTTTCTCTGGGTTTTGTTAGTGCAAAATTAATTAAAACTTGATTGCAGTTTCACAGGTTTGCCTGAGAGAGTCTTCAGTCCTGGTACCACAAAAAAATAGCGACTGTATCTGTTGGTGTCAGACTATTGGTAGAAAGATATTTTTGGTGTTATGAGCAAGGTTTGAATTATTCAAGTCTATGTATTTAATGGTATGGAATAATTGTAATAGTGATAAAGAGCAGCATTGTATCTTGTTATCCCATGGTGACATACATTTTAGTATCTGTACACAGCTGTAGCTGAAGTGTTGCTCTCTTTTTCAAGATCTATATCTTTAACTTACTTCCATTCAGTAGTGTGTCAAGTTCCATAATCACTTATTTCTCTAAGTGCCTGTGTCTCTATCACTTAGTTTTCAGATTCGTTTTACTTATTGTTTAGCAGGACGATTCTGGTGTAGAATTAAAATAAATTACCCAAAATAGAACTTTTAGAGCTATTCATGGTTGTTGCTGACATGCCTTGGTAGCCAACTGTAAATGTTTGAGGTACACTTAATGTTCCTTTCAGTGAGATTTAAGAAGTCAATTGCTAAAACATAATGTTAGACTGGAAAAATAGGAAACAGCTCTAAAATAATACATTTAGAAAAGCTGAATGTCTTTGCCTTTCAAACACATTATCTGTCATAATTTACTTTTCTGACTTCTTCATGTCATTCTATGGATGTGAAAGCTGAAACAGAGGATGTGTTCATATACTTGATTTCTCTATTTCTCTTTCCTTTTCTTTGTGAGCCAGCAGTCTGGATTTCTATTCTTAGATCCTTCAGCTCAAAAAAACTCCCAAAAAACCCCCAGAGCCAAGTGATTCCTAAAACACTGTCAGAATAATACATTCCAACATGCAGTAAAATTGTCTTGCTTTACATTTTGAACAGACACAAAACAGAATGAAGCTGATGGCAGATAACTATGATGATGACCATCACCACTACCACCATCACCACCACCACCACCATCGGTCTCCTGGGAGGACACAACACAACCACAGACCCTCTCCAGACCAGGTTGGTCACCTCCTTCTTCACCCTCAGTTTTATAACTTTGTTGTTTGGCTATTTCAGAATAAAATAAATTTTCCAAAGATCTAATAAGCAACGATGCGTTCTTTGAACTGAAGCTAATAGCTCTGGTATTTATTTCCATCCTGAAATAGTTTAAAATTTTGGCTTTTTGTCTGGAGCCTTATTTTTTTGGAGTAGAAAAACAGTCTGTAGAAACAAGTAACTCATTTTCAGATGAAGGAGCCTGAGGAAAAATTTAACATTGCTTGTATATGAAAAATAATTTTTTGATACTAAACTAGGTTATAAGTTCATGTCTGGGTGGAAATAAAAGTGAAAAACAGGGATGAAAATATAATGGGGATGTATGACAGACTACTTAATTGGGAGGAGGAGACTAAGAGGCAAATTACACATTTTTTACACAGTGACCAATGGAATTGTGTTAGTCAGGAGCAGGTAAGAATGAGAAAACATGATTTCTTGGATACTAATGCAAATTATAAAACCCCAAACCACAAACTGTAAACCTGAACAACGTAATACATAATCCTTTGAATTCTTGGAACATGTTAAGAACAACTTTTTCTGTCAGAAAGAGGAGAAGGGAATTAAGGACTTGCTGTCTTGGTTTGGTTCTGTTTCTGATTAACAGAGATAAGTTTGCCGAGTTTATAAAAGAAGGAAAATTTGTATGGAAATATCTGTAAAATAAAAAAAAATTGGCTTTATGCAATGAACGGAAGGATAAAAAAGCCAAAATGAAGGCAAGAGATGTGAAAAAACAGGTAATAACCACCACAGTGTTACTGAAACCTAGACACTGTTTTCAACTTATTTAAGAAGCCTGCACCTGTGAAAGAAATTTGAGGCTCATGACAATGTAAGAGAGCTAACATTTAGTCAAGTGCTTTTCAATGCATGGTAACAGCTTATTCAGGGAGGAGAATGGATAAGAAGCATAATGAAAATCAGTATCAAAGCATATTCAAGAACATTGAGATGTTATATGAATAGTGGAAATAGGTGCATGATTAGAGAGAGAGCACATGAAATAGTAGCTATTTTACTAGTATTTACTAGCACTTGTACTCAGCTTTTTTCCTAGGTGATAGTTTTGGGCCATTCTCTAAAAAAGAAGACAGGTCCAGCATACCCATCCTATATTTAGTCTGCTTAAATTTGCCAAAGAAAATCAAGTCAAATGTAATTTGATAGGGAACTAGTTTTGTGGTTAAAGCAGAAAGTGGTTGCTCTTAATTCATCAGGTGTTTTACGCTGTCCCACCAGATATTTGTAATATGCAAATAAATATATAATTTTGCAATGTAATTAATAAATAATGTAAAATTAATTCCAATAACAAAAGTTTTAATTAAAATGGTATTTTTTAATTTGAATAATTATGAGATTGCCATGACATGGGTGTGCAACCAATAGACAAATTTTCTATTGCTCATTTTCAGGCAGGAGGGCCAGTTACAGCAGGATTCCAAAGAGGTCTGTCCTTTATCTGACTCCGTGGAGTATTTATTTAGAGATTATTTCAGTGGTGAAATAGAAATGCCATTAATATTGTTAGTCATGTATAGAGATGTAAGAAGCTCCAAGCACAGCAGGAGCAGTCAAACTGCTCAATAAGCTGCTCCAGTCTTGATAAACTGGAGAGAGTCTAGAATAAGAAATTTGAAATTCAGCAAAGACAAGTGTGCTTACAGGGGAGAAGTCACATATGCTATTGAGGTAATAGCATGGAAAAAGGAATCTATTATACTGGAGGTATAATATCTGGAATACCATTGCAGTGAAGTTGGATCTAATTCTAGGATAGATATAATACTGAAGAAGAAGCAGGAAGCAATTATTCTGTTCTTTGGAGCACTGGAGAGAGCTCATCTGAAAAGCTGTTTACAGTTTTGATCTCCATGCTTTAGGAAACATAGACAAAGTAGAAAGGGACAGAAGGAGAGCAACAAGAATGATAGAAGTTTTAGAGAACATGACCTGTGGGGAAGGCTTAAAGAACATGGTTTGTTTAGTCTAGAAAGTACCAAATGGGAGGCATAAGTCTTCTAATACATAAAATGTTGCTGTAAAAAAGACGATGATCAATTGTATTCCAGTGCCCAATGGGGAAAGGCTAGGAGCAGTAAATTTAATTTTGCCAGGAATAACTAGGTTAGTTTTTAAAAAGAAAACTTTTTCACTATGAGTCTAATGAATCTGTAAGTGGAAACAAAATGTGGACATTCTTTCATATACATGTAATGGAAGGTCCTTTCTTGGAGGTTTCTAAGAACAGGTTAGATGAATAGAGCTTTGTTTCAGCTTGTATTGGACTCATAATAGGTGTTCCCCTGAAGTGCTGTCATCCCAAAATTTCCACAGACTGTGAACAATGGATTAGCCCAGCAAATGTTTACTTGTAAAGAAAGCAAATAGGAGATTCTTCGCAAAATCCTTACTGAAATAACATTTGAGAACAGCACAGTCAAGGGTAATAATGAATAAACACTAGACATTGCTTTATCTTACATTTTTCAATCATGGATTTTACTTTTCTCTTTACTTTTTATGTTGTTATTTACCCCTCTTTACAACATTCATTTGTGCAGCTATTTGATTGCTGTATGCCATAGAAACCTGCATTTCCCATTCAACATTACACACAGATTCTAGGTATGTGACTATTCCTCTTTAGGTATTGATATTTTTTAATGATTAAGTTTTTGTTATAACTCTTAGCTGATTTCCTGTTCTGCCATGGGCAGCATGTGGCAGAATGACTCGACTTAGTGAAGAACAGGATGTCTGACTTCTCTTGAAGGAACTTGCTGAGTACCTTTTTTTAGATAGAATGGATATGTTTTGGTCTTCTGGCTGCTGCTAGGGAACAAAGACAAATTTCCAGACACTTTTAGCCTTTATTCCCTCTTTTTTTGCTCTCTAGGGAGAGGCATGGATGAGTGACCTTTTTTTGCCATCCTTGTCTGGACCTAACTCTGGTCAAGTTGTAAGGAAACTTCATAAAGAGTATGAAGACTCTAACTCTCATCTGCCCATACAAGTGGTCTTTTTACAGTTGGTCATGATGTGATCTCTGGTTATTTTGGTACATCTGATTTTTATTTGACATAAATAAATTTCAGGGGATTGAGTGCTGCCATGTCAGTAACAGATATTAACAATTTTTTACTAGTCTTTAAAAAAACAGGAAAAAAAAAGATAATTTTGCAGCTTTGCACAAAAACTTAAATTTATTCTCTTCAGTTTTGGCTTGAGAGTTGGCAATCTTTCTTAATTTCCACCTGGAAACATTTTGGCAGTCAGTGTGTATCCTGAAGTGCGGGTGTAATACTCCTAGAATGAAAATGAGCTGAATAAGCATTTTGCTCTAGCTTCAGTTTCCAAGGAGTTGTAGTATGTAGTCCCTTGTAGAGTGCATTACAGTAATCTAATCTGGTTTGTTGCATCCAGGAGTTAGTTGAAACAAAAAAAACCCATGTCTAAATAAATTGGAACTTCCAGATTTAGCACCTATCTTGCCCCACAGCACAGACTTTCCCCCAATCCCAACTGTCCAGCTCCCTGCCTCTTGTATTTTTCACCTCTACATTCTTTTTCCTTAAAACCTTTTTGTCTTGGCCTCAGTTGCCCACATCATCTTTCAGTTTCTCCCTTTTATAGAAAATGTTTTGAAGGAAGTGCCTGCTTGTGACACACCAGTGACACAAAGTGACTGTGTGCTCTCTTTGCTCAAGCAAATTGCTGTTGTTGGAAGTTGGGAATCAGCACATTTGTATTCCCTGCCACAGCTGCCTCGCTGGGCAGCCCTCCTTCTGTCACTTGTGTCCTTTCAGTATGGGAGCAGGCCTGTGAGTTACCAGCCAACAGAGAATTCTGCCCTGCTGGCCGCAGTTCTGGTGAATTTGTCACCTCTTGTTCCCTTTGGTTTTCTGATCTCAGGAGCCTCTCAGTCCCTCCCTGTTTGTTTCCTGTCCTGAGTTTGAGGCTCCAGTCACCCATATTCACTTACTGTTCATTTCTCTGGGCATTTTTAGCTCCCTGTTCAAAGTCCTTACAGTCCTCAACTTGTATGACCAATCTCTAACTCCAGGATAGTCTCCACATAATGAACAGCAATCTTTGCTTATCACCCAGGGCTTCCTCAACTTCATGAGAGCATTAAGATGTGGTTGAAGGTTCTAAGTTCAAGATTCTGCTTATGGGCTGCTCAGTAAAAAACTTTAATTGATTATGAAATTAAAAGTGGCATTTCTACAGGAAAAAAGTGTAGGTAATCTGACACAAGTATGTCTTAGATTAAGTTAGTCTGATGGCATTCTTAACAGGAAATGAGGCTATTGGAGAGGTCATAGGGAAGAACTTGATTCTGCATTAACACAGTGCAAGACTGGAGGTATAATATCTGAATAATTTTCATACTTTGGATTTTATTGCCAATCCTGATGATTATAACAACTGTCAAATCTTCTTACTTCCCATAGTACTGGAGATTTTAAAAGAAATAAAATGTACAATGTTCTTAATCTCCTAAGAGTTTTCTGAATACCTGAGCTGTAGTGGATTCAAAGCTGAATGCTTTACTCTGTGGTCACCAGGGCTACAAATATATTTTGATTTTGTTTTATGAGAGATTATGTGCTCATAGAAAATAATCAGATTTTTAGAAAAATGTGAATATCATAGGGCGTTTAGGAACTTGAATGCTTTCCAAACAGTTGGCCCTATTCTTAGAAGCTATAATTGAGGATGGAATGTCACATGGTGCCTAAGCATGTAAAAAGATGTCCTTTTACATCTTTTAATCCTGTCTGACTACACAGAGATTTTTTTTCCCTACTTAAAACATTTTTGATGGCTCTTCTACAAGATTTAGTGTTTAGAAGTAATTTGTTACAAACTCACCAACACGTTTTCTGTTCCTCTGAGATCTCAGCGAGGAGGCCTAAAAGGTACTTCAAGGTTTCTAAACTATCCTCCTATCTAAAGGAAAAGTCCTCCTTATCAGGACAGAGATGGGGCAGGGTCTGGAGCTTCCCTTCCTCCAGTCACAAGGCCAGCTGTTCCAGAATGAGCTTGTAGCTGTCTTACTATTAAATGTGCTTCATTTTAAACAGGCTTTTTAAAAGCATTCTTTTCTCCATTTGAGAAAAGAAATCACATGCAGTGATGCATGAAACTTGACAACAAACTGACTGTTGCCAAGTAGGTGTATGCCACTAAAAACTAACTTTCTGAAGAAGACCATGTGCTCTGAAAAAAAAGTGTTTATTGATTTGTAAAGTGGTGACTGGTCTTGGCAACAGGTCTTTATTTATCAGCTGGAACTGCTAAATATCCTTGGAGTTGCTGAAAGATGATATGTGAAAAACTCTGAACAGGTCAGATGGGATTTTGTTTGAGGTGGATGACTTGGAAATCAGAACCACAGGACAGTCAAACAACGGTTATTATTTTAGTGTCTGGATCCTGATCTACAAATCACTGTATTGATCCATATGTAATTTTAGGGGAAGGGCGAGCATACTACTTTGTGTATTTTGGCAGTCCTGGTCGTTAGCATAATGCCTTGTATTCTGTGGCCACCCTGGAAAATTGCCAACCTCAAACTCCTGAACAGGCTCAGGAATATCAAAACTGAGATTTTTCCTTTTAAAAAAAAATCAACACAAAACGAAACAACAAAACCTAACAGCCATAAAAACATAAAACAGAGTATTTTAGCTAACGCATTAACCATGGTTATTTGAAAAGCATAAAATTCTTCAAATTTCTTTAGACTGTGAGTAGAAATGTCAGTCAGAGCAGATGTTTAGTACCTGGATAAATGAAATCTCTTGTTTGGGATTTTTCTGCATTAAAACTTTGTCTTTTAGTTGTTCAGGAAAAAAGAAGAAAAGAGAAAAGAAGGAGAAAACCAATGACATTGGCCTACATAAAAGGAGTGATACAATATAGCTGCCTAATGCACTAAGTTGGAATGACTGCCTTCCTCCCTGACCCAGATTTTGTTTAATATTCTGTGTGTTTCTTTATCCTGTATGTTTACACATTGTTTTTAGGCAGGTGTGAGCTTGCTCTTGTCTGTTCCCCAAATGGATGTGAACTTGTTCTGCTGGTGCCTCAAGCTGCAGGGCAGCACGCAATTGCATTAGCACCGAGCTGAGCCTGCACTAAGCTCATCGGAGTCACATGGATTTATTTAATTTAGGAATTTGGGCAGGGCAAGGTTTGCTTGTCAGTACATTCAGTATAAACAATCTCAGACATATCCACTGTAAATAACAAGTATTGTGCTGAATTAGTGTTTTGAGAACTCAGAAGTGCAGTGCAAATTAGTCAGATAAATGCTTTCAGATTTTTAATCTTTCATCTAATTTTTCATCTTTGCTGCACATATTATTCTTCTGGAACAAAGAACTTGTGATTCATATCACACATTGTTCAGACTTGTTGAACTGAATGCAATAAAATCCTATTTGTATCATGGTCACCTTGAAAACACCAATTTTCCAATTAAGTTGTATGCAGTTTTCATAGCAATATTGTTTATTATAAGCAGCTACTGAATGACAAATCTCCTCTAATGAGGAAGTAACTTCTGTCTAAGCATTTCTCAAAACTCTTTCAGTGTTATCATGTGCTTATTTCAGTGGATATAGGAAATTTTGCCTGACATCTGTCTAGGTATTTCTGTCTACTTTGTCCTAAGAAGAAAACTGAAATAGCTTTCCACATAGGCTTGGCCACATTTTGAGGTTTGGCTTCAAACCTAAGGGTTATTGTGAGTTACATTGTGCTTATGAAGGAAGAAAAGAAAGAGCCTTGAAATTTGGAAGAATATCTCTGAATCTGAATGTATCTTTCAGGAATACTCTGGTTCTTGGTTTTGATTTGCTGCTATTTTGCAGTTAAAAACATGGTGAGCTACTCAAGATTTCTCACTTGAAAGTAAAAGCCAATGGAAATTTGGAATATTTATTAATGCTTTTATTATGACTCTTAATTGCAATTATACTGTAGCCAGCCTGCTTTTTAAATATCTTTTAATGACATAAAATTTTTAATTTGCAAAAAGACCAGCTAAACTGGAGTTATAGTAAAAATAAGAAGTAGGAAATAGGTTTTGCTGTCTTTGATACTTTGGGAGATGGATTTTGCACATTGAAAAGTTATACCTCTCCTTTGCTTACAGAAATTAATTTATTTTATATTTTGAAGTTTAATGAATGTGATATAAATGTACACACACTGAGCAGTGTGTATATTTATATATATCTATATTTATATGTTAGCTTTCCAGTCTTTTCCACATATGGAAGAATTTTTTGAGATCATGTTTAGCTATAGAAATCTCTCCCCTTCATTTCCCCTGAATGTGTGTGTTATAATATACAACACTTATAGAGAGGTTTACATTTATCTTACATTTCTTAGCAGAAAAATTATCTGCCACCATCATAGTCTAAAATAGGTCTTTAGACCAATTGAGAGAGCCAAAAATGCATTTCTGGGAGACAGTAATTTGATAACAAAAGTTGCATATCTGGCACTGGTTACTTAAGTGAGATAACATGTCACAGGCTTTCACTACAAAGGGGACCATAAATTTTTGCATTGCAAATCTGATTTCACGGACCAGTTCTTGTAAGAAGCATTGAGTTTCCGCTTCATCTAGTGATAAAACTTCAGAATGCATGGGTATCTGCTGAAACATCTTATTCATGTGACCACTAGTCTGGGTGCTGTAAAGTAAATGGTCAGAAACAACATTTCACTTTTCCCCCATGGCTGTATTTGTGATTGATTTTAACCCCACTATATACAAATAGAACAAATGGCGAGATGGGATTTAAGGCCATTTTCATAACTGGGTGATGCATGGTCACTTGTGACCCCTTCTGTTATGGATAACTTTGAAAATAGACCTCTGACATAAATACATATTGCTGAAGCAATTTTTAAGATTTATTCATCTTTTTGAATATACAAATGAAACATAAAATAAAGACCTTTTAAAGCTCTGTGCCCCAAACACTTAAATGAATCCACTGTTAGTCTTTCCACTTTTTAGTTAAAGGCTCAGTTCTTCAAATCATTCAAAATCATTCATGCACAAAACTCTTCTGTAGTCAATTCTTCTGTGCATGGAGAGTTCATGTGATTAGACCTCAGCTATGTTTGCTCCCAGAAACTGAGCAGCAGATGAAAGTCTCTCTAAGCTCTGAAAGATTCTGATTTTTAAACTAAGTTCTTGATTTGAAAGAAATGTCATTGCATAGCAGGTAGATTTCTTTGTAAAAAGGGGAAATTCATATTTGTAAATGTAAGTATTTGCTGTAAGTAGGACAATTTCACAGTTCAGAGCCAGCAGTTACATGTTTAATGACCCATTAGAGGCCGTAGATAATAAGGAGAGCAGTGTAAATCAGTCATCAGAAAGTTAGTTGCAGAGATGAGCAGGTTATTGCTAGATTTATTTAACCCAAGTTAAGACATTAATTCTCAGCATGAAGAACATGAAAGGGAAATGTGATGAGCCTTGTCAGGAAGGGTCTCCTATTGTGGGAAGAGAGCCAGAAAAGCTTAACTCATCAAGTTTTTAATGTTGCCTCTATTGCGAAAGTTATAAAGGGATCAGGACTTTTTTTTTTAAAGAATAGGTTTTATAAAGATACTTGCATGCCAAAGGAATGCAAAGGATTGTGCTCTGACACATTTTCATGAGGTGGCCACAGAGTAATGCATCTTTTGCAGTCTTTGAGTACACCTATAGTAGAGTTTTAGTTCTCATCAAGAATGCAGATTCGAATCGAGTCCTCCTGGTCATTGCCACTTCTTGCATATGGTTCATATCCAGATGTGGTGTTGGATTGGGCATCCCAAGTTCTTGTTTGATTCAACTTAAATGAAAGATACATTCCTGCAGGTCCTCCAGCCCTGTGAAATTGCTTAAGGGAACAGTTTTGGGCCAGATTAATTCAGAATACCCCCCAAGACAGGTGTATTGTACAGAGGTGACTCTCAGGACCGCTGTAGTGGCTGTAGATCTGTTGCTGTTGGAACACAAATATTACCTCCTGCAGCTGCTCTGTGTTCACCAGTGATCAAGAATATTCTACATGCAGAATGGCAACGACTGGGCTGACAATTTCTGGCATCTGATTATTCAAATTTTGTAGCTAGACCTAATTGTGCAGACCATGATTAGAGTTCTCCTTTGTTTCTAACCTGCTGTGTGAGGTTACCTGAAGACCAGTCTCAAATTTACTGCTGACCCTGATGAGCCTTGGAGAATGGATGCCTAAAAAATCTGCCTGCAAAGTTGCATTGAGATATACTCCAAAATATGTAGCAAAACAGAAAATGTCTCTGTACATTTCTACATCTGTGTGTAATATTTTCCAAGCATTGTTTTTTAACTTCATCATTTTGATGCTTTGAAGCCATATTTGAGGTTTTGTGGCAATTGGATTAGAGCAGTAAATCACATTTTGTTATAGCAGATACTTGTTTTTAAGATAGTAGGCAATTGTAGCAAACAGCAGCACAGAAATTAAAAGAAAAAAAGCAGAAGTATGAAATAAAATCAATAATTTGTAAAAAGCCTCAATAGTATTTGAGATTATTCCACTTTACTATAAATACAGGTCCAAATTAGTTACTGAGATGTCGGTCCTAAAAATACAAGGCATTCAATATTTTAAACACTCGGAATTGTTAACAATTTTATGACAAGTGTGTGTACTAATTTCTCAAGTCAAATGGTATCTCTCAAATTTTGGGTGTTTTCCTGTTTTACTTGTCAGTAACTGAGATTTTGCTTTGCAGTTTCTGTCATTGAATTGCTATTCTTGACCTTATAAACCAATGAAAGATCCAAGTTTAAAAAGCAGTTAATGTACACAAACATTAATGAAAAATTGCTTGATTGCAGTTTATTGTTTGAAAGAGCCATAGATTAATGATTCTGTAGGATACACACACTGATATGAAAAACTAAGCTTACTTCTGGAATCCTCTGTTCCAATATTAATAAATGATAAGGCGTAACTGCAACTTTTATTTTGCTTCACTGTGTGTCAAGAATGCAGAAATAAGTGGTGAATTTTATTTTTCTGAGAATTCAGTGAAGAATTCTGTATTCCCTCCATCATCTGCTAGCTCTGAGGCACCAAACTTTAGCTTCTTGGTATAATACTTTATTCATGGAACCTGTCAAATTTACAGTCCTGATTCTTAAGTGCTTTTCATCCTGTACTTTTGGGTACTTGTTCCTATCCATACAGAAAAATTTGTAACTGGAAGTTAGGATTTACACCAGTTGAGACTGGTTTTGAGGTAATTCTTAGTATTAAAAGTTTAAAATACAGTAATGTTTGGTTTTTCTTGGTTTTAAAATTATTTTTATTCAATTTAATGTCAAAACAGAAGACTGTGCTTAATTTTATGAAATTGCTAATCAAAAAATTGGAAAATATGTAATCAATTTTTATATACAGGATAAGATGGATCATGGCACGCATTTTCATTGAAACAGATGTGGGGAAAAATTATGGAAAAGGATTTTTATTAATTTATTAGCTGTTGAAGGTTAAGTGAACTGTAATCATAATGTGGACTACTCAATAATTTCTTCATCAAATCTATAATTTAAAAATTAGTTTGAATGTAATTAACCATATCTTTTAGAAAGTGTCTAAGGCTTGATATGAAATCTTCAAATAAACCAGAAATGATAAATTACTGAAAAATATGTCCTGTATTTGCAGTGTAACTACATTCTCTAAATCTCTATCTAGATGTTTTTTACTAGGGAAAAGATCTGTCTCCTTTTCTCTGTGTTTCTTAATAATGATCAGAAAATCTTTTAATGCTGTCTGAGAGATCATTTAAGTTGAGTCTCCTGTTTCTCACTGCCAAGTTTATTTTTCAATAATTTTCTAGCTGTTTCCTGATCTGTTTACAGTCTGTCAAATATTCACAAGAGTGTGACATGAGGACCAGATGTGAAATTCCCTTAATGGTCATATGCTACTGTCGAAAGATCCAGCAAAAATTCTGAGTTTTTTCTCTGCCTGTATTTGTCTTGGTAAATCCAACATTTTACCATGTGTTCATTTCCACCATGACCTGTAACGACCTTTTTGCTGTCCTTGATTTCAGAAGCAGTTCGCTTTCTTCTAATTATGATAGTTGCCCAATTCTGATAGTGTATTTATGATTTCAGGCATATGTGTCTGTGTCTGATAACATTTATTCAGATAATTCCACATCTAGTCACTTTTCCAAGAAGACTGTCAGGCTTTTCTTTTAGATCATGGGAATATGGAACAAGTTTGGGATGAGAAAGATATCTATGGGTTCCTTTCCTTCTCCAGCAAACATTCACTCAGTACAGAGCTAATTGTTCTGACACTGTGTCATGTGGCACATAATCAAATGCCTTACAGAAATCTCAGCATATTATTTCAAAGCACTTATATTATAAAAAAGAGTCTCTCTGTAATTGGTAAAGATAGAAAGTTATTTTGACAGGACTGGTGCTCCATAAAGCCATGTTGATTGACATTCACTGAGTGCCAGCTTTTGATTTATTGCTTTTTGTATATCAGGATCAGTGTCAAACTATATTTGTCTTTAATTTCCCATAAAACTCTTTACAAGTATTTGACAATATTTGATTTTTCAGCTTGTCTAGAATTCTGCCAAAAGGAGATGGCACAAATAATTGAAGTAAAAATGAATGTCTGTCTGTTTGAGGAATTGCGATTCTCTGAATAGCAAACTAGCCGTGTGTAGCTAGGGGAGGAGTCACTTGGAAACTTGTTGTCTTGTCCATTTTGTTGATTTCTTGCTGTTTTTAAGGATATCACCAAAGATTAACCTAATGCATTATGTTAGTGAAATAGGATCAAACTACTCAGTGGAAAAGAAATCCTTCATTCTTTCTTCAACCTTTATCTGGCAAAAATTCTTGTCAGCTTGAAAGTCAGTTCAATTAGCATTAGTGGGCCTGACCAGGAATGGCTCCTGCAGAATCCAGAGGAATAACTTGTGTTTTCAGTGAGGCAAACCCAGCCCATTGCAGGTTTTACAGAACCTGTGCCTTTGTTTCAAAAATAAATAAGGATATTCAGGCCTTACTCTGCCATTGCTTTGTGGTGTATTTGTGCAGACCTTGTGACTCAGATGTGTTCTGAGTTAACTGTAAAAAATTTACCCACATTTCTTCTGTGTTAAATGATAGCTAAGTTTATAGTTGACTGTCAGATTTCTTTACTTAATTCAGCAACATGCAAGACATCTATCTTAACATCTGGTTTTTAATAACAGTTGACATCTGGGAGCTCTTTTTTATTCCAAGAATGGGTTAGGAACAGTAGTGATACTGGCAGTGTATACTTTCAGGCTAAAATTCCTGTCCATTTCAATCATAATTAATTACCATTCATTTTATTAGATTTTTGGATTTAATTAAGTGCCAGCAATATGTTCCACTAGCTAACTTTCAAGGTTTTGTAATTGTTGAATGGTTTTTTTAAATATTTCTAAGATACTAATGGTTGAATTTTAAGGATAGTAAAATGATAAGATTTTATTTTACTTTGAAATCCTGAGTTAAATTAAAAACATTGTGCTGTTCCCCTCTAAGTTCTAGCAGCTGAGTGTCACATCATTGGGCACATTAGAACTGTATATAGAGATAGCTGTGCATGTGCACATCTATGTGTGTTTAGATAAAGAGTCATTGCAAAATTGCCATCTTAGTGTATCTGGGGAAGAACATTTCAATTTTTTAGATTTTATCAAAATTTATTTTATTATTAAATTTAAGTTTATAGTAAATGTGAAGAAAGACTTTCTGCTTTCAACTTATCTATCATAAATTAATCCCCTTTAAAAACAAATTAAGAAATTGTTATGAATTTTTGTATTTGTCATTAATGTTATTTATCCCTAAAACTTGAAATGAATAAACCCAATGGTTCAAAACTGGAAAAAAGGGGAAGAACTATTCATCCAAAAATGAGCAGTGTTTAACATATGTTGAAAAGATAAATTTAATTGATAGCATTTTGGAAAAGTGTACTTTTACTTTCTTAATGATGAATTTTGTGGTTATTCAGCAGTTTTGTATCTTTTAACAAAGGGTAAGACAATTTGATTAATTTTTTTGCTTACCTAAGTTTTGACCTTTTCATTGCTCTCATTGTTGGCTTGAATTGCGTGCAATTAAAAAATAGATAATCTTTTAATATTAATCTTATAATCATCTTCCTACACACTGTTTTAATGGGGAGGAAAAATTTTACATCACTGTTGTTGTTTTTTGGTTGCTATAGATGCAGATTCTTGTGTATGTAATACAAGCTTGTTCATGTGTGTTCACTGGCTTTCATTAGAAAAAAAATCATGTTGTTAAAAGCCAAGAAAATTGAATTTCATATGCACCAAAGTAACTAACCTTTCTTTCTTTCTTTCTTTCATTGCAATGCCAACACCTTCTCTGTACATCTCCTCATGTCTGGCACACAGGATGATGAGGAGGGTATATGGGCATAGCCGTTCCTATAAACCAAAGTTCCAGTTTTGTTTTGAGGGGTGAGAAACTCTCTTTTCTCTCTTTTTCATGTTGCAGTCTAATTGTGTGTTCTTTTACACTGCATGGAGCTGTGTGTTTCTTGACAAGTGTGTTTATGAATGCTGTGATGATGTTTTCTCATATGCAGTGAAAAATGAGAAACTGTGTCTAATGGTTTAATGGTCTAGTGGTTCTGTTTTCTTCATAAATTATTGTGGCTAAAGGTGTAGGTGGGTACAGAACTTTAAAATACATGTATTTGTATCTGTCTAGACAATTTTCTTTTTTTCAGTAGGTGAATTCTTTAAACTAGTATTAATTTGCTGTACCATTTCTAAAATCCCTTTAAGAGCACTGTAATATCTTTGCAGAGTATGTATGAAACTTTGATACTTAAGAAATTTTGCCACAGATTAAGCATGCAGTTTTACTAGAATAGAATTTGTGATATTCATGGAAAAACATGAGACTACCTCTTCAGCTGAAATGTTTCAGTGAAATTTTAAAACAAGCAGCAGATATCTAGTAAGGGAAGTATAATCTCTCTGTGCAATACATGCCCTTTGCCTGAAATATTATCGTAGAATAACATCCATACAATAATTTCCTTGTGATATTCCAGAGTACAAAGTGCAGCTTGAATTGTTTGCCTCCCAAATGATGTGTAAATTGTGTTGTTATGGTGTGTCACGTATGGTTGATGCATATCCACTTGTTTGGGGCTTGCCTTTGAAGCTGTGGGTAATTTATAGCCCAAAATCGCCGTGGTTTCAACATTGCTGAAGACACCAGGCTTTGGTGGATTGCTTGTAGAACATGTTGCTCACTACTTCTGACAGGAGCAATTTTATTTACTTCAATGGGCCTGTTCAGAGGAGCAAAATCTACTCACATAAGCAAAGATTAATGTTTTATTAAAGCTTCTACACATTATATTGCCTTTGGCATTTTACCATTCTGCCTCTTATACTCTGCTGATTTTCATAACAAGTAGTATGGCTGAGGGAAATCAAATCTCTCAGTCAACTGAGTGTATATTAAAACACAACATTAATAAAATTAAATTGGATGTATATCTGTCTTATTTAGAAAAGTTTCTATGTATTTTTTTTCTTACTGCAGACATCTATCAAAAGCTAATTGTGAACATGAAGAAAGCAAGAGAATGAGCATGAGGAATATATTTTATGTTGGAGAGGAAAATAGAATAGAAACAATTTAATTTTAAAAGTATTTGAACTGCAAGAATGTGGGTTTCTAGAAAAAAATCTTCACCTTACTATTTTGTACTTTGTATATTTGTCATAATTTGTAGTTATACAGTTGAAATTATTTAAACTGTGACTGCATTTTCATTGCAATGTGGAACATGTTTTTGCCCTTTTGGAGACTCAAAACAACATTTGATTTGGTTTAAGAAAATCTGTGTATAAAGAATACAATGATTTTGAAAGTTGCTGACAAGAGACTGAGGGAATATTTATTTAGCATCTATTAGAGCAGTGTAAAATAGATTTTATGCTTTTGAATTGTAGTTGATTTTTCTTCAAGAGGATTTTTTCCCTACCAAAAAACAAAAGTGTCTGATCTACCAAAACATTTAGCTTCTGATCTTGTTTTGTTCCAAGACTAATGGTTATGATTGATTTATGCATTTAAAGCTTTTCTGGAGGTCCTGAGGTGGGACTCTGCCTCAGTAAAGATAGTGCAGGCTGGGCCTCTAATTATGTTTAAAACATAGTTAGTTTAAAAAAAAAGTGCAGCCCTTTAAACTTCAGGATGAGAAAGTGCTGTAAGGTTGTAGAGAACCTACAAAGTGTTCAGGGAAATCTCCCTGGCCCGCCCATTTAGTAGCTGCAGTGTTTGAGTCTTGTTAGAAACAAGATCTCTTCCCCTCTCCTCACCCTTACAGAGGAAAAAAGAAGAAAGAAAATCATGAGGTGATGATAAGTTTTAAGAATTAAGCCTATATAGCAATCTGTCATGGGTAACTGAAGCCATGTGACCCTCAGAAAATGTTTTGTGGTGCAGGTAGAACACAAGTGCTTGTTTTCCCTTTCCAGTTCCAACCACTGAAGTGCTGCAGACGCTGGAAAAACAGTTCAGGCTTTGCCACAAGCTGTGCATGTGTGAGAGAGAGCTCAGCACAAAACCTGTTTGTACAGTATTTTGTTTGTACAGTGCTGTAGACTGTGTTCTGTGTCAGATGTGAAGTAGATCGGATGTTTGGACAAATTTATTGTCTGTGACATCCTCAGAGCAGGGTTCCCTTCACACGTGAAACAGAGAGTGACTGGAGCCTGTGCCTGGCAGCAGCTGACAGCTATTGCTTTTGGAAATGGGATCATTCAGCTAGACTGCTAAATTTGGTTTTAGAAGCAGCCCATGAAGTCTGTAAATTTAAAATTTGGCCTTGTTAGACGCTGTGTAGGCATTCTTCACAAGGCATCAGTGCCATTCAGTAAAAAACTCCTTCAAAACAGAAATTGTCTGCAGAGTGGATGAGAGAATATTGCTCAGGCAAACATTCGCTGTTCACTTCAAACTATTGGATGTGTTTCATACGCTTCAGGGAGAAGGAGGAGAAGGCTGTTATAAAACAAATGTGGTGCCTAGATTTGTCTTTGCTGAGATGTGGTGAACAATTCTCTTTCAAGATGTGCTTGCTAAAACTAGCAGTACAAAGCAGACCAGAATTTGGTCATGTTGCTATATAAGGATGTGTTTAAAGGCATTAACTATTAGCTATTGTTCTGCTTTTTGTTTTCATTATTTCAAGTTAGGACTTTTGTAAAAAATTTATTTTTCTTTTTGTTTGGCTTGTTTTGGAAAAAAGCTTGCTAGCTTTGAAATGAGCATCAGTAGCATGCAAGGCAAGGGAAAAAAAGGAGCATGACTGTTTGCAGTGTTCATTTCAGTTTTCTCATTGAGTGTGTGAATACCAGCTCTATGCTTAATTAGATAAATGGGTGTTGCTACACTGACTGGAGCTGAAGGGCATTTTGGATTTGTGAATTTTTAGGCATGATTGTTGTTTTACTGTAACTTAGTTTTTACTAAACAAAGGGAGGAACCTCCCAAGCAATGTTCGTTTTCCAAACCTTGGACAGATTTGTGACTAGTCTTTATTCCTGTTAATACTTTTGTTCTTAATGGAAGACATTTATAGCTTTTATTTTTATTGGGATGTTTTATATTAGTTTAAAAGTTACCTTTCTTTTATTCTTAAAAGATTTCAGTACTGCTGGTATTATATATTTGATATTATATATTTGATATTAATTGCTCACTGCTGAAGACAGAGGGGTCTCGTTAAAAGTGGGGATTTGTTTAGCTGTATGTATTTGGTTATTTTTTACTGATTATATACTGGCAATGTGTCAATCACTTGACATGAGAGTTAAGGCTGGAAGTTGAAGTCCTGGGCCTGTTGGAGTTAATGAAAGCCCTGTTGTTTGTATTATTTTCTTTTAGTACTGTTCAGTTTTTACTCAGAGCACTTTCTTCCTTTTGATTGTTCTATTCATAACACACATTTACACAGTATTCATTGCACCTGTGCATATACCTAAATGTATTCTCAAAATTATTTGTATGAACTAGATGTTCTTTGACAGGCATTTATCTAATCTTAAACATTGTATTTATGAAGCACCAAATCACCCTTATGTGTTACTGTAGAAATGAATTATATAAATTCAATAGGTTTTTGTCTCTTCCTTGTATTTTAGCTGTGTGAGTCAGGCCATTCTGCCTGAACTTTGGCCTCAGCTTTTTCACTGCAGGTGCAGAAGGTGTACAAAGGAGAGAAAATGTAGCTGATGAACTGAACTTTAAAGCTTTTGATGTAGTCAGTCTGATGACAACTATCACAGGGCTACCATCATCATCAGTCGTGCTCTTTTATAATCTTCCATAGTAAAAATAAATAACATACCAGAGCAGTTTTAAACACTGTAGAAAGTGAGAAAAGGCTGTATGTGTTTTCATAGCTTTCATCTTTGTTTTGAAATGCTATAGTTGCTGTATAATGGAATGGTTAATTACTGATTTCACACGAGTAATAAAATCATCTAGCTGTTGTTTAAAATCTGAAGCTGTTGACATCTTGAAAATAGTAGCAAAAATCTGCTCTAAAGATATGACTTCAGTGATGAATTGCATTGTGTTGGATTTCACATCTACAAATTATCATGAGAATGTGTGAAATTATTGTCTTTTATTTGTCTTGAAAACAATTTTGAAGCATTGTTAGTGAATATTTGGGTATGTGAATGTGGGACTGCCTGCAGATCACTCTGGTTGGAAGGTCCTGGTTTGTTTGGAAGCAAAAGTTTCTCCTGATCTAATCAAAGGCCATATGACAAACTTTTGTACGTAAGATTTTACAATTGAATACTAAAAGATGAAAAAAAAAAAAGAATAACTAAGATTTGTATAAATTGTTCTGGGAAGTTTATGAAAAAATATAAGAGAAAATGTTCATGAAAGAATGGAAAATTTATACTAATTGAAATCTTCTAATATCTATTTTTAGTATTCTCTTAGTTACAGTACCATAATGCTACCTTAAAAATAAGAAAAAAAGTAAAAAATCCTCCCTGCGCTGACCTACTTAACATCAATGAAATACCAGTTGTCATTGCATTTGTCTCTTGGTTTTCTCAAGGAAAAGCCCTGAGAGGTGCTGACTGCTGTCAGAGATAGGCAGTCCCCGCAGCCACAGGGCTGGAGCCACTTTGGAGTCGCATCCACGCTCTCTGCTGTGCTCTCTGCTCTGCATGGGAGCAGATTTTCAGGTTTTCATTTATTCCACCTTCAATAATGGAAACACATCTTCAGGGAGTGGGGCTGGAGCTCAGGCTGAGCTGGGGATGGTGTAGGTGCAAAGAAACAAATGAAAGCATTTTGCTATTCCAGCAGGCATCCCTGCAGACTGCTGTCCTTTTTCTGACAGAGTAAAGGCATTGGGCAGGGTGGGATTGTCTTGAGTGTGAGCCTCAAATCAGTGGCTGAAGCTTGATAATTTATAAATCTACAACAGAGAGTAAAAACACAGAAAGGTATGGAAATACTGGTTTGTGAGATTTAATTAAGTTCAGTATTTGCATCTTGGGATTGTTTTGACAATATCAAGCTATTTGTATAATTTTGCTCTAGTAGTAAATACCAGTGTAATGAATTAGAAATAGCTAAGAAATGTCTGCTAATATTTCTGATTTCACTATACTGTCCCACTCTAATTAGTCATCTGTTTTGGCATCATTGTTCTTATTTGTTTAAAAAATCTCTCGGGCTAATTGTTCATTTCCAGTGGTGATGGAACGTCCCTATATGTCAGAAATGGCAGAACTTTGCTGTTTCATTTTGTTCCTGTTTTGATCTTTACTTTACAGACAATTAACCAGTGAAAATATGTATAGATCTGTTTTCCAGAAGAGCTGTGATGATTTCACTGGTTCCCTCCTGGAGCCTTTCAGCACATCTGGCTGTCCAGGCCATGAGCTGTTCTTCAGCTTGGCTCTGAGTTCTGCCAAAGCCAGCCAGGCTGGCTACACAGTTTATGTTCTAGTTTTACTTTAAACCAGAACTTGTGTACTAAAATGAGCAAGCTACTCACTCGAGCAGTGTTACTGAAGGGTTTGAAGAGGTCATAGTCTCCTAGGGGAGAGGGATGAGGAGCTGGATTCCTTCCACAGCACACCTGAATGGATGAGGAGCTCTGTCCCCAGCCTCCAGCTGTGCCAGCTGAGGACATTATTGATTATTGCCACCCACCATTGTCCACTTGCTGCTCTTTTATGCTGGGATTGTAACCCCCCTGATCCATCAGCAGAAGGAATCAATCCCTTATCAATCCCTTATCAACTTCAAGCCAGGTTAGCATCAGCAGTGATGAGTGCCCATTCACCGGCCAGCCTGGCTGTGCGTGCCTGGTGTGGATAAGGGAGCAGAGGAGCAGGGATAACATCCAGCTGATGCTGGGGCACAGCAGCCAGTGGCACTAACATCTTCAAGTGGAAAAGCTTAGTCTGGAAGAGAATTATAACCATCAGTTAAAAACAAAAGGACCTTTCCTGAAATCACTTTTATCTTCAAAGGCTGTAGCACCAATTTAGGTAATCAGGTTATTAAAATAATAGAAATTTATCCAGTGCAGTTTTCTTGTTGAACTAATCAGAATCAGAAACTCTTTGTTCATTTTGCAGATAGACATATTTCTACCAGATGCAAGCATGGAGATCAGTAATAAATGATATTTTCCATGGAGCTGTAATTTTGGAGAATAAATCTGTGTAACATTTTAGGAAAACAAGTTCTTCTAAATTTTTTTCAGTTGGCATTTTTGATAGATCTTGCAACAAGTTTTTTCTGAGCCAATTATATTAATAATATGATTAATTTTGTCACACATGGTTCTAGAACCTTGAAATTAGGTGATAAATCTCAAATAAATCTGGGATCTTATAAATGGCTACTGTTCCCAAGGTGGCTGAGGCCTCAGTCTGAGTTTGCTGGAGCCATCAAAGCAGCACAGTTGCATTTTTTGTGTTGTGTCTTCCATCTGCTGAGCTGCTCATGAGCTTCTCATGAGGATTCCTTTTAACTCCAAGAATATGGTGAGGGTCAAATGCAAACACTGAGGTAAGTTTTTAGTGATTCAGAGATTCTGTTAGCTAGGATGATTTTGATTATGGCAGTTAGAGGTTTTAGGTCTGACTTTGGTCCTACAGGCCAATAGCAATTTATACCTGAGTAAGTAATAACAGATCCCAACATTCTGATTGAACTGTGTTCAAGCCTTTTGCATTGGAAGTGCTCTAAGATTGCCTTTATGTTTTTTTTAAAGGAATTGAGTATTATATCCTTACTTACATTAATTGCAGGGAAAAAAATGTTAACGATTTCTTGCCTTCAATGTTCTACTGCTGAAAGAAGTGTTTTTACCAAGTTTGTAAATTTTCTTCTGTGCTTTATGTTGCAGCTGTGGTTAGATTTAATGAGAGCATCCTTATCCACCCTATTTAACTTACCCACAGTCATACTATGTTGAGATTGACAAAATTGCTGAGAAATTTATGTAGATCCTGCAGCACTCATTTGTAACATATTTTTACATTTTTTAAAAAAACTTGTAAAACTGCTTGACATTTGCTAGCTCCTTTTCTTTGCCAGATTTCTTTACCAACCCACATTCAGCTTTTAATCCATCTATTACACAACTCATCTTCTAAGAGATCTTATTCTCCATTTGTCAATTTGCCTAATTTTTAAAGTTAGTGGCAGAAACTTTAATAAGAAACTGTTGTATTGTTAATTGCTTTATAATTGAAATGAGCTATTTTACAGTTTCAGTGTTGCAAATCTCTTTACCTTGAGGCTTATAATCTATTTCCATTGACTAATAAATAGGTGGAAACATATTTAGAACTAGAATGACTCTTCATTTTAAAGAAAATGAATAATCCTCAAAAATATCTGCTAGTAGCAATAGTTGTTCGAATTGAACCTGTCAACCTAAAAAGCCTGCAACTGATTACGAGTGAGAAAAGAGCTCAGAGTACTAATTCCTTTTTTTAAAAATTTATCTCTTTTACTTAGTAAGTTTCTAATTTTTAATTAGAAGGCGTGAAGACAACTTGTTTAAAAATTGCAGTGTCTTAAAATACGTTTTCTTTTGGTTGTGTGGGGAAGAGAGGTCTCAGTATGAATACTGCTGAACTGGTATATGAATCCTTCACAGATAGAGTCTTATTGCTTGAATGGAAATTTGAAAAGTTTTATCTGGATGTGATCCCTCAGAACAAAAATACCTTGTCTTTCACTCTTAAAAGCAGTGTAGCTCCAAAAATGTACTTTAAACAAGCTGTGTGAGAAAACTTTGCCTCAGTTACAGAAAAAAGGTACAGTACAGAGAAAAACCCATGAGCTCTCTGGCTGTATTTGACTGCTGTTAGCACCAAGACCAAATGAGCACTGTCAGCTGTACTTTCACCAACGTGCTCTGTTTTTCTTTGAGGATTGATAGGTTTAAATGTACTGATTCTCTCCTTGAGTCTGTCAAACTTTGATCTGATGCTGAAGTGTTCAAAAGCTTCAAGCATTGCAGGGTTTCAGCGAACTTGATCTTACAGGTTTAACTTCAATATTGTTTCCATTTTGAAGTCTGTCATATGGGTGTACCACAAAGAGTGTTTGGTTTTAGCCCTGATGCCTTGAGTGGTGGTATGCAGCCAGTAACAGAATACTTGGAATAAAGAAAAATCCTGAAATGAATCCCTCCAGCTATGGGCCAGTTGAGAGCAGAGAGACAGGATGTAAAGTAAAACCAGTATGTCTCCTTTGATCAAAGGATAGATTCCCCACCACCACCCAGCAGGTGATTAACACATAAGTACATTTTCCCCTAAATGGGTGGAGGGACAAAGCTGAGTATCTGCTTAGCACCCATAAAGCAAGCTTCAGTTAATAACTGATGTTAGAAATATTTCAAATGCTGTCTTTGTGCATTCAGTTTCATGGTTTTATGTGATCTGATGCATGTAAGTGCAACTTAATTGTCTTAGAATAGGAACTTCTCTAAAGGAAGAATTGCTAAGCACCTTATGAAACTGCAAAGCTCTTTGCACGTGGAAGTGGATGCATATTTTTCATTTGTGTATGCTTTCTATATTTAGAAAAATTCATCAATAGTCAACAGCACCATGAATTTGGGGTATGGTGCAACAGCTCTGCAGGGTGTGGTGGTACGTGGTTTTATACATAAAAGCTGCTCAGAAACAGACTTGACCAGCTGGAAGATCTGAAAGCCACAGACTGTTTTTACTTCAGAAGTAATGACAGTGGGTGTTTAAATTTTATTTTTTTCTTCTGAAACTATATTACTGGGTTTAGAAATATTTATTTTCTCATGGTTTCATCATATTTTATTTATTAAGTGCTGAATACATGTTTGTTGAAGAGGAAGAATGTAGCACATGAAGCTTCCACTGTCCTGGAGGATTTATAACAGAGCAGATTGGTGTCAGTAAACTCTGTCATTGTCCCATGACTTTTTGAGGGCAAGATTTCACACCAGAACTTTTGGAGAGAACGTCAGCTATGCTGTTCTCATTTTTATGATTTTGATTCTCTTTGCAGTATAAATCATGAATGCAATCTAAATTTAACACTGCTGTATTCTACTCCAGGTATGATATAAGAATCTCATCAATGAGTCTTTAAATAAGTGGCCTCACTTGAATTGCCTGATGTAACATCATCTTGAGAAAAAATGTATTAAGAATTAATTGTAGTATAGATATTTTTCATGTGAAAGAAAATCAAAGCATCTGTCTCACCAAGCAGGATCTACCACATATCATCATTCAGAGACCACTCAGCTAATGATGAAGCTCAGTATTTCTTTTTCTCATAATTTTATCATGTGAGATCAAATGTAGGTACACATATGACACAGATGGTTTTTACTAGGATCCTGAAAACACGAATTAAACTATTTATCCTGTTGCCCAAAAACGCCTACATTATTTTAATACCATGATGGATTTTTTTTTAAATGGACAGAGATCCATTGCCAGATTCTAAAAAAGCATGGAATATATAACTCTAAAATTGAAAAAGATGCAAATATTCAAAAAATCAAGTGTGGATCTGGTATTCTACAAAATAATCCTAAGTCTATGAAAGCTGCACTGATTATTGGCTTTATTGCAAGACTGCACTGTGGTTGGTCCAAATTGTTTGCATTGCTATTGGTATTATAATGCAATCTTTGCAAGCCTTTAGCAAGAAAAATATTGTCTATCAGCCAATCACTCTTCCTTAGATCAAAAGCAATAGTTGGAATTTAAAACCTCCAAATCTGCAGGAGAGGTGTTTGAGAAAATAATGCAATTTAGTAAGATGAAAAAACATTGGTTTAAAATGTTATTTACGTAGTGTTTTTCTGTATTCTTCCCAGAAGTGGTGAGTAGAGTGTGCAGAGTTTGCAAGAACAGGTTACTCTCTTATCAAGTATTTGCAAGACTGATGGTCAGGTAGTTCCAGCAGTGTGATTTTTAAATGTTGACAGATAAAGGTAAAAACAGGTGCTGAGCATCAGAACAACCTATTCTGTGTCTTTGGGGAGCTTTTTTTTAATAGTAGAAAAACCGTTTTCTTCTGCAGTGCCCAGTTTTATGTTGCTTCATGATTTTAGGTCAAGACTCCGTACTTTGTGAGACACTGCTCAAAGCCATGTCACGATACAGTTGTGACAAAGCATCACCCATCTCCTGGGGCAGCCTGGCTGCCAGTCACAGGTCGGCTCTGTCCTGAATATCCCGAATATCCCGGGGCTGAATTCTTGTTTGCATTTCCTTTACAGAGAGCCCGAGGTTGTTATTACACCTGCTGGTGTTCAGTGTCACTGACCTCTCACCTACAGCACCATCAGGTGCTCTCTGGCATCCAGCCCGCTTCAATTAGCTTCATTTGTCATGTACTCCTATCTGCCAGCAAGCAAACTGCAAAAAGAGGTCAAAGTAGGGATTTTTCAAATGTAAATGTTTCCTGCAAGCTGCTGTTGAAACTTAGACATGTCATTCAAGATGCATGTCGCTGCTTGCCCACTCGCTCAGGGAACTAATTGTCTTTTACAAGAGCTTGCTTTTCTCTGTGTCTTTGCAAGTGTTGTCTGGGGTTGTTGCATGCATATTCCTATTGCCAAGTATTGTTGCAGGCAATAAATAAATCACAATATTTAGAACATGTTTCACCCAGATGCTGCTTTGAAATACTGAATGAAAATGGGGAGGGGGGGAAAAAGTTTTAAACCACAAACAGGAAGGATCTGAGTGTCTTGTTACAACTGGCTTTTTTTATATGGGATGTGTTCAAAGTTATTTTACAATATGATATTGAATCTGCATTTTAATTGTAAAAAAATGTGTCCCCCTTTATGGTTTGGGTTTTTTTGCTTGTTTTGGGTGTTTGACTTTTTGGCTTATTTTGCTAATTAGCTTCTAGGGTGACCATATGAGTAACATAGTGAGATGCAGTTTCTGGTAGTAGATGATCTTTTAAAGCTTGGTAATTAATGTCCTGAAGAACTGTGTGGATTCTGCAAAATTATTAAATATTTCAATGCCTATGACAAGAGTACAGCTTGTATAAGGTAGTGGTCCTTAAATGAAAATTACTGCAGAAAGACACTGCTATTCCCAGGAACTGAAAGGAGCATGATGAGGTGACAGAAAATATTCTTCCTGCCTTATAGAATAATAATTTCTTTTTGGTTTTGCCATTTTTATAAAGGAACTGAAACTTCATCAAAAAACTAGACAGTTGTACTTGGATCAGATTTAGCAATTTTGGCTAAATAACATCCTGACTTTCTTCTGCTGCTTTTTCATTCCCACTGCCAGTAGTGAGGAGGAAAGATTTGGCTTGGTGAGATGGGAGTGAGAAGGAAGAGATGTGTTGTGAAGTTGGGAACGGGCTTTGTGGGAGTGCAGATTGAGGGAAAGAGCCCTCTCCAGAGGTGTGACTGTCCTGTGTGATGGATGACAGAGCTGCAGCCCCGGGTGTGTTTTCAGCAGGGGAGGCAGGAAGGAGCTGGAGGACTGGGTTGGCTTTAGCATGAGGGCAGGGCGTAGTTTGTTTTGGCAGGACTGAACTTCTGAGATGGAGTGAAAAGGTGAATGACAAAACAGGTTATTTGGGTTATGTCCAATGAGAAGGGTAGGTAAACTGTGGGCTAGGAGCATTAGGGGTAGAGTTAGGATACGTGGAGAACAACAAAGGACTGAGAGAAAAATAGTCATAGTTTCTTTCAACTCTTCAAGTTGTTCTTTGGTGGATTTTCTCCATCATTCTTTTGAATTCCTTTTGTTTCCATTTTCTCCTATTTTCCTTTTCTTATGTTTTTTCCCTCTTGTCTTTGGCTAATCTCACTTGACAGTAAAATTTATTTACTGTAGCATTGCTATAGTTCATAATCTGCATTCCTACCCCAGATCCAACTTCTTTTCTCCCAATTAAAATCGTGGCTACTGCAGCCTTAAGTATCCAGTTATTAACTGAAGGAAATATATGTAAAATAGATCATCTACCTTTTGCTTCCTTATTTCATAAATTAACTTTTCAAATTGTTTGTTTTAATTAATTTGGTTAGATTCCCCAAACAGTCAAATTATGTAGAATGAACAGCACACAGCTGAAACCTCAAGGCAGGAAAGGAGAGGGAGGTGAGGTCTGGAACACAAAGGAGGAGGAGGTTTTCCTTCTGCCTTTGATTTTGGCTGTGTTGTGCTAAGGCAGCTTTTGTTTTGGTGATTACTTCAGGCTATGAATATGAAAGCCCCTTTAGAAAACTGACTTTCAAAATAGAAAACAGTTGTTTTATTCATTGCTTAAGGTAATAACTAACACATATAAACTGTCTGCTACTCTAGGTGAGTCACTACACAGAAGCTTTAATACAAAATAAACTGCCTGGGATTTAGTATGGGTGGAGATGTAGCATACACAGCATCTTGCCAGCCCAAAGGCAAATCTGAAAGGCTCTTCCAGCTCAGTTAGACAATTTATATTGATTACATTACTACAGTAATGCACTTGGGCAGTAAGAGATAGTCATAATTGGCGCAGTGAGGTAAATTTTCTTCAATCACATACAGAACAGCGCATATTTAAAAAAATTAGCTGAAGAACAGGTCAAGTTTTAAGTCAAAAAACCCACAACAAACTATTAAACCAATAATATTGTAACTGTTATTATTTGTTTCAGATGCTTTTATTTGCTCTTGTGAGCTACCAATAACACATGAGCAGTGAGAAGTTTTCTTCTTCATTCTGGCTTTTTGTCAATTCTTGCCAAAGCTCTACTCCCTTTAGGAAAGTTTAAAAAATTGTTCTTGTGTTCTTCATGTCTAACTGAAACTATACTGTAAAAAACATCTTAACTGATTTTTCTTGTCAGATGTCTAAATTCAGTAAGATAGCCAGGCTGCATTTAGGTTTTGAATGTTTTTTTTTAAAGAATTGTCCAGTAATGGATGGAGAATTCTGACATGTAAAATGGATTTAGAAACACACATGTACATTACAGTTAGATATAGAACATAAAATATAACATATCATAAGATTAGAGTTTCACTTTTATTACTTAATGAGTTTTTGACTTAAACCCCTTGACTTTTAAGGTTAACAATATCCTGTCTCCTGTTTTCCACTTGTTAGAATAACGTTTGAAAGGTCTTCACAGAATTTAACATACTCTAAATAATTTTCAGGAGCTAAGAGTAATCAGGAATGGTGTAGGAAGTTGTATAGAAGGTAAAGTAAATTACTTTTTCGCTCAGTGTGGATGGAGCATCATTGACACTCTGCTTTTCATTTCTAAGAGCCAGGGCTTTGTCTGCTGGACTCTTCACTCTCCAAAGACAGTCAAGGGCTGCTGCTTGGCAGCCTTTCCAGTGCACTCCCAATGTATTTTAGCCGTAGGAATCCATCTCACTGTTCTCCCTCCAAACAATGCATCCTAATTTCTGTTTGTCTGTTTTCCTGTAGAACACGAAGAAGAGATTTCAGAAAGAATCTGTGAATACAGAGTGCACAGTATAAATTTACTCCAGTGAAATCAGGAATGACTCAAATCTTTGGGTGTGTGGCAGAGAAAGAATTTTGAATCCTTATTGCCAATTTCCAAGGCAACTGCTGCAATGAGTCTTGAACACTTGTTCTCACTTTAGCAATTTCTGGCAGAGATGTTATATTGTATAGGACAGCTTGTATTATATCCAAGCAGGACAAAAATTTGGAAACAATGGAAGAATTTGGCACTTACTAATCTGTAGGGTGTGCACATAGTTTAAATAACTTTATGATGTGAAATCTCTGTGCTTGGAGTCAATAATCAAAAGCTTTACCGGTTTAGCAGAAGGAATTCCATTTTAAAACAAAATTAACATGTCATAAAAAAATCTCAATGTGAAACTGGAGCCCAGTATGATGTAGTGCACCAAGGCTTCCATGTCTAAATCCTTTTTTTCCCCTTGTCTGAACAAAGACCAGTACACACATGCAGATTGAAATAATGAGTCAAATGTATGTTAAGCTTCAATACGTTTGGTGCACATAATTTTATATCTGTATTTGAAAATATTGCTTTCCTTAGATTACTATAGCATGTACATTTACATTTATTATAATGTTGTTTTTACAAACTGTCATTGACAGCAGATGAAGGGATCTCATGCTTATGTGAGAACCTATATACTCTTTTAATAGCTGCTTTTTTGCCATTTGACATCTACTAAATTTCCCTTTTCTTCTGATTTTCTCAGAATTGTGCACTATTTGCATTACTGTGGTGAAAGAGCTGTATCATGGTACAGAACATGACCAAAATGCCCATGCACCATCAAAGAATTCCCAATGCTAAAAACTGTGAGTGGGTTTGATTCACCAGATTTAAGCTGTCTTTATGTCCAGGCAGAAATCAGCTCTACCAGATTCCAGATCAGGTCTGTAGTGTTTTCCCAAGGGTTTGCCACTTAGTAAAAAGGCAGCTTGTTGTGCAGAAGTCTTAAAAGTATAGACTCAGCTATTTTGGTTTTGTGGTTAGGACAGTGCTGTTTATTGAGTTTCCAGGTAGGAATCTGGTAGGTTATCTAGCACTCAATAAATTACAATATGGCCATTGAGCTAAAAAAACCCCAAGATACCTGCAGTGTCATCACTGGAAATTAATCAACTGGTCAATATGCTTATTTAAAACAATATTTCAAAAACTACAAGGTGCCCTCTGGCATGACTTCCTGGTTCTATAAGGATATATTTGCATTTGATTCCTATTTACAGCAACTTCAAAGAAAACACTAATTGCCTGGATGTATATGCTATGTTTTGTTGTTTTATCTTATGTTTGCAAGCACACTCTAAGCCATTACATTACTATAAGTTGTAAATATATTGGACTAATTAGATTAGCAATTTCCTATTTATTTTATTTTCTGAAAGCTTGAAAATTTGACATGCATTGAAAAATAAATATATCAACATTTGAGGCTGAAAGAATGCATGTCATGGCTCTTTCTTTAGTGATTAAGATACATTTTTAATGGACTTTATTATTAACCTGATATGTTCAAGGAAGTCCAGATCTAAATTCCTTTGGCCAGTTGGCTCGACTCTTCTCTCAGGGACTGAGCAGTGATGCCAATTTTTTTTTTTTTATCCATCCTTATTTACACAGAGTGACTGGAAGCTTTCAGAGTCAATCATTCCAATCACTCATACCTGAGCTGAGCCCACATGAATGCAAATCCATCTGGCATTTACCCATCCCATTAAATTTGCATTTTGAGCTGTATGAGCTGCATGTTTCTCGCAGGCGCAGTCAAATGCTGTTTATTATTTTGTGAGCCCAGCTTGACCAGTAGCATCCTCTGTGAGGCAGGGAAAGAAGGAAGGGCTTGTAAAGGCCACACTGAGGAGCAGAGCCCCAGCTGAGGCTCCCCCGGGGCTCAGGCAGGGCATGTGTGTGCTGGGGAGGTGCTGCTCAATGTCCCTTCAGCTGCTGGGTGGCTGATGGGGCAGAGCGCGCCAGCTTTCCCTCCCAAAGGATCCAGTTGTTCATATTGGCAGGAAGTTTTACTTACCAAAGTGGTTAGCAACTGGCAAGGTGAGCACATGCAGCTCTGAGGTGTTCCTCACACACATTTCTTCATGGGAATTTCTTGTGTTAACAAAGCTACAGTATGCAGCATGCTTAATATGCTGTTTTGTTTATCAAGGCAAAGAAACAACTGTATGAGGAAGGTCAATATACAGTAAAAGTTATTTTAGGTTGAAGGTCGATATGTTGGTGCTTGTGGTTTGTTGTTTAAATCTTTAGAGATTTTATGTATTAGCAGTTATTTCCTGGAAGTTATAGGAATGATGTGAAATCCTAGAAGGATTTTCACTTTTCATTTTCTCTATCTTCCTTTGAGAGGAGAATGTTACTCAACCTCCTAAAATTAATTCATTCCTTAGTTGTAAATTTTATAAAATTTTTGAGGACTTTAATATCTTGCATGTATTAAGGAAGATGTGTGACTATGTTTTAAAAAGTACACAGATCTCATTCATATAAGAACTGAATAAAATTAGATCAATTGAAGTGTTATGTTTATGAAACTTTCACTTTCTTCTTGTCTGCACCAAATAAAACCCTACAGATGATCCTTGTTAAAGGTAGTAAGTCCAAGGATTTCCCTCCTTTCTCCAGGACATGATGTCTCAATGCACTGTCCTACCATTAAAGTGATTTCTTTTCACTACTGCATTTGTTGTAGAATGTTATTTTTACTGAAACTACTTGGGTTTAAATCTTTTCTTAAGGAGATGTTTCTCCAAATTATTCACTGAACAGTAGAAATAATTTCTACACCTATTAATAAGTCCCAAAACTCATCAAACTGTTAAAAGTCAAACAAAAAACCCAAACAGCAGTTTAATAGTTTATTTAAAAAATAACTTTTTGCTAATATGATTGTCAATGTTAAGACACACCATGCTTTGTCCTAAAGGTTTTTGCCGGGGCACTGATGGATTTAGTAGTTTGTGATCATACTGACAGGCTGGCTGCTGTCAGACCATCCCTGTGGGTATCTGGAGATCAAGGTGCAGCAGCTGGAGAGCAAGGTCTTGGATCCGAGTCCTTCTGGAAAGGGGAGCACAGGGCTTTGAAAGAATGTTCCAGCTACCTCTGTCCTTTCCCCTCAGTCACAAGCTTTGCTGTGTGTGAAGTTGAAGGGCAGATGAGTTATTTCCACAAAGGCTCCTGTGTTAGCAGGTTTTAGGGCTGGCTCCATGTTCTGTTATCACTGTTTTCTCAGGAGGATGACAGCAACTGTTCTTTGATTGAAACATGAAGAAAGATGTGTTGAAGTCAGATAAGCATCACTGCTAAAGCAGCTTTACCTCCCAATTTGCTGGCCTTTGTAACATGGCTGCTAATAAGGGATGCTGAAACTGAGCTTTGTACTTGGTTTAAATTAAAATCTTGTAAGTCATGTAAACCTCAAGAAACTTTTCTTCACTTAGCTCTGCTTGAGACAAAATATCCCCATGTCATTGTGAAATAAAAGGCATGGAATAAGGGGACCTCATCTGACCCTTAGTAGTAATTCTGTAAGATTTTTTCTTGTCTTCCTTACGATGATGATTTGCCTTTTGGATGATTTATTGGTCTTTATTTTTATATTTGAAGTGATTTGTGGCTGGCCAGCAGTAGCTTCTTTTAACTTCATTTCCAAAGCTGCGCTTGTAGGAGCACATTCAGCAGCAGATTAATTCTCAAATACCTTGGCTCACTTTTCACAGCTGCTGCCAAGGAGCCTTTCTTTCACAGACCATTTTGTACTTTTTGATACTTGTAATTAACAATTACTTACAGCAAGTTTGCCTCTGTATTCTGCACAATGGGAAGTAAGCCTTACTGATAGAAAATACTAGTGAAGATAAGGAAGATGAAAATTTACAGAAAACTGTCTCTTAATTTTAAATGGTTTGAAGTAGATGGCCAATAATCTCTTGGTGATACATCCCCAAAGTGCTCTAGCAGATACTGAGGATTTTTAGGACACAAGTAGGACTGAAGAATTGGTCACAACTGGTTTATTCAGATCTCATTTGATTTTTGGTTGTGAAAATGGTGTACAGCATTCTTTTAAATATGGAGTACTGCTTTTAGTGTCTGCTTAAATCCGCTTGATGTCATTTAAATTGCATTAAGAATAAATGGGTCTGATAAGGTATATTTCCACAATATGCATTAGGTGAAAAACTAATCTCCCAGCTTTTTAATGACTTCAAGAAATATGTATCATTGCCAAATTTTCTTGCCATGGCATTGAACCAGTAAATTTTTCAGTTCATCTCTAGATGAGGTTTTACATTAGAAATTGTTTCAGCTTTAATTCAACACATGTCAAAACATTTTCAAAATAATAAAACTTTATATTCAGTTGCAGTCATTAAAAAAAAAACCAATAAAATTGTTTTCAGAAGGGTTCAGTTTCTCTCTGTCATGATCTGTTTCTAATCTTTGTATTGCAATTAAAATAAGAAATATATAATTTTTGGTATTTTAAATTTGCAGTACACTCAGGAATGTGAGTAGCTGCACAGAGTCAACAAGAAATCTGAAGCAAGCATTCTACTCTAGGCTCTTCCTTCTGTTCCTTTCAGGGGCTCCCAGAGCCTGTTATCATTAAACAACTTTATATTATGCAGAGGCTTTAAGGGGAGTGAAAAGATGGAGTGAACTGGAACCCCCATAGTGGGAAAATCCTGAGCTGTTTGGTGAAATACTGTGAGGTCATTATAGGAAAGCCAAGAATGTACAGTGAATTTGGATGAAAAAACAAAATTATTCTTTATTTTAAATCCTTCACAATTTTAATGAGACTGTAGTTCGTTTTTGAGAAGCTCCAGTGTCACTTCCAACCAATTAGCCCCATGAAAAGCAATTAGAACAATGAGGTTTTTAGACTCTTTTTTCCCCTCCTGCATTGTTTTTAAGGAGATTGACTCTAAAGTATTTAGGCATAGCTACCCTCACTGTATCCATTATCACTCTTTCTTTTCTCTTTTGTATTAGTGAATGTAAACCAAGACATTTTTAGCCTCCCTGGTTTTCATTCAGTTTTTCAAACAAAGTGGTAGTGACTAAACAGCTCTATCAGCCTCTCAAGGAGGCTGATTTAAGCATTGGCAACTTGCCATAAACATAAAAATACTACTTATTTATTTATTTACCAGGTGGGGGGCTAAGATGGAGCAAGCGCCCCTTTTAGTTTTCCTTAACAAAAATTAAATTTGAATGAGCTTGAATCTTCTTCAATAATAAATAATTCTCTTTCAAATTTCAGTATTAAATAATATCAATAATTACAAATGTTGAAAGGAGATTGCTAGGCTGAGTCCATTGTATGGTGGAAAGAAGGTGTCAAGTTTTTTAATTACTGTTTTTCTATCCAAGTGAGTAAAAAAAATCCCATTACTTTTTTGCATATTTTAGTGTAAAAAGCAATTCATATTATTATTGGTAGCATTTATACCTTATTTTAAGAAGTATCTGTTTGGTTTTCTATTTCCAAAGCTGAGTCAGTGTTAGAATTTAAGGCTGAAATGTCATTTTGAAATTTTGTGTATGTAACTTTGCCATCCAGTTTAGGCCCGTGCCGTGCTTTGCTCCTAGGTGTGACCCTGGTCTTGGAAGGCTCCATTTTCAAGTCCTTGTTGCATTTATGGCTGGGCAGCATTTTCTGGGGGGACTTCACTTCATGGGGATAAAGTAATCCATCTCAATTTCTGAAAACAGTTTGCAAAAATTCCCACCTGATTTCTGAATCCAGCCCATCAACTGCATACTTGGATTGACACCTGGTAATCATTTTGTCATACTGTGAATTGAAAAACTGACACCTCAGTTGGTCTCTGGTTTTTATTTTCCAAACTGTAAATAATAGTGGTGCTTTTTAAAAAGAATTATATTCAGTAGCTCTGATATCATATTCATTTGCCTTCCCTCTATTTGCTTTTTCCCTGGTCAAAAATATTTGCATCTTAAACTATGAAAATAAAAGTCCAGGGAATCAAAAAGGCATATGTTCATTCTAGGAGGATCATCTATGATGTTCATTTTTTAGCATAATTTTTAAGCAGTATGGTGCTTCCTTTGAAACACAAATCAGGGATTTTTGATGATTTAACAAAGTGCACAGTATGGAGGAGTGACTGATAAAAAGCTTAGAAGCAGATGTGTGTCAGAACACAAGAAACCTTATGTATCATGGATAAGTTATAACAGGGATCCTTAGAGGAAAGCAATACACTGTTGATTTTAGGGTTTAGAAAAAGCATCCTGCTGGATTTTATTTAGGAGTTGATACAGCTGCACAGCCTGCAGACTGTGAACTGGTCCTCATTCTGTTGGAATTGGTGAGACATCTTTAAATATTACCTGCACCCCATTTTCCCAGATAGGCTCTGCCATGGGCATCTGCACTCTTCCCATACACTCATCTTAATGAAATTGTATTTCTGATATTTCACTGTATTTCTTGGAGCAAGGAAAGATGCTTACTGTGTGCTTTATTGTGCTACCTAAAATAGTGACCAGAAAAAAATTCCCCCTGGGTGGAGCGAATGGCAACAATTTCTTCTTCTAGCAAGTTACGGATTTCTGTCTTCTTATTGGAATGGGAATTTATGTAATTCTCAAGGTTAATGCTCACAAACTGTGATTCCATAACAAAAGCAGAATTTAATGAAGGGTTTAAAGGATTTCATGCTTTATGGAGACAAAACTTTGTGACAGATTGTTCTGAGATGTTTGTCAGGTTGCAAAGCTGTGCTGCTGCTGGTGGCCTAACATTCAGGTGTAGGTTAATACCTTAATAAAGCAAGATATTACCTTACGTTACATGGGTGTGCCTTTGGCTCAGAGTGGAAGCTGGGGCTGGTATTTTGTGCTGGAAGAAGGCATAGATGGTTTTGGGAGGGAAAATTGTTTTTTGGGGGATTGGAGCTTCATGCTTGTATACCTGCAGCAGCCCATGCCCTGATAGGGAATTTCCAAACTGCATTCTAGGGAACACTGCTCCTGTACTGTGCTGGCTACAAGAGTCACAGATTAAAAGAAAACTTTGATGCTTCCTTGTGAGTCAAAAACTGCTGCCTGTATGGGTCACGTGATGGTAAAACAGCCAACAACAACCAGGGTTGCTGTACAGTGCTGCAAAGGATCCATGAGATGGGAGAGACATGCCCTGGTTACTACTGCTCTGGCCTGACCATGGAGAGTTCAAGCCAGCTCCTTTTTATGCCAATATGTTGCTTTACTCATTGTGAAATCATGATGATAACCCTGCTTCTGACAAAAGAATATGTTAGGTTGTTTGCTCTCATATTGGGCATGTCACCATTTTCAGCTTGTCTGCAGATCACCATGTTTTGCAGGAAGGTATTGCTCCTCAGGGTCAAATCTAACTAAGCCAGTCATTTTCTTGATATTCTGCTTCACTTAGAAGTCTCTATTGTATTTTTTTTAGCTGGAGTCAGTATGTTTTAATATTTTTTCCTAAACTATTCAATCACATTGATAGTTTTATTTAACTTTTGTTGGTTTTACCCAAAATGAGGTGCAGCTTGTGTCTTGGTTCATATATACTTGGTTGGAAGGGTGGGTGGATACCTGTCTGAATGACAGATGTTACGAAGATAAACTACTGTCATGGCCCCTAATATTGTTTCTGAAGATGATTAATTAAGTGATTAGCAGAGCTGTCAGAATTGGCTTATATTTAGTTCCTCTAGAAAGCCTTTTTTCAGCCACTGATTTGTCTTTCTTTAATTCTTAACTGGTAATTCCTTTCCTGTTCCTATGGGGAGACAATGTAGAGATCTCTGCTTCCCAGGAGGTAGTTTTTGAGGGTAGTTTTTGAGGCATAAATTCTTTACCTTTAGAAGTATTTTCTTGGAAATGCTTTTTAGTGATTAAAGATATGGTTGGTTATTTGGTTGGTTTGTGCTGTTTCATGTGGAACTTTAACTGGCCTGCCTTGAAATAATGCCTGATCTGAAGTTCGTCTTGGAAATATAATGTTTTCTGTATTAATGTCAATAATTAGTTGGACATATGATCAGTATTAGTTCACAAGGTGACTGTTGTATTTTCAGATATGTGTTAGTTTAAAAGAAAAAGTAGTCACAATTTAAAGACAATGGAGCTTTTGATGTCTTGTTTGAGTGGTTGAACCTTATATACTTGTTCAGGAAGAAGGATATGAATGGAAGTAGATTTTTAGAGACAAAACTAAACAGGAGTTTGTAAGCAAATTGGATTTTTTATTTACTTTTTGCAATGCATTTTGTTTCTGAGTTTCTGTACAGGCATGAAAATGTGAAAGGTTTAACAGAGTCATAGAAAAGCTTTGAAAAATGAATGAACTCTCCTTCCTTCTAATGACAGATTATAAAGGTGGTTTAATCTTACACTGTGAGTGAGTGAGTGTTCTCCTGGCAGTTTCTCATGTGGACAGATTAGGCATCCATCTGAGACACTGTTATCATATTGATTCCTTGCCTTGGAAGAATGCAGGCTTTTACTCATGGCAGAGATGATTCCAAGGGGCTTGCTGAGATTACATCTTGCATGGGAGTTTGAGCTGGGATTGTGTTACATGGGAGTGACAATTCTGAGCAGGCATGGCTCAGGTGGTGCTGCAGCAAAGGAGGAGCCCTGCTCAAAGCTGACATACACTCAGGTAGAAAGCAGCTCCAGGGAATTCCTCAGATAATGTTCTTGAACAGTGCACGGGTACATAGAGAGTAATATCAAAAAATTGCAGCTGGTTTATGTTCTCAGGGAATGGGTCGCTGTGTATAAACCACTCTCATGTCTGGGTGCTTCAAAACCAATTGGCAGCTCAGATCACTTTTAACAGCATGCTCATTGATGGACAAAGGGGAATAAATGTTTCCTGAGCCAAAATTGATTCATGGTCTGGAGTGCTGTGTCACTCACTCCCATTCAGGCAGATTTCATGGATAAATCAAAATCTTATGTAAAACTCAGAAATGAATATTTTATATAAACTTCCCATTATATGTTAGCATAAAATGATTTTTACTTAATATGACATTCCTGCTTGAAGCAGTGCTGCTTCAGAGTTAGATTAGGCTTGTTTGGACTGAGATATTTTACCAAGAACTCAGAGTATATGGTCAATGAAATTTATAGACACATATAGACAGGTAGTACAGAAGTGAGAATACTTTATGCATTTTTATATCTGCCTTTCATTCCAGCAAAGGTGAAGCAAAGTTTCAGAGGTTATAATAAAGTACCAGATGTAGCTGAAAGGTCTTTCTGGCATCACAAGTTACATTTAAATGAATCTTCTCAGCAGGAGAACTTGGGGCTTGTATCAAAGAGACTTTAGTTCATCAGCAGTCGGTCAGGAACAGGGAATTTAAGAATCAGTCTTACCTGAACATCTTGCATATCTACAGATCATTAAATGCCCTTTTTCTATGTGAGATTGAGCTGCTTTGAAGGGAATTTTACACATAACTTCCTGATGACGCCACAAGTGCTAATACACTTTGGGATGTGAATTTATTAGAGAAGTCAGAAGAACCCCATGAATGACCCTCTTTTCTCTATTTGCAAACCCTGAATTTTCTCTTCTCTCCTTGATTTTTCCCTTTAGATTTCTAATACCACTGTACTGGCCAACTCTACAGTACTAGTTAGTGTCTGTTAAGACCTGAGATCACAGATTACAGTAACCAATTCAGTGCTATCCAGCTATAAGGCTGTTATTAGGCTATAGCAATTTTGCAGTAATTATCAACTGGAATCTGTTACCTAAAGAAGAGCTTTACATTGCTTTATCAATAGCCTTCCCTGTCCATTTTCCTACCTTCATAACACAGAAATCAAAGGAACTTGCAAACTTCTTTGGTATTTTATAGGAGAGTAAGACATTCTAATTAATCTTAACTTTTTTTATAGTCATGTGATATGAATAACCAAAAAATACCTCTAAGAAGGCAGAAATTATGCATTAAAAAGGAAAGAGAGAACAGTGTATATGGGAAGTACAAACTGTGAAAGCTGGTCTAAGTGTACTGGTGCTTCTGTGGAGGATGCTCCTGCCCTTGCCTTGACGCCTGGGTCCTTTTTGCCATTATTAGTACTCATGCTTAGCCTGCAGATCTGGCTGAACATAACCGTTACCAAAAAAATAAAAATATTGCTCTGTTGAATCAGTGAGTTTATTCAGCTCACCAGCTGCAAAAAGTAGATTGAAGCCAAAAAAGGTCAATGATGAGAACTGCAATTTGCCTGGGAGGCTCAGGGAAAGGGGCATAGGAAGGCAGGATGTCTACTTGTAGCAGAAGAGCAGAAAAACTGAAGGCAATTATAAAACTATGTCCACTGGCATCCAGTGAAATATTCAGAGTTACTGCATGTTGGTGCTGGTTTAGGAAGATATTGCTAAAAGAAACAAAAAATAGTCCAAGGAGTTTGGATTTCTAATGTGTTCAACCAATCAGGAGGGTTTTGTTTCCTGTAAACAATCCACTAACATGAGATCTTTGGATTTTACTGGCATTACCCATTATTTAAAGGTCAAATACAAATTCACTGTATGCTGTCATGTCTTTACTGATTCAGCATAACAAAAATGGCTTTTCCCATCATTGCCAGCTGTAAATCATTCACACTAGTCTCTCTTTGGATAGATTTCAGTTGTCATTTCTTATATATAGCACTTGAAAAATTATTTCTAACCAGAAGTTGAACTTCAGTAACAAAGTGCCTATTCATTAGACATGATATTTCCTGGATATCAGAAGGGTATCTGCAATAGCCTTTTATCAAAGAAAAGATAAGATTCCTCCTTTCCCTGTGACTGAGCCAACCCCAGCAAGGAGCAAAAAGGGGAGTTCTGTAAGAGAGTTTTGTATCCTGTTCCAGGTAGTTAAGTCAATTGCTTTTCAGTTGGCATTAATAAAACATTTCTTTCAGTGGTAGATTAATCTCTGGCAGCAGATGTCTACGTAGAAATGCATTAAATATTTTAAAGTTTAAATGTATTAAAGATGGTTGCACTTGAACTAGGATTGGATTTAAATATCCATTATTTTAAAGTTTTCTGGTTTTCACAATCATAAATATGTACAGACTTTTCAAGGAAAACTGAGCAACACAATGAGTGAAGTCAAAGTAGAGGGAAATAGAATTAGTTCTACATAATGGGCTATTCCATTTGTAGAAAAGAGGATTTGAAACTTAAACAAGCTAAAAATATATAAATAAGTGACAGCCATTGATCTGCTCTAATTTACATTCCAAAAGTTGACCTGAAGTTTAAAGCCTTGGTCCTGCAGAACTCAATACAAACAATAGAAATTACAGGAAACTCCCCAGCTTGCCATGACAGTCCCGTAACATGGAAGAGAAAAAGACATCTGAGATGATGAAAACTCAGAAGTGCTTCATTACAACACTGGATTTTATAGGTCTTCCAAATAACAAAAAATATTTTAGTAAAAAATGCAGTTTACACAGATTTCTTTATTTACTGATTCTTTTATCTTAATGTGACAGAATTTAGTCTGATGTTAGAGGTTTAAAAATAGTCTTGAGAATTGCAGTTAAATTGTTTTGCTTAGATGTGTGAAACCAACACTCAGCTCATGGTATTTGGCAAGTCTGTAGGCATGAATTTTGCATGAGATTATCACATGTGTTCTTACCAGAGATGACCAAATGGTTGTTGTGGTTTTCTTCTCAAGTGGTTTGATTTAGTCATTGTTTGCTTACTAATGGATCTTTCCCCAGTGCTTGTATTAAATTGTATTTATGCATATTGCATGTATGAATGACTGGTTTTAAAAGGGAGTGTCTGTAAGGAATGCAACAGAGACAGAATTTTTTTTGGGGAAAAAAAACCCCACGACATAGAAGGTCAGCAGAATGCAGTGACCTCCATCCCCAGCACAGCAGCAGGAGGAGGCAGGTTCTGGCCAGCAGGAGCAGGGAGGGCTCGCATGTGGCTCTGGTGCCTGGCTCTGGATTGCAGTGTGTGCCCAGCCACAGCAAAGGCACTCACAAGGCACAGACCATCTTCTGTGCCTTCAATCCCATCATGTATTTTCCCATTCTTTCTTTGCTATTTGAGCTCTTTAAGGATTCTGTAATATTTTGAAGGTAAAAATCAATCCATACCTATCTTGCAAATGCTTCTTTGTGAATGGGTTGGAGTTAAGTCTGGATAGAGTGTTATCTGTGTTGGCTTAAATCTCATTTTTTATCCTTAAGATGTCCCTCATGACAGTTTATATTTCTAGACACCATGTACATCCACCTCCAATCAGTGTGTAAATAACACTCTTCATTGCCTCTGAATGTAGTAACAGTGCAAAGAAGTCTTAAGTAGCATAAGTGGGTTTAATCATAATATTGGGGGATAGCAGAGGAGGAACTCTCAGAAACATGTGTTATAGTGCAGATGTAGGGACAGTGTTCACTTACATTTTCTTTCACATTCCTGTTTGCAAAGTGCAGTCAGCACAAATTCTACTTCACTGTGGTTGGGAGGTCAAAATTTAAATGGTGCTTCATTTTCTTTTCCTCCCCCTTGATTTTCCACTGTGTCTTCTAAAATATTCATCTCTACTGTAATTACAGTGGAGTTTATTTAGTACACTATTTCATTATTTGGATGAGAAAACCTGCAAATTTGAGTTAGTCTGCTATAGCTGCTTCATCACAGAATCCCAGGATAGTTTGGGTTGGAAGGGACCCTCAAAGGCCTTGTCATTCATTGTCCCTCTGCCATGGGCAGGGATGTCATCTCCCCTCCACCAACATCCTTCCCTTCAGTTACTTGTGCTCATTTTCCAAGCCCCAGGATTCCTTCTTGGGGGGGTCATTTCAGCAAACAAATAATCTTACATATTATTTAATATTGTTTTATTGTTGTTACTTTTTATGTATAGCTTCTTGTGGTACTCCCTAGACATTAATTATTTTGTTACTAATATCACTTGCCTTTCATTAATTCAATTTCACCAGTGACAGGTAGAAAAAATAAATGGAAAGGAGGATCGCTTCTAGGATAGGTCAAATTTTAGGCCTTGGTCTTAAAAAAAAACAAACCCACAACAATACAACACTACCTCCCTATAATTCTGTGAAGACATTACAGTCTAACAAGTTAAGAGTGTAAATGTTTATTTAACAAATAGTTTTTTAAAAACTTGTCACTGACCCAGTGTGATAAATAGCTAAGGCTGGATTAATTTAAAAACTGGATCCAGCCATAAGCCACAGGTCATAAGAAGTTTATGTGAAGAATGCAAAGCCGTAGTCTCAGGCACTTGCACTGTGGAGCTTACAAGCTGCAGGATCTTGCTCTTACAAAGTTTTGACTGGATTTTGTCATATACACAACTGGGGAGTGCTCCAGAAGCATTAACATCAGCACTTTAGTTGGGATTGTGTTGCATGTGCCAAAATGTCTTCCTGTTTCCAACATTTTTAATTTTAATTTGGCAGCGGGAAGACATACAGGGCCTGTGGTATTGCTGTCACTGGCCAGAGGAGATGAAATCAGGAGAAAGAAGTGGTTAGCCTTCCACTAATGTTTGAATTAAAGCTGGTCTGACTAAGCTAAGTTTAAAATGAGTGTTCTAAACCAAGAACTTGCTCTGTAGTACAGGGTGAGTCTGTGTCTGCTGGGAACACCCCTGGAATGTGCCTTGGAAGGAAGGAATGAAATGTTCTCTGTCTCCTGTCTCTCTGCTGAGATGGCCCTATCTTGGAGCACTTAGACCATGGTCATTCCTGAGCTTTAGAAAACCTGCCTACAGCTGTTTTTTAAAGACAAAGTAACACTGGGTTTGTGTATCTCAATCCAAGTTTCACGAGCACAAAATCTCTACTGAGAAGTCCCTTGTCTGCCTGATTCCCAGCCGTGGTGGGTTGTGCAGTGTGTGTGTGAAAAAGGCAGATCCATTCTGTGCACAAATAGGGTCATGTGTGCTCCTCAATGCAAACATACAGTTGCATTCTAAAGGGAATGCAAACTTTTTTTTTTCCCTGTGACAATGCCTACTAAGTCCTTACATATTATATATGTTTTACATATAAGTCCTTACATATTATATATTGTTTTTCTCGCCGTCGTGCTTGATGGGGAATTTTGAAGTCAGGGTGCTATGAATATGAATTCTTTCAAATCCTCTCTTAAGGAGCAAATTAAAGAAGACTATCTGCCCCTTTTCCCTTCATTCCCAAAAGCAATTTATTTATGGGAAGACAAACCCGTTAGTGTTCCACTGTGGACTGTATCACCACTTGATGTTTTATGTGCCTCAATTGTTGTGTTTTCAGATTGCAAGCCCCAAGGGGCAGGGACCATGTCTTCTTTTGTTTGCACAGCCCTGAGCCTACTGTCAGCACTCCATAAATAAGAAGTAATTATAGTGTAATGCACCCATGTATTTTGAAAGCTTGGATCTGCTCCTGTTGAAATCCAAGGAAATTTTTCCCCTCTTACTTCAGGGACAAAGGATAACATACTGTATTAACTAGAGGATTTTTTTTACATTGAGGGAGAGTGTTTATGTGAGGAAAATAGACTCAAACTATAATGCATCCTTTTGATTATGTTAAATGCATATATAGGAGCTGTTGTGAATTAAAAATACTGTTTCAAAAGATGATAACCAGTTTTCCAGTGCTAATGACTTAGCTTATTAATGCGACAGTAAAATAAGAAATGGAACTGCTCCCAACTATGGAAAATTGTAATTAGAATGGAAAATTCCATCATTCTACTCAGTAGACACAAAGGTTTTTCTGAGTGCAAGGAGTGCAGAGAATAGTAGAACAAGAATGAGAAACCTGTTTTGAGCTACCCTGTAATCTGAAAGGCACACCATTTTTTTTAATATATGTGAAACATACTTTAATGCTGAGACCTTGTGTGTTAAGGTTCTGCCTGAAGTGAAGTTTTACGGCCAATTTATAAGGTCTTGCAAACAGGAGTTTACAGTGGAAACAGTGACTCTTACCTTAATTGTAGCAATGTCAATAGCATTGCTGTAATGAGCATCTGGCTGCATTCCATCTGTTGACCACACCAATGGGTTTTGTGCATCATAAAAGAAGTGTTTCCCCTCCATATTCGATTTTCCACATGTCAATCCCTCCTGCATGCTGCAGTCCTCTCAGTTTATTGGGATCCCAGTGCGTGAGCCATGTGAGTGGGAGATGGGGGTTTCTCCCACGACAGACACAGCCCAGCCCAGCCAGCCCTTTGCTTTTTCAGCTGCCTGAGCTGCCCCTCTCACTTCCCCACTGCCATCGAGGTCCCACTGCATGGACTTGGCTGATCATCCTGTCAGTGGCCTGCAGCATGTCAGGTTATGGCTTTGGAGAGAAGAAGCAGCACCATTCAGTAGATGCTTGAGCCCTTGCAGCAGGAGAGCAGGAGACGAGGTCAAGAGAATGAATTTCATGTTTATCACATAAGACTTGGCAGATACAGTTACTGGGATGTGCTTATATGTGCATTTGTCCAAGCTGTGATTTTAAAAATGTTACAAAAATGAAACTGTGTAATTTTAAATTAATGCTTTTAAGGCACTTCATTACTTCTCTAATAAAAAAATAATAATTGAACACATGTCCCTACTAAACTAGATAAATAATTTGGAATAAAATATATTTCATATGAAATACAATTAAAATCTTTTTGTATGAAACTCCAGATGTGCATGTAAGGTTTCACAGCAGTACAAGCAGCAGTACAAACAGCTGCTTTTCTTCTTCAAAGGTATCTTCTCCTGTTACTACAACTTTTAAGGGTGATCTCTTCCAATAGCAATGGCCCTTCCATCTTCACAAACTGAGATACTATGAATATCCAATCTGTTTAATGCAAATACTCACTTTTAGCTTATATTTGGGGCCTGATGCACTCTAGTGTGGGATCAGAGACAGTTTATAGAGACCTGCCTCTGTTACAGACCTGTATCTGTATTCTAATATACACAACTTGGCTCCCTGAGTGCAGGAGAAAGAAAGGAGAAGTGTTGTAACTGTTTGGTGTCCTCTCCTGGTTTTGCCAGCATTTATTCCCCATGGCTTAGCAGATCACACCATCAGTTTCTCTCATACTTCTTCAAGGTGAGGGAAAGCTCCGTACAAATCTGTAAACTCACCACCATGTTTTCCTTTAAATCCCTAATAATCATCCTTAAGGCTATTCACTTCTGTCTGACTAAAGAGGGTCAAGTGAGGAACAAAGCTCATAAATATTCAGGTCAGGGCTGTATCTTCCTATTTATCTCACCTTTATTTGTTTCTTTATAATTTTGTCTGAAGTTGTAAAAATGTGGACAAAAGGGACTGAAGTCCTTGAATGGATAACGGGTAAAATTGTAATGGAAATTACTCATTCTGAATGTTATGATCTGTGTGATTTTGAATTTTCACTTTCAGTAAATCAAAGGGCATCACAAATCAGGAGCTGTGCACTCAGGGAAGTTTACTGAAAGCAAGTCTATAAAATAGCATTGTTGCCCATTGTTGTGCAGATCCTTTTGCGGGGGAAGAGAGGGTTGGGGAAATTTTACCCCACAATTTCTTAGGGCTGTGACAGTCTTTGGAGAGTTGGGAAAGCTGAATCCTCACCCTTACAGCCATTGCATTCCCTTGCTCTGAAGCAGATGATTTCCCACCTTCCTTAAAATGTTTTAATTATTACTTCTGGCTGCATGAAGAAAATAGAAACTTCATCTGAATATCCCTTCCAGAAGCCATGATTACCCAATAGACTTCACTTTTTTTGTTTTCTTGATTTTTTTTGCATGCATGTATAAAAATAGTAGTATTTCTGAAAGTATAATTTGCCAGGAGTCCCTTAGTTTTGCTGTTTAGGCTTTTTGTCTCTGAGGGATAGTCTTTTCACTTGTTCATTGTAATTTGTATCTTGTAGGCACCCTAAATGTTTGCTCACAACACAAGACAAGTCAGTCCTTATCTAATAAACCAGAGAAGGACTACTAATTCTTGAAATGTCAGAGGAATACTATAATTATAGCTGTTCCTTTTTACAGGTGGGTGAATGATTCCTCTCAGTGCAAAACATGGACTCAGGAAAGGGCTGTTGAAACAAAAGGCTGAGCTTGGTCAGTTGAGATTCCCAGTTCAATGAGTCCCTTGGCTTTGCTGTGTGCCCTGTAGGTAAATCCTGTCCAGTCCTAGCAGAGCTGTAAATGTGTAGTTTAGATTGCTGAACATATTGTTTAGTCCTGGATCATTTTGTGCCTCCTCTAAGTGATGTCTCCCACATCACTTAGGAGTGATTAGAATTTAGGAGTGGAATTAAATTTTTTTCCAATTTGTATGTGCCTGCTGACAATGGCACTGAAAATACAGGGGGCTAACCATGCAAGTACAAGGCATTGGGAAAGTCAGTTCATAAAGGGTTCCACAGATCTTGGCTGATGATTTTCTTTGTTAACCAATCTGTGATTGTTGCTTTTACTTTCGTCCTATATTTAGAAATAATAATAAAAAAGATATTCCAGTGATCAAAAGCAGAATAAGAAAAAAGGGCGTATATCTAACGTGCATCATATTGACTTAAAAGATGCTTCATGTGTTTAGAGAGAATTAAAAAACATATTGTTCTGTGTAGTGGCTTTCATTTCCCCTGTTCTAAGCACTTCCGTGGTATCCTATCTGTGATATTTGGCTTCTTACATACCTCAGTCAAATATTGTTGTTTGCTACCTGAAGGTCTCAGGCATACCAGTTCAAAGTTGAGTTATTTATTTATTTGCTTATTTTCCTTAATGTGTTCAGAGAAGATAAGTATCCAAAGAATCAAAGACTTAGATGCTTATTTTCATAGCCAAAGGTTTTGGAGTCTTTGAGGATATATCTCTTGGAACAACAATAAAGAAATTTAATTTTATTGGAGCCAAAATATTTTTCAAATGCTGGTAATTAAATTGAGTCCATTAAAAGGCTGGGATATTAATAACAAGGGTGGCTATTTCAATATTAGGAGAGATAGCAGATTGCAAGATTCATGTTTAGGAATGTGGTTCAAAACTACTATAGTTATACCTTTAACCTACAAACTGTCATATTTTAAATTACCAGCCCTACACAACCAGGGCATGCCAGTGGCCTTTTTGTACTTTACTATGTTACAACAGAGGAAGCCACAGGGGCAGGAGGCTTTTTCCAGTGATATTTTGCAAAGTGAGAGCAGGAACAGAGAATGTGGAAATCAGAAATAGACTCTTGCAGGAAGCAGAATTTAAAGGAGTCTGATGAGTGAAGGAAGAGTATAAATGAGACAAAACTATCAATCATGTCTGTAGAAGAAAATAGGGGATGAAATACTCAGAAGCACTGTCACAACATTCATGGACTGAAAATTGTAGGTAGCCACTTAGGATGACTGGAGAACTGCAGTGGAGCTAATTGCAGCATGTATTTCACACACACACAAAATTATTGGGACAGATAAGAGAGAAACCTACAACAGGAAAGAATTGAGCATCCAACAGTTGTGGTGGATTCTGAAACTCTTACTTAAGATAAACTGTTCCAGCTAAACAAAAAATTCTGTGTCTGTTGAAGGAATCATGTGATACATGATTCATGGAGGTTCTTTGTCAGTGCTTTTCTCATGGCTCTAGCCATGAGGGGAAATACACAGAGAAAAAGGACCTGGAGAGGTGTTAAGAATTTAGCTATAAAGAACAGTGGATTGAAGTTGCTCACCACCCGCACACTGCTGTCCTCCAGGATCAAGACTTTTCTCTGGAAGCTCATGCAGAAACACATACTCAATACTTAGTTTTTACACACCTGTTCATGGTTTTTAATACCCAGTTTAAGGGAGTTGTGGTCAATTCAACACTTATGGTTAGTTTTAATTTCAATTACAATTATCAGGTGATCTGAAAATGTTCATAACACCATGTTATGTTTTTTGTCTTAAAAATTATGAACCTGAGAGCAAAACAGACTCTGTGTGTGTGAAACAGGAGCAAGAGCAGAGGAGTGAATAGAAAACTTCACTGCCCAGCTGCAGCTTTGCAGTGAGAGGTGGAGAAGGTCTGATCTCATGTCTTCCCAAAGGAGAAGGAGCAGTGGTGGAAGCCCAGCAGCCCCATTCTGATCTGATCTCAGCTACTTGGAGTGTAGGGTAAGGGACCTGCACAGACATGACTGTGGAGAAGGTGACTGAAGTGTACCCTTCTTTTCTCCAGGCAGACCTCTGCATAAGTTTGGGAGCATAACTTCTATCCCAGAATTAAAAAATAGCTGAATGCATTCCTGGTCAGTAGGAGATTATTTGTGGAATGAAGGGGCTTTGGTGGTGTAATATTTCAGCTGGTCCCCACCAGAGCTGAGGAGGTAATTATCATTGTTACTGTTTGCCAGGGTGACAACAGAGGGGGTCCAAAATGCGTTTTCTGTCTGATAATGTGCTTAACTAGCTTTCAATGAAGTTGCACATCATGGTTCATCGCCCTTGAGTTTTTTTGAGGACCCTGAGTGACTGCTTTAGTGACTAGCTGCAATGTATCAGTGCAGATCAGCAGCAGATAATTTAGGCTGATCTTGTTTGATTTTATGGGTCTCCTAAAAACTTTGTTTCCACATACCAGCAGCTTAACAGACAGACATATGATTTCAAGCTGCTAAACTTCAAGGCTTGTTGTAGATGGGGCAAGAATGCATGGTGGAAGAAAAGAGGGTGGAATTAATGCTGGGAAAGAATTTGACTCTGGCTTATACTCTGGTGCCTTTCATTTTTAGACACACTGAATATTATACATTTCTACATCTGTTTATGGTGCAAAAAACCAGAAATGAGATTACTAACTTTTAATAAATAAAAATGTTTTCATATGTATATGGTTCTCCATGGTCCTCCAAAAGGAAAAGAGAAAGTTCTTTACAATTCTAATGTAACTCAATATCTATAGTGACTCCAAAGTTGTTATTATTTAAAAGTATCTTTTTTAGAAATAAGGACATATCTTTCAAATACTTAATAAATACAGAATATCAGCGGACTTAGCAGGGCTTTCAGGCTCTGTTGATCTCAAGGTGTAACTAAAGGGAATAAAATGTAGTTTGGACTTCTTACCATTGAAGTGAGAAAACCCAAGGCTTTTGTGTTTTTCCTTCATTCATACAGCTAGAAAAACTCTTGTGCCTAAGCAAATTACAAAACATGGAGTCCAAGGAAGATGAAATATATATGTATTTTTGTGAATTGCCTTTGTCCTAAGAAATTAGATGATACACTTGTTGAGTTCAACAGACATTGTCCACAACCAATTTTTTGGTTAGCAAATAAATCTGATTTTTAAATACCTTGTATTTTAATCTTAAAATTATATGTTGAAAAATGACAACTATTTATATTTGAGATGTCTCCAATTCCTGCCACTTCTACTTAGTTGTTTTTCTCTTATAGTAAGAATTCACACTCAATATAGTAAATAATAGCATTACTTTAATTTTAGGCAGGATTAATTTGAATCAAATTTAATGGTGGGGACTGTGTGTAGAAGGAGCCAAACTACTCTAACAGAGATCTGCCTGGTATTAACTAGGGATTGCAGGGTCTCACTTTTATGTGCCTAAGAGCCTGATGTATTTATGGAGTGTAGGATAGTGGGTAGTTTCCTTCGAGTTTTTTTTACAGTTTGACAAGGTATTACTGGTAGGAGCAGGTATTTCCTATATGCAGAGTAGGAAATGCTGCTAATACAGTTAATAACCCACCTAACAGAGGGGAAAAAACTGAGAAGGAAATGCTTTAAGGGCCCTCGTGGTCCACTGTGGTATTAAACACATGGCAGCCCATGGCCTCCAAATAAAATCTTACAATTTGGGTGTGATGTCACTGGTCAATTATTTGAGTGTGGCAGCAATGCTGATAGTGATATCACACCTATGAAAACTGGAATTCCTCCAGCTGGCTTTGAGGGCGTGATGTCCAATCCATCACTGCCAGCTGAGAGTCAACCATTACCTTTTCCAGCAAACCACAAAAGCAAGTTTTACCTTCTCTGCTGAAGCGTGAGGGTGTTGCTCAAGCAGCCGATTCTTTTTAGGTGTTATGGCTATAGTTTATGCATTATGTTCCTCTGTGAGGACTTTGATTGCTTCTTCAATCAGAATCAGTATCTGGTGTTAATTGGTGCTAGTAATTTGTTCTCTTTTCAATAAATTTAAACTTCACAGAATAAATTGTAAGGAGGAACAATTATATTTCCATTTTGAAATTGAATTATGAAGACTTGTACTGAAGTTATTTGGTATTTATTTATTTATTTATTTATTTGGATTGACCTGGTCTGTGAAAAACTGTGTCCCTAATTTCACCATCGGCATTTATATAGTACAAAATATTAAAAGAAAAAACATTGTTATGATAGATTTAAATATATTGATTGAGTTGACAGTACTGTAGCTTGAAAGTGCTGTATATTTGTTTTTCTTCTACTGAATATACGGATGCAATAATTTTTTATTTCTGTGATTCTTAGGAAGAACATCAAAATTGTATAAATACATGATGACCTAAATCAATATTGGAAAAATATGTAAAAACTAATAAGCAACAAAATTTGTTAACTAGATTTTTAATTATACTTATTGTTGTTCTGCTCAGTTTTAATAGTTTTTCAGCTACTTTAACATCATTACAAGATTTTCCACATATTTTTTATAATTGCAGCACTTCAGAATTTCCTTTCTGACAGCAAAGAGAAAGAAACAAGTCATTACAGTAAAGCAGTAGTATGGAGTTTATTTATCTGCCTTATATATTCCCAGTTTTCAGTCCTGCCTACTTATCCTTTCTTCTTTTAAAGGTTGTCTGACCTTTCCCATAAAGAAATCCTTTCTTTTAGCTGATAATTTTATAAAATTACTTGGGACACTCGCCAAGTGAGGTATCTGTCTGAAGAGTTTATACTCCACACAAATGGTTCCAGGTGCTGAGCTGGAAAGTCTCAGCTATTTCCAACACAGAGAGTAAAGGAAAAAAACCCCAAAAAACAAAAAAAGACCCAAAAAACCTTGTAAATAATGCTTGTTTTAAAAGATTTATTGATCCAGTTGCTTCAACATGGTGTTAGTCTTGAGTGTTAGCAGTTGCATGGTATTAATTTCATGGATGTATTTTCTGTTGTCCAAGAAAATGTTTGTTAAATTTGGTTACTATAGAAGAATTGCGCTATCTGTGGGATTCTTAGGGAATTCATCTGCATATGAAAGAAAGGATAAGTCAGCTTTGGGGTGAGATAGAGCTGAGGTACCTGTGCAGACAGGTGGGAATAATGGCTGGGACTTCAGGAGACCAGGAAGAAGCTGCTGAACTCTGCAGGAGAGGGTGGGGAGATTGGAATCGGAGGAAAAAATGACTGAAGATGGAGGGAACATTGGAACTGACAAAGCAAAATCCCTAATGATAGTGTTTGGAGAGATGAGGATAAGTGCAAGTGGAACAAACAGGTGACACTGTCAGTCAGGTAAATGGATGCCATAATGTCATAGTAGAAAAGCCTGGATGAATCAGTTTATGTGTTTGACATTTATTTCTGAGCAACATTCAGTTAACCACTTTGAAGAAACCATGGATCAAACATCTTGGCTAGTTGGTCATAGACCTGATACTTCTGTGTACTGATTAAGGCAGGAGTCTTGGGGAAAAACAAAATATGCAAAATGGCTGTATCATAACTAATATCTAACAAGGTTCAAAATTCAAATTGAAGAGATTATCTCAGTTCTGGAATTTTTTTACATTTTGCTTGTTCCAAGTCATAAGCTCATAATTCAGTTATACCATAGCAGTTTTTCTTGTGTGTGGAGAACAGATGAAGTAGATTGTATGCAAGATAAAAAAAAATGTGATGAATGTCTAAGCTTTAATTGTATTATGCAGTTAACATTAGGTAGGTAGTAGAAAGAAAGATCAACTTTTCAATGTCTTTTTAATTGTTAAAATATTTACTTGTTCATCCCTGCAAGAGGTTAAATATACAGCAAGAGATCTGCTAATTAACAAAAGCTGTAATGTGTTTCATCTTCAGTATGTATCTCTGTATCAGTCAACTTGTAATATTTTTAATAATTATTTAATAATCAGTTGCACTGTTCTGCTAAGACAGTTTCCTTGAGTGAGCTGCATGGCCTGACAGCTTTTACTACAGAACCTAAATGTGTCAGCATTGGCAAACTGTTCTGTCACTTTTTTAAAAAAAATCTACATTATAAAATCTTGAACTCAGAAAAGCAAAGTAAATAAAATAAATAGGCTAAAAGAGACAGCTGTGTGCTTTTGTGAAGAGAAACAGTAACAGGGGATAAATCAGAAAGCTGAGGATGACGTGCTGCAAATAAACCTTAGTACATATGACAGTTCTCTGTTTAGGATTTTCTCATAAAGGTTCAACGTATAAAAACTTAAAGTTGGAATAGAGTACTGCCAGAATATCTGACTTTTCCTGTAGGCAACTTTTTGAGGTGATGGAAGTGTTTAGTTTATCTAAATATGTAGAATTTATTGTCCAAGAAGACAAGGTCCATGCATGAGCAGTGTTTACAAAACAATGGATGTCAGACTCCACAATGGGGTTTTTATTTGACAGAATCTGGCCAGTAAGGTGGTGCATAGAGTAAACATGATGGAATGGAGGGGAATTCAAGAATCCTTTCTTGTGAGTCTGGTGCAGAAGTCTGAAATCTGTAGTAACCAGGAACCACAGTTCCTCTTCTGGAAAGTTAGAGAGTATCTGGTTATTCAGAAACTGATGCCAGGGTGCTTGCACTTGCTTCTTTGGGGAATCTTCTGTGTGTTCCCAGAAATATTAATTTCATGTAATCAGTGCAGTGTTGTGCACTAAAAGAGGTATAAAGTGTAATATACTGCAAGCTATTTCATAAATCTGCAAGTTATGTTTGTAGGGTTGTTTTTGTGGGGTTTTTTTTGTTGTTGTTTCGTTTTTGTTTTCTGAATAAAGAGATGCGCATTTATCCTGATGTAAGAAACCAAAGATTTATCTTAAGCATCAAATATGATTCTGGAGTTAAAATCAGAAAATGTGTCTCTGAATTTCAGCAGATGTTGACAAAACCTTAAGCAGTGTTTTCCTTTTCCCATTACTGTTGTCACAGGCGGTGTAGGACCTGTTATTAAGACAAAGGCTGAGTACATCTGTCTAAATCTTAGATTGTTAAAGCCTGCAGTTCTTCTTGCCATATGATTATTTTCAAACTTCTCTGCACAGATTAGATGCTGCTTAAGCACTGTGTGCAGCACCAGCTGGAAATATTAAGTATCGTCAGTGAGGGGAAAAACATCAATGATGGTGACATTGAATTCAGTAGAAATAATTAAGTATTGATTTTTTTAACTGGAATTTAAAAAAAAAAATCTGTGTCTCCAAGGGTTTTTTTTCTATTAATTTTTAAAGTATTTATGAGGATTTAAAGATATGTTTAAATAAGGCTTTTAGTCCAGGAATAAAAAAATTAATGCCGCCCAAAAAAGCTTCAAAGTCAGTCTGTCAGGTTCTTTATGGCAATGAAGCTCTCACATTATCTTTTTAATGTTGAAATCAGTTCAAGTCAGTGAAATTTCTTTAATGAACTTTAGGGCACATCTTCAAAGAAACCTGCAATTGAACCTGTGGAAAGGCCAATGCCTTTGAACTGTGGAAAAGAAGTTTATCCTAGATTAGCTTGATCTTTTAGTTTACTCTGCCTTCTAATCTAGTAAGAAAGATCTAAGCTTTAAGAATACCCCTGAACTGCAGTGACAACCTAAAAGCAGTGTATTGTTAGGGAGAAATTCATTGCTTCCCTTAGGTATTGGCATTTTAAATTTGGAAAGACAGCAAAGTTGTTTGTTTTGTACTGTGAACATGACCACTCTCGGTCTCCCTGAGCACTACATTTTCTTTATTTGTTAGGAGATGTTTCTTTGCTTTTTTGTTTTATTTCTTTCACTTGTTGCTACCTTATAAATTAAAAAATTAACTTAATTTTTGTTTTCCTTCTCCCTGTAACATTTCAGTGTACTTCCATCCAGTTCAGTCTTTCATCACTCAAATGTGGAACAATGTACCTTCAAATTTGAAAGAAATCACAAAATCTAGAACAAATTACAAAGTGATGGAGAAGGGAAATGCAGAGCTGTATGGAAATAAGTGCATTAATGCATAAGCTCTGATGCACATGAGTCTGTTTTGAAGGACACTTCATTTTAGTTTGAACTTCTGCTTTTAAATTTTACTGTAATCTGATATAACATTTGCTTGGGTGAGTACTTGGGGAACTCTCAGTGTTAACAGTGTTCTTTTAGATAGAAATTCCATTGGATTTTGGATTTTGTACTCTTTCCAGGTTACAATAAGAAAAACATGGAAGAGATTTTTAATAGAAAAAACCAACACTCAGTGGTTTGCAGCTGGCAATCACAATGCCTCTGCTGCTGCTTTTATTTTATTAAGTGGAACAGGTCAATTCACTATCTGAGCTGACTGTGTTCCTTCTCTGGTGAAAGTCAAAACACAGGTCTAGAAAAAATTAAATGACCACTAATTTCTTTTTTTCAATCTTTCTGTGAAATGTTTTTTTTAACAACTGTCTCATTTTGTGGAATCAAGGAGGACAAGGATGGTCATCACTCAGCTGGCAAAGGAAAATGCGGCTTTTGTCTGTAGCACTGACTTCCATAAGTGATGTTATTCAATGTCTACTTTTAATTATGGATTAATAAGCACTTATACCATGAAGAACGTGCAGAAAGGCAGAGTTAGGTAGAAATTCTTGTTCAGGTGAAAGAAATCATGTTTATAAAAGTGGATTTTGGAAAAGGAAAGTATTGAAGGGAATAATATAAAATGTACTTAAGGGAACAGAGAAGTGAAAATTATATGTTTATCCAGCTTATAAATTATGCTATACTTTCCTGTATTTCATTTTTTAAAATTAATTCTTTGACCTTTTAAGGTCAATGGGATTTTCACCACTGGCTTGATTGGTACTGTTTCACCCTTCATCTGTGAGAAGCATTTTCTGCTTTTTATTACTATTTCAAAATGGTATCCTTCCTTTTCTTCTCTCACTCCGGTTTCCTAAGGATTTATAATCTTTTGCATCAAAAGGAAATGTTTTTGCTGGTACATACTGTATAGTTGAAATCAAGGGCCAGGCAAAAAGCTGGCTGACCTAATGGGCTGATTCCAGCAGAGCAGACGTTTTGAATCTGGACTTCTTAGTTATTGAGGGTACAGGATTTTGAATGCTTTTATCCTTTTATTGGTGAATGCACTTAAGTGCATGCAGACAGAGAATGTTAAAGTGGCAGTCAGATAAACTTGTTAAAGCAGTGGGAGTTTTTCCTTTCTTTCTACGTGACTTTATCATCACAGTGGAGTTAAAAGGCAATTAGCCCTTCAGCTCTTTTCTGGCCACTTTATTGGCATTTTACACACAACTGTTGAATAGACAGTGCCATATTAAAAATTCCAATGAAGCTGGCCTGGGGATAACAGACTCTAAATTTCTGGTTAATGTAGGTTTCCTTGAGAGGAACTATTGCCAAAAAGCTTGGGTGAAATTATCTAAAAACAGTACCTATGCTGCTTGTACTCATAGTTGATGGAAAATTGTAGTAGTTTTGCTACATGCTGTGTTACATTTCCAGGGAAATATTTTTATAAAGAGTGTTTGATGAAAAAGTTTATTCCTTTAGTAATAACAGGCTACCCACTGTGTTACTTTAGGCAATGAACATGGTGAGTAGAATAAGACATTTTCATCATCAGAACAACAATCATTCTTGCTTTGCATTTCTGTAGTTTTCATCTGAGGTCATGAAAACACTTCACAAACATGGATTACTTATTTCTTTCAGTATATGAGAAGGTGGGAAATAGATTATTATGTCAAAGTTTTGACCAAATGTAGTCCAAGGTTGTTTTGGTTTTGTTTGTTTGTTTTGTTTTTTCTGTTTGGATTTTTCTTTGTTGTTATTTTGGAGGGGGGTGGGTTGGTTTGGAATTGTAAGTAAACATTGTGGGGTTTTTTTCTCATTTCGGTGTCAATAGAAAATCAAACATGTCTTTTGCAGTTCTTGGAAAGTATTAAGAAACAAAACCTGGCTGTAATATTTTTCATGACTGAGGAGAAAGAAGTACAAACACAAGACATATAAGCTCACTACTGGAGAGTAAATTGGATTTTTCATACCATTTCAGTTTTAATCTGGTCTTACCAAAGAAAATAGAGAGTTTTTGATAGATGTGACTGAGACTATTATTGCATCTTAATGATGCATTCATTGCTTCTATGAATAAATTTATTTAGTTAAATTTTGTAGCTGATTTTAATTTACTGATGTTAGATCATGAGAAATCCATTGAGGTCTATGGGTGTGATTGAGAGCCAGAGGGTAAAAGCAAAGGGTAGATCTGACATTTAACCTGACTGAATGCACTGCTCCAATCTGCACTGGAGAATCAGCAAAAAGGCTCCTGAGAAGTCCAGCTGGTTTTTGGGTCAGATTTCTTTCAAAGTAGGGAAGGAAAACTGGTAAGATTTAAAGAATCAGAAGTGCTATTTTCACTGTATTTTGGTTTGCATGACAGCTCCAGAGGGCACTCAGATTTTGTTCAGAGAGCAAGGGATGGATTTGTGCTCCAGTGTGCATTAACAATAAGCAAAGCAATTTAAAATGCCTTCATTTGCTCAGGTCTATATAAGTTAGAATTTCTTTCAGAGCACAACACTGATTTAAGGTGATCCCCAATGGCAGCAGATCTATTTAAATGGTGTGTACATGTATTTCAACTCTGTTAAAAACTCAAGCTTTGCTTCTGATACTCACAAGCCATCATGAAAGTTGTCTGTAACTTTGATCTTTTAATGTAGCAAATGTATATTGGAAGACAATGGTTTCATTAAATGGATTTTCATGTGTGAATTGAAAACCTGGAAGTTGGAAAGTGCCAGATTTAAAGTAACTCATATAAATATTTTTTTAGGTGTCCTTTTGGTTACAAGTTGCAGCACTTTTCAGTTGCTCAGCCTTTTCTGTAGCACTCACTGCTGGTCCATGCTTGGTCCCCATTGCTGCCTCCATTCTTGAGCTGCATTTTCACTGGGACAGTAACTGTGGGACAGACAAGCAGTTGTGTTACTGGGCAACTTAGCCCTGCCCATGCTCCTTCTTCAGATTCCTTATGTGCTAAAAAATTGGGTAGAGTAAAAAAAAAAATGTGTGTGGTGTGGCCTTCTACTTAATTCAGTCAGGGCCTGTCTGAGATGCAGAAAGCACCCTCAGCAACTTCAGGGTGATAAAAACTCTGCCGTGGTGACAGGGAGGGTGTCTGGTCATCAGGAGCAGAACCAGAGCTGAAGCAGGAGTGGTTCTGAGCTTTAGGCCATCTCTGACAGTTTTCTGGGCTGCCAGGAAAAAAGCAAAGTGACGAAAATAAAAAATATGATTTTATTTTATGGAGATGTGTCAAATATAACATTTTGAAGTCTATGCAACTGTTTTAAAAATGAAAAGGGCTATAAAAACTGAAGAACTTTACAAGTTCTAGCAAGCCTAGCAAGCCTAATACATCAGAGCAAATGACCAAGACATCTGCAACAAAGGCTTTTGAACCTGTGCCCAGTGTCTGTGCACTGTCTCTTCCCACACGGATAATAATGCTCTCCTCCTATCACAAAGAAGAAAGTGGCTTGTTAGTGCCCTAGAGAGATCCAGATAGGGTGATGAGCAGCACAGGCAAGCCCAGGAAGCAAGCAGCACTAGAGCTCCAGGGAGATGCTTAGCAAAAGCAGCATTTTAAAAACTTTGGTAGTGCTGAAAGCAACTGCACTGTGTGAGGAACATTTGTTCTGTGGACAGAGTGACACAGACCCCAGAGTGAAAAATAACGTGTGATCATTAGTTAGAAATAGCCATAATTTACAGACACCAGGGGGCAGAATTAAGGTTGCAAGGACACCCATAAACCTGGCATTCCCAAGCAGAGGGCTATTTAAGTTCAAACTCAAGCACACTTTTAAATTTAAATATTTGAGTGGTGTGGAATTTGTTGCAAACAACATTGTGTTTGTGGAAACAAAAAACATTTAAATGCAGTTGGAAGAGATGTGTGATTGTTCATTTCTTACAAATGTGAATTTAACTAAAAGCTAATTTTAATTAGTTGCAGCTAATGTTCAACACTTTATTGTTTGGGTATAAATTAGTCCAGCTTTCCAAAGGAAAAACATCAAACAAATCCTTTCTTGAAGGTTAGGCCTCTTTTTCTTACTTTCCGAACTGCAGAAAACACTGTAGATAACTGCAGCTTTTTATTTCCAACCTGACCTTCCACATTCTGAAACTAATTTGCCATACTGCTTCTCAAAGTCTGCTCAAGGACTTCCTTTAGCAGAATAATGTGGTTCTTATTAAGCACATCCTATAAGACCCAGGAGGATTGCATGCAAAGCAAATAAGACGGAAACACAGATGAATTTCCATCCTCCAGTCAGATATATGATATTGATGACCAGGATGCATATGAAGGATATTGTAAAGAAGACAAAGAATTAAAGCAAATGTCTGACAAATTGGCTGTCTTCAGATGCAAGGATGACAAGTGGTCTGTGCAGCTCAGTGGAGGACATGGAGGCATCAAGCCAAATTGTTATGTAGTCAACAAGTCTCTTTGAATCACATGGTTGTGTGTAACCTCTCTTTTAAATAAGGCCTCAATTTAAATTACATCATCAGGAAAGACTTAAAAGCCGTGAAGTTCTATGTGAAAGCTGATAGTTTTGCTTAACTCCAAATGTTGTTCTTCACAGTTATGAATTTTATATTTTTACAGCAATAATGGGATATTCTGTTAAAGTGGGGTTTCTTTCAAATATTATTTCCCTAATTTTTAAGTAGATGCACCAAATACAAATAATTGTGAAAATAGAAGCTTTAACTTCAAATTAGTTTCTTCCCTAATTTTTTTCTACGAGGTGACAAAATAATTTTATGCTAGCATAATTTGATGGAAAAATGCACTGAAATAGTTTCAATGTGCTGTAATCTCTATAACTTGTGATGTTCTTATTCCAATGTAGCTAAATATAGATTTCAGAGGTTTTACAAGGTTAATGAGGAATCTTTACCCTCTGTATGCAACTCAGTGCAAGTGTAATTTAGTGAATTGGCTCCAGAATTATCACTACTTTTTCATTTCATTCTTCACCAAGATGCAGAATTTGGGTAATCAGAATTGTAATATGATTTTCCTGTTAATCTGTTTTAAATCTGATATTTTCACCATGACTAATCCATGAAATTTGTCAACTTTGTCTGTGATTTACACAAGCTCTGTTTATAAAGAGAAATTGTTTGAGTCCTAAGGCATGGAATATTATTTCCCAGCATGCTTTTAGTGACTTTTTACTAACAAGTATAAACAAAATGTGCTCATTGACTATATTATTATTTCAAGATCAGGAGGTAAAACATGAGGAATGTTGAAGAGTATATTCCCTGTAGCAGTGTATATTAGTCTTAAGCCATTAAGAAGAAAATAGCCTATCATATCAGAGTTGGTAAGGATGGTTGTGATCATAAAGTTTACCTAAAATAATTGGATAACTTGCTTGTAGATTAAAAACATATGTGATTCTTGTATGTCTTTATGCTGAGGCTTTAGAATTAATTGCTGTCAGCATAAACCAGACCAAACAAAAATAGATTTGCATCAATTCTTTGTAATGGGGGAAAATGAAAGGCTTGAATGACAGTGAGGATAATTCTGTTTTGTATTTGAGGGGAAATGGCTACACAATGTTCACATACAGGAGTGCAATTTACTATATATGGGAAAGAATAAAGGTCCTTTATGTAAATGTAATAACAGGCAAGTAATACCTTCAAAGGAAAGAAAAACAATCTCTTGGGTACAGAAGGTTTGTCTGCTCCAGCTGTCCTCTCTCACTTGTTGGGGGAAGACATTTGGGGAAAGGCCAAAACACAGATATTCACCAAGCATCCAGTTTTTAGCTCAGCACCATGTCTTAATCAGCTTTTGTCGAGCTGCCCTGCTCCCTACCAAGCAGGTTTGAATGTGCAGCACACCCTGCATGTAACTGAGTCCCAGTGCCTGTGGCGATGAGGGCAGGCTGGCTCTGGGCTTCAGTACCAGCACAGCTGCAGGTGTGGGAGGAGCAGCATCACCTCCTGCTGAATGCCATGGCTGGCTCCAGGTCGTTTCAAACTCCTGATTGTATGGTTTTGTGACAGATCTCCAGAAATCATGCACCTTGAGGTTGCAGATGGACAGCCCGTTACAAGATCCACAAGTGGAGCCAGGGAGCACAAGCTTGGCGTGCCCGGCAGTCTGAACTTTCCCAGCAGAAATGGCCATTGATCGTTCCCATGTCCACCAAGTTACCAAAATACAGACACGCTCTGTCATAGTCCCTGGGCTATGAAATCCCCCCTTTGTGGTCAGATCACAGGAGAGCTCTGGCCACGCAGTGTCCTCAGCAGTGTCCTCTCCTAATGCTATGGTGGCCTCATGTGATTGCCTGAGCCATGGCAGGGCAGCTCTGTGTCCTTGTTCTCCTGGTTGGCTTCCCTCTGTCCTGCTTCCTTAAACACTCATGTAGCTCATGTTTTCAAAGGCCCAACTGCCTCTTAATCTGATTTCTGAATGAAAATAGTCAACTGCACCATGAAGAAATTCTTATTGCACAATGTCCTAAGAGTCTAGGGGAAGTTTGGTCTCTGCTCCAGGCTGGAATCTGACCTCAGAATTACAGTTTATTCAGACTTGCAAAAGTATTTAGCCCAAAAGGATATTGTGTGGAGGACAGAGAAGAATTTGGGGTAGACAGATTAATGTTTTATGCGTGATGTTTTGCACTTCCCTAGCTTAAAAGTAATGGAATAAATTTTCTTTTTATTGCTCATAGCATAAAATGGAAAATAAGTGGTATCTCAGCCTTTTAGAATGAATTTCAAAAATAGCAGAAGTGAAAAATAGATGTTTAAAGAATGATTTAATATAATACCATAACATTTAGAAACCAAAATGATTTTTTGATCATCTTACTTTAGTATATCAATGTCTCCTTATAAATGCCACTGTGCCCTTCAGAGACTTGAAACTCATCTAATACTACTGATATATGCAATTTTTAGATAACCAGTGGGGCTACATGGATTCTGTTATTTTTTCTGGGTATCCTAGATATTTGGAGCTAATGTTTTCATGTGTATTATTCTAATGTACACAGAATTGCTTGGGACACATTTGAAGCTGCAGTAACCTGTGAAAGCTCTTTGTTTAATCCATTTACTGAATAATTGAGCAAAGACCCCTATATTTTCTACATTTAGGCTCTTAAAATTATTATCTTTATGTTATAAAGAATTCTGGTCTATGTGGTTAACGTGACATGTTTGTATAAGAAAAAAATGCTCTCCTGTGTAAATTAAATCTACAGAATTTGCTTAAATATTTGTTGCTTATGAAAGTTCTACAGCAAGGGCTTTTCCTCAGGCATACATTTATCAGCTGAAATCTTGATTGTTTTGCCTGTATTATGTCACTCACGTCTGGCAAGAACAGCATCCTGCTGTTTGTGAAGCTGACCTCCTGCTGCTGCTTAGCCACTTGTAGGATTCTATCCCAATTCCTCTAATCCACTCTGTTTCAATAGCACCATATTTGGGCTCCTTCACAGATTCTTTTGCTGCTCTGTTTGGGATGCTCTATGAGCTGAATTAGAATTTTAATGTTCCGTTCAAAACAGAAGGAACCTTTTTGTTAAATGAGAATATAAGGAATAATCTCCTCCAGTCCCTTGGACAGAATTTCTACACATGCACTGTATTATTTTTCTTCAAACTTTTGTCCAGAAGTTTGGGGCACTATTTCAATATATTGGTTTACTTTGTGTAAATCAGATCCAATTTGAGGTTTAATGTTGCAATAAGGCCTGCTACCATCTTAAATTGTTTCTTTCCTGTTGTAACTCCTCATTCAGAGTTCAGTGCTCCTTGTTTCCATTATGTCAAGGGTTTACTGAAATCTTTTCAAGCTCCTTGTGCAAGTCAGGCCTAATTAAAGCAGAGAACTGAAAGGACTCCAAAAATGGTGTTAGAAACGACACCAAAGCACAAAGTGCACTTTAGGTATTTTTGCCATACTTTTAAGAAGTCAGGAAAGATTTTCATGTGTTTTTCCAGTGGCTATTTTCTGATCCCCACATGAAACAAGGTTTAGAGAAAACAACTTAAAGCATGATTGGTACATGTATGTATGCATGAATATATATATATATATATATATATAGGGTGTGTATATATATATATAGGGAGTATTTATGTATATATGTGGTCTGTCCCTTTACTTCACACCTAAGCTTATTAACTCTGCTGAATCTATTTGTAGTCTACATAGTAACTGAAAAAAGCAGGATAGCAGAACATGATCCTTTTTAATGTCAAGCTCCTGGGCTTGTACTTGCTTTAAGAATTATTCTTTAGAGAATGGAATTTACTTTACTGAAGAATAAACATGTGGTTAAATGATAATGCTAATTTTATTCTTTGAACAAATTCTTTGGACACAATGTAATATTACATGAGTCTCTCTTGTACAATTTGAAAACCTTTAGTGCAGTATATAGAGCTTACCTAAGTGTTTAAAGAGAAAAAAAGATATTATCGAGGTGAAACATATTTCAACAATTTCATAAATTGTCTCTCACTTGTACCAAACTTCCCTCTCTGGAAAATTCATTTTAGAGCATGTACCATGTTTGCTTCAGCTTTAGCTTTTAATGCTAAATTTTAGTTCCCTCTCAGCTGGATCATCATCATCAGAAGGCACCTGGTGCCAAGACCTGCTGAGAAACCCCGTGAATGGGGTCAGGGATGTGGATGGAAACTGGATAAGACAACAGCTACAGCAGTTTGATATAATGATAAACTTTACAGCTAGAAATGGAACAGAGAAAATAATGAAGAAAACAGGGGAAAGAAAGAGACTTGAGAAAGAGGTGCTGAAACAGGGATAGAGGCAATGAAGTATGGGAGGAAGCACAGGAAACAATACTGAAGAAAAGAAGTGGGACAAAGCAAACATGTTACTTGGTCTCCTTTCTTGCATTTAGCAAATAACATGCATTTATGATTTGTTCACAAATGTGTTAACATTCCTAATGATAGCAACATGGAAGAAAGATGTTTAACAGCTTTTACCAAGGGATTTAACTGTGGAATCCAAAATGAAGAGGTTTCTAAGTGATCCCTCCATGCAGCATCAGTGCGAGGACCTGTGGTTCTGCTGCTCCTTCTCTGTTTGTGCTTTAAAATTAATTGAAAGCCTCATTGTTTTGTTTAAACTGTGAAAGCTTCCAAGGTCAATGAGTGAGGTAATTGACCTGCCTGTTGTAGGACAAAAATATGTATGTTAAATTGCATTATTAGTTTTAATTACATAATTATGGTGTTTAATATGGGGGGGTCAAAGGTTACTATTACATTTAGAAGTCATGGCAAGAAACACAAAAATAAGCAACATAGTTTAATTCTGTGTTTCTTTGGGTTTTAAAAAAGGGGTCCACTGTGATCTATCTTTGACCTTGGATATTTGATGATTATAGTAAATAATATACTGCTGTTACCCTTTTTGGGATCATAGAGACACCTTTGTAAATGACTAAGTGACTTTACCAAAGACTTCATTTAGGTTCAGAGTACACAAAAGTTAATCAACGGTGGGAACTCAACTGACAGCAATTTAATCTGATTGGGTAAGGTAATTACATGATTACCAGGAGTGTTTATATATGGACAAGGATATTTTTATTGGAAAAAATCCTAATTGCTTTCTTACTGAGAAGAGAAAAAACCAAACAAATTTGTTGTTGCAGGTTAAGAGGACATCCTTCGTTCCTTGAAATAGCTCCTTTTCATATTTTAGTGACAAAATGAACATGTAATTCTTTGCAAATTTGCACTGGGATTATATTAGGAGTTCCTCTGTTTCTGAACTTGAAATAATGCCATCAATATCTTGTTTCATTTAAGCAGCTCGTTGCTTATACATTAATTGTGTGATAGCCTAAAGATGTCATGATGCTTGTAATTAATTATCTCTTTTACTGTGTGTAAATACAGGTTGATTTCACCAAATGTAAACCTAAAGATCCATTATACTAATGGATATTTCTGGGAAGGAGGGCAGTATTTGTTTTTCCATGATGGTAAAAAAAAAAAAAAAAAAGAAGGCACCATGTAAAAGATTGGTAGATAAAAGATGGTGTTCCTAAATGTTGGGAGAAAAGGTATCATTCAAGTTCTCTGAATGGTCCTTTAGAAAATGCTCTTTCATTCTATTGACACAGAAGGGAGTGTTGGGAGATGTATCTTCATTAACAAAACATTAACCTCTGTGCTTACCTCCTGAAGAGCACTGCAGAGTAGAATCCCACTTGTCTGATAAATACTGGCTTGCCCCAAAACCTGATTAAGGAATGGGCTGGGCCTGGCCCTGGCACTTTGTAGGGTTATATCTAAATCTAGATGCCAAAAATATATATATTGACACTTATAAGAGTAACTTTGTATCACACTAGTAACTTTTTCTGCCAGTGGAAATGGGATGCAGTCCTCTCAAGACTGACTTCTAAGGAATTGAAAAGTTAATGAACTAAATGTTAAATAGGAAATAAATGAATTTTTGAAATTAAATATATAATTATGGAAAGATGTTCTGTGATATATTCCATGTTATAAAAATTACATGTTCTCCCTTTTACTAATTTTTCCCTTATAAGTGCTTTAGAAAATATTACAATTTTGAATTGTTTTTCTAAACCAGATGATCCAGTCACTGTTGGAGGCACATAGCCACGGCACAATCTCATGCTGTACATTGATCACCTGTCCAACCTTTGCCTAGAGTGTGATCCCCAGTTCCTTCAAGAGATCCATCTTTACCTGTCTATAAAGAAGAAGAGGAGGAGGGAGACATCTGGGATATTCAAGTATCAAAGTTTAACACCAGAGCAGGTCGAATCTTGATTTATATTATTCTCTATATGTGTTGCTAGTTTTGACTTGGATATTTGGCTGGATATTTTTTCAGTGATTGTATAGTATGGGTGGAAGCTGCTCCAGTGTTGAAGTGGTTTTGTTTGGACTGCTCACTTGCTGAAACTGCACATGCATTTTTCATAGTTCTGTGGTGTGAAATTGAACCCAAAGTCACTCTGCTGTTGAGAAGTTGGCTGATACTGAGCATGCCTGGAGTCTGTACCTCTCCCTTGAACATGTGCTGACCACAGAGACTGAAATGTGGCAGCTTCTTTAAAGCTGTTCAGTGTACTCTATCTGGACCATTCTGTGTTTAGCACACAACCAAATCCAGGTCCCCAGCCGGTGTGATTGTGTTCATTCATTTGTTAAACTTTCTTCTTACTCTTCCTCTTCCCTTTGTGGGAGAACTTTGATATCCCCAAAAAGCCAAGGTTTCACTTACTGTCCTAAGGACTGCCCCTTCAGGAGTGTAGCACAGCCCACACACAAACCTGGAACATGTCCAACTTGTTCTCTGAGCAGAATGTGAACCCCTGACCTCCTGGGCCTCCGGCAAGAGTGCTGCCTACTGAGCCACCAATACCCAGGCCATCAATAAGTTTTAAATGCCAGTTGCAGACTTCACAGAGATAATGACTTCAGTGTGTAAAGGTTTTGTTGTGGAGGCTGCAGTCTCACACATGGCGTGACAGAGTAAATATGCTAAAACCATAGAGAGCCCTTGCATAACTCGCCTTGATATAACAGTTTTTGTAATATGTTTCAAGGCATGGAATATTATTTAAAGGGACCCTGTTATGTAGGCTTAGGCCCAAAATGAAGCTATTATGAAAAGAATGTTTAGCAAAACCAGAAATATGTCCATGAAATTGTTGGAGTGGGAATTTCAGTGTAACCTTGCTTGGATTTAAAGTCTCCTGCATGACATTGCACTGTTGTTCTAGGGAATGAGAACCAGCAAATGAAAATACTGTTAAGTGAGAATCAGAAACTGAGCAGAATAAAGATGTTAGAAGGCTATTACTATTTTTATAACTTCTTAAAAATCTTACCTCATTCTGAGAAAGATGAGATGAAAAAATAACTTCCAATTTAGTGGTTCAAAGCAGCATTATTGACACAGGTAAAACCATGTATTTGCATTTTAATAGTTTTTTTAACCTGATCACAAGTAAGTTCTTGTATTTTAAGTATTATAAAGGAAAGTGAATATGAAATAAGCTTTCAGATTTTGGCACATTTCAATTTTATTGATGTTTCCTATTTAAAATCTAGCATTAAGAGCATACAAGAGATATGTTGATGTTTGCAAACAAAGTATTATTTATAGACTTGGATCAGGAAGGAAAACATGGCCAGATTCGAGCTAAGACTTAGGTTGTTGAAAGGCTGTTAGATAAATTGCATGAACCTTCTATGGAGCAGAGGCCAGGAGCCCAGGACTCCTTTTCCCAGCTGAGTGTCCAAATCACTAGGCTACAGACTCTTGCTCCCTCTTGTGTTCTTTCTCCAGCCCAATGAATCTTGAATTATTTTCTGTACAATGAGAGAGCTTCAGTGGTAGAACTTTGATATCTCCCTCTCCTTGCCCCAGCATTTACTGCAGTCTGTAGCCAACTGATTGATCTGGAATTTAGCAGAATTGTCCATCCTGCTAAAGGGCATTGCTGGGTCTTGAGCTGAGGAAGGAATGGGACCAGGGGATTTGGTTTCTGGGATGAGCAGAGCTGCTGCTAGGCTGGGAATGACTGGTGCTCATGTGCTGTTTTGGAAAGGAATAGCACCTGAAGCATTTTGTAGGGAGCCCACCTGGTTGGTGTTTGGCTTTGAGAGTGCCTGGTGGGAAAAACTCAGATCAGCTGTGCAGCTCCCACAGGACTGGGCACAAGCTGGGCCATGAGATGAAGCACCCTGGCTGAGCAGGTGAACTCTGGCCCTGAACAGAGATGCAGCTTCTGGGTCTGGCCTGTCTTACCATCAAAACCCTTATGGCCATCAGAAACATCTCCAGGTAGGAACATCTCCAGGATCATCGTTTTGGCTACTCATGTCTAAATTCTTCTCTTTGAATTCCTACATTTTTAGGCTGTTAATTAGTTTAATTTAACAGCTCTTTTGAATATTGAACTGGTAGGTTTTATGAACCTGTTTTTCAAACAAAAGTTAAGTTTTAAAGAATGTGTTATAATTAGGCAAGATGACAAGAAGAATTGGTGGTTCAGAAGTGCATCAACAGTTATGAGCCAGAGACAAACAGTGTGTTTTGAAGCTTAAAAAGTGAAATTGCTTTGAAGACAGTAATGCTCTTCAGACAGTGCTGTACAGCAATGTTTATTAGATCTGAATTTAGAAATAGCCAACTAAGTTGACTGCATTGCAGTTATGAAACAAAAGTTTGTCCAAATTACTGACTCAATTCCTAGGCTCTTTTTTTGTCCCATATGTATGTTTTTATGAAGTCCTGCAGTGCAGGCCTTTATTCATGCAAATGTATTTATCTGCCTCAGTGGAATTATTCTGGTGAATAAGTCAATGTCTAAGATCAACTAGGATGAGTCTGGTTTTCTTTTTAATAGGAATGCTAATTTTGAAAATTACATCTGTGCGTTATTTTTAGTCTGAAACCTACAGACAGTATAAAATTGGAACTGTGTATTTCCTTGGCAGTTTATCTATGGTTGTTTCTACCTGTTTAAAGCTCTTGAGGAATAATGTGATTCATTACACATTACTTTGCTGGCAGTAGTATCATGATGTAGTTTGGTATCCAAACATGAACTATTTCTGCTTTGTCATGTGGTGAACTGGAGGTGGTGGAGGTGGGAATTGAAACTTCTATTCATGACAGGTGGTTGGTTTTAAACACAAGTCTTTTTCTGCTGTGCTAGTGTCTATTTTCATTGCAAGGGAACTTTTTATGTAGTAGGAGAACACTGAAGTGGGAAGGATGCAGTCTCTACCCAGTTGTTCATGGTTTAGCTGCAGCTCCTTTGGCTGCATTTCTGGTTCCACACACAGGAATTTCACTGTCCCATAATCTGGCTTTAGCAGGGTTACCATTTGCTCAGTGTAACATTAACGTCTCTCCTTTCCCAGTGAACAGAAGTTAAATTGATAAAGACTGTAATCATACTAATGATTCTGCGTGCATTGGTGCAGGGAACTGCTTAGCATGGTGTTAATTGCTTTAGAGCGAGTGTGAGTTGGTGTGTTAAAGGGGGTTTTTAGGTACCACTGGTATGAATTTGGGATAAATAGCTAAAAAACACTCTGCAGTAACCCACATGATGACAGAGAAAGGTAGAGAGAACTGGATGAAAGCCAGAATAGGAAAACTGAGAGGGAAGGGGGAGGAAAAAACATTGCTACAGAGTTGGTGCAGTGGTGAACTTGGGAGATGAGTAGAGGTCTTCAAAAATGAATCAATTTTTGTATAACAATGGATAAACTATATTACATAACTTTGGTTGGTTTCAATCATTGTAATTTGGGAAGCCCTGCATAAGGCAGCTACAATAACTAAGAGTTATAATCAATAAGCATCTTGATGGAGGCAATAGTCAAATGCAAGATCAGCTATAGAAGAACAAGCTAAGAAAAACAGACTTGAAGTTCCAATCACATGAGAATTGCTATTTCATTTGGGAACAGATACTTCCAAGATTATAGATTGAAAGGGTAAAAGTAAATCACTGTAAATATGACTTATATATTAGCAAAAGCCCACATTAAAGAGCATATCCTCCCAGCTATAAAAATAGTCAACTTTGTTCTGAGTTAGGTAAAAAAAAAAAGTAGTGTAAATGCTGTTGTGTTTTCCCTTGATCAATTTTACATGAAAACATTTTTAATTTTATTGCATATTTGGGTTTTGGTTTTTTGTTTTTTTTTTTTTTTTTTCTTATGGGAGAGGTTGATTTTTGTCTGTTAGTAGCAATGATTCCTCAGCCTTAAATCACTTGATATGTGAGGAAAAGATCTCATGGCATGGTCTTGCCGTCCTCTTTTTAGTGTTGCCACTAAGGAAAAAGATTGTGTACAAATTTCTGAAATTTTTGCATCTGCTCTTGGAAATACTAAAGCTAATAGGGATTTTTCTAAGTTAACAGAGTTTTTAATAGAAAATGCTTCTTTATCAAACCTAAAACCTTTCTCATGCCAAGGGTAGTTTAAAAAATTCCTTTAGAAAGCTTTAATTTCAAATAGCAAATAAATAATTTATTGGAAATGGAACTGCTCAAAAAGAAGCCTTGAGAGAAATCTGCATTACAATGCCCAGAGCCTAATAGTTAGGGCATTATCCTTTAAGACATGCGACTTTGGTTCAATTTCCTTTTCTGAATCCAGCTGAATAGAGACTTAAATCCATCTGAATATCTAATGCATCCAAGGCAACTGTCTTTACTACTGCACTATTGTCTGTAATAGGTTGGGTATCTCTGCTTTTGTGAAAATTGTGAAAGGATTTGTCCTAATACTAACAAGACCTTTCTGAAATCTTCAGAATTCTTATAGGCTGGGAAAGAACCTTTGTGCTTAGCTTTATTAATAACCCCCAGGCTCTGAAGAAATGCCTGTAATAATCATTATTTTATATGTTCATACCAGGCAACATTTGTTAATCTGGATTCTAAACTAAATCTCAATCTCAGACTCCATATAGAACTGTCTTTCCATGCCTCTGGTTATTCCTGTCAGCTGTCTTGCGTTTTTCTGGTTTTTCTATATCCATTCTTTTAACAGTTCAACCAAATCTGCCTGAAAGTAGCACTTGGGTTATAACAATGAATTTAACACCATTTTTCAATATAGCCTTTTGTATTCTTTGCACATTCAACTTTATTATGGTAAGCTAACTCTGTGATCACTGCTGAAGATACTTCTGGTTGAAATACGCACTTAATGAAAGAAAAAAAAAAAAAATTCCAAAATGTGTTGAAAGTAATTTGATGGTGGTTAGGACATTGTTTTGAGCCTGCAGTGGTGATGGATTCCATGAAACCAGAGAAATTAGGACTGTTTTGTGGCCTGTCAGAGTGTAGGTATTCTTCTGAGATTACCAAAAGGGATCAGTTACCTTGGTAATGTGTCCACCAATATTTATTGTGTCTATTTCTTTACACAGGCAAGCAAACATTCATCTTGTGGAAGTGTTGGTCATGATCAACTTGAGCTGAATTTAAATTGATGACCTAAAGGTTAAAGTCTCTGTATCCCATTACCTCTCCTTTGGGCTGTCCAGTCTCCCTACAACTGGGTTTAACAGCACTTTTAGTTTATCAGGGTCTTTGGAGGAAGAGCATTCTTTAGAAGTGCTGATCTGACAAATACTATGGATGTCCTGTTAGAAAAAACCCAACCCAAACCAATCTGACTTTTTCAGTTTGTCAGTACTTTCTGAAGAAGGCTCTGAACAAGTATTCAGGTGCTGGACTAACAACTTCACCAGCCTGTTAGATAGCTTCAATCTAGTCATACGGGAACATAATGCAGTGTAGCAGCCCAGTGAAACATGAAACTATGAGAACAGCTGAATAAATTTAAACACATTTTTGAACATTCTAACCTTTGTCATAAAAATCTGATAATGTAGAAGAAAAACTAATGCTTGCTTTTGGTTTTGTTATTTTGTACAGTAGTTGAGAAGACAGCATTTCTTGTGGCTGCTGACTTGAAAGCAGTGACAATTTCTAGCACTACTTTTTTCCCCGTATGAAGTTTATTCTTTCTCACTCATTAAGGAATGAATCTGGTTTCTGTTTTATTCAATACTGTATATACATCTCACCCATAAATATTTAAACTGAGTAAATATAGAATCTTAAACATGGAATATGCTTTCATTCTAAACTGGTGGCCATGGGGGAAGGTAAAAATATTTTATTCAAAGACCAGTGGTTCCTTTGGATGAAGGGAAAAAAAAAAAAGTGTTTTGTGCTTGCTGTAGGGCAGCGAACTTTTTACCAGATTATACCTTTATTGTTATAAAGTTCAGACTATAAAGGATCTGTAGGAAAGGGTTTGCAGATACTCACTTCAAAAACACATGGCTAGTATTCAGCCCCTATATCTGGGGCTAATTTAATTCTTCTTCTCCATTCAAAGTGCCTCTCTCCTGTCTACAAATGCAGAACAGATTCCCGGATAATTTTCTTTCTTGGAAGTACCGTCATTTTATTCCTAACTGGGAATAGCATGAAATGGAAATACATTTATGACTCTACTTAAAAACAAACACCAAAGAAAATAAAAGCAGGGATAATATGAAAGATAGTTCCATAACAAATTGAGGCAGAAAAATGCAGAAATTTGAAGCATATTGAAAAAAACCCACATTTTCACTGGGAAGATTTCCTTTAGCAAACTGATTTTTGGAAATGGTGTAATGTGGCATACCTAGAGTAGTTAATAAATTTTGGCCAAACTGGTGATGCCAATTCATGGTTTTAATTTGGTCCAGCAAGCAAAGTCCAATACATGTCTAGGTATGCAGCAGGCCTAGATCCTATTCTAAAGATACAATGAAGAGGGTTGCAAAATAAGAGTTTTATAGACTGAATACAATGAACAGTGAATATTTGTGCTTTGTGTGTTATGACTGTGTGACTCCTACGTGCATTATCCACTCTTCTTTCATTTACATTGTACAGTCAGAAGTGTTGAGGGATATCAAGGTTACATCCTGAGTCCTGCTGAGGTTTTCTTGAAAAAGGTCATGCTCTTTGTTATGTTTTGGAGTCTGAGGTTCAAGCTGTTGCTTGTGTAGGTGGCAAAGGGGTTGGACCAGCCTCTTCCATGAAGTCTGAATCCTTTTGTGGGTAGTGTCTTGTTGAAATATAAAATAAGCTTTGATTATAAAAGGTCACGAAAAAAGTTACGAATGTAGGACTGTGTTTACAAAGCAAAATCAGATCAAGCCCCAAAACAGAAATGTAAAGTAGATAATATTTTATTATGCATTATAAATATGTAAGTAGCTGATCAACATGAATCTCCTTTGGTGATTTTGATGAGATAAAAGAATTGATTTTAAAGGGGAGAAAAAAATTCCAATCATTAATTTATTTTTGTGTGTGGACCAAATACCTCAACTGGCAAAGTAGGAAAGACTGTTTTGCTAAATTTAGTTTTACTTCCAATTTTTCTTTAGTGTTTTTTTTTTTCATGTGTAACAGAAACAGGAGGTAAACCATTATTTTCAACAAGATTCACTGCCTCTTGTTGACCTTTTTATGTTAAACCTATGTTTACGGAGAACAAAGGCAAGAGTTTTTTTGATTTCTAAAAGAAAGATTGGGATATGTTAGTTTTGCCTACTTTAATTAACATAATAAAGACTTTTTTTGATGTAGAGTTTTTTAAACAGCTTGGTTTGGAGCTGCCCTGTCAAGGTCTGCTGGTTGAAGTGTTACAGTAATGAGTCCTCAATTCAAAGATAATTTCTTAGGAGTGTGGCTTTGTTCTCTGTGCAGACTGACAGATACAGGCAGGACAAAACCTTTTTTTTGATCTTAGATCAATACTGTCATGAACATGCAAATACTTGTGTATGTTACCAGAGCTCCCATAGAAGCACCATTCACATGTTGGGTTTTTTCTCCCACTTTGATTATCTGTACTGGCCCACAAATTCAGTCTGTGTTGGCACAGAGCTCTGTGCCAGGAAAATCAAGGCAGACAAACTGTCCTGTCATGTGTGTCTGCGCTTTTATTTTCCAACTCTTCAAACTGTCCCTCTGCTGAAATTCTCCACTTCTGCTTTGTGGTTACTTTAAGTACTTCGTTTTACTAAATTTGTTAAGTGAATCTAGACTTCTGAGCTCCAAGTACCATTTTCACATGAACATAAACTTTTTTTTTTCCTCTTTGTGGGCATCTTAACTCTGCTGTGCAGAATGAAGTACAGTCCCTTTCTCTGTAGTTGTAATGTACTTCATCAGTTTCCAAAAGACAATAACTTGCTTTATTCCCATTTTATAAGGATTAATTATACTCAGAAAAAGCTCTCAAATAGCAAACAGAAAAGGAAACCAGATGTTGCAGAGTTATTTAACCAGTGTTATTTGCAGACAAATATTTAAGCTATGTGATTTAATTTTTTGTGGAACCTTTAGAAGCTGGCTAGTGAGTGAATAAAACATCCACAGTGTATGTGAAAACATATTTTACCTGATAGTATCATTTTTTTCACCTTACTGTTACAGGTAAATACTTTTTCAGTTCTTGGCAAGAAATTTGCAAAAGTATTTGATTAGAACAGGAACAATCCCCAAGGCATATTGTGTATAGAGTCATAATTTATAAATAGGCTTTTGTTGCATAAAGCACAGTTGTGCATTTCCAACAGTTTCAGTTTTCTGTGCACTATTGAAATGGAGTAGTGATAAACCTTTGTGCAAATTTGTTTTTCTTACAGATGCAGAATCAAATAATGAATCTTTAGAACAAGCAAGTGAATTCATCATCTGAACACAAATATTTATCTATGTTTCAATGAGACCAAGCTTCACTTCTGAAAATGGTGTTTTGCAAAACAGATGAGGGCAATTGCTCTTATAGCAAGGGTTTCTCTAGGCAGTTAGAGGCAAATATAAAAGGTGGCATATGTTCCTAAAACTCATCTGTTTTAGCTAATTTTCATGTTGTTTATTACTGTAAGATGTGTAAGACATTGTTCTAAAATATAGAAACTTCCTCTTCTAGACTTTATAGGAAAGACTAGAGAATGAGAATATCACTTTCTGTTTTCTTTTTCATAATTTCTACACCCTCGAAATCCAAGTAATCATGAACTGTGCTATCTCTCCCAAATTTGTCTTCTAGTTTTCCTCTTGAGTACCGAGAACTTTTTGTCTGCCAACCCCTCCTGTCAAAGACAATCAGCCTGATGTCATTAAGAGAAATTTCCTAAATGAAAAGTGTTCCAATATTCCAGTTACTAATATCTCAACACTTGCATGGATATGGCTCATACTCAACTTTGTCTTCCTAATTGAAGGAAGCACCTTATCCTTATTTTCCCAGACTTGCTCTTTTAAAATTTTGTATTCAGGATTTCAATGTCTCTTTTCTTAGAGCCTCTAGTGACTCTTCATCCTCTTAGCTCCTTTCCCTCTACAGCCTTTTCCAGTTGCAGTATTCCTTCCAGGGTTTCAGGCTCATTTGGTTTCTTTTCAATTCAGCCTCTTTTCCCTTCTTTCCTCATTAGCAACCTGCAGGCTCTTCAAACCCTCTTTTTCCAAACTTAAAACCTCACTTTCCCAGATTACATCATTTCTCCTGCCTCTTCAGCCTTTTCCTACTGATCTCCAGTGGCCACAACTTCTGCCACAGTTGTGTTACAGAAACTTCCACTGTTCTCTTCTGACCTACAGTTTCCTGTTATTTGGTCTGTGAAAGTGCTCAGCTTGATGGACTTTGCACTGAACATAATCAGAAGAAAAAAAAAGTATGGAGTTTCTGTCATCAGAAATGATAATAATCTGTTCCTATTTTTAAAATACCATTTCCTGTTTATGGAAACCCGTTATTGCAAAGAGGCATCATTCTTAAATATGCATCCACTTTTAAGAAGTTTGTGCTTTTTTTTTTACTCTATGCAAGATTGTTTGCTTTATGTAGCTCTTTCCCTTGTGTCAATGTAACTTTCAGGATGCAATGATAAATGTTTAATGGTTCTTGTAAAACTCTTACATAGTCACAAAGTTTAGTGAAACACCAATGTTTTCATTTGATCCCAGCACTGAGGAATGTCCAGCTTTCATCACAACAGGGTTGTTACTTCTGTAGAAGTCTAAATATTCTGCCCTTGGGAGATACCTCACTGTCACCTGCTCCTAAATTGAAAATTGTGTTCAGCCAAAGCTTGCAGGGGAGGGTTTTAAGAATCTTTCTTTTTCTTTAACAGAGATCTTTGATATGGGAAAAAATCCCTTCAATGTGAAATAAATCAGAGCCTGAGAAGCTATTAGAAGACCCTTTAGTTTAAATATATCCAGTTCCAGATAACCAAAAAAGGGTTTCATCCTGCCCTCATTCTTTCTTTCTCTATTCAAGATGTGTAGATTTTCAGACAAACAGTTCTATTGGCTACATCGTGAGCTTCTAATCAGTAGCACTTCTGTTGATTAATAAAATGTAGTGCTAGATAAATTTATTTAGAACACATTCTCAGTAAAAAATATTTAGAAACATTTATCTTGAACAAGAAGTATAACCATCAAAGTCAGTAAGTTAATGTCATTCACCATAAAATATTATCAAAGAGCTGAATATTTCTCATCTTTCCTAAACAATTAACAGTATCAGTTTAAGTCATGATGTCAGAAAACCTTTAAAAGTGTATAGTGCAAATACAGCTTTGGTTTACTTGTGCATAAGTAAGAACTGTTGCCATATTCACCAAGGTGCATTTGGCTTATGCCTAAACAAGAACTTTTTTAAATAATGCCCTGTTTATCTTTAAGAAACATAAGATGTAGGGCCAAATCAGATTTTGCTCGAAAGGAATGAAGGAATGCATAAATAAATCTATTTGTACCTAGTTGAAAAATATTGTTTTGAATTCTGTAGGATTTTTTTTTAATAATGGTTGAGAATATTAGCAGGTAAGCTCTTCCAGAAGATATGGCTCTGTAGAATGAAAAAGGAGCATGAGGCAAATATTACAGGACTAGGAAAAAAAACTTGCAGAGAATAAGAGACAGAAAGAAGGAAAGAAATGTTGAAGTGTTTTAAATTTATTTTCCTATTCCTTGTACAACCAAGACACCCCAAAATAAAAACCCTACAGAAAGTTCATGCAAGCCTAGAGGTATATTGCAACTTTGAAATCTTAATCTATACATCTTAAAACAGAAAATACTTTTGGAATATTCTGTGTAGAAAATATCTTAGAATATTCTGCCTATGGAATAATAGGAGTTTGTCATCTGGGCTTAGAATTTTCCCATTGGTATCAACCTCTTATTTTTCTGTTTTCCCAATCTGATGGTGGTACATCCATTTGGCTGGGGAACATTTATCTTTTTAGAAAACACCTATAGCAATTTTTCTGCTTCTTTCCTTCCCCCATTTTTTTTCCACTTCTGGCACTATAAGCACTTCATTGCTTAGACTTTGTTTTTAAAACAAGAAGTAATTCTGTTGTCAATAGAGGCTGCCCTGCTGGCACAGGGCTGTGCATTATTGGTGGCCTTTTTATCCAGCATCAGACATCTAAATCTTGGGTGTCTCTTCCTGATACTAGAAAAATGCCAATTAAAGAGGTGATGATTGGGGAAGACCTAATTAACAGAGGTCCCATCATGAAACTAAGATAGATATACTATAGATTTATATTTTTGCCTTTCCTCCCCTTCAGACTGCAGACACAGATATAAAACTTTAATTGTCACAAGGTGCAAAGTGATTTACAGAGGGAGTTGTGTGTCCAGGCTAAGAATATCCGTGGATTTGACAGCCACAGCAGAAGATAATGCTCTGTAATTCTGGACAGAGCTGAAGGGAATTCTTATGTGCCCAGTTAACAGAGCTGCTGGGAATTCATGCCTTCTAACATGAGGTATCAGGAAAAAATCCTATTTAAGATTTTTTTACCTTAGTCTTTCTCAAGTATTTGCTACAGGGGCTCAGCAATGAGAAAGTAGCAGAAAAATGTCTAATTTATCCCATGTTCAAAATACTGATCAGCTAATGAGCAAAGAAGCGGAACTTGGTGTTGTCTTTATATATAATGAATTTATAAAATGGGGAAGAGTGTGGAAAATAATTAATGCTAAAATATATGTGACATCTATTCCAGTGAGTACTGTGGATTTTGCTTACAAAACCAGCAGGACCCAGATGATTTTGTGCTAGGTTGCCTTTTAAATGAAATAACTGTCTGCTCATCCCACCTATGGACCAAGAGGTCATTGCATTATATAGGATACAAAAAAATGTATTTATCTGTGATCCTGATAGTGCAAAGCCATGGGGTATGCAAAGAAGGTTTGTGTGTTTGTATGTGCAGTGAGCAGGGCTGCTGTGTTTGTGTGTGTACACAAACATGTTCATTTGTGTACACATGCCAGTTCAGCAAGCTTAGACAACACCATGCAAAGAGCTGTCACAACTCGTTTCCAGGTTCCAATCCTGTTTACAGCCTCTGGGCATTATTTTAATGTAAATAATAAATGTAGGGGGAGAGGGGAGGGCCAAGATTTCCACTATGGTTCCTTACCATAGAGGGAATTTTTCACACTGCTTTATAAAATGGTAAAGTTATTCCCATGATGGACAGCACTGGACAGGACGTGGCTGATGTGCCAGCTTCCAGTTTGACAACTGTTGTTTGATTGAATTGGGCTTTCTAGATGTCTAATCCAAAGCCTGCCCTGTAGTGATTTTTGTCAGATATTTATATTTCCTAGTATTTACTATCTTTTTTTGCTCATTTATTTTTACTTTATTTTTTTTAGGCTTTTTTCCCCAGTTTTTGCTTTCTGTTATTTATGCCAGTCAGAACTTCAACACCTCCCCTTATCCTCGTATTGAGAGATTTACCGTTCCCATAGAGAGCACAGAGTCATTTTACACACATACACCCATATAGGAATTGCTCTGATCACTGAAGCCTTGCATCTTCCAGACAACTCCTCACAACCCAACATACAAAATCAATATGTATCATTTCAGGCAACGTTTTCAGTAATGAGTCTTTATTCAGTACAGAATGTACAGAAATGTTTGATCAGTCAGACTTAAGCCTTTTCACTTGCATACTTTAAATAAAATAGTTAATAAAAAGTGAATCTTGCTGACACCTGAAAGCAGGTCCATTTTGTATGACCTTCTCCTCCAGTGTACATGAGATGTGATACAAACCTCTTACAAGATTCCAGGCATTTCACATCTTTTAATAAAGAAATGTGAATGGAAATTTAAAGGACTTTCTAGAGTAACTGTTTAATCAATTAATTAGAACTTATTACCAATGAGAAACTTGATATATAATTGTTACTTAATGTTCATAAATGTATTTGGTTCAAAATTCCTATGCATGAAATGTCTTTATATTTATTTAACACTGAGTCTACATTTAGATTACATTTATTTTAAGATTCAGGAGTTATACAGAGTATAGTAATTATTTTTTTCTTTCAACCAAAAAAAAAAAAAAATTGAAGGTGGCTGAAGTTGCTGAATTCCTTAGTTACACTTAATTATTTATTAAATTCATTCCCAATGTGGCTTAAGAATATAATAGTTAAAAAATAAAAAACAGCATTTGGCAAATTTAAATTTGTATGAGACCAGGAATGATTTATTGTAGCACTGAAACAATGCCAATCACAGAGCCATCTAAATCCTTCCCTGCTTTTGTGTCCTTCACAAGGAAAGCACTTATTATCTGTTTTCAATTTCTAGTCTGCATTCCTGCTCTATACTCTCAGTCTGGATACAGAAAGTCTGGAAATATCCAATGGCAAATCTGAAGTTTCTTGAAGCTTACCGATTGATTTTTTAATTCCCCATAAATCAGTTAGTAATTATTAATATTACAGCATGAAACGAAGCATTAAGAGAATATCTAAATTATAAAATACAGGAAATTACTGGTACATGAGTTGCATTCTTCCTTTCAGAGTAGAAGGGCATAGCATGGCTATCAAAGCTCAGTCATGTGTGACCCCAGTGAGCACTGTGCCAAAGGCATGAGCAGCTCTGCTGAGCTGTGGGGATGGAGCTGCTGGACAGGTAGCTGTGAGTAAAGCATGTTCCTTCAAAAGCTGTTAACTTAGCACCACCACGGGATATGTAGTTAATAACAAAAACAGCTGCACAAGCATTCTTGGGTGCCATAATTTAACTGATAAATTTGCAGTGATAGATATCTGTAATGAAAGGATCTGCCATCAGTGGATTTTTTTTTTTTAGTGATCATCTGTATACCTGTAGCATCTGGATGAAGAATAAAGCTCCGTGCTTAAAATCCACTTGGCATTTTTTATGAAAGTAAAAAAGAGCTATATATTGGATTAGTGCTTTGTTAGGAAATACTTTCAAACAGCAAAATTGGTAGTTTTTCCTGCCTTTTTGGTAAACTGAATAGTTTTACAGCAAAAATCTGTGACCAGTGTTAGTTTTGTTATGAGCAATTCCTGCAGCAAACATAGAACAGTCCCTGTATGAACATAGAACAAGTTTCTTTTGAAGAAAAATTACTGCTGTGTATATGACATAAGTAATTGCTGGAAAAGTCACTGAATTCTTAGTGTTATAGCTTGGATAGGAGTGTGATTTCTTTTATCTCCACAATTCAACTTTCATTTTAATGGATATAAAATTCTCTGAAGCAGGAAACATGTCCATTCTTATAAATTCTTTTTATTATTACCAGGTAATTTTCAGATGTCAGCTACATTTCCCAGTCCCTGTGTGAAAGTATGGTCACAAACTCTACTGTTTTGGGCAGAGTTTTGGGGGCACAGAGGGCTGTGTTCAGTGTAAGTAAGTTTTTGTTTCCACTGAACACTGGAAGTTCTTTCCTTGAGCAGTATTGAACTGCTGAGTGCTGATCAGAGGGTCACGTTCATCTTCTGTGTCCTGGAAGTTGTCCAGCTTCCGAACAGACACTCATAAATTCAGGGAGTCTGTTCTAATTCTGAGAGCAGCTGGAAACTGCAGTAGCAGATGAGAGCTTGGACTGGCTCGTGGGGAAATAAGGTATGCAAAGGACAAACACATTAGTTTGAGATTACCTTAGTTAACCAAGTAAGGAAATGTTCCTTGCTCAGTTAGGATTGTCCACAGTGATGAGGGATTTTCCACAGTAAGGGTGACTGTTTTGGCTAGGGGGTTCAGACAATGTTAATATCTGGATTTGGGTTGCTTGGGTTCTTTTCTTAGTTAGGAGTTTCTTCTGTTGCAAAGGTAATTAGCAATTAATTTAATTGAAATAACAAATGTAGTAAATTACCGTAGAATTGTTAATAAAATTATTTTAGCAGGTGCTTATATCTAGATTATGAACCATAAAGATGTATTCTTTTCCTAATTGATGTGTAAAGCAGATGGATGAATGAATAGAGATGGGGTTTTATTTTAGAATTTCCCTATTCTTTAATGAGAAATGAGTGCTACATTTGGAGAGGGTTATTTGAGCACTTTGAGGGAAAACTGCTTTCAGCTCTTGTTCCTTATTGTCCTGGACCGATGTGGTCTGTATTTTACAAATCTTTCTTTATTGGTGGTCATTACAAATTATTTTCACTTTCTTCTTGTTATGATACATAACAAATTAGGAAAGTAAGTGCCTTAGGCTAGATGAAAATCTGTAATAAGTCATCATACATACATCATAAATGCTGTGATCATGGTTCAGAAACCCTCTGGAAATTCTGGCCTGAAGTATTTTGGGAAATGTTTCCAAAATCTGCTGTGCTCTTTTCTTCTTCCAGATTAGTGGTTTCTCTCAAAATGCAGGTTAACTTTCTGATTCTTTTTCCCAGTCCCAAGCTAAACTGCTGATATACTTCAAAATTCACTGTACATGAACGCAAAGCTTTTATTAATTATTTATGTAAAAACATAACCAACAACTAAGCCATGAGATTACAGATGCCATAGTGTCATTCCTGTTTCCAAGAGCAGTCACCCATACAAAAGGTGTGTGGTGCCAGTGTCAGAGAACCTCACGTGAGGTGCAAACTGCAGAGTCCAGGAGAGCAGGGATGCAGCTTTTCTGGGAGCCCTGGAGATGCCTGCACTGGGTGATCACTCTTGGTCACTTCTCTGCTGTCCCCTGAGAGGTGGGAGCTGCCACTCCCTGTGTTCTGGCTCTGCAGGTGACAGCCCCTCTCTCCATCTCTATGTTCAAGAGTTTTGGGATCTCTGGCTTGTCAGAGTGACCCCAAGAAAAGTTGGAAGGTCTCTTTTCCCAGCCTGGTGCTCGAAGAAGGAGTCAGAGCTCAATTTTTCAGTCTCAATGTTGTTTATTGTTCCTTATCTATAAAATTCTTTCTCATGTCCTGCTGAGGTCTGTCCAGCAGGACAGTTCCAGGCACTCTGCCTGCCCCTGGGTCAGCATTATGTCTTTATAATAAAAACTACATGTACAATGTTTACAGTTACTTTCCCATACCTATCACCTGTGTTAGACAGTGAGCTTCTACTCTAAACCAATCTGTAAGTGCCACCATCACAGCAGAAGATGGAGGTCAAGAAGAAAGGCTGGACACACCCAGTTCCCTCCATCTTGCCCCCTGAACCCTCACACCAGAAACCCCAAAATGTACTTTTCCACCCCGTGATAATTTCACTATTATTCTGCCTAATTTGTCATGGCTTGCAGATTTTCATCTAAGGTTGGTAACTCCACGGGTCATAATCAAAACCACAGGGGCATTTTGGGCTCTGTGCCAGGGTCTCTGAGACCCCCTGGCAGGGGTCTGGGCTGCTCAGGACAGCCAGAGGGGTGTCCTGGCTCCTGGCACAGGAGGAGCTGCACAGCTGCTGGAGCTGCCTTTTGCCCATGGAGCAGCAGTAGGAAAATGCAGGTTCCCCTTTCCCTGAGTGTGAGGCCGGGCTGTGTCCCACGGGAGTGTCAGGAAAGCAACACCAGTGCAGCCATGGAAAGCTAATCATCAGGTTGGCCTGTGCTTCTGAGAGATTGCTTTGTAAGCAGTGTGACATCTTGCTGTGGGTGTTAGAATACTTGTGACATTCTGTAAGCCAAGAGTTCTGTGTGGGTGACACCATGACTGAAATGTTGTACCTCAGCACTGCCCCTGATTGCCTGCACAAGTGTCTCTGTGTGTGTGTGGCTTTCAGACTCTTGTAGAAAAGTGCCTGGGCACACAGATAAGAGAGAAATCTGCTTCTTTTCCCTAGGACTTGGTATTTGTTGCTAGTTTGGGCCTCAGTGTCTTCTAGTGCATAAAAATTATCTTTACATGGAGATAATTAGGAACATTTTTGTTGAAAAATTGAAATTTGTTTCCAAAGAAAAGTTTTGAAGGATGCTATACAGTGTGCAAATTCAGGTTGGACTTGGTGAACAGATGTGCACTTTCTCTGAAAAAGAGAGTTTTTTGAAAAGTTTTAAGCATTTGTTTTGTCCTATAGATGAGGCAAGTTAAGATCAATTCATAGAAAATCACAGCAGGTTTTTTTACCAGAGTGTTAAACCTTGTGTGCACAAACCAGCATACATTTTTGCATTTTTTTTCTCTTATAATATGTCTAACTTTACTGCATGTTTGTATGAATTTGCATACATTTCATATACATATGGTCTGTCATTTAATTCTGCGCTGCGTCATTACACAAGAATGCCAAAGCTGATTCTAATTGTTCAGCAAACTAAAGGAATTTAGGGAGGTTGCCCAGAAATTCAACGTTTCTTAAATAAAATACATATGTATTTTAAACCTTTTAACAGACACGTTCTGTGCCATACCCCCTTTACTAATATTAAAATAAGGCTTATCAGCACAAGCTGCATAAGGTTGTGCTGCTGGAGCCAAATCCTGGGATCAGCATCCAGGCCACGAGCCTGCAATCAGTTACACTTATGTTGAACTTCATGCACATTTGTCATTCTTTTGAAATCAGCAGGATTATTCACCTCCATAAGACAAGTATGTGTGGAACCGATTCCGTGAGCAGACCCTCCATTTTTATTGGCTTTGTTATGAATCTCAGAGCAGGAAGGAAAAAAAAAACCCAACAATCTGCATTAGGAGCAGAGAATTTAGCTCCTAGGGATTCACACTGCAGACAAAACTGTGGCACTCAGGCTGCTGGTTGTCAGTGAAGGAGAAAGGGATCACACAGCCGACACGCATGGCCAGTGGTGGGACGTGTGTTCTGGGGATAAAGGAGATTATGAGAACAGGAGAGCTGAAAGTTACCCCATTGCTTCTTCCCTGGCTGAGCTGAACCTTTTGAGCTCCTGTGAAAAATCACAAGCACATCACGAAATGGTAGGAATGGCAAGAAAACAGTAGAAGTGTAGAAGGAAGGATTATAAAGGTTTGGGGTTTTTTAGTTTTTAAGTTCATAACATCTGCGTCTAGTAAATAGTTCTCTGAGTTTCCCAAGCAGTTTAATTGAACCTGCAGAAGGAATTTTTTTGGCTCATCCTAAATGATAACATTAATATAATGTAGGAAACATTTTATCTTTCCTAGACACTTATTTTTTTACATCACTTTTGGAATTGCTGTATGCATTTTCAGTCATGTGCAGTACTTTAGGAATCTTTTGTTATCTGCCAGTATTTAGGAATAAAATTTTTAATGCATGTGCAAGTATGATATTAGTGATCTAATTTCCTTTGATCCTTGAGGAATTTTTGTTTGCATATTTGGGATTGGGTCTTTCCATAATAACATGCAAGCCCTCCCTTCCCTGCCCAAATAAAGTCCAATAGCAGCTCTGAGGAGGTTGGACAGACTAAATGAAATCTTGTAGCATTGGATGATCATAACTGCTGCAGGTAATTAATGCTTTTCATTTTGAAGAATGAGTTCAAGCACTTGAGGGAAGTTGGAACAATATTTTATGTTTAATTCCAACTAGTAATGTAGAAAGGAAATGAAATAAGACTAATTTTATTTTCCATTTTTGCAGTCTCTCCTCTCTCTCTGTTCTTTCTCTTGTTGAAAAACTATTGTCATTTATGTCATTAAAACACAGAATTATTGCCCCCAGACTTTCAGTGAACCACAGCTGTTGACCTTTTTTGTCAAAAGCTTTGAATACAAAGCTGCATTGGGAACATTTGTAGCCTGTGGACCATGACAGTACTGTAGACTTCTCTCCTGTCCTAACAGAAGAGAGTGCCAGAGGGTGTGCTCACATAGTGACTACATTATTTTCTGGCAATTGTGGTAAAGATTTCCTTGCTTTGGGTTTTTCTGCCTCCTCTCAAGTGTACACCCATCCTTCAAACCTATTATACCACCTTCTGAATGCTGTGGCTTTGTCCCTTAGGCTACATAATCCATTGTGTAAAATGTTTACCAGTCCTCTACAGATATTAAATTAAGCATTGCAGCTTAATATGAAGTGTATAGATACTTGAAGCTTAAAAGACATCTTGATTTCCTGCCTGTGTAACAGTATATTACATTGAATGGGAAAGAGAGTTAAAATTAACCTTTTCTAGTGCAAAGAGTGCTAATTTTCAGTCAAGACCTATGAATATTAAAGTAAAAAATAGTGAATACTAAGCATGTGAAAAATTCAAGATGCCTTCACTGAAATATGCCATAAACTATTTTATTTTTCTGGCTGAATAAAATAAGCACTTGTGAGCAGTGCACACCAGCTGCTGCATCTGTAGGGAAACCAAGTACTTTCCCACAGTACATGCTGTATATTTCATTCTTGCAGCATTTTATTTTGACAGGTAATCTTCATTCTTCTGCATATGGAGACAAAATTTGGAGGATAAGTAAAAAGTAAAGGCAATATTCAGTGTGTTTCACAGTTTCTGTGAATTTAGGTAGAGCCATATTTTTATTGACAAATATGAGCACATATAAAGTTCTCATAAATGCATAGTCTACATGTAGCATGAAATGTCAAGTTTGGACCTAATTTCATTCCTTCTCTGTGCAGCTGATATTAGTCTTTCTCTTGCGGGTGTATGAGGGAAGCAGAAAGGGTGGTAGTGGAAGGGAATTCTGCTTTTTTTCTTAGGCTAATTTTCTCAGTGAAACTTGATCTGTCTTGGTTACATTTATGAGACTTTGTGAACAGAGAAGGAGCAATGTGATGTGAATGCAAAAATCATGCATTTTCAATGCAATTCATTAGATTTCCCTGCAACTTATATACAAAAAAAAAAAAAACCAAACCAAATCCTTTCATAACTGAGGTTTCTAAGCATTACCATAATTGTAAGCATACACTTATTCTAAATAGTCTTCCCTTAGAGAATAAACAGGTACATTTTTTTTTTGAATCCACAGTCAAGTCCACTTAGAGGTGCAAGGAACAGAAATTGTACTTGCAATTCAACTGGTATTTTGAAATTATTCTGGCAGAAAAGAGGCTGCCTTTCAGAAAACTGTTTTCTATACACTTCCCCCTCCCATCCCCCCTTTTCTATAATGGGACAATACATTGCTTTCAGCTGAGCCTCCAAGTTCTTGAATATCCTGAAAATCAAAATCGGGATTAATGCTGGAAATGTATGCACGTATCCCAGAAAGTTTAACCTGTGACCCTCAGGCTTTTGGTCACCCCATATCCCAGGAAACAATGCTGGGCACATCAGGCCACAGTGGTTAAACAGGAATGCAGGCTCCTCTGCCTTAGGTAAAAGCAAAGAACTGCAGCAATGTCCAAAAGACTTTGTAGCAAAAAGGGTGAAGAGCAGCAACAGGCACTGAAGAAATGTTTTAAACCCATTTAATCCAATAACCTCTTCTAAATTTACAGCAATTTTACTGGAAGACCTGAGTGTTTGAAATGTCTACAGCTATTTATAATTCTGTTTTTATACAGGAGTATAGTAGTAAAGAAGGTAAATGACATCAAATTCCCCAAGGGTGTGTGATAGGGTGTGGATCTCTGGCTGAGGATGCACTTCAAAGCCCAGGGATGACAGAGGGCTCCTCAGTGCTGAAGACTGTGTTGGGAAAAGGGAGTAGGAGCATCAGGACATTGGCTCCTGACACTAATTCTGAATAAAGCAATTATGTAGGAATTAACTGGCAATTTTTCTCCCCATGTCACATTCTTGGAAAACAAAAAACAGTAATGAATACAAATTATTTATTTGTCATATATAAATTAGATTCACAGGCTGAGAAGTTTTTAAATTCTTGACAAAATTGAAATCAGTATATACATGTATTACCAAAATAAAATACAAGGGTGGCAGATTCATAATATGAGCAAAAGAGCATTTTTTGAGCACATTAGATGTAAAAACATTGGAAACTATTCATCTGATTTAATTGTAATCTTTTGCCAAAAACATTAATGCATTACCTTTGAAGAGTAATTGGTATAAAGAATATCCTCAAAGAAGAGCATTTCCACATGCCTAGGCTTTTTTTTGCCCTCATTAAACTTTATTCTGAGTTGAATATTTCCTGTCTATAGCATAAGGATTATTCTTGTTCTGCAAACATCTTAACTTATTAGTTTTGTCACATTATGTTCTCTGATGCCTTTTCCAGATGTAAATCAGTTAAGGACAATCAAAGGGAATGTTTAAGCCCTTTAATGTTTTCAGGTTTGCCTTTCTTCTTTGTTTAACTAGACAGGTTGGGAACTCATTCTGGTGAGCCTGTTCATCAGGTGAAATGGGCACATTTTTAAGCATTAATTGCTTTCAGGCTGAATAGGAATATGTACAATATGTACAGTGCAACTGAAGTTCAACACAACCCTGAATTAAGAACTGATGAATGCTAAGAATGGAAGGAACCTTGGCCAGTGCTGTCATCTACATTACCTTTAGTCCCAGCTTTGACTGAAGGACTCAATTAAGGAAATCCTGGTAGTTTAGTATCATCTTTATGCTTTCTGTGTGACCCTGGCTTGCAGTCTTTCTCTGCAACTTTGAATTGATACTTTTTTGAGTTAGCATTAGCTGTATGTGCATCACAATGAATCCCTGGTCATTAGATGCTCAAACTGGATAAATCAAGGCTTGATGTTTTTATCAATTTGTATCAAAATCAAAGGAACTGATGCCATTTTCTATGAACTGAATTTATTTCTCCATGAGCTCAAGATCAACCAGATCCTTAGAAGTCAAGGTGATGTCACAAAATGGAAGATATATGAAAAATAAAGTCTAGACTTACTATCTCTCTCTCTTCCCTCTCCCTCCCCTCAACATCCTCTTTTCCCTGCCCACATTATCTCTTGAACTTTGCTTCTCACCATAAATTTGTCTGATACTGACATTTCTGAGATAGTAAGTCTAGACTTCTGGAAACTCTGGAGACAAATGAAAGAGTCATTGAGGTGGTTCTTAAGTGTCTTGGGCATTGTTCCCAAGGCACCTTTGACAGTGTTACTTTCCCATTTCCACTCCAGAGTTGGAGGTCTTCTCCATTGGCTTCTGCCTGAAGCTGACCCTATGGATTAGCCAAAGCCTATGAAAGGGAATTTGTGGGTGTGTGATCCAGCAGGGCATTTCCTTAACTTCTCGTGGCCTCTATAGTCTCAACTCTTAAGGTTCCCTCTGCTGGGGAATAATCCTGGCCACACAAAGGCTGGTAAAGGCCTTTGGCTGGTTTTGCCTGCCATTGATCAATCACTAGCAGCAGGTGTTAGACACTCTCTGCACATGAGGTACAACCTCTGCTGTGAAAGCAACTTTACCTGTTGTCTGGGGGACCTGAATTTGATGGGTTTTGACACTCTTGTGCAGCCATAATTAATGCTTTGGCTGGTGCTTAGCAGGATTTTATTTGGGTTTTAGTTTACTTGTTCAATAACAGCTTATAAAGTGCTGACAAAAGGCAAAGGAGCAGAATTGCACAAGGGGAGATCTATTTTGGTTAGACAGGAGCCCAAGGGCCACAAGAAGGAGTCAGGCTGCCTGCAGACACACAGTGTGCAAGCTCATTAAAAATATCTCCCTTGTTAATGTCTTTTATCACTTACTGCTAATGAGCCTTGGACAGATAGAGCTTTCAGGGTTTTCATATTTTTTTTTAAAAGAAGAATTTTGTCTGACAGTTAGTGGGTTTGAAAGTTATAGCAGAGGATCTCAAAGCCTTGGCTAGCTTCCCCTTTTTCACAGATATTATATTGCTTTGTGATTAAATAATGTCTAGAGATGAGTATTCCAAGAGGTCAGTTCTTCCAGGTATCAGATGTTTTCTGCCAACTAAAGAATTTAATTTTTGGGACATGAAGAAACACTGCACACCACAGGTCTCTAAGTGTGGCAAATGTCACATTTCCTTTTCTGAGCTGGAATTGATTATATAAATAAGAGTTAATATAATAACTCTTTGAAAGTATATTTCCATCTATTCTGAAAACTGCTAATTGCCAATGACTGTGTGTTTAGAAGTATAAAATTGGGTAATATAATGATTTCTTTTTTTCAAAACGTACCAGCTCAAATGATTTAACAAAGTTTTCAAATCTATTGTGCTTTTTTCCCAATATGTTGGGAATGTTGCCTGTGTTACACGGAGTAGACTTGAGTATATTTGTAAAGATGTTTCAGAGGTGAGTTTCAGAGTCTGTAATGTAGTCCCTGGTGCAGAGATTTGGTTCAGAAGTGCCTGACTGTGCACAGCCTGCTGGCAGTAGCATCAGTAGCATCAGCAAAGCCCTGCTCACTTACATTTCCCTGATGTTAGATGTGTTTTTCCTTCTAGTCAGCACTGAGGAACCTGTGCAAAAGCTGTGATTGATCTGTCTGTGTGTTGGTTTGCAACCAGTGTCACTGGATGCACCAGTTCCTCTTGTATGTGCTCTGCCCATGTGCTCCTTTGACCTTTCTGGGGAGGCTGATGGAAGTGTTTTTAAGTATCTGCAAGTGAATTGTAATATATGCTAAAATTATATATTTTTGCAATATTTCTGCCAAAATGAACTACAGTGGATGGCTTGTGTCCACATTACTTTGGAATGTGCATGCTCATAAAATTTTACACCGGACATTTGACATTTTGCCAACATTCATTTGCTATCACATCACCGTCACTTCCTACTTTAAACTTGTTAGTACCAAGTGCATGTACAGTGCTTAGGACATGGTGCATTTAGAGGGGAAGGGGAGATGAAGTCACAGAGTCTGTATGGAGGTCTGTATAAGCTGCATAGCAATGTTTGGGTTTTGTTCATCCTGCCTTAGACAACTGCATGAGATGGGTAAAAAAAAATCCATAAGTAAATCTTCTGGTATTTCTGGTATTTGCATTCTAAGAGCTTATCTCTCATTAAGTTAAGGAAATTTTTTGCCAGTAATAAGTGAGAGCTTCATTAATATGCACATAAGCTGTAGTCCAGGAAATTACAGGTCAGAGACATCTCTGTTGTTGGAAGAATACAATGAAAAGACTTGTTTTCATGATTCTTTTATTTAAAACAGTATTTTTTCCTTAAAATGGAATTATAGCTAGAGAATATAAAGGAATGTTGTCAAGGTAAACTGTGTAGCTCCTATTTGTAATATTTTGGAATTCTGCAACAGAAGAGAGTACCAAAATCTGTATTGATTGTAACACAGTTCAGTTACACATTTTCATTTCATTCTGGCAATTGCCTAAGCCGTTTATTTTTTCATAATTCTTTTGCATTCAAGTTCGTAGCACAGGCTAGGGGCACACAATACAAAATCATTTCAATTAATATTTATGTTGATTTTAAACTTTGAAGGCATTTTTACTCCATTACTTTACAAAATGTCTTTTAATTATTTTTTTCAAAGCCTATAAAATTATTACTGTTAGACCTGATTCAGATATGCCATGTAGGAAATCTGCCATACACCTACACATTCTTACCAGCAAACATCGACACATCCACAGGGGCTTTCAGCTGGCAGGGGGATCAGATGGGCTTTTCTGGAAATGTACATCCTTGTCAAGATGACCTTTAAAGGGGATGGACTTATAAGCCCTTAATAGCAGGGTATTCTCAGTCGTAGAGGATATTTTGGAAAGAGAAAATTGGATTCTGGGAGGAAAGCATATGAATTTACGAGAGAAGAAAGTTTCTATTAGTTTGAAATAAAAGGAAAATGTAGAGACAGATAAATATAAGAGAAAATATTAATATTAGAGGAAGTAAAAAAGGAATGAATGATCCCCAAAGCTTCTGATGATTCTTCAGTTGTCCAAATTTTTTGTACTTTACCTGAACCATCTAGACTTCTACACTGATTTTCTATATTACATCTGTATGAGCTCATGCTATAAGAAACAGAAGTACTTGAAAGAAAATGAATAAACAAGTCTGGTCTTTATTAGCAAAAGAAAACAAAGGACTAAAGCAAAATTAATCCCCTTTGTAACCATATAAAGTTAAGAGGCACAGCGTTAGGAGACAAACAGCAGAACAATTACATCTGAAGTCTGTAATAAGATTTACAGCATTATATTTGAAGTAGCTTAAAACCATATTTATGAATGTTTTGCATTTTATATTAATCTTATGAAAAGATATAATTTTTCCAAGGTTTCTGTATTTCAAGAGTAAAACCTGTAGAAAAAGATAACTTGCTTCCCTGCAGTCAGTTCAAACCTTTCTAAGCCTGTTGTTGCTGGGCTTTACTACTTCATTGCATTTATTTTGTGCCATGCAGCCCCTGGCTGCTTAAAAGATAAATTGTAACAGAGTCCACATTTCGTATACAGTGTTCTGTTGCTGACCTACCTCTGAAAACAGAAATGCTTCTTTTAGTGGTCTAGGACATCATAGTGGTCTTTGAATATTTGAGTAACAGGCCATGTGAGATAGAACTGGTTGCTTGCAAGAAGAAAGGGATTGTAACAAATTGTTTTTTCTTCTGAAACTTATGATAAATTCCTTGCAGCATCTTTTTTAGGCAGAAGCTTTTCTCCCCTTTGCTTCTGGAAGGCACAGAGCTCACCCCTCTTCATGGGTTCTTCCTGTGGTAAATAGGCCATGGATAAACTATCAAATGCCATTTATTGCCACAGAGTTTGAGGGATTCCCTCTGATTTTCTTACTGAAAAACTGCAATAGAATTCTATCCAGGATTGAGGATAGTAGGGCTAAAATTCCGGCTTTGATAGGATTTGGCACACTCCAACAGGGAAACTGAGTCCTCTAAAGCTCACACAGTCTAAAGCCAGCCCTAGGTTTTGACCAGGCATTATGCAAGGGCAGTGGATGTCTTCTTTCTTCAACATCTTTGGAAGTAAATAAAATCTCCATGGGCTATTCTGAGAATGAGACAAATTCAAATTAAATACCAACTGCATTATGTGTTTTAATACATGGGTGGGTAACAGTAAGTATTATGTAACTATTCAATTTTGGACAAAAAAGCAATGCCTTGCTATTCCCTTGTTAGGCCCTCATTCCCTGGGGTACTGAACACTCATTTTCTGTAGTAATAACTCAGCCCTTTAATTTCATCAAATGATTACATCAGATAATACATTTTATTTTGTGTAGCTTAAAACTAGTAATCCCAAGAGATTAATAAGGGTACAAAAGTAACTAGAATTAGTCAAATTTCACGAAGAGAAAAATATTATCATGGTACTATTTTTATTCTTGTTGTCAATCTGTCAAAAGCCAACTAGGCAGAATTTAACCCTGAGTGGTGTAGCAACAGTTCAGGATTTCCAAACTTCCCCATTTCCAGAAATTCTGCTTTGCAATTGGGACTGTACAAAACAGAATGAAGATCAATGTCCAGTGCATTAATCATATGCTATTTGCATCTTAAAACAAGGTGCAATTAAAAATATAAAAAAAATCAGATGTAATGCATGAAAATTGTGACATGGCATTGATAAATTAATTTGAACTGGTCACTTAACATGTAGTTCATCTGCAAAGAATTTCTGATGAGGGATCTCTTGACTTCCATTTTGAGAAAAGCAATGTTGACTAATAGAGATCCAAGACAAATTTTTCTGACTTTTCACTTTATATTGTTTTCTTTTGTCTGAATAAAGTTGTGTACCTATCTTTCAAGGAAGGTATTGACTCTCTGTCTTCCAGGGATCTTTAATCTTGTTCTAAACAGAAAGTTAATTGTGCTCTGTTTGATTTTACTGGGAATGCAGCCTTCAGGGTCACTTTTTGTCCACATGGAAACATGGACAATTGAAATGAAAAACTATAAAAATATGTCTATCAGGTCACCCATTCCATCTTCCTAAGCAACAACTTCTACTGTCATGTGCCCAAAGATATTGATTTTGGATAATATCTCATCTTCAAGGATAGATTCTTAGTGTGTGCAAGACTGGAATCAAAACCATAAAATAAGGATATTTGTCTACCAGTGAGGCCTGCGTTTTTAGCTGGAGTGGGTTCTGAGTGGCTAATTTATGCTAATTTAAGGATCTACATTTCTCTGGGGTGGAACATCACTGCAGGGAGCCAGGCCCTGTAGTCCAACAGTTGTAGCAATGAGTGGGCCTTTATTCTACTGTAGGAGGTGGAACAGACTGTGTCACCTCTGTCTGTGATGCTGCTTTCAGGCTTTATTTGTCTTATCTGTTTAGAATGCTTTTCACTATGCTTGTACAGCCATTCCAAAAGCTACTTATTATACAAATTTATGATAACCATGGAGTTAGTTACAGACCTATCCTCCCTTTGGAAGCAAATTTCTCTTCATCTCATATCCCACTGCAGAGTGAAGATCTGGAAAGGCCCACATTGGCACTGACACATATTGTGCTTTTGACTTCAAGATAAATGAAAAGCAAACAAACATGTCTTTGTCTGACGAGTTTTGTCTTGGGCACACCCACCAATCCCTCATCAGCCAAGATAAATTGCTTCAGAGGGAGGACTTCCATGTTCACAGGAGGAATGCAGAAATTCTTTCTATTTTGTACATTCTTGGCGTCTTTCCTTTGTTATCAATTTCACGTCCTCTTTGTGTTTTGAAGCTCTGCTTGGGAAAAGAGGTTATAAATATTAAAGCTCTGCACAAATTCTTAAGAATGATTTGGGATTTCTTGTTTTGTCTTAAATAATTTTTGTTTCTCCTATTTTTAGCTCAAAGCTATCCTTCCTCATCCAAACTGTGTATTTTTAGCTCGTCCAAATAGTTGAAAATGTTGTTATTCATTAGACAGAGATTACTTTTGGCTTTCTTCTTTTCCAATTCTATTATAGTATTATCAGCACTGAGAAACACACATTTAAAGCAGATTTTGCAAATATATAGGAAAGATACATAATTTATGTTTTGAAAGTACTTTAATGAATCCCTTACCATAAACAGCAAGAGTTTTTAAGTACTGGAATGTGTGTCTTAAGTTGGACTTCATGAAGAAACATCCAAAGACTTTGTTCATAGTTGCATAGGACTTTGTAATTAAAAATTTTAATACGATCAGGCTGTGCTTGATACAGTTTCTATATCGCTGTAGACAATGAAAATATGTTTCTAGCATGACTTGAATTAGATGAGAATTTCCATTTTCCCCTCTCATAAAAATTTACTGCAGTTATTGACACCTGAAAGGTCAGGATTTCAACATTTAGCTGAGGGCACATCTATTTATTATACTGAACCTCTAACTCTGGATCCCATTTTTTAGCTCATATCCCTTTTTACCTGGTTCTAGGGGAAAAAAAAAAGTTATCTGGAACTTTTGCACAAAAACTTCTCCACAATTCCTGTGGGTTTTTTTGCCAGGTTTGTAGATAAATAGACCCTTTTCCCTCATATGTGTGGGTAATGTACATCTCCCTCTGTCATTTCCCACAGTTACCTGAAGCTCCATAGGGGAACAGTGGGGAAGGATGGGGAATAAATAATAAAAGGAACAGTCCAAGTGCAAAGCAAAAGACAAGAGAGTACTTTCTATAATTGGGAGGTCCATAAATTACTGTAGCCCTGGGGTCAAATATTTGTGTGTGGAATTGCTGGACCATTTAAGCAGCTACTCATTAAAACCATGTAAGTACTCCAACAATTAAGCTATCATTTTACACTGATAGTGGTACCTGCTCCCAAGGAGGGAAAGCAAATGCGCATTGATAAGGATGTCCTAAGGTAGATTCCCACAAACGTAGCCCTTCTCCACACAAATATTTCCTTAAATATGCTATCAGGTAAATTTTGCACATTTTCAGCCAGGCATCTGTATCCTGATGTGGGGACCTGCTCTAACACTAATGGGAAAAAGCCTAAAAAAAATACAGACAATTTCCGTGCTGGTTGCTCCATTTTTGCATGTTTTAGCCTGTAGTGCAGCAGGAGCAGTGTGGTTTGCCTGCATGAAGGGAGCAGCAAATGTCCCTGGGGATCCTCCAGAGCCACAAAGCCATGCTCAGGGTGATGGGTGCTCCTGCACAACCTCTGCACTTCAGTCTTCCTTCCCTCTTCCAGTTTCTCAGGCACAGGGAGGAGGGAAGGATTTGCTCTGCAATGGTAGTTTGCTCATAGTTTAATTAATCCTCAGCTGTGTTCACTTTATGGCAGCCTTCCAGTGGAGTTCAGCAGGGGTGGTGGATATCACTCATGCCTGTACCTGCCTTCTTCCTCTTCCAGAAATGGGGAATGGCTCTGCAGGCTCAGAGGCAGCAGTGCCACCCCTCAGTCCCCTCCGTGTGCCCTGGCAGAGAGGGTCCCTCAGGTGTAAGTCTGCTGCTGGGCTAACCCCTGCTTTTCTTCTAATGCAGTTTTCCCTCTTTAATTGCCTGGGGGGTTTTATGTCTTCTCTGTTTCTCCGTCTCTGTATTTAAATTCAGTTTTTCAATTTTTCCTGTGCTTTTCCTTTCCAGTTTTCAATTGTAACTGTTATGATCAGCTGCTGCCTTGTTCTTTCTTCTGATCCTTTCACCATCCTGCTGAGGTGAGGTCTCTTATTCTTCAGCCCCACGTGATGTGAGTGGGTGAGCAGGGAAAAGATGACAGAATTAATTTGCAGGTGTCTCCCTCCTTTTGCTTTTGACATCCTTTCATTTGCCATGTCCTTATGTGTAGGGGGTTATTTGTCAGTGTTGTGCAATCCTTTTCTAGGTTAGCACTGAGCAATCTTAATTATTTCACATACAGTCTTTATATAAGGACATAGTTGTTGAGGAAAAAAGACTTTCAAATGTATTTCCTATAAAAACAGTTGAATACAATAAAATGGAAAAGGCAAGGAAGTAGTGGCATAATTTTATGGGTTGTCTGCAGCTCCTCTAAGCCATGAGAATGGAGTAGTTTGCAACAGAACAAAAATGTACAGCTTGAAAAAGTAAAGATAATAAGAAAAGTAAGATACTGCTGTGTGTTCCTTTCTAATCTTGGGAGATGACACATGAAAGGTTTGGTCTACTGTGCACACAGCTGCCTCCTGGTGCAGACAGGGCATGTCTGTTTGCAGAAGTGCAGGGTAGGTGACTTGTATGTGAACTTCTTATTTGCATCCTGATTTGTTCACAAAAACTAGCAGGATTTACTACATGTATTAGGTGCACACTTAAATATAATCATATTTATTTAATTGCTGTTTGATTTCCTTTTCAGGGTTTTGGGAAGCTTTTTATTATTTGTTGGTTTTGGGGTTTTTTTAAATTCTGTTGAGTGATCTATAAAAATTCTTTGTTCTTAATCATTGATGTTCTTCCTCACTTTGGAAGAAGAATGTAAATAAAAGTGTCCAAAAGTGTAGGTCCTGTGAAAGTTCCTTCATCTTTGAGCACTATAGATATTATTTGCTTGGAATACTTCAGTTATGCCTAGCCTTAAGGGAAATATTCTTTCTCTTTAAGGAGTTTCTTTTCATTATTTTAAACATTTCTGAGAATGACAAGTGAAATTAGGTGAACACAGTACACATTTGGGGAAAGGAAGGAAGAATAAGATTTAAATAACATGAGCACCAATATTCCTTTTTATCGGCTTCATGCTATGTATTCTTCTGTGATTATGAAGAGCAGGTATTGCTAACAAGTCATTAGAAAGAGACCCCATTTTCTTTAACTGTGGCCTTCAATGCATTAAGTTTTTAGCAAAATAAATGTGTGCACATCTGTGATGTAATAGCTAAAGGAAATAACAGCTGGAAGTAACTTTGTAGTTCTTCAGTGCTCACTCTGAATGATAGCTGTTTTTTATGTTCAATATTGCAGTTCATATCTGGCAGGGAAATAAGAACCCAAAATGAATTATAAAAACCAGAAATATTTGTCTTTTTTTTTTAGCTTTCAGGCTCTGTGCTGAAACTCTTGCTGTAAATTATGAATAACATCTAGAATTTAATATGGTTGCAAGCCACATTTCAAGACTAGATGGATTGATGATAATTTATTCTTCATAAATTACATAAACGTTCAGATTCCTTTCACTGGTTGCATGTTGTTGGTGACTTTAGTGGGAATTATTGGTACTGTGATTCTTTGGAAACCAGGGCAAAGACAATGTTGTGAAATGCTTTTTGTGGGGTGGTTTGCATACAGATGTGCAAAATTCAGTTCTGACACAACCAGAAATCTCCAGGAAACTCCAGCCTCTCCCAGTGTTTTCGTGGGAAGATGGTCTCTTTTCTACAAATCTACTTCCAAGCATCCCAGATTGTTTAAATTGTATTTCACATCATATGAGGCTTTTACAACAAAGCTGACATCCTTCCTGTGAAATTGAAAAAGTCTTAACACATTTGTGCTGGTGCTTGCTTTGCTTTTTAAACTAACTGTCTGATAAATCACCCTTTTAATATTAACCCAAAGATGGGCCAAGCAAAGCTGAACAAGCTGAGTTTGCTTTGAGATGGGGCAGAGCATTTGAGCAGCTGGGTGACAGAGTGAATGCTTAAGCCAACCTGTCTAATAAGGGTGTCTGTCACAGTTCTCCCTGTCACAGAAGGCTCTTTTACATGCTCTATTTATAATGTCGTGTTGCCATTTTATTGTGCCTTTAACAGCTATGCAAGAGTGATTAAAAACAGTCCCTAAGTTTCCTGTGTCACTTTTCACTCATCATCACTGCTCTGAATGGTAACAGTTTAAACCTTTCCATGCCCCTTAGCTAATGCCTGTTAAGAACATAACATTGGCCTCTTTCTTTTTATTGCAAACTTCATGAATCCGTATTATTAATTTTTCATTGTCAAGCTTATGGGAGTGATCCAAGTCTGGAAATTTAAATAACAATTAATCTTCCTTGTTTTCTGGTCTTTGAATTGGTCTGTGCTTGACTCTACTTGACACAGCATTACTCTAGAATTAGTTTCAGTGCCTTTGCCTAGCAACACAAATACGTTTTACACTTTCCAGGTTTCTCCTGTTAACTTCTCAAGCTGATTGTTGTCGCCGGCACATCTTTGTTTGCTGTTTATTTGTTACGAGGTGTCTGGATAGGCTCCCAGCTCAGTCCCACCAGGCCGGGGCTGTGCTGGCTCGCTGTCCCAGGCTCGGAGCAGGGCCCGGCGCTGCCTTTGGCTCGGGGCCTTCCCCGCTCGCTCGCTGCCCCGGCTGCTCGGGCCTGCTCCCGCTGCCGCCGGGGCCTGCACGCACACTGCATCTCCAGGAACAGCCTCCTGCTTGCACAAAACTCAAATATTTGCACTGTTCTTCTTCAGGCTGAGATGGAAATTTTCGCGCTGAACTTTTGACATTGCGCAGAATATGCTGAATCCAAAATACAGAAACATGTCAGTGTCCTTGCATTGCTTTCTCCCTGTGTTAGGAACAGCTTTGGTCCCCCTGTGGTGTTTCTTGCTGCCAGCCAGCTCCCCTTCACCTCTGCCATTACTCAGTAAGGAGGGTTTATTCTTTGGCCCAAAGCCTGTGCCTTTGTTCATCCCTCTCCTGCTTTTTGCATCATCTGTCTTCTTGACCCACCCTATCTTCATGGATTTAAAAGCAGTGTTTAATACCGTGCTCCCTTCAGATTGCCCCAGGAGGGTGGTTCTGCCTTCTCAGGCAATCCTTAGCAAACTTGCTGCCCAGCTCAGCACATTCTTGGAGTGTTAGCAACATCTTTGCTTGTTCTGTAGTTTCTCTGGAACAGAGGTGTCAGAGGACAGTGTCCTCATCAGATTTACGTGGGGTGTGGAATGGAGGGGAAAGAGTGCGGACGTCAGGGCACAGCACAGGTTTGCCACTGCCTGTCTGAGGCTCGGTGGGAGCTGGCATTGCAGTTTTTCCTGGCACCTTCTGTCCTGTGTGTCCCTTCCCGAGTCACTGGCTGGGAGGGCTGGCTTTGTCCCCAGGGACTGCGTCCAGCCCAGGCAGGGAAGCAGTGCTTGGGCAGCCCTGGAGACCCTGGGGCTGGGCTGGTGGCTCCTGGCAGCACACACACCGACTCAGAAGGGAAAGAGGCAGCAGCAGGTAAATCAGTACTGGTTGCTCAGTAAGAACCCTACAGCCACACCCCAGATTTGTCATTTCAGAGCTACTGCCAACACATTCTGCACTCAGCTGGTGCCAGTGGTGGTGGCAGCACTGAGCTCCAGCCTGATTTCCCTGACTGTGTCTTCTCCTCTTGCTGGTCACAGCCCCAGAGGTGTCACCCATGCCAGCCCCTCTCACACAGAGGATTTCAGACAGGGACAAGTGGGACAAAGCTGTGAGCAGAGCTTGTGCTGAGCTGTCTGCGAGGGGCTGGTGCTCGTGGTGGCCCTCAGTGTTTGTATTTCCTTGAGAGAGTCAATCCCTTTCAGGAACATAAATGAAATGTTACTGTAGAACTTCCTGAGTGTGTGTGTGGGTGCGTGGTTTTGGTGGTTTTGCATAATATACGTGATTCTCAGTTTTGTTGATTTTTAACAGTGTGCTGTGTATATTACACATGTGAGGTCACCTAGCAGTTCTTTCTGTGGACAAAAAGAAGGCATTTGACTGGAGATTGCACATGCCTCTGCTACACACACATTCATGAATCAGTTACAGTCTGGATTGGGGAATATATTGTGAATATAATTGGCTTGGTGAAATGAAACATTTACAATGGGTAATAGAAAGATACTAAAGAATTGATATTAAAAAATATTAAAAGCAGGAAAGGACATGACCTTCTTATGCTAGTGGTGGTTTTTGTTATAGGAATGAGAGGCTTAATTCCTGGAAGTGCTAGAGTTTTTTTGTTGGCTGAATGTGTCCTTCACAGTGTCTGTTTGTCATCCCAACCTTTTTCTGAAGATGGAATTCAAGTTTGTAGCCAAAACCGGAATATTTTTTACTTTGCATTGAGGTTATGTAACAGATGGTGAGCTAAAATGTGCTCAGTGCTTCAAAATTATTTGATGAATCATAAAACTGAATAACACTTTTTTGCCTCAAATCATGTTTTGATTCTATCTAGGGATGAGTAAAATTAGAGAAAACTCTATCTGAAATATTAAGCACGTATTTGAGTCATGAAAATCTGTTGGGATTTTTATTAATTCACTTGCCTGTGCCTTGTCTTGTAGTAAGAAGTACTTGAGATCACCAGAGAAAAATGTGCAATTTCTGAAATGTTTAAAGAATAGCTATAGTTTGGTCAACATTGAAACTGCAAACAAAACCTTCAAGTTCTCTGAGAGTTCAACTGTTCTGTTTTAACTGGAACCAACATAAAGTATCTCTCTTTAAAACTGCTGTTTTCTTGTATATTTGGAATCAGTGAGAGCCAGATTCCTTTGGAAATACTTTAGAGGGTCTGTTGGGAAATTAGGTGTCCAGTTCATTGAATGTCTGTCCCTAATGCTGGTGTGATGGACAAACTTAAAAGCCACATGTCCTGTGTGGGGAACTTTCACACCATGGACATATCCAGCTCCTGCTGGCACGATCCATCATTTTCTTGGATGTCCCAGCAGGTGCCCTTGGGTGCTTCTGCACCTCTGTTGGATGTCGGATAATGTCACTGAAGTTAATTAGGTCTCAGCAATGCACATTTGGTCCAAACACTCTCTGGCCATAGTTCAGTCTGGCCTCTTTTAAGAAGCAAGACTAATCACAGTATTCTCTTTGGGCTAGGAAGGAAAAAGAGCAGTGTTTGTGGTCATAGCACCCATTGATTGAATTGTGAGGTCTGAGCAGATCTCAGTGCCCACAGAACTGCCTGAACCAAGGGGGCAGGACAGGTCTCTGAACAAAGGAGTTGGCCACTAGCCAGCTCTTGAGTTCAGCTCAAGGATTTTCATTCAGAACAAACTCTGTTTATCCAGGCCTAGGAGAAATCCTCCATTATCATACCTTACTGTGGCTGTATTTTTAAGGTAACGTACACATTGCTATGGAAGAAAGCAGGAAACGCAGAACACTTCTATCTCACAAGTGCACAAAAGTATATTATATATACAAAGAATACACACTTTTGAAAGGGCTCTTAGGCCTGCTTGTGATGTTTACATAGAGACTTAGGATTGCCATTCTGGGTGTATTGGCAGTATTTGCCTGAAAAAGAGATGCCATCCCTTTAATATTTTTTTTAATTTATATTTTTACTCCATCTAGTAGCTCAAAGCTTGTTTTTCTACAAGTTGCTCTATTCTCAAGGACGATAGGAAGATGTTAGAATTCCAGCTTTTCTTCCTGGTATTCCATGTGTGTCTCTATTTGCATTCTCTCAGCTCATGTTTTCTCAGATGCAGAAAATTATGTAATTAGTTGTGGGGTCTCATACCATCGTTTCAGAGATGTTTCCCATTTAAATTAAAGGCCTGTTCTTCTACCCAATCAGTAATTGTCTAGATCTTTTAAGATCTCCTTCAGCTTGATTTAATTGTTAAACATTAATTTAGTGGGAAAAAGGTTCAAAGGGGAAAAAAAGAACTGCTGGAGGGGCAAAATATTAATAGGTGCTTAAAAGCAAAACAGTAATTCTTCCCTTTCTAAGCTTGCAGCCCTTCAGGCCTAGTGGAAAAGAAACAATTGACTGTATTACAGGATTATATAGGTTTCATTGACTTAAAATGAACTGAAAGCAGCTGTAGGGAGATTTACCTCAAGTCTTTATTATTAGCCATATGAGGCAGAAAGAAAAACAATGTTTTGTTTGAGTCAGAAAATACAATTTTCAATGGTGGTTTAGGAAAGGTTAGATAAAGAGAGAGTTGCTTTTCAATAGGGAAAAGGTGAATAGAAAAATTCTGTTTTGCCAGCATTATATACCATATGAAAGATTTCAGCCAGCAGAAAAAGAGCCTATCTTATACTTGTATAGTCTTGGTTTTGTTTCATTTCTGATGGATAATCTTGGAGTTTAGTACACTTGATATCTCTTTTACTTACTAATGACTGTAATACTTCACTCCTTTGAATACTTCTACCATGCAAATGGAGATAAAGATCAAAAAAGTGTTGCTTTTTTACAAAGAAAATCCTTCTAAAGTCTGCCTCTCATTGAAAAATACATTGGTACAGATTTCCCTCTAAGTTTCCTGCCTTTCATTGTTAAAAATTCTAATTAAGAAAAAAATTGAAGAGTTTTTAGAGAAAAAAAGTTGAGAATACAAAATCAGAGTGTATTCTAAAGATTCAGAATATTTCCTTACTGTGAAATATTTAAAATACTTAAAATTATTTTACCAATCATAGACATTTTTTGAACCATACATGTAATTAGAATGTAGTTACCAGTAGTTATTTTATAATCTCTTTATGCTCAGTTACTTCTGCAGTCGAGAATGTTGCTTTAACTCCAGTGATGTGCTGAGAATGGGAACTGCTCCCTTTCAGATAAAAGTGTCTGATGTGCTTCAGTTTTGAGGAATAAGGAATCTTATCACAATATCAATAAAAACTGACACCTGATATGGGTAATAATCTCCTTTGTCAGAAAATATAAAACTTGCTATAGTATTGGGATTTTTGATGCAAGTTTTTATTTCTTAAAACTTACCTTTGTCCAAGGTCACATGCACTGAAGAGATTCTGAAATACTTAATAGGCTTTTTCTTCCTCTGGGTTGCTCAGGTGAAGTGCTTTCATATAAATGTATCCACAGCAGTATTCATTGTGATGCAGGATGGAATTATGCAATTTTGAACATTATGTTAGCAGTGCATTGTAATATATATTGGCATTGCAGCAGCAACATTTCAGCAGAGCTGAACTTGATTTAGAGATTTAAAAAAATAAGTAAAAAAATCTATGGTTATTGAAGAAAAGCTGGAATGAAATTCTCACTGATATCCAAAAATATTTTCTTAACTTATAGACCAGCCACTCTTTAGCTGCTATTTTTGACTGGAGCAAAAATGAAGGGTTCTGGTGTAAGGATGAACAGCTTTGTGTAGCTGTGAGTGGTTATGCACCCACTTACCCATAAAGTTCCTTCTTCAAAGGAAAGTCTACAAAGAAAGCTGTGGCTGATTCTGTCTGCAGCAATGTAGCTTTGAAGTGTATATTGCTGCATCTGGTGTTCTTTGCACGCATAGGTGGAGTTTTCCCATATTTAAGAGTTGTTTTACACTCTCATATTCAATTAATATTGGTATGCCATTGTATAATTTCTCAAACTCTTTTCAGTAGACAGTATCTTTTTGAGGTATTAGAAATGGGAACTTTTAGAAGCTGCAGCACTGCAGCACATTTAAGATGACAATCTTAAATGCCTGATTTGATATTGGCACATTTATGGAAGAGATGGTCTCAGCTCTAACATTCATGGAGCCAACATGGCACTGAACTACCAATTTTTGTTTTTTTCAATTCATAGAATCATAGAATGGTTTAGGTCAGAAGGGACCTTAAAGTTCATCCAGTTCCATCCCCTTCCATGGGCAAGGACACCTTCCACTAGACCAGTAGCTCAAAGGCCCTATCCAACCTGGCCTTAAACACTTCCAAGCATAAGGTGTCTTTCTAATTCTTACAAAAATCCTTCAGTAAAGTGTTGTCTTTCCACAGCTGCATAGCAGCTATTAAAAACCTGACTTCAAACTGGTAGACCTCAGGATGTTAAGGAGAGACTGAATACTTTGTGAAAGTAAAACTTAACTTTTTTCAAATTTTTCATCCAGATCCACTATTTATGCTTTAAAAGGTAAACCATGGTTCCTTATCAGCCTGAATTCAGATAATACTGCATATGTTTATCAACCTAAAGAAACTGAAAATGGTGTAATAATGCAGAAGTAAGTGTAGAATTGACATTGTTTTGATTTGTAATTTAAAAGGGACTTCTCTGGGTTTAGTAGCAGCTTTTTGGTTTTTACAATTGAGAAAATCTTGATGGAGATTAAGCAACTTGCCCAGTGTCTCAAAAGGAGCCACTGACACAATCAGAGCTGAACACTGAATCCTGTCTTGTTCACAACATTTAGGTCACAGGCTGGGAAGGTACACTTGCTCTAGTGTTTGGAGGAGTTCCATCCTGGAATCTGATCCTCTGTTTGCTTCTCTAGCAAGAAATCCCAATCTTCCTTATCTCCTGTAATTTCCAGTAGGGTCCTCCTCCCTTCTGCTATCAGCAGACATCCCTTATTATCAATGTTTCTTCTAACAAGAAGTACCTGCCACTGTGTGTGTGTAGAAAGTTGATGCTTTCATTCAGGCTGATGGGGTTTCATGCTGAAAAGTATTCACTTCTAATTGAGACCTCCAAAAGATAAGAGTTCAACAAGAATTTGATGTATTTGCTGTAGAGCTGTTGTCAGACTGGCTAAGTCCCATCCCAGACACTGGTGGGGTTGAAAAGTGGAGAGTGGAGACGAGTGACCTGGCACACCCCTGAATGGTTTGCACAACCACACATGTAATTACTGGATGTGTGCATGCATTTGCAGTGTGTAATTGCATGTCTGGTGCACTTTCAGTTACCTGTTCATCTGCTAATCTGCTGAAGAGAACAGAAATATTGAACAAAATGAAACATTTCCAATGAGCCATTGTATTTCACGCACATGCTCACAGAAAGAAACCTAACCTGGGTGTACTGTGGATTTAGATTTGTGCTCCTGACAAAGTGGATGCTGCTGGTAGGACAGGAGTAAGCTCCCTTCTGGGAAGTGACTTCCAGGTATTTGTGTACAGGATGTACAGAATGTTCAGCTTCCCTGGGCAGTGGTCTCTGTTCAGAGCTGTGAGGGAGACGTTCATTGTGCTGGTGACAACAAGAGTTATGAATTATTGAAAGTTAACATGCCTGCCAGGCATTTCTGGGCAGTAACCAGGAACAAGAAAAGGCACATTTCCCTAAATGAATCCATTTTCATTCACAGGGTTATTCACTCAGCCAGCATTAAATGTAGTCCTCTTTGAATCTCATGGCCACTTCCTACTCTATTCCTGTCAGTTTTCATCTCCTGCAAAATCACAAATCCACTCTTCAAAAGGATAATACCTTGGTTAATTCACTGTGTAGCTTTTGGTAAGAAATACAAGAGGAATTTTGTAGAATTAGTGCAAAATAGCTCAAGGTCAATTATAATTAAAGTATTATCTTCTTCTTTTTAATTTTATTTTTTTTAATTTTATTTTATCCTGTCCTCATTTCTTTGCTTTTTTTCTTTCCTATATATTTTTTCCTTCTTTTTACTTTATTTCACCTTTTTTTTGTTCTTTTTCCTTTTTTTTTTTTTAAGATGTTTGAAAGGTGTTTGTCTCTAATACAGCATCATCACCTCTTTTTCTGCTGATTTCATTGTCAGACAGGGCAGATGACACTGCTGGCCACTGCGATTTGCTGCACACCAGCTTTGCAAAATATAATGGAGTGGGACAGTATTCTTTTTGATGTGGTTAATCTCTGTTGTACTTGTGGCTCTCCTGAAAACTGCACTGTGTCAGAGAGTCTTTTGTAGCCAATGGTGACAGGAAGATCAACAGAGAGAGGTTGCTCCATTAACCTCTGAAGTAATGAAGTTGCATTGCAGGCAGTCAACACTCACACTGCCAATTTATTATCATTTAAGAGGAAGTGAAACTACTTCAAGCCACTCTGGTGTCCACATTTTGATAAATACCCAGAGTGCTAATGTTCTAATGCTAACAATCAGCCTTGAAGGGACCTCTAATGGCCTAGGTTGCTGTGGCTGTGTCTTCTTGATCTTGCAGAATGACCTTCACAGAATCAGCGCCAAGGGAGAAGGCAGAGTCCATTTATTGCCATACTGAATATGCAGGTCTAGTTTTGCTGGTAGTCCCACCTCTGTCTGTCCATGGGGAAAGGCTGAAAGTAGATAAATTATTTGATAACAAATTTGCGTAAACTTTCAAAGGTATTGAATTCAGATCTCCAGATTTGCTTTTATTTAATTCTTGTTTCCCAGGCGATGCACATTGTTAAGGGGATTACTTTCCATCTTAGAAACGGACATAACCAAAATCTTGGGAACATATTTAAACCTTCAATTTGTTAAAATCTTGCAGGATTGTCTGACCTTATAAGATTTTCATGACCTCCAGTCAAATCCTGTGAGAACAGCTTGCTGAGGAAGCAATAACACTAGTCTCCCCCACCTCAGCAGTAAAACAGGCTTGTAAAAGAAAACATTGCAAAGCTGGCATGACCATACCCCCATTCTTCCCGAGTTCTGCTCCTAGGCATGGTCTTTGGCACATATTTTTTCCTGCTAAGGGCAGTGTAATTTACATGTCTGGCTTTCCATAAGTAGTGAAAACACTTTTTATATATAAAAAATCCAGGTGGTTTCATAGCCATATCATACATTCCTTTTCTCCCAGGGTGACATAAGTAGTTATTTATCCACGGTATTTGAGAGACACAGAATCAAGGTGGTCAGCTAAGTGCAGTATGTTTCTGCTGGTTCCTTGCAGGATTTCTGATCTATTTGTGTTTGTGCTGTGGGCCCAGTTTTAGCTGCAGCTGGGGCTCTGAGTGTTTGCTTCTTGGGACTACTTGATGTATCTCCACTGAAATAATTTGGAAGAGTCTGGATGAATCCTTTTAGTGGCTGGGAAGAGAAAGTACTCAGTAAAGCACAGGGACTGTTACCTGCATTGTGTGAAAGAACATTGTTTATGAAGAGAATACTCAGCCATGGCCTCATGCCCACGGTGTGTGATCACTGTTTCCTTGCCTCTCCTGTCAATAACCTGAACTATCCTGCTCTCCCTCTGACCTGAGCTCTCCCTGCTGCAAAGCACATCCCCTGCCTTGCTGGCTTCCTCCTGCCTCTGCCTAGGGAAGGCGGCTGCAGCTCCTGGTTGGGCTCTCCGTGTGGAGCAATGATTCTTCCCTGCATCCAAGGAGCTCTGCTGAGGGCCAGAGCAGTGGCTGCAGGGTTTGGAAAAGCGCCCTGTGCTCGGCTGCTGGCCAGAGCCTGGGACAGAGCTGGTGCCAGGACGAGGACCACAAGCATCTCCCACATGTGCCACAAAGCTGCATCCAGCAGTGCAGCCTGCAGAGCTTCACGGGATTTTCTCCCACTCCCTCTTTCCCCCTGCCACGACACATTTTTCTCTGTACTGAGACAGCAGGTGTCTCAAAACTGTCCCTTTTGTTCTTGGGCAGGTTTGGGAAGGGCCCCCTGCCAGGTTCAAGCACAAGGTTGCTTTGGAGCAGCTGACTCAGTGCACACTTGTTGGCTTTTTCAGCTGCTCGGGGGTGGGAGCTCTGCCCTGGGGTGCACCTGGAGAGGAACCCACGCTGCTGCTGGGGCACAACACCTGGGGAGCACAGCAAGGGTTAAGGACCTCAGGAGCATTGCAGGAAAATGTTTGGGATATTGGGGGAGCAGGAGCTGCGCTGCCCATGTACTGCTGCTGAGCCCTTACACCCCTGTGTGTCCCAGACACCACTGAGGTTGTCCAGGGATGGGAAAAGCTGGAATTCCACAGCAATGCTAAGGCCCAGGAAACACGGGCAGTGCTCTGGGTCAGCACTGTTACAGCACCCTCTGCTCTCTCAGCCCCTTCCTTACTTGTCCTTCCCAGCATTCACAAAACCAAAATGTTTGGGAGAAAGGAGAGGGATGGAGTCTGTGCTGTTGGGAATTGCAGAAAGATGTTCTTGGTACCATTATCAGATTTTTATGTAGTGAAGATGTTTTCATTTAACACAGAATTAGTTTATATGTACTATCTGCTTTCAAAAAGGTGGGATAAGATTAGGAAATTCCAAATTATAAGTTGTAGATCTACAATTTGTTATTAGTTTGCATCTGATTTTTATGTGATTTAAATGTATAGCTCACTGTTCTTAGCTTCCCTCTATGTTTAGTCAAAGTGAACTGCTGAAGAACATGAAATATATTATTTTATTGGCACTGAATCACAAATGAGTCAGTGAACTTTTTTGCACTTACAACTAAAATTGGATTCTAACTTCCAAAAATTTATGACAATTGCTCCTTCTTGTGGCTTGAATGTTGACATATAATTAATTTAGGATTTCTTCTTGAGATTTCCTGTCTAGGTTTGTACCTGTCACAAAAATACCCTTGGAAGTTTATCTAACAGCTGGAACACCACGAGAGTCGATTGAAATTTAGCAGAGATTTACTGGGGCCAACAGGAAGTGCTCAAAGCAGGATGGCATAAATATGCAGAAAGAGCTCTTTTATTTCAGCTGTTTTAAAGGGTCCCAGTGCAGGCTGATGGTGGTGTAATGCTGAAAAACGCTGACACTGTGTCAGCCAGCAGCACCAGCACAGCAAAGGATTCCACAAGCATGGCTTGGCACTTTGTTGAATTATGCACAGAGTGGAGCTGTGTCTGTTGCCTTCCCTCCATCCCAGCTGCCCTGCAGGTTTCAGCTCATTCTTTTGAGAAACCAGATCTATTTAATGGGAATTTCCCACAAAATGGTTTTGAAATCTATTTTGTTGTTGTGCAGGACTAAAGGAATTCTGAAAATGCAAAATCTAGGTTGCAGTGACTTGAGGGACTGGATAGATGTAATTACCTTTAGATAAATGTAAAATGAACCATATAGAAGAAAAGTAATCCCAAACTCTAAGACTGCATAGTAATTATCAACATATAATATTGGCAATTACTCTTCAGGATGGGATGTTAGAATTCTTGTGCACAGTCCTCTAAAAGCTTACCTTTATTTGCAGCAGTAATAAAAAAAGGAAAACAATGTAATAAATAGTTGGAAAAGAAAAAGTTATTTAAACACAGAGCCATTTTTAACCCCTCTACCTGTTCAAGGCTTGCCCACATCTTTGCTATTCTACGCATTTTTGATAAGCCACTGAGAAAGAACAGTGAGTACAACAAAGGCAAAAAAAATTAAAAAGGGGATTTAAAATTGTTTCTATGTAAAGAGAAGCTATTGCAAAATAAATACTCAGTTTGGGAAAGAAATAGAAATATGATAAATCTGTAAAATCATTATTAATTCAAAGAGGGTGAAGATAAATTGAGTGGTAAATTTTCCTGCAGTATGAACAGTGAGTGAAGCAGGCTGCCATTGGCTCTGGATAGAACACAAGCAATGCTGACTTGGGTATCATGGAGCTGTTGGCCAGGCTTGCAGAGACCACGAGGCTGAATGAAACTGAAACTGTGCTGAGTGGTTTGTGGATGGTATTGGCCTCTTGAGGACCATTAAATGCCATGTTCTGGGTTTAGCAGGAGCCCTGAGCTCCTGCAGGGAGCCTGGAGGGTTCATTCCCTCTCCTTCTGCACAGGGACACTGGAAGGTGTGAACTGTTACTGACCCACACTTTGAAATTTGGAAGACAGATAAATTAGAAATTATTGCTGGAACAAGCTGCATTTTCTACAATGAGCCTACAAAATATTTTCTGATCATTACTGTGGTAATGCCTGTTAATGGAAGATGCATACCTTGGGGAATTCAAAGTAAAATTTCATTTAATGAAATGAAATATCCGCAAATATTCTATTGGAAAAAAAAAACCTGCAAATGACACAGGTGACCTTCTTCCTCCTCTGCTCCTTTTTCACATCCCCTGTTTGTGAACTTGTGACTTGAATGAGAAATTACTGGGTTTTTTTGGTTTTGGGGTTTTTTTTTGTTTTGTTTTTGCATGATTAACCATTGAGCTCTGCTAAAAAGCTATTCCTGGCTTAAGCAGTAACTTTTGATGATAAAAGAATTGATAAATTACAGTTGAGGTATATTCTAAAAAAAACCCCACAAACACTTGTTGAAAATAACGAGTAGCTTAGATAAATTAATAAAAAGTTAGCTTGATTTGATCTCTGGAAATGTTTGTAAAAGCAAGATTTCCTCATAAAAAATGTGGTGAAGCTGCATTCTTTGACTTAATCCTCACATTTTCATAATACAACATGCTGCATTCAGATATGAAATAATTATCCAGCTGTGCTTCTTTTTGCTGAGTTTCCCACATCTTTTTGTTCAAACCCAATGTTCAGCACAGGCCGCTGTGTCTCATTTACAGACTGTAAAAACATGAATGTAGAGGTGTACCTGGAAGTGGTGACCTATATAATATATCTTTAGGTTCCTACAGAAAATGAGGCAGGATATGCAAGTGTAAGAAAAGAAAAATCCAGACAATTAGAATTAAATGGGTTAGATAATTTTGTTTGCATTTACAGTGTTTAATGAGAAATTAGGATATGTTGTCAAATATAGTTTTACCTTCTTGAATTAGAGAGTTGGTAAAGACAAAGTTTCTGGAAAGTAGCCCTAAAACTATCTTGTCTTTCTTGTAGTTGTTTTAGTGGGAAATATTTTTTATAAGTACCTCTTTAGTTGTTGCTCTCCCTAAAATTAATAGAGGAATGAACAATTTTTGTACTGCCATCACTATTCTTATTTTCCAAGTTGTTTCCATTAATTAAGTTCCACTCTGGGCTTTACCTTTACCTCAGTGGGTTTGACACAATTGTGCATGCACATCAAGAGTATCTTCTGTTTCTAATTAGCAAATTACTGTCCTCAGAGCTGCTTTTTATGAACCACTCTTGTCATGTTTTGTCTTGTTCTGCAAGAACTGCAGGGAAAATAGAGGATGGTGGTGTCACACCAATTCCAGCTGTTGTCCAGTGCCACCTCTCAGCAGGAGTTGGGCAGAGGTTGGTGACAGAGCAGAAGGAGTTCTGCTGCAGAGAATGGAATAGAAAAAGTGAGGAGAAATCAAGTTTAAGCAAGTAGAAAAATAGAGAAGTCAGACCAAGTCTGGAATGGGAGATTGAGAGGAGAAAGAAAACGGGCATAGAAAAATAGGTCTAGAAAAAAATTCTGCTTAGTGTGAATTAGCAATGAATTGTGGTGATTATTCTTGCTCATTCGTTTCCTTGTCTTGTTTTGCTAAACAGTTTAATTGCAATGCATCAATTTTTTATTTTTTTTTATAATTGCATCAAATAGCAAATGTCACCATTGTAGCTTTATACGATTTCATAATGAAATTCATGTTTTTAGTTGTGCATATTTACCTGTCATTTGACACTTGCATGGATGGTTTGAGTATCTTTGGAAATCTTGCAGTCTAAGCTTCTGATCTCTCCAGCTCTTGCACACATACATGTTTTTGAGTGTACAGTGATTATAAAGGTGGTGTTTGAAGATTGGGAGGGAGCAAAGTTTTGCTTACTGCTATTTTATCATTTCCCTTTATGTGATCCTCATTATCATTGGAATGCTGATAAATGTGGGTCCTCAGTCTGCATGGAATTACATATGTATGCCTTTAGTAGAATTAAAGCCACTAAGGTCCCCTTCAGGATGGACTCTTAAGCCTTTTCTTAATATTAAATGCGTTTTTAAGTCTCGTATAGAGTAAAAATTTAAAAATTAAGGTATATGTTTGTATGTTTAACAGAGCTGGCCCCTATGTCTTCCCTATCATGCACTGAGAAATGCGTGGGCAGAGCCATAATTGTGGAGAAGCTCATAATATTGGGGCCTAAATTATAAAAATTATTGCATAATTAGACCACACAAGTTAGATTTCAAAATGCTGCGTGTTACTTGGATGGGTATTTAAAAAATAAGTAGCTGTCGAGCATGTATGGTCCTGTTCCCAGTGCCACACACAGTCATTGTAATGCTTTAGCAGCTTGAAGGAGTTTAAATGGATCCAGCACTGGTCTTCAAACAGACCAAACCTACTAACACTTGCCTCAGTTGTATCTCTTTCTTATTAACATTAAAAGGTGCAACTGTACCATCAGGCACCATTTTTATAAGCAGTTTTGTATCATGAGCTACGTAAAATTAAAAAAACCCCTATATTTAGGATCATTGGGAGGGGAAGAAAGTGAGAGTATATCTCATGTAGTGTAAAACAGACTTTTTTGTGTACAATAGAACTCTGACTATACTTTGACATATTGATTTCTTTTATATTGTTATTTTTAATACAATAAGCATACCTCACAATGCCTTCCACAGAACAATCAGTATTTAGATATACCTGATAGGAGAACTTCAGTGAGTACTGGTTTTATTAACTAGCAGAACAAACCAAGGAAATGGCATGGTAATGGTTTACCTAAATTATGAAGTATAGGTAGGACATACAGCTGTTGGTACAAATATTCAGATCCAGGGTATTCAGAGCAATACCCTGAAGCTCTTTAGTTTATTCTCAGCTTTAGAAGATGAGAAATCTTAGGTGATTGGGAAAGCAGGCCCAAGCCATGAGATGCATCTTTATTTAATTTCTTGTTATTGCTTGGTTAAGGAAAAAATAACCCCAGCAAACTTTCAGTAACCTACTGGAGTCGTGTGCCTGAAGGACACCATGCTTATGTCCAGCATTTCTAAGAAGACTTTTCAGGCCTGGCCAAGGATCCACCTCTTTCCTAAAGGCAGAAATAGGAACACACATAAAACATATAAAACACACATAAAACACCTCAGAACTGCACTCAGCCCTCACCACTTCTCTCCTGCCCAACTCATCCAGCCTTTGGGTGCATCAAAAGGAGGAGTACAGCCCTTGTGTGCCTCCTCACTGGCTGGGATGCTTTTGGATTAAACTTCCTCTCCACAACCACCAAATTTATTAGTATTTACTCTGGTACAAATTCTAGTAACCAATATGCTTCTGACAACAGTGTGGTAGCAGCCACAGTAACTAGAGTTATCCAAGCACAACAGCCAGCCAATTTTAGCTATTAAATATTGACTGACTCTGGTAGGATGCATGAGGTAAAACCCCAAATCATATTCCCTACAACCAGACAAATATGTATGAGATTTTAAGAATTTCCTTCTAGTCAAAAATTATCAGCAAATCTCAAAAGATGGCAGAAGAAAACCCCCGTCTCCTACAGATTCTAGAAATTTCCCTTATCCAGAGAAAAGCCACAGCTCTGACCTTGCTTGGCTCAGGCAAACTCTTAAGAACAGAAAAGAAGCGCTCCTTCATTACTGGTGGCCAAAGAAAGAATGTACTTTGCCCCTGACATAATTTTCATCCCTCCAAAAGGAGTGGCAGTCATTTCTGTGGGTCAGCAGAAGCTGGAGCTCAGCTCTGCTGCCAGAGCTGGGGGCACCCAAAGGGCGGCCACACCTGAGCAAAAACCCCTGGAGAAAACAGGGACAGCACCAGGGAAATGCCTGTGCTGCAGACACAAAGAACAGAAGATTGCCAAACCCTCCCCTCCTCCTTCAGCTGTGACCTGTTTTTATCCCTCTCTGCACATTTCACCTCTTACATAAGCTTTGCCTCATCTGGGGAGGAGGGCAGGGGCAGCACTAACAGGCTCCAGGGAGAGACAAACGTTTCAGATGCACAAGTGTTCAGCCAACTCGTCCTTTGCTCCCTATCCACAGACTGGTAGCTCTTGGCAGGGATGAATCTGCAGGGACTCCTAAAACCTGGACCACAACACAGTTTGGAGAGGCAAACAGAGCCCTCAGAGCTGAGGGACCATGAGCATCCTCATCAATGTGCAACAGAAACCTTGCATTGTTCCCTGAAAAAGTGTGGTCCGCAAGGAGATGGGAAGGTGCATTCTATTCTGTATATTAGGGTTTAGAACTTAAATCTACCCCTCATTAGGTCTGTAATACCTCCGTTCATTAATTTAATTAATCTTTTTTGTCTATTTCACAACCCAGTTTTTTAAAATCTGAGTAAAATGTGTATTTTATCTTAAAGAAATGGGAAAGAAAGTACAGTGGGGAGTCGTTTTTAAATAAGTGGATGCTCATAAGTGAAACTTAACCCAGCTGAGATTTTATTGGGCTTGTTTTTTTCTGGTTTTATTTTGCAGTGAATATCTAGCAACAAAGATTTCTCTCTCCAGTGAAAATTTTCTCTTTTAAGAGAAAACAGTAAGAGAAAATTTCTCTTTTAAGAGAAAACAGTATCTTGAGGTTTCCTGTCTCTTTTTTTTTTTTTCCCTTGATTAAACAAAACATGCAGCAAGTTGCAATTAAATTTCAGTTAACAAAGTGCAAAAATACACCCGCCCTCCATCTGCCAAAAATAAATAGTTTGAAAAGTAATTTCACATCCCTGACAATGACGACTGTGTTTATGACATATTTCTGGTGCCATATTCCACTCTCCTATCGCTGCCAGCTTGCATCCAGTATTTAGAAATAAACCAGAAACACATTGAACTTGCTGAACTAGATGTTGCCACACTGCAGCTCTAATGGGCTTAGTGACCACAACCTACAGGGGCCAGAATGTGTCAACAGCAAAAGGGCCAACCTCAATCAGTGTCTGTGCTTTTACAAAGTTGTTACATGTTTAATTCTTTGCAGCTTAGTTCTCCTGCTGTTTTGGCTGCTCCAAACCAAGGCTCATATATTGCAGCAGCCCTCTCTACCTCGTATAATGCCACAAAGGTCCCAGCAGGAGACCTTTCAGTGGAGCAGACAAGCCACAGGCGAGGGCAAACAGGGCATCACAACTTCCTAATAAGATGACTTATTAGATTGGGGGCTTGACACAGCGTTTGTTTAACCACTTCTTTTCCCCGGCCCCAGGCGCGGGCGCTGTGCGCGCTCGGGGCTGCCGGCGCTGCGCGGGTTGGCCGCGGAGCGCGCTCCGAGCGCGGCCCCGAGCGGGGCGCGGCCCCGGGGCCGCTCTGTCCCCCCGCCGGGGCAGCGACCCCGCTCTGGGCGGCACCACTGTCGCTGCTCGGTGGCAGGGCCGGCTCCGGGCCGGCAGAGCGCGGGTTAAGCGCGGCCGTGGCGGCGTTTCCTGCCCGCACTTGCCGTGGCCCGAGGCGGTGCCGCCGCCGGAGCCGGGCGAGCCGCGCCGGGCCAGGTGGCGGGCAGGCACACCGTGTTATTAGGCAGCACCGAGCGAGAAACCTTGATCTTCAAAAAACACCCAAAGAAAGGCCCCTAATTAATCCCGCGCGGGAGAATAAATGGCATTCCACATCAGCCAGGATGGAAAAGGTACCTTCCAATTTCGTGGAGTGATCCCTGCTATCGATCGCTTTCAGGAGCACGATGGGAGCGTCGCTGTTAGAGGCATTTAAACCCAAGAATTCTTCTTTTCTTGTCAATTCGATTTAAATAACAACAACAACAAAAAGTAACAATGATCTCAATGTGCTCTATCTTTAGGAAGTCATAAACGTCTTGACAAAGCGCCCGGTGCCCCGCGCTGCTGAATCCCGGCCGCCTCCCCGGGCGGCTGCGGGGCTCCTGGAGTCGATGGAAACTCTTCCATCATCTTCACTCCAGCTCAGCCCATTGAAAAGCCCTGCTCTGAAGCCATCCTTAACACTCCCCCTTTTTAATTCAGTGTCCAAGTGACAGATTGAAGGATATGTATTGCGTTTTCTCATATTTCTGAAGAGTTTTGATTTGGACTGGACTTGTTTTATGAAAAGGAAAAGGTTCTAAGAACTAGCTGTCTTTTAACTCATATAGCACTTGTCTAATATTGATTTATAAACATTCCCAGTAGAGAAGGCATCCTTGTCCAAATAGTCTCAAGGTTCATAAACTTCATCTAATTTTATGATATAATTGTACAGTAGTTTTCAAGGACTCTTACTGTCTAGAGGGCTTGAATCCATTTGATTTTATTCATCCCAATGGTATCTGCTTTTATCCCTAACTAAGATTAACAATTCTGGCATTATAGCAATATGGAAAGTTCATCACATTCGTGCAGTGATTCTACCACCAGCTGCAGATCCTTCTGAAGTTTACTGTGTAATGAATTTAAAACATAAATAGCAACAAATGGGATAAATAATTTCTTTGCCAGAATTGAAGCAAAGTTAATTCTGTCTTTATAAATAACTTTTTATGCTGGTGGTTTTTTGTGAATCTTTCAATATTTAATTAAATCACACAGTTTCTGGATCTTTCTTTTAAATATGTTTTACTTACGTATTCATAATTTTTAAACTTTTTTGTAAGTAGCTATAAATCATTGAAAAACTAAAGAGAAGAATGGTTTTAGTTTTACAGTGTAGCTAAGATATTTTCTAACATCTAAGAAAAAGACCTCAGAGTTGCTTATTCAATATCAAGAGTTATCATTACCATGGATATCTCACATTATTATAAAAGAGGGATTTGGTATTGGGATATTGTTAACTAAGTCTGAGCTCTTCATTTTCTGAAAGGAGTAGAGCACCTTTTGCTGAGGTGAACCTGAATGTTGTCAGACAGCTACAGATCTCCCAGGTAACATTTCCTCAAGTGGAGTTTTTAAGAATGACTAAAATTTGTTCTCCCCCCAAGCAGGGTGTTTACTTTCTGTGTCCAGTGTTCTCCAGATAATGTGCAGTGCTGCACTTACCTTTAGAATCAAGAAACTTCCTTGAGCATTGCTTTAACCCGTGGGCTTTATTGATTTGAGATGCAAAAAAACATTGTATGGCAAAACTTGGTTATTATAACCAGATCTAAACAAGAAAGACTAACATCAGTTTTGACAACAAACAAAACCAGTTTTTGTTCTATCGGTTCTGTTTAAGAGATTCCAATTTCAAACCAAACACAACTTGTGGTTATTCTGTCAGATATTTATACAGCCACTGGGGCGCCATAGTTATGCACCGCATACATCATTGTATTTTTAAAATGTACTTAATGAACATTTTTTCTTTTCTGGTAACTACTTCATTGCCTTAAATGAATGCATTCCAATAGAATTTGTAACAAATGAGCACTTTGTGTTTGCATTAATGCCAAACACGTTTAACAAATTTTTAACAAGGAACACTGGCAAAAAGCCAAACTCCTAGAGGGACACTGAAGGAATGCTATAAATTTAAACTAGATTTTACCTTTTCACTCTGCTCAACAAGTGTCTTAGGTGTCTTTGGCATCTCAGCATTGAAAATTTTCTACGTAGGTTGGATACAAATTTATGCCTTAATTATTTTTCTTCTTGGCCCTCCTCACTAGAGATTTCCATGTCGATATAACAGGCTTTAACAGGTTACTGTATTCTTTAGAGAGTGAGAGGTGGGTTTTCTTTCTTTCCTCAAGAGTTAGGCCAGGAGGAAGTAGCAAAGCCAGCATTTATTGTTGGGCTGTGATGACAGGGAGGTTCAAACAGCACATGTCGTGCCATTGTCACATCCTGTGTTAAGGGACCTCTGCAGTGGGAGCCCTGCAGCAGATCTGTGCTACCCAATTTTGCTGCTTGTGCTGAGTTGCAAATATCTGGGCTGTGATCGTGTTTGCAACTGCACTTCAGGGGCAGGGGAAACAGCCCACAGGGCTCCCCCTGGCCCCAGCCCTGAGCTCACACAGAAGCCACGAACAGATTTTTGGCTGAATCAAACTTCTGGGGGGTTTTTCAGTTGTTAAGTTATGCCCACATGGTACATGTCAGTACAGACCTTGGGAATCACCTACTCTGTAATACATGTTCGTATTAAAAGTGTTACAAGTAGCTCCACAAACCACATGCTTGCTCTTTACTTGTAACTTAATATATTAATTTAATTTTTACTGTGTTATTTCAGTTTTAATCAAATGCAGGACCTGAAAAATAATAATACTTAGCACTCATCCAAGACTTTTTAGGCACATTACAAACATTAAGCCTTGCAAATTCCTGTGAGGAGCCTGATGTTATGCCTGCTGTAGCAAAGAGCAAATTAAGCAGAGAAAAATGATATGACTTTTTCCTTAGTTCCACAATAGACTGGCAGCAGGGGCAGAATTTAGAGTGTCAGGGCTTTTTCTTAGTTAATAGAGTCATTCTTTTCATGGTTTTACACAAAGGTAAAAATTGAGAATGCTTTTTTTTTTTCCTCCCTCCTATAATTTACATGATGTTGTTGCAAGAGGCATAGGCAAATTCCAGAACATCACTTGAGAAGACTTGATGAGTTATAGCCTTATTCCTGCCTAGTTACTTGTTTCCAGAAAATGAAATAATTTCCCATCATTTGTTGGTGCTCTGATTGCAGTAATGATGAATGAGTCTGGAGAAGGAAACTGAGGAATTCATCCTGACAGCTTTTTCAAGGATGTCACATTATAGTGCAGAGGCCTTGTTGTAGATTAGGGAACAGAAATAGCCCTCACAGGTTTTCATTAATGATATCCTTCCCTACTAACATTTGGTCAGATACCAGTTCCCTGCAATAAAGTGTCTACTCCCTCTCTTTCTTACTCACTAATTACCATATCAGTTGTTGGCCTTTTATGTAGGTACCATGTGTAACAGGTTAGGAGAGGGCAATTTAAGCCTATGTGAATGGGTATCTGTTTTTGTATCTGGGTGCTTGTTGCAAACATTTGGAAAGCATATGGAGCATAATGGACATTAACCCAGATGTCAAAAATAGCCTGCATTTTACTACTGTTATTAAACAGTTTCCCCTTTAACCCCTTTGTGTTTACCCACCCTCTCCAGCTTGTTTCTGCAAATCACTGCTGAGAGGAAAGGATTGGAGGTAAAAAGTACTAATCAGGCAGGTGTCTTTATCCAAAGGAAAAACAATCTGAGCAAATATTTGTGGGCTACTACACTTTTATATCTTCACATCCTTCTGCTGTTTTCATTGACTGGTATCTAATGGACTGACAGAGGTGCCAAACTCATAAGACATTAATTTCAGCTGGAGCACTGCTGAATTGCATGCAATTGCCCAATGCATGTTACCAAACTTTATTTCTGTTTTAGAGGTTCAGTGACTTTTACCAAGTGCAGCATTGAAGAAACAAATATAAATTTAATTTACTCAACCTCAGTTGGTATTTGACAGCAATATCCTTTTATATATTTATTTGACTTACTTGAGAAATACTTTGCATTTCCTACCTGTGGCCAACAAGTTTTTGTTACACTTCCAATACATATATGGTTTCCTGATGAATGGGTGGGTTGATTAAGTGGGTGAGGTTTATTTGGGGGCTTTCATTTTGTAGCAAAACCCCAATGAAAATCTGAGGAGAAGGCTGGAGAGGGACTGCATTTTGTGCTTTGCTGCTGTTCCTTAGACTGGACACTTTATTCTGGGTTCTTATTTTTTCCAAGCATAAAAGTGTTAATTGCAGAGGAATTTCAGCTTGGAAAATAGCAACTACATTGAAGATTTGCTGTGATTACATTTTAGTTTAAAAACCTAGGCATTATTGTGCTGCAGTTTCTGGAATGTGCTCTCCTCATTAATTTCTAGGTGTGCTTCCTCTGCCCCAGTATCTCTGTGAATGATGATTAAGAAATTCTCAGCACACAAAAGAATGGGAGCTATGCACAGTTCACCAACGTAATGCATGCGCTCACTTACAGTTTTCATAAGAAGTTTGCAACGATTTTATGTGCCAGAACTAGTAACATGATCTACTTTAGGAACTCCCTGGCTTTCCAGCTCTGCAGAAGTCATTTTTAGACTGTTCAAGGGCCAGATCCAAAACTTGTTAAAATCGGTGGGAACCTTTCCATATTTCAGTGGGCTTTGGATTAGTCCCTGAGTGTTCTGACCAGAAGAATTGTACCAACTGCTCACTGCAAAAGTAAAATTCATCTACATTTGTAAGACTTAAGCTGTTATGTGTGCTTTCCAGCAAGATGAGAAGTTGAAAATAGGGATTTAAAATAATATGACAATTTATTCTGTAAACAGTGTTTCACTTTACTCACAGAATAATTTATCTGATAAATATTAGATTCTGAAATTATTAAGGAGAATTTTAGTCAAGTAGCTCTATTTGAAAAAACCCAACTTTTCAGCTGTATACAAAACCCTAAGCATTGTATGGCAATTTCTCTTTCATAAAATGGGATGTTTTGGAAACTCTTAAGGTTATATAAATGGAAGGGCAATAATGGAGAATCCCATACATAATGCATTTCAAATTTTCTAGAAAAAAAATCAGTGAATAAATTAACAATTGCCCTCTAAAGGAATCATTTGAATCCTCCCACTCAACTGATATACAGATAATGTGAATGAGACAATTCACTGCTCTCTGTTCAAGCATACCCTGCTGTTTGCTTGCAGCACAGCTAAAGTAACAACAGAAATCACTGGGCCTCTCTGTAGTCCCAATGAGACAGAGTCCCATCGAAAGCTGGTGGAAGGCAAGAAGATTGTTTCCCCTGGCTGAGCTGTGCTGACACCAGCTCCCTCCTGCAGCCCCCTGGCTTTCAGCAGTGCCAGCCCAGCCAGGCAAAGCACCTGGGATTGTGGCTGTGTGGCTGAAAACCTCCTAACACATTGCTGTGTGTTCCAACTTCTGCAAATCTGAGCTTCTTATGGACACCATAAAACCTTTCTCCACTGTTCTGCAAATTAAAGTGAGATCAAAGGGCTTAAAATATGACAGGAAAATGGTGCTTCAATTTTGGAGGGCTGGCAGAGGTGCTGCACATTCCCACCTGCCACAGAACTGTGTGGAAATAAACCCATGATTCCCTTGGTTCCCACAGAAAAATATTTAATTTAATTTAATTAATAGCATTTCCCTTTCAAAGCTACTGTGCTTATAGACAAGATCATAAAACTCACTGTTTACGGAATCACAAGCACAACAGAATTTGACATCTTAGGAATGTAGAATATTTCCCATGTAGAGAGAGTCGTGTCATACAAATTAGCAATAAAACTAATTGCCAGCCTATGAACATAATTGGGTTCAAATTGAATTTAAATGCCTTACTTAATCCTCAGCCCCTAGAAAAGCATTATCTTCACTTATATGTATGAGAATCTTGATTAGATGAGAACTAAGATGCTCTGGATGCTTCAGTCATGTTGTTAATTGGATTTTTTTCCCCCTTGTTACAGTTGTCAGAGGAACTAGAGAAAAAGGAAGAAAAAACTGTGGCACTGGAAGGTAACAATGATAATCTATTGCATTGGATCTCCAAACATGACCATGATATCCTGGAGAAGATCACAGATGCAGAAAATGAATGCTACAGTTGATATCTAATGAAATGCTGCATTAATTAGCATTTTCTCCATTATTTCTTGTAGTCTATTGTGAAATTAGATACTTTGGAAAGTAATGAAGGAGACTCAAGCAGAAATTATAACAGCTTCATTTCTGTCTTTAATGGGTCTTGTGAGTTAATCTGTTTTTACAAAGAAACCATCTGTTCAGAATATAGTTGTTTCATGAAGTTCAGTTAAACAGGTTATTTAGCAAATTTTTGGTAAATTAATATTGATTTTAATAGGTAATTCAGGTTCCCTAGATGTGGCATCTGCATTTGCTGATTTTACCTAGTCTATTCTAAAGTATCACTTCTATTGCACTAGATTATCAAAGAGGTATTAGTAAAATGCTATATAAGGGTGTTGGCATTAACTTTACCCCCAGTTAGATACAGGCTTTTCCAAAAAATAAAAACAAGCCTTTACCCTCCTCTGTTTTCTTTTCTCTACTGATAAAATAATATAAATTAAAAACAAATCAAAACCAAATATTGATACTATAACCGGTATTAAGCTCTGGGCCAGGTTGGAAATGAAATCAATTTTTGGTACTAATAACTGATGACAAAGCTTAGTTTTATGAAAATATGGTGTGTGTCTCTGACAATGCATAGGACATCTAATTTGAACATAAATTTATGATTATATACAAGATGTATCTATTCCTGGATGGTAAAAGCTTGAGGTGTATATAAATAAATGTGTGTGTGTATATATGGACATGTACACAAGGATGTATCAACCTCTTACCATCCAAATGCATACATGTTTTCAACAATAAAAGCTGGGACTCTTAAAGAAACAAACAAAAACAAAAATAAAGATAAGATTGCTGTGAATACAGTATATGCACTAGGTCTCCTGTAAATGTGGAACTGTTTGTTATTGTTCTCTGCATTGAAAAACAGTCTCCAACACGGACCCCAATGAATCTTAAATGTTAAAGAAAATACCAATGAACAAACAGCACTTGAAGGCTGTTTGTGTCAACAAAATGTGTCTAGTTAAATAAATTCAAAGCACATGCAAGGAAAAATAAAAATGTGAAGTCGTTCCATTCAGTGAGAAACTCTTAACTGACAGTCAGATCTCTCTCTTCTCAAGGAGAGGTTCCTTCTGACTCCACTAACATTTTCAGTCAGTCTGGCAAACATGTGCAAATGTTTGGCTGTTTTGTTGAGGCATCTTTTTGTCCATGGAAGAAATGCTTCCATGCTGATGGCAGTGGAAATAGAATATCTGCATTTTTAAAGGACAAACAATAAATTTAAGCATGGGTGGCCTTAATCCTTAGTAGTTTTTCTTTGCTGCTGTTAAAAAAAAAAAAAAAAGAAAAAAAAAAAGAAAAAAAAAGAAATCTAAATGGATACTCCTGAAGTCTTGCACTGAATTTAGAAAAATTATTTTTTGAACCTGTGGTGCGATTAACCCTAAACATCCTACATGAGCCATACATAGTAATCCCCTTAAAATTATTGTCTAGAAATGATATTTTATTTATTTGTACCATGATTCTCGGTGCAATCAAGGAGCAATTTATTTGAGCAGGAGTCCTGCTGGATGTGACTGTCTTCAGTAAGTAGAATAAAATGTATAGAATTAGCATAGCGTAGATAATCCCAATTTCATTCATGTTTAAACAGTTTGTCCTTTAACTATCAACGGCATTTTAGATCTTTGTTTTTGAAACAGCAAAGCTTTTGGGAGTATATTTAGCACATATGACAAATGTTGCACTTGGAAACTCAGACAACAAAACAGGTTTCTGATGACAGATTTGTTGTCGCAGTAGGGGACAATCGTCTGTGTCTCTTACAATCAGGTCTTTACCTTAACTCTGCAACCGAATACTTGAAGTAGGATATAAACTAGGGGGGAAATAGGGTCACAGATACAAAGCTGTATAGTTAGATATTTATATGTATGTGCCAATTTTGTCACAGATATTATTTTAGGGGCATTTTTGCTCCACTCATGTTGGTATGAGTATTGATCTAAACTTTTATCAGGGCCTGAAAATTAGCCCCTAAAGAGGAAAATTTTGTCTAACATTGATTTTTTTTCTTATTGCTTTGTTTTTGTTTTGTTTTTTTTCCTCCTTCTTTTCATTTCATGTGATATTCTATAATGTTTGGAGAAAATCTTTTCATATCCTAAAATAGAATCTCGGGGTTTACAATAAACACTGTGATGTTGGGAAATATTTTATTTGAGCAATGTTTGGTAGATTTTTTTTCCCCCCCCTCCTCTGAGTGTAATGAAGCAAACTAACTTTTGCTTAACATTTAAGATAATGGTTATTATTTTAATGTGAGATCAGTCTTGTACTGCACATTCTTTCTTTCATTTAAATGTACAGTATGAATTTTGTATTTAATGAATTTTGTGTATCCAGTATGCACGTACCTGCACATTGACTTTCATTTGAAAGTGGGTTTCAATTTCCTTTTTAAACAGTGTTTATGAAAAGACCTCAGATGTGTTGACACAAACTATATCCGCAATGTTTCTTTTGTGTGTGTAGGGTGACGTTTGAATGTGATGTTCTGCAGCAATGGGTCAGTATCCCCTATTTACCTTAGATCCTCATTTGATAGTGCTTCTTGTAATAATTTTTTCAAGTGAGTGGCATGTTCTGGATTGTGATATTGATATATGGTTAAGGACATTGATATGAAACTAAGGAATTCCTAGAAATTACCAGTGGGCATGTATTAGACAGTCATTGTAATTTAATGTCTTGTAGAAGTGTAAAGTACCAAGGTATTTAGAGTTCATAACATTGTTATCATGTGTATGGGAAGTATTTAGTGTTGATCAGCTTGTTTATTTTCATCAAATAAACTTTGTTTCTTTCTGAAATCAGTGTTGTGTCATTAAAAGCAGGTTTAATGACTGTAGGAAAATGTGTGAAAGATGTTTTCCACATGGTAAATCTATCACACTCCTTATTTCTCTAATTGCTACCATTCAAAGTAATTTATCTTCCTGTTGTTACTATCACATAAACTGTTTAAGAAAGCATAAAAAGGAAAATGTCTCATAGGCCCCACTCCCAGAAATGCTTACATGCAACTTTACTAAAGTGAGGAACCATTTTCTGGATGGGGCACTTACAGAGCAATATGCTTTTGAGTGGGTTTCTAAAACATAATATTCTTGTGTGACCCTGTGTAATTGCATAGAAAATTACATTTTGTTTATGTGCTTTACTGACCAAAAGCCATAAGGTGTGAAATTCTCTGCACAGTCAGCTCCTTTTTCAGCTGCCTGGTAAGTGGTTCCCCGTTTCCATTATGTTCACTTTTTTTAGAAAAGGAACTTTTGTTGACCAGGAATTTCTTACCTCATAGAAGTCCCTGGACCAGCTCAGGGCACACACAGCAGGAGAATAAAAGGTAAGTAAGTATGCATTTTACTTAGCTTATTTAAACCACACAGACTCTTAGTTTTAGGCTCTGTTTCTTTACCTATAAATTAGTTTTCTTTCGTAAGAGAGTACTATGCACTAATATAGGATATTAAGTTTCACTTTTAACTACAGCTAAATATACATTTATTGTGTATTCTATTTATGCCTACTTAGCTTTGAGCTGCAATGGTACAAATTGATTAGCAGTAGCTTCTATCTTCTTTCCAGACCTGATAAATTATTTGGTGCAGCCTGTTCTGTGTTCTGCTGGTGTATCAGGAGGCTGCCCATCCCATTGGAGACCTATTTTTGATTCTGTTTTCAATATTGATCACTTTAAAGGCAGCTCCTGCTTTCCCACCTGGTGACAGGGACAGCACATGCCAATGTGTGTTACTGAGGAGCTGGAGGGGACCACAGTGGCTTTGGGGAAACTGTCAAAGGCCCGTACAGCCTATTTGCTGTAAGATGGTTTTCTGTAAGGATCTTTGCTCTGTAAAAAGCAGCTGTGAGGGCCCCAGGGGAGGGGCAGGACCAGCATGTTTGTGTCTGTGGGTGCTGCAGAGGTGGGGAGCTCCCCAGAGGGCAACTCTGGGTGCAGGAACATCCACACTAATGTTGAAGTTTGAGTTCATACAGCCAAGAGCTCGTCCAGCTCCGAGAGAGCCTGATTAAGGATCAGGCTTTTCTGAGCTTGAGGTTTCCTCCTCAGAAAGGCTGTTTGTTCACTTGAGCCAGAGTAGCCCCAGGTTTGAGCAAGCTGAAGTATAAGCAGTGGGGGATGCTCAGGGGCTGGAGCTGTGTCAGCTTGCATTTCAAGCCAACATCTCAGTTAAGACACATTTTGAGAGTCCCAAAAGCTCCATCCCAGCACGAGTTGGACAAAGCTGAACTCCCACTGAATCTCAGGTTGTTCACACTGTGCTCAAGGTCCAGGATTTGTTCCTGGAAGAGCCTCACTCACCAGCACACTCTGGGTCTGCCCTGTGCAGAAACCTGTCAGGAAGTACAAAACAGAATGGCAAGGCAGGGCGTGTCACCTGTTGATATTCCCTGTCCAAACCATGAAACTTTTAATAACCAAAGTATTAAATCATTCTAAATAAAGCCAAGTGAGCTCTAAATAAGTAATGCATTTCCCATTATGAAGCCAGTGGGAGCTCTGCACGTCGCCAGGGCATGATTTGACCCTGACAGATGAAAAGTACAGCTGATGAGGGGCTGCTGTGCAGACTTTCCTCCTGTGAGATTTCTGTGATGTTATTTCAGGCTCATAAGTTTCCAAATAAGATATCTCTTTTTCAAATGCACCTTTTTAAACAAGAGGGAACCTCTGCCTTCATGAGGAATTGCCCAGGGCACGCTGTTGTAGCTTTTGCATGAGGCTGCAGGCACTGGTGCACTGGAAGCCCACCCTTGACGGATGCAGTTGCAGAATCAAGGACTAATTATTTGTTTGGGTTTGCATTCCTTCCACTCTTTGCTCTTGAAAGTGACTCTTTCTTCAGAATGAGACAGTTCCAACCCCAAGTCTCCACAGATGCAGGGGAAGAGCAGGCACAATGCCAGTGCATCCTAGAGACAATGTCTTGTATCCCTTTGAACCGTGCACTCGAGTCTGTTACAGACAGTTGTCTATTCCCACGAAGCTCTGAGTCTCAGGACTAGCAGGAGAACTTTGAACTCATGCAGTTTGAAATGGAGGCCAGTGTCCAGCTTCCAAAGGGCTGTGCTTTTGGTGCTCACCCCAGCAAGGCCAGGAGACAGCAGATGTTCTGGCAGCTGCAGCTGCCGTGCACTCGGGGAGCTGGGGCTGGAGGAGAGCAGCCAAGCTCCCTCCAGATGGAGCAGACGGGGAAGAGGCGAGTGGGAGGCTGCTCAAGGAAGTCAGATAGCTCCAGATAGCCCTGCGCTGATGATATGTGGCTCCAGAGCACCTCACCCGCTTGGCAGAGGCAGCACAAGGGAAATCAGCACCGATGCACAGCTAACCTGGGCTCAGTGAGAAGCCTTCTTGCCGTGGGAAAATCGATAGGGAGGAAATATCTGTGCAGAGCACATGATAATGGAGCTTGGTAACTACTTTTTATTTGAATGTAATTTGGACAAATGCATTACTCATAAGTGAGCTATCCAGGGCTTGCCAAATATGTGGTTAAACAGTTATTATAGCAAATTACACCATCATCTAAACACCTCTGTTTTGGCTCTTAGTTGTCTCCTTTTGCAATAAAGTTGAATTTTTTCTCTTGATTGTTGTCTAATATTGCTGCTTTACTGTTTTGGTTACCATAGAAATAAATAATGACACAAACAACAACAAGTGAATAAGAGCATTTTCTGAATTAGAACACCCTTGTTAATGAAGACCTCTATGGTTGCAAAGTTCTTAACATAGTTCTCATGTCTATTGATTCATGTCCTCATATGCATTTTATTATGGGCTTTATATTTCATTTTGAACTTCCAAAAATAAAGAAAAACAGCTGAAGTACTTTTTTTTTTTTTAAATGGCCAGATTTTGGTTAGAGGTTAACACAGGCCAAAAGAGAACACAGATCTGCCCCCAAGCTCTTGCAGTTTTGTTTTGTTTTAATAAAAAATCCTTATTACAATCCATAAAGGGTCACAAAAATGCAGCCATTGCAGACCAGGCGTGTTCCTTGTGCAGCTCTCCTGCCCTCTGCACCTTCTCCAGGCTCAAGATCAACCAAATGTGTGAGGGCAGGACTGTTGTCAGTCATGATAAGTGTGTGCATTAAGGGGCTAATCCAAACTTTACTGAAGTGAAATGAAAGTCCATTGATTAAAAGTAAATTTCGGATTGTAACTCATTTTCTTCTTTCTGAAGCAAATGTGTACATTTACAGGAGCATGGGGCCAAACTGTTTCCTCTATAGATCAAAATTCCAGCTAAATGTAAGTCAGCTGAACAGACTGCCTGAATTTTTGAATGCTTTGTGATAAGAAAATATATCTTGGATCTCATCACTGAAGTTCATTTACAGTGTATTTTGTCTATAGTTGTCTTGTCTGTGTATCTGGGCCAGCACTCAACTCCTACCAACTCTTAACACAATCTTTCCTTGTGGTGTCTTAACATTATGATCACTTATCTCATTGAATTTGTTTCAATTTAACAAATATCATTCAGTCCATTGGTTACTTTGCTATTGCTAAAGGTAGGTCTGCTATTCAGTAGAGGAGTAAAAAGCATTTTTTAAGAGTCTGTTTTCTAAAACAAATTAAATTCTGAGCAATCTTCAGGAGAAAGAAGAGGCAACCCCCCCTCCATAATTATTAACTCCCAGGACTGTCCATGTAGTTTCTAGAGGATTTGTTCCAATTCTGATGCCTTTCACCATGTCAGAGTTGTTCTCTCTGAAGTTAAACACCCAGCCTGCATATCTGAAAGCTGGAGGTTGTAAATCTCCCCTGTGAATGTTGCCCATGACAGGGAAGGAAAGACTTGCATAATTACCACTTGTACTTCCTCAGAGAACATGAGCTCAAGTCTAAAGCAAGGAGTTTGGTCAATAAAACATCAGAGTCTGAAAACTACAGGAAAAGACCTGTCCAGCTCATATGATAAGAATTTTTTTCTTGGTTAAAAGAAAATTAATATTTCAGAGGAAGCCTCTTCCTCAGACCTGATTGTTTTTCAGATATTTTTAATTTTTCTTCAAGGTTACCACCAGTTAATGCAATTCATAGCTAAATTAACTGAAATATCTTACAACCTTCCTTCTCTGTGAAGCATAGCAGATTGGATATAGTTATTCTGCTAAAATACAGAGAGCCATTTCCTAAGCTGCTATAAATGTTACTATATTCAGCAGTGTCTGTGAAGCAGGTTACAAGTTCAAAATCAGGAAGCAGGAGAGGCACCTTGTTCCCACGCTACTGAAGTCAGGAGGAATTACTCTGAGTCCTTCTCCAGTGAGTGAGGGATGTCAGTGCTTCGCATTTGGGGCTATAATTGGTCAGATAGCTTACAGAAGAATACAAGTACTCATGTGAGCAAATTTTTACAGGACTTAGAGCCTGAAATCAATTATAAATGCATTTGGGTTAATGTGAATGCTCGTGGTCAAACTGGTACCTCTTCTCAGCAATCCTTGTCCACATCTGTTCCCTACATAGGGAAAGGGAAGGATTTGGGTTAAAATGTTTATGCATTGCTGCTCTTCTCCACTGCTTTTTCTACTTCCTGCGCTGCTTTGCACATTTTTTAGCTCTAAATTCCCTCAGACAGAAGTTCCAGATGCAGTCTTGGACAAGTTCTTCATGAAGGAACCCTGTGATTGTTGAGCTGCTTTGCCATCTTCTCTGGGGGTGCACAGAGAGCTTGGCCTGAGGCAGGAGGCACCCAAGGTAAGACAGGCTGAACTGAAACACTGAAATTAAACTTCAGGCTTGGATTACCCATGTGTCCTCTGCAGTGTGAAACACCCTTCTCCCTTTGATTGCTGTGGGATTTGAATAGAATCAAATAATCAGCATCTGGCACAACAGAGACTTAAATACAAAAAAAAAAAAAACTTCTAAAACGTTCTTGATTTGTATTACATAGCCATCATCAGTGTCCCAAGGAATCAGGCAAACCAGGAAATATCAAAATTGGTTGTTTAGAAATGTTTTTTTCAGAATTCACCTATCTAGTCTGCCTCAATTATTTTTCCCTCTCAAATCTGCAATTCCAAAGACAAATTGTGATGCATGCACACTTGGTAAACTCTGAGGGATCAGAGAGAAATTGCATTAGGGAGGCATTTTCTGCAACTGGTTTCTTTGGCCTTGCCACCAGAGCAAGATGGGAGAAGAATTTAGATTACTTACCAACACAGAGACTAAACTGCAGGCTGAAAATAAAGTAAATGTATTTGAATTGAATTTGAATTTCATAATTCATATGAAAGGAATGGTGCCTTGATGTGTGATAGCCCAGTACTTCCAGGAAGGTCAAGCACAAGAGGAATGGGACAAATTTAAAAAATCAGATGTTTTTATTTTTCTAAATTTCTTCCTATTTGCATATTCATTTCAAAGTCACTGCCTAAGACTGTATTATAAACAAAATGGCAATTGAAGAGATAGTTTTGATGTGATGCACATCCTACTTGCACTGCAGGAATGAAGATGAAAAGGACATTTCTTTTGAGTGCCACATCTTAGTACAGTTTTGTAATTATGCTCCACAGACAATATTAACAATTTTTATTAAATACAGGATATCATCTTGAAATGAATACCAGACTTTTAGGAAGGGCTTTGTAACAAACATTTCAAAAATCTGATTTTACTTTGAGTTAGCTTTCAAAATCCAGTCCAGATATATGTAAAGAATATAGAACGTAAATATATTTTCTAAAGTACTACAGTATGTGAAATTTATAAATTGTTACATGCTTTCCTTTCCTAAAGCAGCTGGGTGAAGCTTAGTCTCAGATCAGATAGAATCTTTTAGATAAATCATTTATGACTAGATGACTTCTTATCCAAAAGTCAAATATGTGATCATTTACAGAGGTCACTGGCTGTATTCTGCTCTGTGTTCCATAATCAGCTGAAATAAACCCCAAAAGTCCCTCCTGAATGTATGCTCACAGGGTCACAGTATAATAAAATACTGCTCAAATTGTGCTTCAGACAAGGAATGCTTTCCCCAAAAGTGCTGTGCTCTCAGGGACAGGACTGTCAATATGCATTGCAGTGCAAATGGCAAGTATAAAGTCCAGCTTTTGGAAGGGGAGTGCCCTGCCCAAAAAGCCCTGCTGTGACACATATTTAACTATTTAAGTGACTTTTACAATGTATATTCTATACTCTCTTACAGAGTCTAGCTGGGCTACAACCAAGGCACCTTTTTGACACAGAGGAAAATACAAATACACAAAGAAAATGCTGAAAATCTTGGGAATATTTTCTGAACAGATACAAGCTGATGCTGTGGGGTAGTGAAGAAATGCTATCAGATTCTATAGAAATATCTCAGAATATCTTACCTGTGATAATGCAGCCTCCACAGTAACATCATAACCATATTGTCAAAAAAAAAGGTGGCAGAAGTACACCATCATGAGAATGCAATAGATGTTCTGTATAAAACTTTACAGAAAGGAATGAAGTTTTATTTTCCTCTGAAGTTCACTACAAGAAGCAGAGGATCAATCAGTACATCCACCTCTGCTCTGGGTAAGCTCCCCTGTATGCCTCAGACAATCTGGAAGGAAGTGTTTCATAAAAATATTGGCAAAACAACTGACTAAATAAGGAAAAAATGCAAAATTGGCAACCTGTAATGAAGACTATTAGATAAACTGAAGTGCAATGACTATTATCAAGCAATTAAGTGGCTGCTCCTGTAGCTGTTCCTTTGCTTGGCTGCTTTGTTGAAAGTGATATCATGGAGTCACCACTCTGCTTTGAATTACAGGTTATTACTGGCTGGGTGGAAGAAATGCTGCCACCAGGACAGGTGCCAGCAAGGCAGGGCTGGGCAATTCCCATCACACTGGGCAGTAATGAGCACCTGTCAGGCTCTCCCAGAAGCAAAATGCAGCTGCTTGATGAAAATGCTGACATCAAGCAATCCTGAAGCGTTCTGTAGCATTATAAAGGACAGGAGATCATCTTCCATCCCCATGGGACTGCTCCAGGAACTGCGCAGAGGGAGTTTCTCTGCCTTTGGGTGAAGAAGCAGAACAAGAGGAGTCACTCACACTCAGGCTGTGGACATGGGCACCAGGACCAAGAGAGGTTGGAGAGCAGTGAAGACTTCAGCTCATCATCAGGTCCTGCTTGGAAGGACAATGCACTTTTCCTGACTGTGGTCCTTGTTTCTTCCAAGATTATACCATCAACATATTTTGTCAAGTTGCACCTCAAAAGGTGGCACTCTACAAGCTCTAAAGAGCAGAAGAAAATAAGAAGTGGTTCATATTACACCAATTTCCAAGTTACCGATTTTAGCAGAAGAACCAAGTGCAATGTGCCTTTTCCCCCTGTTCTGTACAGAATCTTAGTTCATATTTCTCTGCCTGGTCCCATGTCTCTGCTATCAGTGTATCCTTGTGTTCTTCACTGTGGGCAAACATTCACACTGTCAGTGCCATTTTCAAAAGTCTTCACATTTTTTATTTAAATTGAAGAAAATAATGTAGAGCTGAAGTAGTACCTTGATCATGAAAAATAAAGACAATAATATCACCAGGGCAACAAGTCACAAGGTTTGCCTGATCAAATACTTAAAATGAACAGCTCAAAACTAATCTTAACCTTAAATATCTTTTAAAATGGCTTTTAAATAATGCCATATTCTAAATAAACTGGAAGAATCAAGGTCAATTGACAGACTACTATGGAGCTTGAAAGATAGGGTTAATTTTATCAGATGTTTTGCTCATGGTGCCTAGATTAATAGCTATCTTCAGAATGATACTGCTTTAAGCAGTCATGGACAAATATACATTGGCTTAGCTGTTATGACATATCTTTAGTCCTAAGGAAATGATGAATTAGCTAAGCACTCTTTAAGATAAGTGTCATATAGGGGCTAACCAAGATCCCTTCTCTCACTCTTAAACACACTTTACTGATGACATGTGTGTGTACATACACTAAAGAAATCCTTGGAGATATTTCAGGTGAGAGCTTCAAACAACATCCACCTACATTCCTCCTTGAGCTATGAGGAATTTGAGGATCTAATATTGCTACAATTATAAACTCCAGCCTAATCTTCTAATCTTCTCAGAGGTAAGGAGTGCTATTCAGGAGCAGGTGTGGCCCCAGGCAATGACACATGGTTGTGACCATGTCAGGAGTGGGTATCAGACTGCTCCTTGCCTATAGAAAGTCTGTGGAGCCCTTTCCCCTCTTCTCCTGCTTCCCAGATCATGGTCTGCTCCTCTGCTGTCAGTAAAATCAATCTCCTGAGAACCCTGAGAATGAGTGCAGCACAGCAATCACACAACACCACCAAATATGCCAGCAGAAAATGGGGTTTAAAAGCCTCCTAAGGCAGGAGTCCTGCCTCCTAAGGCCCAAGCAGGTGTGTTCAAAGAGCAGAGATCCCAGTGAGATCGCTCACCCCTACAGCTCCTGCTGGGCTGCTCCTCCAGCCCTTTGCAGCTGCACTTGGATCTGCAGCACAGCCCCGAGGCAGAGACCTGCATGGAGAGCAGGACTGGCTGTTCCATGGATGCAGATGGGCTCTGGGAAAGAGCCTTGTGCTGTCCTTGTCCCACTGTCCCCCATGCTGGCCCCTCTGCAGCCATGGCCTTCCATGTGCCATCTCTGGGGAGGAACCAGGACACCTGGGCTGGAGTCAGTGTGACAAAACTCCCTGCATGGTCATCTCTGGAAAATGAAGTCTCTGTGTGCTTTTGTGTGTGTGTATTGGGCAAAGTTATGTTCAGGGCACTCAGAAGAAACATGTAAGAGCCCTCCAGAGTTTATGGGAGGTGCCTTTGGCCTCGGTGAAAGAAGGAACTGGTAGCATTAGGAGAGGGTAAGTACTCTGTTGTTAAGGAGCGGTGGTGGGATTGTTTATTTTTCCTCCCATAAACGTTTTTTTTTAAGGTCCTAATGGAAACAAAGCAAAGTATTATTCCTCTAAAAGCACTATTCTTTAAGTAAACCAGACTCACTACTTGAAACATTCCAATGACATATGGTGGCAGCAGGGGGATGGCCGAGATGTGGACGGGCGAGGTATCACCGAGATAAAGCCCCACACACAGAGCCAGAGGTACGAGGTGTGAGCAGAGGGACACGTGCCCCAGAGAGAGCCAGGAGAGGAGAGAAAACAGCACATTCTTCCAGGGGTGTAGATTTATCCCTTTGATAGTTACCTTCAACAACCTTACTGTTCCAGAGACCAAATTATAAAATGTCAGAACCCTCCCACAGCCTAACTCCAGAGGTCCAGACAGCTTTCCCACATCCTGCTGGCTGCAGGGGACTCACATCCTCCTTGAACACCTTCACTGCCACCAGCACCTGCCCCTCAGCTCACTGAGCTCAGTGTGCCAGGGCCAGGGCAGGGCACAAGTGCTGCAGGTGACACCGTCTGCCAGAACAGCACTCATTGCTGTGGGGCACCCAAACACAGCCTTCCCTGCCCTTGGGAGAGGGCATTTTCTGACCATCTTCCACCTGGCTGAGCTCAGGGCAGGGGAGCCTCATGCTGCAATAGATGTTCATCCCGTTGGCATCCTGTTCAATAGCTTTTAGTTACTTCTGTTTTGGTTTTTTAAATTATTTTCTCATCTCTTTATTTTCCTCCATGACCCAGCACACGTCTTGTACCTGGGCTGTGGGTTTCTGCAGTGGCACTGGGGTTTATAAGACCTCAAAAGAAGGAAATGGAAAGAACCCACCTGAGTTTTGCATATGAAAAATTAGTCCACAGCTGTCTCTCTCCAGCTGATAATGCAGACAAGTTGGGGCTGTTTGCTATGCTGTTCATTACTGGTAATAATAAACTGGTACAGTTATCATCAATTTAAATGTAAAGCAGTATATTTTTTTGTACAGGCTTTGCAGGTTTGGAGATTGGTGTATTCACCTGAATTTGTCACACTTCATTACCCTGTAAACTTTCCTCTCTTGCTGCTGCCTCTTATTTGCATCTCACTGCATCTACATTATGTCTTCATCTGGTAAAGATGAACACTAATCTAGACTCTTATTTCTTCCTGTCTAGTGGTTTATTGCTGCTCCCAAATATGCTGGCGTCTTTCAACATCATGAATTTGGGATCTAAGAGATGGGAAAGGAACAGGGTGGGGGTACATCCATACATGGACACACATCCATACTTTTTTCTTTGTCTTCTAGTCTCTCAACTTGTCACAGTCTGTTCAGAATTTAGGCAGGCTAGAAAAACAGAATTGTCGTCTAAAAAGAGAGTTTCAAATGCTGTTTCTTGTCTCTACTGGATGAGGATTAGGAAAATAACACTTACTGCAAGATTTGGCATAAAATTATCATCTTTGGCATTTCTTTTGTAGTTTAGGCATCTCTTGGATGATGGGGTGGTCTATAAAAAAACCCAACAGCATGTTTTTGAGAAAGAAAGTGGCCTTGAGAAAGTACGTATGTGATTTCAAGGCTGTTACATCTAAATCCCTGGGAGCTTAAAATAAAGTAATTCCTGGAGCAGATGGTCTGGTGGGCAGAGTGCAGGTTACATGTTCACAGTGATGTGACATCTTTGCTGTGTCAAATGGGCATTGGGGTATGACCCTCACCTGAAAAAGCAGATTCACTGCACTGATACCAGAGCAGCTGGACATGGGCTGTGCCTTCACAATGGCTCACTGTGAGATGTGTCATCATTCCCACACCATACACTCAAATTCCATCATGAGCTAAAAGACATACAGGAAAACACCTTCTTTCCTTGAAAGTTCTGTTTCCTAAATGGGTTCTTCATGGGGAACAGCCTGCCATTGGCCAAGGTGGGAAGATGTAAATCACACAGCACCACACAGGTGTGCAAGGTTTTGATGTGACCACTCCTTTGTTAAAATGCATTACCCCGCAGAAAAATGGCAGAAACACATTGAAAAGTCCAGAAATTATTTACTTCTGCCCTACAGAGAATTGCACAGCTCTAACAGACCTAAATCTTTAAAATCCTTTAGTGCTTCTTTTTGAGGTTCTGCTGTTCAAGCATTCAATGATATCATCACACTTCTTATGACATTACTCTGAGAATTTAACTTTTTTTCTTCAGAAAACTCTTCGGTGTTGGCCGTAAAGCCAGACAGATCAACTGTCTGGTTACCTTCAGAGCTCCATCACTAACAAACCTGGAAAACAAAACCTTGGGCAGCATGAATGCCTGTAACACTGTCAATACTTCTCCCTCCTGCCCCCTCTAGCTTCACCCAGCTGTTTTAAATAGTGAGGAGAAATTAAAATTCTTAAAGCCTTGCAGGATGTTTGGATTTCTGCCCTTTATTTCCACTTATATGCGCCATAGCTTGAAAATTTGCCTGTGATTTATAAATTCCCTCTTCAGTTCTCTTTTCAAAGGCAGCAAATAGGAATCCTGACAAAGAAAATGATCTGGGGTTGGCTTCCCCACTGCCAAGCTGCCGCTCAGCCCTGCCCGCGTGGATCATCCTGGGCTTGGCGTTTTCCTGTGCCCGATGACATTGTGCAATTACACGATGATAAACATCGTTCGGGAATACAAATGCGAGAGGTAAACAGCTCGGGGCTTTTTATTAGTTTATTCCAGGCGATCTTTCTTGTTTTACTGCACAGCTCCTCCCCCTTTTACAGTTTTCTGCTATTCTTTACTAATTCTAGTGATTTGAGAAATGACCTTTAACCTGCGCAGTTTGCAGACTCCTAAAGGGGATAATTGAAATGCCACAGTAAACCAAAGGCAATAAAATATTATTTACTAGGCATAAAACTAAGGTTGGTCTTCTTAAAGAAACGAACAGCCCCCTTATTCCTTCCCCCTCCCCGGACCTGGTGCTACACCTAATTTATAAATTCCTCACCAGGCGTCCCGAGGAATGAACAGCAGCCCGGGCAGCGAGGATTCCTACTGGAAAGGCTCTTTGGGTATTAGGGAGTACAGAAAGCTGCCGGGAGCGATGCTGCGGCCTCGGGCCCCGCCGGGGCGCTCAGGTGTCGCAGGGTGCGGGGCTGCTCCCCTGCCCGCCGTGCCCCGAGGGGCCCCGCTCCTGTTCCTGCCGCCCCGAGGGGCTCCGTTCCCGTTCCGTGCCCTGAGGGGTTCCCGCTCCACGCCCCGAGGGGGCTCCGCTCCCGTTCCTGCCGCCCCGAGGGGGCTCCGCTCCCGTTCCGCGCCCCTCTGGGCGGCCCCTGCAGCGCGGCTCCCCCCGGCCGGGTTCGGGGCCCACCAGAGCCACGGAGGGCTTGGCCCGGGGGCGCAGGGCCGAGGGCAGCCGTGTCCATCGCGGCCCGTCCGGCGGGGGCAGCCGGAGCTGCGCTTACCTGGCGGGCAGCGCCCCGGCGGGGCGGGCGAGCTCTGGGCTCGGGAGCAGGTGGGCTGGGGCCGGCCGCGAAGTGATTTGTCCCCCATCGGCCTCCTGAAGGGATTTTGTTTGCACTGGAATGGCTTTGAGGGAGTGAATGCGTTTATTGATAGCGGAGCTGTTCCCGCAGCCTGGTTGGATTTCCCAGGACTGCTTTGATAATGCGCCCCCTCCCCCGCATCCCCCCGTGGACCCGCAGTTGCAGAAGGATGCAGGGAAACTGTGCGGAGTTACGGCGTGGCTGGGGGAACGCTCCCATTTCCTGTGCTCGGGTGCACACGGGACGGGAGCGCTGCAATAAAAACCCGAGGGCTGCAGAGCAGGGAAGGAGCGGGGAGGTGCAAAGGGCCCGCGAAGCCCCTCTTACTTGATTTAATCCAAACACTTTTGTCAACAACTTGCCAAATTTACAGCGCCAAAAAGCCGCTGCAGGAGGAGGAACACGAGCCGTCGAGCTGGCTCGGTCTCCCCGTTGGCAGGCGGCTCTCTCCGCGCCTCGGAGCATGCGACAAGCGGGGCTGGTGCCCGGGCCGCCGGCAGGGACGCTCGGCGCGGCCATGTGCGCCGCACATTGTGTGCACATGTGTGCGAGCGGGAGCGCCGCGGGGCCGACCTGCAGAGCCCGGCTGTGTGCAGGGGCGTACATGGGTGTGCATGTGCGTGTGTGGGTGCACACGGGTTTGCACGGGTGTACGTGTGCCCCCATCCCGGCCCGGGATGAGCAGCCGGTGGTGCTGGAGGGGCCGTGCACCCCCCACACACCGCGCCGGCCGGGATGGGCGCACCGGGCATTGCTTTGCAGGAGGAGTTTGCTCTCTCGGGGCTTCACCCCGAGCTTGGCCAGCGAGACCGGGCCGGTGGTGCGGAGCCGGGCCGGGCACTCGCACGGGGGGCGCTCCCCGCCCCGGGGCCGGCGGTGTCCCGCTCGCTGCCGTACAGCTTTAAAATCCAGCCCCGTCTGCAATAGGCCGGCCCTGGGCGCATGCGCTGCCGCGAAAGTTTTCCAGCTGCCGTTGGCTCTCTTAACTTTTTTTTTTCTTTTCCTTCTTTTTTTTTTTTTTTTTTTTTTTTTTTCCTCTTTCGCAGTTTTAAGCAGCGGGGTGAAGAGGAGCGAGGGAGAGACGCGGGGGGAGCGGGGCCGGCTGCAGCGGCGGGGCAGAGCCCCACGGAGGAAGGGTCGGCTGCCGCGACGCCGCCTGCCCCGGCTTGCTCTCCCGGCGCTTCTCCCGCGTATCCCGCTCCCCGGCGCTGGGCGCCTCTGGCACCGATGGATTGGGAGAGCCGCAGCTCCTGAAGCCCGGACTGCTCCCCTCCCCCTGCCCCTGCTCGCCTTGCAGGATCAGTCGCCCCGTAAGACAGGCAAACGCGTGCACAGCCCCCCTCCCCCTTCCCGCTTGTGCAGAAACTTCTTTTTCTGTTTGGGCTTTTTCTTCTCAGTGTAAAATGGAGGGAGCCGGCCCCGGGATGGCTCTGCAGCGGCGGACCCCCGGCTCTGCACCGCCCAGCCTTTAAGCAAGTGAAGGGGGGCGGGCAGGGGGGAGCCCTGCGCCCGCTCGGCTCCATCGTCCCCCTCTCGCGGGCCGGTCCGCGCCGTGCGGAGGGGGCGGTCGGCGGCCCGAGCGCCGGCGGAGCCGGGTGGGAGCGCGGGGAGCCCCGCGGCGGCACCACCTGGGCTGGTGGGACGGATCGTCGCCCGCGGCGCTTTCGCTGCCGCTTGTGAAGATTTTTATTTGCTTCCGCACAATCACGCCCACGGGCGCTGTGTGCGTGTGTTGGGTTGGCTTTTTTTTTTTTGGCTTTTTTTTTTTTGGCTTTTTTTTTTTTTTTTTACCTCCTTCTTCTTCTGCTGGTGGAAAGCCCTAATTACTGCGATTGCTGATGGACCTTGGAAAGAAGGCTGCACTGGTGCCCCGCTCCGCAGTCGGACACGCTCGGTTTGCGCCGGACAGGGCGGCCGCTCGCCCGCCGCCCCCCGCCAGCTCCGCGGGCCCCCGCGCTCCCCCGGCCGCGGCTCGGGACGATACCGCTCGGCTCCTGCGAGCCAGGATTTTACTTTCGTCTCGCCGTTTCTCCTCCCGCTCCGCTTGGATTACTTGGCTGCTCCCTCTCGGTGATCCCGCGCGATGGAGGTGAGTCCGCGGGGGCTCCGCGCCGCAGGGGCCGCGGGCGCGCAGGGTGGGCTGCGCTCGGCGAGGTGCGGGGCGGCCTCTCCTGCCCTCCTCGGCCAGCGCCGGGTGCTGCTGCCTCTCCGCTCTCACCCACCGCGGAGAGTTCTGCTCCCCACTTGGGAAAAGCTCTTGTATTTTCTGCTTCCTTCCCTTCTCTTTTTAAATTTCCCCCCGAAGAGAGAGGCTGCCCGCCGCAGGGACACTTGCTGGGCTCGCTCTGCCCGCCGCGTCCCGGTGCATCTTTCTGGCAGCGGCTCCTAACGCGAGTTTAAAGACATCTTTCCAAACTTCCCAAAGTTTCCCGAGGAGGATCGCTATGGAGGAGCCCAACGTCGGCGCTAATGGTGGCCTGTACCTTTAAGGAGAACTGGCTGGGGGCCAGCGGAGGACCCGGAGTCAGCCCCCCCCTTCCCCCCCCCCCATTTAATTTTATTCTCAGTTTCTGGAGATTATCACTCTGCATCTGCAGCGGGTCCCGCCTGGGTCAGCGCGGAGGAGCGCGGCTCCTCGGGGTCCCCTTGGCGCTGCGAGGACTCCATGTTGGAAAGGCTGTTGGCTTTTTGTTGTTTGTTTGTTTTTAATTGTCAATTGTATGGTAAATGGGCTGCGCTCGGAGGGTCACGGGGAGTTCAGCGGGGCCGAGGAGCGAGGCTGTCCCCGGGCGCCGAGGGAAGGACACGATGTGCCTTCACCCCCGGGAAAACAGCCCCTCTGCGCCTCCGCTGGGGAGAGCTGGGCCGGGACCCGACCCGTGCCTTTCCCTGCAAACGTGAGACGTGCTCTGGCTCCTCCAAATGGCTGTGAAGGCGCAGCGGGGAGCAGGGGGCGGCCGGGGGGTCCCCGCGGAGCCGCTGCGCCTCCCGCGGTTTACAGCCCCCCGGAGCCGGGCTCTGGATGCCGCCTGCCCGCTGGTAGTGCTCCTAGAAAACCAGATGCCTTCGCAGGCTTTCCAGACACCCCGTGTAAAACAGGATCAGAGGCGATCCCGCGGTGCAGGATCTGTAAAAGCCTCTCTTTTCATCTCGGCAAGGAGCGCGGGCTCCGCATGGGGTGCGTTAAATACCAAAACCCAATCTCCGCGGCCCTACAAAGTTGAGCGCGGTGCCTCACACTCCCCATCTCCAGTGCTCCGTGCTGCTGGGCAGTCTGCCTTTTTTTTTTCTTTTCTTTTTTCTTTTTTTTTTCTTTTTTTTTTTTTTTTTTTTTTTTTTTTACTGTGGGCTTTTTGTGTGTGTTGTTTCTGGTGGTACCTTGTCAGCTGCTGCGTGCGGAAGGGCCGGGCTGGCAGGGCCGGGCTGTCCGCGGCCCGGGCGCAGGTGTCCCCGCAGCCTCGCAGCCCGGCGCGGTGCGCGCAGCGCAGGGGGCGATGGCAGCGGCGCGGCCGTGCCGTCGGAAGGGCAGAGCCGCCGAGCGAGGCCGCCCCCTGTTGGGAGCGAGCCGCCACCGCCGGCCCGGGGGCTTCGAGCTCGGGGGCACCCGGGCCTTGTGGGGACAGAGCGCTTGGACCCTGCCGGCCGCGTCCTGCAGCGGGGACAGCGCTCCGCTCCCGGCTCTGCCCCGCTCCGCTCCCGGCTCTGCCCCACCGGCAGCTCGGCGTGCCCGGGCTGGCTGCTGGGCCGGGCTGATGCACAGCTGTCAGCGTCCCGCAGGGGCACCGGCGTCTCCGACCTCCTTCGGGCTGGGCTCGGGCGCTTTGGTGGCGTTCCTTTGTGACTGTCATTGTTTCAAGAAGTAACACGATGAAAAGAGCCCGGCGCGTTGCGCGCTGTCGGGTGTCGCGGCTTGCCCCGCGCACTCCTCGCTTCGCCTCGTCCCTCGCTCAGCACGCTCTCGGCGTTCGCACCTTTGCCGGGACCGAGCCCCCGTGGGACGGGCGGGCTCTCTCTGCTGCGGGAGACTGGCCCCCATTACCCACCCCCAGCAGCGGGCACCTGGGGGGCTCATCTCCCGCGGCAGGGGATGGATGTTTAACCCGCACGGCGCGGGGAGGCTTCGCCCCAGGGCTGCGGCCCCCGAGCGGTGTCGGGGAGCGGCCCGTGGGGGTCCCCTCGATGCCGCAGCTCCCCCGCGTGTGCCCGGGCAGGTTCCGTGTCCGCCCCGCTGCCAGCGCTCCGCTCCTCCCGGCCGTTGGCAAACAGAAATAAATTAGAATTAAGAACACCTTCAATTCAGCGTTAAGGGCCTTTGGAGAATGAATAGGGAATAGGGAGCCCCCAAGTGTCGAAATGTCCTTTTTTTTTTCTTCTCTTTTTTTTTTTTCCTTCCGAGGGGAGGGGAAATCAACCCCAGGAATGGCTCTAGGGAGAGAGTGAGAGAGTCCCGTGTGAGGACCAGACGGTGATCGCGGGACCTGTCGGGGGAAGCCTTTGACTTCCAGGACGGCAGCCCGGTTGTTGCAGGGTCCGGGTCGGGACGCGGAGCTGCCCCTTGTCGCTCCTGGTACCTCCCCGGCCCGGTAGCGGCCCCGGGGCTGCCGTCGGGGCAGTGCCCGCGGTGCCAGCGCGGAGCTCGGCGGTCGCGGCGGGCGGGAGCCCCGAGGCTGCGCCGCGATGTTTTAGGGGCCGACGGAGCAGGGCAAGGAGCGGCCGCATCATCGCGGGGCGGGAGCCCTCGGGCCCCCGCGGAACCGACCCCTCGAGGCACCGGCCGCGCTCCCTGTCGGGCTCGCTGTGCGAACCTGCGGCCGCCTTTAGCCAGCCGTGAGCCTTCCGTGTCCCCGGCGCGATGGGCAGCGATGGGGTAATGCCCGCGGGTCGCTGCGCCCCGGGGCAGCGGGGCCGGCTCCGGTGTCCGGGCCGTGCCGGGGCGGGGTGCGAGCGGCGGGGCCGGGGCGCAGGGACGGGCGGGCGCCCCGGGAAGGCGGTGTCCGGGGGTGGGGGCTGCGGGGTGGGCTCTGCCCGGTGCCGCGGGAGCTGCGCCTGTGTCTGGCACCAGAGCCTCGGCGCGGAGAAGGGCCGGCGAGGCAGAGTCAAGTTAAAAGGGGCCCGGAGACTTCCGTTGTTTAAACTTGAATGCTCGAAAATGGTCTGAGAAGCAATAAACAATCTGATCCTTTTTCTCCCCCCTCCAGAAATCCAGTGCAGTATTAATCCACGGAGGTGCTGTGGGGACAGTTGGCAGTACAATGGCTTCTCAGTACCTCGTAGTGGCTCTGGCCGTTTTCTCCTCTTTTACCCAGGTTGTAATAGAAGCCAGCTCTTGGTGGTAAGCATCTCGTATCGACTTGCTTTTGGAAGGGGGTGTCAAGATTTGCTTGCTTCAATGTCTCTGTGCTTCTTCTGTACTTTGTTTCTGCGGGAGTGCGGCCGGAGCGAGGCAGCAGGGGAGAAGGTCTGGTTGGAATATGTTCAGTAGAACGGGTCTGTCGAGTGAGGGTAAATGTGCGACATCTCGTCTCGTAAAATATAGTTTTTAGAATGTTTTCTGGTGGATTCTCTATTAATTTTATCATCTTTAAATCACTATAATTGTTTTTCTTTTAAAAGAGATGTTTCAACTCCCTTACGTTAGATGGTTTGCATGTACAAGAGAAAATGCTGATTTGCAAGGAAAAAGTTAAAGTTTCAGTTTGAAGTTTTCTGTAACTGAAATGTTTACAAATATATTTTGTTACAAAGGAGTACGTTTAAATTCCTGCTTTGGCAAATTATCTGTATAGTGTACAATGTTGAGAGCTCTTGAAATAGGTGTTCCTCTGCTTTTTCCAGTGATGCCTTTTGGATTAATAGCTACTTTTTAATTGAAATGTATCATGTGAAGAGCACTTTAAGAATTAAGAAAGCAAAGTTGATTTTGTTTAGAATGAATATACTTGCCTGTATGTTTCTGTGTTGTCATTTGGAAGAAGCTAGACTAGTCTGTAGCAAGTTTCTACTTCTGGCTTGCTAAAGGTTTCCCTATTTGTTTTTAAGAGATCAGACTGAAAAACCCACACTTAAGTATAAAATATGTGTTAAGATAAATTGGGATTTGGAGAGCTTTTTTCATTTTTGCTTTATTTATTTTTCTGGCCTTGCAGTTGTTTGGGGCTTCTGGTTTTTTTACTGTGTCAATTTAAGCTGGTAAAAGACTGCCTAGATGCAAGTCTTCCAAGTCTGTGTCGTACTTCAGTCTCTAAAGTATGGTGATAACCACATGGGTGGAAACTTCTGTTCTGTTCTTAAAACAAAACTTATTTAGGTGTCTGGGGTTTTCCTCACTTGTTAACAAAAACAGGAGTTGTATACTCATGTATAAGATATGTGTCTGGGATTTATAGATTTTTAAAGAATTGGTTTATTTTATTTTGAAGTCTTCTGTTTATTAATGCAACTCTTTCTTTGTGCAGGTCTTTAGGGATGAACCCCATGAACCCCATGAACCCTGTTCAGATGTCAGAGGTGTACATTATAGGAGCCCAGCCCCTGTGCAGCCAGCTAGCAGGGCTTTCCCAAGGACAGAAGAAGCTCTGCCAGTTGTATCAGGACCATATGCAGTTCATTGGAGAGGGTGCAAAGACGGGCATTAAGGAGTGCCAGTATCAATTCAGACACAGAAGATGGAACTGCAGCACTGTGGACAACAACTCTGTTTTTGGCAGAGTCATGCAGATAGGTAGGAAGCAACGTCTTTATGATTAAACTCTTGTCTGAGGATATGTATGGCACACACTGTTCTGCACTTGAATCTCTTGCCAGGTTCTTACTGAGTACTGTATACAATCAAGTGTTTCTAAAAGTTGGCAAAGGAGCTGGATTATTTTTAGCTGGAGGTGATTTCCCACCACTGTCCAGCCATATGTCTTGGAAAACAAAGTAGGAATATATATTTGCATATGGGAATAGGGGAGAGAGGAAAATGAGGCCCTGAAATCTCTTTTTTAGAGAACCTGAGACAAAACGAAGGCAACCTACAAGAATTAAAACCAGCAGCGTCTTGTAAAATTAAAGATGTCCATGTCTAGTTCCAAAGTTAGCAGCTGGATAATAAATCGCTCTTGGTCTAGAGGTTAACTGAAAATTGCTGCTCTGTCGATTAGTGTTTATAGGCAATTCCTCCTTGCTTATTTCCAGATACAGTGTTTTTTTTCTCTCTTTTTTAGGAAAACAGATTTATTTTTAAATTACTGAAGCAGGGTAATTTTCATGAGATGAGTTCTATCATGGTAAAATGTGTGATTCTCCTTGTAACTGACATTTGATGGAATCATGTCCATGGTGAAGGACAGATTCTTGTTTAAATCTTACCACAATTTGGTGGACGCCCAACCTTTCCCCTGTCAGATCCTCTCTGAAATGGCCTTCTCCAGTGCTCATGTGCTGCCTGACTTTATAAGCATTTGAGGACCTCATAGTATTTTAAAGTCCTTGGCAAAATTGTAACCAGTGCTGTTGAAGGGGTCCATGGTGAAACCTTCCTCTGGCTTTCTCGAGGCAGATTGCTGATTTTGTGTAATCAACTGAAAAACGCCTACTTTTCTGGGTGACACTCGTGATGCTTTAAGTAGTGAGCAGTACACTGGCAAATGCAGCACTGCTTTTTAGTTGGGGTTGTAAAGCAAAGCTTTTATGGCAGTGTTTTTCTGTCCTGCTTTAGAAAAAGAAAAAGTTTTAAAATTGGTTTCAGTCTGGGTTTGTCTGTAAATGGGCTGACTCCAGTTAAAGTTGAAGGAATGCATCAATTCACATTTGGTCTCAGTTTTTGTTAAAAGACGTTTTTATTTGGAGATTGTCAGACAAATAGAAAAAAATCTATTGCATGGAAGTACCGAATTGGAACATTTGATTTTAGATAAACAACCTTCCCTAGGCTTTATAAAGCACAGTGTTAACCCTCCATAGAGTTTGGGTTTTTTTTTACCTTACCCAAGCAAAAGTCTAAAAACATGAAAGCAAGCTTCTTCTGTACACCTCTCTGTTCTAGTCTAAAAAATGTCAGAAAATTAATCTGTTTAAAGTTTAGGCCTTCATCCTTCAGCCCTTATTTATTATCCAAGCAAGTGAAAATTAGCTCAGGGGGACTGTTGGTGTGAAGGAGTGCACAGGATGGGGCCTGTGATTTGTGGTGTCTGTCTCTGGAATCGATATTTCTGCCCTCCCCAAGTATGACAGATCTATTTAAAGGTGGCTCCTTTCAAGTTAAATAACTTTGCCGCACCCTTTTGCTGGATATGACTGTATTAGCTGATGTCTACACAGCAATTCATCATGTAATTAAGCCACTTACTCTAATTGCAGATGGAAGCAGGGTTAATAGCCATATTCAGGAGTGAGAGCATGAAGAGTGTGTTCAGTGAGAGCAAGAAGGAGGTGTAGCAGCTGTAGTATTTCGTGCTGACCCTCAGTAATGACCAGTTGGTGTTCCCCTGTGTGGAGGGAAGAGTGGGCACTTTCAGAGCCTGGTCCCATTGGTTTCAGCCTGCCACGGGCTGTGTGAGGGGCTGTCAGATGCCCTTGCTGCCAGCAGTGCAGGGTGCAGGCTCTGAGTGCCCATTGTGTGGGAGGTTTTGCCTCGTGCCCTTGGTTGCGCCCCAGAGAGTTCCCGGGCACGGCACAGCCACGGCCCCGTGTGTCAATGGACAGTCTTTCTTCCAGGATTTACCCTGCAGTTAGCTAAAGCTGTACAAATAAACCTGCCCTTGGGTTTGGAAACTTGCTCTGTGGCTTATTGAACTGTAAAGTTTTAGGGCCCGTGTTCTGCTCTGCTCTCCTCGGGTGCTGGTTCCCAGGTCAGGCCACGGTGCTCGCTGCCATCTCCCGGCTTTGTGCCCAGCCCTGTGCAGGCTGCACATGGGCTTTGCTAAGTGCTAACAGGAAACAAAATCACTGGATCCTCCCCCTACAGCTCTGTGTGGTTGGGGTCCAGCTTATTCTGCCTTCAGCCTGATGTTGAATGCTTTTAAAATCCAAGACAAAGAACATTTTGTATCTTATGTTCAGGTATAAAAAAAAAAAAGGTTCTGTTCTTGCAGACTTATTCAGATGGAGTGTAAAGCTCAGCGCCCTGCTCTGTGGGTGGCTTCCTACAGTGTGTGTATATTGAACAGTTCCATTTCTATGTTTTATATATATGGGAGAGAGGGGACTCGAACGTGTTTGGAATGTGTGTTTGCTTGCCATGGCTACAATAGAGAGAAATCCTGGACTGTGGGAAAAGACAGATATGTTTGACAGTGAAGGAAAGCACAGTTGTGCCTAAAGACTGAAAAAAGAAGGGAAAAAAAGAAAACTCAGAGTAACTCATCCGTGTGGAGCCATCACTCTTAATGTGTTCCTGGGGTCGATGGCTTGAGGCAGTGTTGGCTTGAAGTGCACTTCAGCAGCTGATGCTATTTTATAATTTGCCTAAATGCTCAAGGAGGGAACTTGCAGGGCAACTCTCCTTCCTGTACCCAAGCCTTTCCTTCTCCTTCCCACTGAGAGTAAGTTCTTTAAAATTTGTTCCAGGTTAATAATGAAAACGAGTCAAAAATAGTCAGCTTTATGAGTTTAAATCCCACAATAAGGGGCAGAGTTAACCATGAGAAAGCATGAGTTAACTAAACATGCAAAAGAACAAAAATGGAATGGAAGAGGCGAGTCCTGTGGTCCAAAGCAGACCACGTTTCTTTCCTCTCAATATAGTGGAAATTTTGCTTAAGGAATTAATCCAAAAATGTGTGTTACAGAGCAAAGGGGAACATTAAAATCTGTATGAGGTTCCCCCTGCTATAGTTTGCAGTAGATGCAAGGCTTAAGTCACCACATAAAGCCAATGTTTTTTTAACTGAAAATGCTACTCCTGTAACCCTTTATACCCACAATTCTTGTAGATATTTCCAAGAGCAGGTGTCTGTGAGTATAGACCATTGATTGTAAGGTAGCAAAGTGCTTCTGATCTTTCTTAAGTCTCATCTTTCCTAACATAATATTTCTGATTTTTCCCATTTAAACCCAGCATCTAGTACTAAAATCAATCCAGTGGATGACAGCTGTTGTATTAACAAAGCTGCTCTGATCATGGTGTCATCTTGATGTTAAATATGAACCAGACTTCAAATTATTTATGTTTCAGAAGTGCTTGAAAGCTCCTATTAGATTTGACCTGTCATGATACATCTTGTACAAAGAGATTCTGCCTAAAATGTTGCTGTGTAAATATATATGATTTGCCCAAAACACAGCCTCTTAACATCCTAGTTTTTAAAGGTCATGATGTTCCCTAAGTAAAATCACGTAAAACCAAGACTAAAAACTAGCTTGATCTATTGATTAGACTAAAGATTAGGAATAAAACTTAAATCATATAAACAGAAAAAAAAATATTTAGTCTATTCTTAGTCATTCCAAGAATCTTTCTTGGAAACGACCCATTGGGATGCTGTCTCTTAAGGAGAAAAACAAACTTCAAGTGTTGCTCTCTGGTGCAAGTTTTGTGTTTGTCTATCTGCAAGGTCTGCTAGTTGTACTCAGAACTTGTGGCACCCTTGGAAAAGTGATTGGGGAAGCCAGACACTTAATGAGGTGGGATCTGATTCTGTCAATAGGATGGTATGTGGCCATGTCTTACATTATGGGTATTGTAACTTTTTCTTAACGAAAGCTGGAAACTTGAGGTTTTCCATTTCCATTTAAGGGCACCAGATGCAGGAGAAAACCTTCAAGGCCACCTTGTGCCAAGGGTTTTTTCTTCCCTGTAATTTGTAAAAATGATTGTCCATGGGCTCCCTTGCCATATTCACAAGAGCTGAAGTGGTGGATAATAACCAGCACAGGTTGTTGTTAGTTTTAAATAGTCTCCTCCAGAAGTGTCTGGCTAATGTGTAGGGTGAAAAGTTGTGCGTTATTCTGCTGCGCATTTCTTTTGATACTGGGACACTTCATAAATTGCTTGAACTTTAAATAAATTGGAATAAGTGGGTGAAGTGCATCAATCACGTTTGAAAAGTAGTAATTTAAGAACCAGACTTTTAAAAGTTGTATTTAACATCTCTTTCTTCTGAAGGACAGGGAGCCTGTTACCCTTCCCTCCCCTCACTCGCAGGCATGGCTGCTTTGTTCCCGCTGGCCTCATGGCCCTGACCCACCTACACTCTGCACTTTCATCCAGGTGCTCACCAGCATGAAAGAGAAGTGATTTCTGCTCTTGACAAACTGTGTGTGCTCACATGGCTTGGCTTGGCTTGGCTTGGCTTGGCTTGGCTCTTTCAGAGTGAGGATGTTTTGGGCAGCGTGGTTCAGGTTACTCTGCTTTTTACCGTGTGCGTGAACTTGGTGGCTCTGGAGAGCCTTGGTCCTGCCGGCCCATCAGGGGATACTCACAGGGGAGGGAGTGGTGGCTGTGCCCTAACCCCGCTTGTGTCTCCGTGCAGGCAGCCGGGAGACGGCGTTCACCTACGCGGTGAGCGCGGCCGGCGTGGTCAACGCCATGAGCCGCGCGTGCCGGGAGGGCGAGCTGTCCTCGTGCGGCTGCAGCCGCGCCGCGCGGCCCAAGGACCTGCCCCGGGACTGGCTGTGGGGCGGCTGCGGCGACAACATCGAGTACGGCTACCGCTTCGCCAAGGAGTTCGTGGACGCGCGCGAGCGCGAGCGTGTTTACCAGCGAGGCTCCTACGAGAGCGCGCGCATCATGATGAACCTGCACAACAACGAGGCCGGCAGAAGAGTGAGTGTCTGCGCCGCAGCGTGTCCCCACACGCTCCTCCTGTCCCTTCTTTTTGGGGAAAACGTGGTTCAGCAGGGCACAGAGCAGCCACCATGGCTTGTCTTTGGTTTGACGCACAAAATGAGAAAACGGCAAACACGGGGTGTGGGTGGGGAGTGCATGGGTTGGTGTTGCTTTTGGTTGTCTGACAGTCCTGTTGCTTTCCTCACGGGGAGGCTGGGACCAAAGCGTTGTGTTTCCCTCTGTATTGTTTCATGAGAAATGCCCTGCTCGCTGTGGGTTCTCTGTAGAACAGAATTTTATTAGTTGGTATTTCCAACCAGGACAGTGTGTGTTGGAAGGAAGAGGGGTGTGCTGGGCTTCCCAGGCTGGAATTGTGCCACAAGATTGTTCTGACTTTTTTTCTTTGCCTGGTTTAAGAGTATGGGAAAAGCTTCTCTTTGCTATTAGAAAACATGGCCTTCTGTGGTTGAACATGTCTTCATGGTTTCTTTAATCTCCAAAATGCTTTAAATGAATGGGTGTAAACTTTTTTTTAATAGTCTGAATATAAAGAGCCAAAATCATTATTTTCCTAGAGCTTGAAGTGCCAACAATAGTCAGCTGAGACTTTGCACTTGCGCTCTAAGGTGAAGAAGAATGAAAGATAATTGAAAATTAATAGTATTTAAATGTAAGAGGAGAGTGTCTGAGAGCAATGGACAGGCCAGTTACTATTAGGAAGAAGAAAAATGACACTTTCACAGTTGCTTACGGAGACTTGAGGAGTTTTTTCCTTCCTCAGCCTCATCTGTGCAGTGCCATTTGGCAGTGTTAAGACTCTGTAACTGCTGGGTGGAAGCTGTCTACAGTATCATCTAATGTGTCAGACCCCAGGATTTTTGGGGCAGTGTCAACACTGACTCTTATTTTATTTGTACAGGGCAAATGACTGAGGTTTCCCTGCCAAAGCTTTGTAAAGAGGATATTGCTATGCAGCTCTGACTCCCACCCATAGGTGTTTGGGGGTTTCTTCTTGGATGAAGTCTCTCTTCCAGAGCAGTATTTGGGATAGGAGGAGGATGCCGAGCCAAGAGTAGACAATCAGCTGCAGCTGAGCCAGGAGCAAGAGGAATCTTAACTCTTTCCCTAATTGCAGCCTCAAGCAGAGATCAATAGGGACAGTAACTCAGATAGAAAATAAGGAGATGTTTTACATTTCTCAATGAAACAGCAAAATCCTTTGCTGGCGTGAGAGCAAATTCCTAAAATTTGAGTGCAGCCTGAGTGATGCTGCTGTCTGGGCTGGGTGTGCTGTTGTGGCTGTCTCTGCTGTGGGGAGAGGCTGGTGAGACTCTCCTCTTCCTTCTCCTCCTCCTCCTCATCCTCCTGGCTCTTTGGGGTGCTGGGGGTGCATGGGTGTGTCAGCTGACTCGTCATTCTCACTGAATAGGAGGAGGGGAGGGGATGCGAAGCAGAATACTGTGGAGGGGCTGGTGGGAATGCGGTGGAGGGCAGGAGATGAGGGGTATAAACACTCCACAGCTGTGCTGGGCTTTGATCATGGTTCCTGCTTCTCTCCCCGACTCTGCAGACGGTGTACAACCTGGCTGACGTGGCCTGTAAGTGCCACGGCGTCTCCGGCTCGTGCAGCCTCAAGACCTGCTGGCTGCAGCTCGCCGACTTCCGCAAGGTGGGCGACGCCCTGAAGGAGAAATACGACAGCGCCGCCGCCATGAAGCTCAACAGCCGGGGCAAGCTGGTGCAGGTGAACAGCCGCTTCAACGCGCCCACCATCCACGACCTGGTGTACATCGACCCCAGCCCCGACTACTGCGTGCGCAACGAGAGCACGGGCTCCCTGGGCACCCAGGGCCGCCTGTGCAATAAGACCTCGGAGGGCATGGACGGCTGTGAACTCATGTGCTGCGGCCGGGGCTACGACCAGTTCAAGACGGTGCAGCGAGAGCGCTGCCACTGCAAGTTCCACTGGTGCTGCTACGTGAAATGCAAGTTGTGCACAGAGATTGTGGACCAGTTTGTGTGCAAATAGGGCACGGACGAGGTGGGAGGAGCTGCAGCCGCCTGCCAGCAAAGGGGTGCAGGCCCCTCTCCCTTTCAGCAGGACTATCTCCACTTTATTTATAGAGTCCAAGGAGTTTTCGTCTTCTTTTAAGAAAATTAAAAATAAATAAAAAAAAGGAAATAAAAAAAAGGGCGGGGAAGGAAAAGAAAAAAAGAAAGAAAAAAGGAAAATATAAAGGTTGCAAAGAGAAGTGCCTGGAAACCCTCTCTGCGTCCATCCCAGAACTGTGTGAGGCTTATATTTTTGGCAATAATGGGGGAGAATCTGAGAATATTTATTTTACAAAGTTAAAAAAAAAAATGACTTTTCTTATGAACAGTAGAGTAGTTTGAGGGGAAAAGCCGACATATCCTAATTTAGATCCATGGAACGTAATACACGTGCAGTAGACAGAGCAACCATGTAATGTGCTTGGGGTGTTAGAGCCATCCTTATGGATGTGAAGAACACACAGAGCTGTCCATGACTTTTAGGTTCAGACACTAGGAGTTCCTAGAGTAGGGTGTATAAAGCTGTTCAGTGCATGTAGGGCTCTGTAAATAAGGGGTATGTTCATCACAAGGGCAAAGAGCAAAGGATCAGAAAGGCTTCAACTGCGCTATCCCCGAGTCACCGGGGCTGGTTCCAGAATCGAGCAAGACAGGAAAAAAAAAACCCAGAAAAAAAAAAATCTGCCTTGGTGAATAATAAAGATATTCTTCAAGGCAGAGCTTGGCCTCATCAGCCCATTGTGACGTTCGGGTGTCTCGTGTGCCGCAGCAGCGCGTCCCCGGGCCGGCTGCCCGCAGCACTGGGGCTGGGCAATGCTCACACACAGCTTTGCTTTCCCAGCCTGCAAAGCCCATGGAAGGGAGAGTTCCCCACATTTGAAAATGCCTTAAAATGGTGTAAGAGCTGGCTGTCTTTCAAAACACAGCTTGACAAATAACTCCTCTAATTTTATGTGAGAAAATAAATCATTAGATATCCGCTCTTGGAATGACTGATTTTTATTTTTTTCGCAGATTTTGGGAACGCTTTCACTCAAGGAGGCAGTAGTTTCATATTTTAATAACATTAACTGACTATTATAGTTCAATGAAAGGTTGCAGCAATACCAAATTTATCATCCTATGTCTTTAATACACATACTTTAGATTATATACTGCAGGTATACACTATACAACTGTTCAGACTATACTCGAGCAGTTACTTATATATGGGAGAGCTGTGGTCTCTGGTGTCTGCTACTTCAAAGCTTTTTGTACATATATATTTTAATGATTTAGAAAAAAATAAAACATCTAAATTAAAGGGGTAGTTCATCCCTTATTTTCTTTTTCAGATCTCTTCAGGTGTTTAGATTGATTCTAAGCTTTTGGTGGGTTTTTATTTTTAATTATTATTTTTTAAAGAACTTGTAGCATTCAGAAGTTTTAAGGATAATCACAAAGAAGTAAGCCTCTTCCCAATTTCAGGACTTCCTTGGGTGGTTGGTAGAGGCAGCACCCTGCACTTGAATTGATACCAGTCTGGAGATCACTTCTATTCCACCCTCACATTAAGGGCATTATTGATTATTGCTGAAAGGAGACACCTTCCAACTCCAAAATGTGCTGCATTCGGCCCTTGCTTTTCAGTTTTTGAACAGAGAATTGTTATTTGTCAAACAATACGTGTTCCCCCCATGCTGTGTAGCTACACAGGGTTTCATCTTTGGTTCAGATGCCACTTTCCAACTCAGTCCCATCCTACAAGTTAAAGAAAATGGTTTTGAAGGTACCAAGTGAAGAAAACTTTTCACTTTAGCCTAGTTGTACTAAAGCCTTGACTTTCACAAGCCTTTAAGCTGTATCATTAAATTCATCTTGATCATTTATCAGCTTCTTAATGGCGCTTTATTGCTCTTAATTTATTGTACAAGGACATATTTACCCCTCATCTTCAGATGTTTGAAAAGAATATCTTTAAAGTAAGAGAAATAAATAAAGCACTAATTCATTGAATATGTCACTTTGGTTTTTATTGTACAAAAACCATGATCTTTTTTTTCATTTGCTGAATCACCTCATGTTCCTTTTTAGTGACTTCTGTCTGAGCAGAATTGAATCTCATGATCCTAGCTATTAAAACCCTATTTAATGTAAAATATTTTACCTGTCATTCAGATATGTAAATCTTCTATGTCCTTTCCTCTGTTCTGTACATTTAATGTACATATTTCTGTCTTGTGTGATTTGTATATTTCACTGGTTAAAAAAAAAGAAAGGATTATGCCATAATTGAAGATAGACTATAAAAATAAAACTTTGGTTGTATATTGGGAAGTGGTTTTAATTATCTTTCAGAGAAGGGTTTGTTAAGACAATGAGCAGAGTTGATTTTTAAATTTATTACATGGTAAAACAGGGATGTGTTTGTTGGCCAAACATACAAAGTACATTTTGAAGTTTTATTTCAATATTAAGAAGACTTACAGATAAAAGGGGAAAAAACCCCAAAACCAAAAAACACACCAAAAAATCCACTCAGAAACTGTGACTCTGAGCTAGGCAGCATTTTAGAGATGGGCAACTACTAAATTGCCAGTGGACAGCGAGCTGGGTTGTTCCCTGTGTGTTTATGGCTTGCAGGGCTGCCTGCAGGGGTTTGGGGCAGCAGGACCTGGGGTGAGCGAAGGTTTCCAAGAGGAAAAGCCCTCGGTGCTGGGTTGGTGTGCTCTGGGTGTGGGGATGGTTTCCCCACATGGCTGTGACCACCCTGGTGCAGCTGCAAGGTGGAAACTCTCCAGAAACTGAGTACAAATGAAGGGAAGAATCCTTTAAAAAAAGCCAGGAAGGCAAAGTGCAATGAAGGATGAATGAAGTATTCGTATTAAGGAGGTAAAACAGAAAACAAAAATTAATATGAACCCCAAGCTTTCTGTTTTGCCACTGGCTTGTCTTTGAACTGATTTCTTAAGTAATGATTTTTTTTTTGCTATAGGTAACTTGATGAATTAGTGGCCTTTCTTTACCTCATTTCTCCTCCTCCTTTTTTCTTTTTTTTTTTTTTTTTTTTTTTGCTCAAGGATAACCTTCTAACATATCGAAACTCCTTCTGGCTGCCAAGAATGTATTATCCCACAAACCAGTAGACCAACATCATGTGTTTAAAATAGCGATTCTGGGCAAATGCAACGTTCTGTGGTCCTATTACTGACATCTGGTTCAGTTTTCCTCCACTTGTATATTGACCAGTATTCTTTATTGCAAAAACACAGCCCCTATTTAGGAAAGTCAGCATTTTTTTTGACTGGATTGTATTCAAGCTTTTCCCAATAACAGAAAAGTTACCAAAAAACTTCTTTATTGCCAGCAGTAAATAATGTGTATTCAAAATAGTCATTATGGGCTCAGATACAAGAGAGTTGTTTTTAATTTGCACCAAATTTTATCTGTTTCATTTTGTTAAAAATGCTGTTTCAGAATCTTGGTTTTTTAGTAATAACTTCAAATGTTTGTGTTTGGTTATGTCTTTGCCAGTCCTGAGATCCACTTTGTTTTTGCAAAGTACCACAGCCCTCAGGTATTACCAATTAGTGCATCAGAGATAAGAGACTTGAAGAAGAGAATGGCAGCTGCAGCTTCAAGTCAGGCACTGCATGCAAGATGCAGGCTAAAATCCTTCCTTCCTGAAGGATTGGTTTGACAGAATGACCTTAGAAAGATGATACAAAACTTGTAGGAATTGGTATGGAAGCTGACAGAAAGGCTGCTTTCCTTTGGATAAGAAGTTTTGAGGAATAATATTTAAACCATTAGGTTATTCGTTGTAAAAGCATGGTTTTGGTGAATCAGGAAAAATGTCTAGTTTTTTTCTTGTGGACTATATGCTGGAGGAAACCAAGAACAACGAGGAAAAATGAAGCTCTCCTAAAAATATAGGTAAGTGTATTAATGTAAAGCTTATGTATGTACTTGCTGACTGTGGTAGTCTTAAAACTGTTTATCTATTATTGAAGTCAGTTTGGAAGGCAGGCCAGATCTGTTCTTTTGCTTTTTAAATTGTGTTTAAAATCCTCAATGGGAAAAAAAAAAAAAAGAAAAATCTTTCTTCCCTACTCCAGACTCTGGTATGTCTGTTTATGTTGCAGTGGGATAAAGGATCCACGTAGGAGTGCAGTGAGAGGTTTGTACATGAAATGTTGTTTTCTTTAAAGGTGTGATTAAAAAATCCAATCTGTCTCATGCTCTGCTCTTATATGATATTGCGTGTGTGCATTTGTATATACTCTGCTGGTATTTTCCAATTGTGTTGGCCAAATTCTGCTTTTAGTTATGGTTAGGCATCTCTCCTGACTCTGGTGGTGTCATATGAGCCTGACATTTTTCGACCAGACGTGAAGGCCCCCCTGCTCAAAGAGAATGCATATGAAATATATCAGCCTTTCTTCTGCTGGCTGGTTGTTTAAACATGGGTAACTGAATTATTGTGAAACAAATTCTGGGGCTGCAGCTGCAAAAGCAGTAATACGGTATATTCGTAGTGATGTTTCTACACCATACCTCCTAATTTCCCAGCTGATTTCCAGTGCAGACAGAAAGTCTAGAATGCATGTGGTATGTTCCTCATCATATATTTTATAAATGTAAAATAATGATTTGTCAATTACAGTTTCTATTATGGAGATAAAATGAGATATTTCGGGCTGCCCCGATTTGTTGACAGCCCCTTACCTTGGCTGTGTGGAGGCTGCTGGCTCGGAGCAGCACGAGGTGAAGCTGCTTTGGGAAGGTCTCTGGGGCCGGGCTGTGCACTGTGGATATTGGTGCACTGATTGCTTTTGTAGCCAGTGTTGGTTTACCTTGTGTTGTCTTTCCCAGCAGTCCTGCTTTCTCAAATGGTAATTGAACAGCAGCAGTCAAAATACTCTGCTGACGGAGAACCTCTGGCCACTCCATGGGCAGTTATTCAAACACTTTCTGAACCGGTTTGACCCATTGCTGATTTATTCCAGATCCATTGCGAGGAATTTTAAAAATGCAAACTCTACACTAGAGTTCATAGCGTGGCTCACGGCTCTTTTTTGGTTTTGTTCTGTTTTCATAAAGCACTCCATACCAACCATCCATCTCTTTTAAAGTGGTGGTTTTTTGCTTTGTTGAGGGTTTTTTTTGTCTGGTTTTTTTCAGTAATTTTCTTGAACACCCTGGGCAGAGGATATGGTTCCCACAATAAAAGGTGACATTTTCTGTGCCATTCCTCCAATGACCCCCAGACCTCAGTGACAGGTTCCATGGCAAGAGCCACTTCCAGAAACCACCCATCCCTCAGGGTTTCCTCCTGCTTCTCCTGGGCAGTTGTTAGCAGAGTGCAGCAGCTGTTAGTCTTAAAAGCTGATTAAAAGTCTTGGCTGCTGTTTTCTGCTGCTGCTTTCTGCCTCTTTTTCTGTCCACTCAGGCAAGCCTATCTCCTGGTAGGTTTTCCTGTTGTTTTTCATACAGAAAATTGCAACTTTACATAGCTTTTCTCAAGTATAGGCTGGGATTTATTTTCCATGACTGTTGATCTCAGAAGAGCTAATGCTTAGTAGGTAAATAGTGCTAGTGCTTTTCAAGTATCTCTTTGCTTTGTAAATCAGCAGCCTTGGAGGAGTGAAGGGTAATCCCTGAGCAAACCTGAACTGGCCATTACCTGAGGCTGGGAGGTTGAGGTCATTAATGCTATAAAATACTGTTCAGGTGTATTTTTGTGCTTTTCTTTGGGCAAAAGGGGTCACACCATGAAAAAGAAAGCTGCTACTCAGTGAGATGTGACCTAGTAATACTTGAAGAAAATGGGGAAAGACCAATTTATGGTGTGCAAATGCATTGACTTTGTTAGCAGTCTCCATTGGTGCTGATTGCCATTCATATAAAATTGAGAATATCTGTGTTTCTGCATATATGTTTTTTGGATCAAAGTAATCCCTTGATATTTTCATCTTGCATAATGCATTTGTGAGTAAAGGGCCTGTAAATAAATGAAGTTTGAGGACTTAAAGAACTAGAAGTAAAACCATCACCTAAGAATCAGCTCCAAAAAGCACTATGGAGAAAAATGGCAGTGCAAGATGCAGAAAAAAATGCTTTAAGAGTTGGTGTTGCATAGCTGTCAAGCAGGGAAATGGTTGCTGGTGTCAAGGGCAGTATGTACATTTAAACCACAGTGCCAGTTGATTTATATGTGTTGAAATGGGTAAAATCCAATGGCAGGAGTCTGGGAGCAATTCCTTGGTAGTTATATGCATTATATGGAATGCTTGTTCCTTATGACCTCTGCAATCCTCAGTAAGAATGATGACATGCTTGTACTTGCAAACAGGTGATAAGATTTTCTAAAAAGTTTGCAAAAGTATGACAATTTACATTGAATTATATATATTAATGGATTTTTAATTTCTTTTGGTTTTTTGCTACTGTCTTCTAATGTATATGTGAATCTGAATATCTGATAAAAATGCTGGGTGAGGCTGCAATGTCTTGGCATCAGCAGCAGCTGTACACAGCCTAGGGAATGGGAGGTGGAAGTTTATTCCTCCTGATGTTGTCTTTTGTAAAGAGCCAGTGTTGATCCTGCATAGCAGATGCTCTGGAAAAGAATGAGAGTAGGACTTCATGAATGGAGGACATAATTCATTCATAGTAAGAACAAGGTCTGATGTACTTGTGCTGCCTTTGCCATGTCATTTGCATGCAATGTATACTTCTATATGAGCATGTCAAAGTCTAAGATCTTTGCTCAAACTTAAGGACTTTATTACAGCAGATTAAAAGCAGAATAAGCTCTAATGAAGCCAGATGTAATAGGAATTTAATATATGCCTTGTTCTTACATTCTAGTGGATTTTGTTGTTACCTTGTTTGAATTCAAACCTTGTCTTCAGGATCTGGCTGACTGAAATGATAGATTAGTCATTGTGGAGGATTTTATGGATAATACATAACATTATTTTTTCTTCTTTTTTTTTTTTTTAAGGGATGGTAGATGCCTTTCCTGGAGGGCATTTTTCATTAATCATAGAATCTGCTTTAATTTGTAATATATTTTCTGATCCTTCCTGTGGTTAGAGAATATGTGGAAACATCTATGCCTTGTGTAGATTCTGTCATCTCTCATGTCTTGTTGTCTTCCTTGATGATGTATATTTTGAATACTTTAAGTCCCTATGCTTTACTTTTTTAAAGTCTGACTCTCGAAAGTAGAGATCTTACCAGACCCCTGGCTTGTGGACCTTACTGTAGGAGATCTGTTGCCAAGTTTAGTGGAACCACAGAGCATAAATAAGAGTGGCAAAATTTAAACATTTATGTGAGGAGCCAGCTTGACTGTACATTTTAAAAAATCTAGGCAAGCAAGATTACAAAAAGATATGCTTCCTTTGTCTTATTCTCATGAAGAACTAAAGGCATCCATCCTTCATGCCCTGGTGAACTTGTGGAAGGAATAAAAGACCAGTGTCAAATGGTAGCCAACTCTTTCCCTCTGCATCACGATCCTAATGTACTTTTATTATACTTTGATATCCCAAGGCTATGTTGATCTGCTACATGATTATATAATGCTCCAGGACACCTGTGTAAATAGCAAACAGAGAGGCTTTTTATAGATACTAGATCTTAGATAAGTGACTCTAAGAAGTAATATAGGATGCCAGCTGTAACCCCCTGCTATACATACCATGTATTTTTGGTTGGTTGTTTATTATAAGAAGTACAGAAGCTGTTCCTTGTAACATAATTTTTGTAAGATCTGCATGTGTAAATATTAAATTTGCAAATATTAAATGGAGAAGCATTAGAGAAACCACTAAATGAATAACTTCACATTCCTCATTCCTTATTCTGATGCCGATTTCCTTAAATGTTGCTCCACTAACATTCAAATCTGTGTGCTGTTCCAGCCAAGGAGAGGAACTGTGCAATCCCTCAGCCCTGGCCCTCTCAGGGTGTAGATCTTTAATGGTACCAGATGTTTGCTGGAATCCTCCTTGAGGCACTGATGTTCTGGGTCAGCACTCGTGGTGTTAATCAAAGCCCCCTGTCCATCAGGGCAGGCTCAGGGCTGGGACTGTGTTTGCCAGGGAGCTGATTCTGATCCAGGAGTCCACAGGCAGAAAATCAGTAGAGCTCTCCTCTCTCAGCTCCATCCCATGGTGGGAATATCCTGGTGCAATTAACCTGGCTTGTGTTGATGAGAATAGACTAGGATCTTAGAGGGTGAGTTTTATTAATTTTTTTTTTTTAATAAAGAAATGATCCTTGGAGAAGCAAACTTGCTCCAGTGGTCCCTGCAGGTACACTTCTGGTCTGCTGCTGAATCACAATTCCTGAAAAAAGTGACCCTAAAATCTACAGTAAAGAATATTGAATAGTTCCCTCTCTACATCTGCCTGGGATGGTGAGGAACTGCAGCAGTGAGCAAACTGTTGTTTACCAGTGTTTATAGAGGGAAGTTGTTTTACATTATCACTTTTTAATTATTTACTAGGGCACCTATTAGAAATGAATCATGGTTTTCTTTCTGAAAATAGGATGAGGAAAATTGAGGCAAGAATACAGAAATGTGGATGTGGCAACGCTGGCACAATCCTGTTCCTATTTGCAGTGTTAGCAGAGGGCTCTGACCACATAGCTGCAATTAATATTTGGTGTGTGGCTTGCAGCTGACTGACCCATGGCTTCCCAGGGACTCCAGGGCTCCTTATCCAGCTGTTTCTTGCAATACAGTGAAAGGAAAATAAGTCACATGGGACACTGCAATCAACAAGAAAGTGCAAGGTAAATTCAGTGGCATTGGTGAAATTTCTGTTATAAATAAGCTGTGTACACAATATTTTAGATTCCAGCTGCTTTGAATTGTTGTGTGCATTTCTTAAACCATCCATAAGTAAACTAGTTAGGACCTCATTCTTACCCAGGCTGGTGCTGGTGATGATATGCCTTTTATATTGTAGCGAAAAATAGGCAATAATATCAAAAGTGCTTAGTTAGGATACAAAACACATATGCAGCGTGGCTTACAGGACTTGAAGTGCCAGACCCATCAACATATTAGAGTAAGTAACAATATGCTGCAATTAATTAATTCAAAAAGATTTTTTTAGTGATTGTTAATTTTTTTCCCCAGTTCTCAGACTGATTTGTCATGTTGGTGTTTATTAATTCAACATCTGATCTGAAAAAAATTCCCCGAACTTCAAAGTTCAGCCTGTTCTTTAGGAGCAATCCAAAAATATGTTTCTTCAGGCCCCAGGCATTTCTGAAGTAGCTGAAGTTAAACGAAAAACATTTCTCTCAAACTCTGCAAATGTTCTAAAAGCTTTAAAGTGGCTCCTCACAGGGAGCCAGAGCAGAGAGGGAACCCCTGGGTTATTTTTGTTGCTGTGCAGTGGCACGGGGCTTCCTGGCGGAAAGCTCCAGAATTATCACTTTTCTGTGTGTTTGTGTATGTTTTTCCTTCCTCTTTTCACCTCTGTCACTGAGCTCCTCTCTACCCTGTGCCTCCATCCCCTGTTGAGAAAGCCTGGAGAAGGTAAGGGTTAGATCATCCTTCCAGCAAAAACAAACTGAATTCATGTCTGAATGGGAAGATGACTCACATCACATGTGAATTTTTCCTAAGCTCCATGTTGGAAGGGATGAAGAATGACTTTCTCTCCTTGAGGAGCTGTATCACCATGCTGGGGCTTGATGGAAGTATTTCCTCAGTGTGTTTCAATTTCATAAACTGTATTTGTGCTTTGCAGTAAAACAGCCTTGGGAAGCCAGTCTGCATTTTGCTAGTTCCTTTTGCTGGTACAACAGCATCCCTCAGGTTATGAGAGCTGCTGAGAGCTCTTCACTGGAGTAATTTTGGTGTGGTCTTAACTCATTTTCCCAGGCAAGGACTGGTATTCATGTCACATAAGATGACAACATGGCTAATCTGCTTTAAGACCAGGCTCTGAACATATAGAGGCATTTCTAAGGGAATTGCTTCATTACTCTGAGGAGGCCCAACCCATGCTAGTAATTCTGCATCCAGTTTGGTTAATATTGGTGTTTGCTTAAAGGTTTTCCATTTACAGTTCTCTTCTGGAAATTTCTGTCCCACCTTCTGAGAAACCCTTTCCAGCTCAGTTTTGAGTGAGCAAGAGCAGTTTTCAGGACTTGGTTGCCATGAAATGTGTCTCGCAGAGGGGAGTCACATTAACTTCTCCCAGACAATTGCATTGTATGTTCAAGTATGTGCTGCAGCCCTTACCTCATGCGATAGCTAGTTGTGCCACGTCACAGGCAGGAGTTTGACATATGCTGCAAAATAAAAGTTGCCAGTCATGGACACTATTTTGGATGTTTTCATCTCCAGCAGTGCTGACATGATCTCCACCAGCAGATCGTCTCCTGCTGAGAGCAGAGCACAAACACGGCCAACACCCTGATTCCAGATGTGCTGCGTGGCACGGAACCAGTGACAAATGATGCTATTTCCATCTTGAATGGCCATGGACAGCATAGGGGCACCTTGAGATCCCAAAACATGCTGCTAAGCTTTTTGTCTCAGTGGCATTAAGGGATGGGGGTTCTTTTCTGTCACTATGCCAGATGTGGCCCTGCTGGCACCCATGGTGTGACCTATACTCTGCCTCTTGTGCCTCAAAAACACCCTACACTGCCCCTGAAACCGTGTGCTCGGTGGCTTTGGTCTGTGTGAGCTGCTGTCTTGGTCCTGTAGGATGTGAAATGCCATGCCTTAGCTGTAAAGCTGTCTTAGAATCAGCCATTCTGTCCAGGAAAATTATTTTGGTCCTTGGAAAGTAGTGAAAAAAGTGGCATATCCTGAATGCTATTTACTAGTGCACTCTTGAGCTCTGTCTTTTTTATGTTTTTGGAGATCACTCTTGAAATGGTGAACAAGCTGAGTTAGTATGGACACAGCCCCTTCCCTGAGCTCTTACTGAAAAATGAGCAGATATAATGGAGGCTGTAGCAGTGACTGAAGGTTGGGGCATTCAGTCTCTTTGTTCATACATTGCTATAGAAAAACTCTGCTGTGGTGTTAATATCTTTGTCTTATACACCCAAGAGAAGTAAATGAGCTTTATTTGGATTTTCTATGGGAGAAACAGCAGTGCTGCTTTACTTTGTGGCATTTGAATTGGCTTTTCAGAGCTTATTTGACTGCCTGCTGCTTTTGAGAGAGGCAGGAGAGCCAATCAGGTTTTGTGTGGTGAATATTTTGCAGTTGTAAGATACAGGTAATTAGAAGGGAAAATATTTAAAATAGCTGTATGTCTTAATGTCAATTCAGGCTGGCATTTGTGCATGCAGTCTCTTTTCTTTTTCTTAGTCATTAATCATTTTAAGTGGACGTATGTCAGAACTTTAGTTAGATTCAGCTCTTACTGTGTTTCTCATTTCTTGATAAGTTTAGAGTTCTGGAGCTCTATTAAAAAATTAATCTGCTTTGTGTTTTGTTTTCATAGTGTAACAAAGTGACTTGTGACAATAGATAATTAAATTTCCAGTCTCTGTTTCTCTGGGACATTGAAATAACATAATGGATAAGGCATTAATAATGATGCTTTATCTGCTATGGATACCAGTGTGAAAAAATGGACAAAGGTTTCACATCTGAAAATCTTTGATAAAGTGTCTATGAACCAGCCATCCAGTTATAAATTGGATCTCCTTTGGGCTCAGCAGATGAAACTGCAAAAAGAAAAACACAATAGAACAAAATAGATTAGAACAGACCAAGAAGGCTACAGGTTATGAGCAACTTAATCAGGAAATCACATTGTGCAGGCTTTTTTCCCTTTTCCCACTGTTACCAAAGGAGCTGAACACCCTTTCCCAGGGAGAGAAATTTGCTGTCATTGGGCAAATACTTCTGAAAAAGCCCAGGGGACATCACCTCTAAAACTTTTTTTTCTTGGTTACCTAATTTTGGAAGCATTTTAATGGTGGAACAAGCCTGAGGAAAGGCAGAGTGCAGCTGGGGAGGTTGGAGCCCTTGGGCTCCCAGGTTGTGCTCCCTGGGCTGCTCCCCATGTGTGTCCCAAAGCCAACCCAGCCCTCATCACACATGAATGTTCTGGCACCAAGGGCAGAGAGATGAGTGAATCCACAGGATTGTTAAGACATGGCTTTATAGCTGAAGTGAAATCTTGCCAGTTGTCTGGAAAACATGTCACAGTGGGTAGGCTGTAAATGCAACTGTATTTTTACCTACTTCTCTGATTTTTTTAGAAATGTGATTTCAGAACAAACTATTTACTAGAACTCAAGCTGACTTCATGGCTACGTCTTCTTTTCTTTCTCTCTGCATGCTATTCCATCCATGGTTTACATGGTGCAATTTTGATTTTTCTCTTCATCACAAGTCCAGTGGGTGAATGGTGATAAGTTTGTAGCGTTGGAGAGATTTTCTTGGCAGTTTCAGTCTATATTTCTGACAGGAAATAATTTTCTCCCTTGAGTTATGATTGCTGGGTTTCATGAGTGCAGTCTAACCACTGCTCAACTGCTGTTTGTTTGCTGTCTTTCTGGTCTTAGAGAAGGCCAAACTGCCCCAATGTGAAACATAAAATTAGATGAATGCTGCAGGAAGGGAATAACAACATCATCTTCTGTGATCTTCTGCGATTTTATTTTACCACTTCTTATCTGAAAAGCATCTTCATTTCCACTTGGAGTCAAGAATTAAATTTGTTTAGAGTGAGTTCTTCCCATATATGGAAAACAAATGGAACTAGCTCCATTTGTGCGGGTTGTTTTTTTGTTTTTAGTGGAAGATCACTGTGTTCTGCTACAGACATTTGCAAATGAGCAAACTAGAGTAATATGTGGACCTCATCTTAGATCTACAGAAATCTGCCCGAAACGTGGCCTGTGTCATTTGGCTAATCCTTGTGTAGTCCACATCAAATGAATAGTCAAGGCTATAAATGTTATATTTGGGAGAGTTTGCAGAATGAGTACTCAAGGCTATAAACGTTGTATTTGGGGGAGTTTGCACAATGAGTAGTCAAGGCTAGAAACCCTGTATTTGGAAGAATTTGCAAAGTTGGGGAGAGGAACAATGGAAGAGGGACAACTGGAGGGAATCATGAACTAAAAGCAGTAGAAGTCTCTCCTAACCACCCCCAGACACAAAGCAGAGCTCCACTTCTATCTTTCTTCCCAATACTGTGCAATGAACATCTTCATGGCCCTGGTGTGAGTAATGGCTGGAGAATGGGAGGGCAGAGGGGCTCAGGCTGAAGAGCAGCTCTGTCACCGCCTTCTGCGGCTCCTCAGCACACAAAGCTGCAGCTGTCAGCTCCGATGCTCTATTGAACTTGCTAACGTAATTGTAAAGATCATCTTGAAGCAATTTGAGTTTTGTCTTCACAAAGTCACGCAAGTTTTGCTGATTTGTGTACTTGCTGTGTTTATTTTTGTTGCAAGTTCAGTTCTAGTCCGTTTAATTGGGAGGCCAGAGGGCCACATCCCCCTGTCTGGGCCAAGCCATCAGCAGTTCCCCCATGAGGTGCAGTTGGTTTCAGCAATGGGCACAAGCTGTGCCCATCCTGAGAGGGTGCTGGAGGTGATGGGTGACAACCAGAGTCCCCAGGCACCAGTGCCAGAGTCCCTGCCCAGCCCCTCTGGGCACTGCTGGCATAAATCCCCATTTCATGGCTCCTGCTGTCACCTGGGAGATGTAAGGCCATGCTAATGCAAGCAAATCTTGTTAATTCTCATGAAACACATGCAGTTATAGCCCTGTTAACAGCACAGCATTAATTAACTGAGTAGTGCTTGGATTAGGTACTTATTTAATTTCCCTAACTCGTGTTCATAACCTGTAGCAACACAGAACATGTTGTGCTCCAGAAAAGCTGTGAGGGAAGAGTGAAGCATGTCTTGTAGGTTTTCTTTCTTTGAGGAAAGAAATCAGACACTGCTGCAGTGGTGTCTGATCCCTGTCCCTAATTGTTTTGAAGTCCTGCCCAGTGATGCAGCCTGCATTTTCCCTGGGAATAGAAGAGGTCAACAGGCTGAGGGAATTTAATACCTGAGATCTGGAATATACCTTGAGCTTGCAACTAACTGCTTCTAAAAGGCTGCCAGTCTCAGGTTTCTGTGTGAGCAGAGAGGATGGATGGTATAAAGCAGAATATAAGGGAAAGAAACACACAGAAGGCTGAGTCAGAGTATTAAAGGTACCCATTACTAACAGTGTTATAACTAATTGTTTCTGGCTCAAATACAAGCAACACAAGCTCTAGTCATCTTTGCTGTTCTTGAGTTAGGCTTGCCTTTGATTTGGAACATTTTACTTGACAAAGTAGGTAGGTTGATTTTTATCAAATGAAAAATGCCTCTGTAAAACACTGTTCTGACATGGAAATAATTATTGTAAATGCTTTCATGGCACTGGAGTTTTCTTTAATGATAAAAATTTTCATTACAATAGGATGTTTATGTGGGTTTTACAAGAATTGAGAGTTTCTGAAACTCTGTAGGAGAGGACCAGGTCATTCAGACTGAGTTATTCAGACTGTTAAGGGAAGACCCAGGCAATGGGGTCAGTACTCAGCATAACATGATTGTAGCAGTGAGATGCTTCACTAAGGCTGATTAGGAGACACTTGGAAATTAAACTGCACATGGAGAGTAGGACCCCCCCGTGCTGCCCTCCCCAGGGCTTTGGCAGCTGTGAGCTGCTGCATGTGGTTTGCTCAGGTGGCTCAGCAGCCCAAGGTGCAGAAAGCAAATCTCCTCCAGCCCTACAGACCTGGTGTGGGGAAAGGACTCCTGGTAGTCCAAGAGATTATTATTTTTGCTGCCTTGAAACACATCCTTGTTCTCTCTGGTTCTTCGTCATTGGCTACTAAGCAGGAGAGAGGCTGGAGAGAAGTTATTTCAAACCTGTATGGGTGACTGGCTAAATCCCCAATAGCTGACACTAATATAAGCATGGGTCTGGAGTCTGTGGGCACTGTCAGCAATCCTGTTTGTGTCATGGTTTGTTCTTAGTAGGAAAAAAAACCCAGAACATGGCAGTGGAAAAGATGTGGAAAAACCCTTCCAGGGCTGCAAGGGGGAAGATGTAGAGCAAGGACAGTGCTGTACAGTCGGGCTCTGCTCCAAAAGGCTCCAGGGTCTTGAAAGCAAACCTGCTGTACCACCCTGGACTGAGGATGCCTGGGGGAAAGTGTGTCTGTGTGTCTGCAGTTCATTTTGGACTATGTATCTGTAAGGCTGGAAAATCTCCACCAGAAGATTACAATTTTCCATGTGTTAGCACCTAAAAGCATCAGTGAAGAACCTCTCAGCTGCTCCCTGACTCCTGTGCCAATGAGTGAGCAACTGGTTTAGTGCTGTAAGTAAAGGATGAGATCAAATATGCAGAGTCCACCACATTGTCCTAAATGATGTCTCTGAGAAAATGCCAGAGGTTGCAGTATAAATGCAAAGACTTTGAGGAGTGCTGCAGAAGTTTTTTTCTTGTGGACAATGACTGCCTTTGTAGAAAGCATAGGAACGTATGAGTCTCTCAATTTAATCAAAATTCTTTCTTAAGCTGTTGTCTACAAGAAGTCCCAGCCTACAAGAAGTTTCTGAGTTGAATCAACACCAACTTATTTTGCTACAGTGACGACTCAGTCTGTGTGGAAGTTTTGCTTCAGTGATTATTCATTTATTGGCAATCTGAGCGCATTGAACAAACTGTAAAACCAGTACCATTAAATAAGTAATACAAATCAGAGATAAATACTTTTTCTGAATTGGGGTTTGTACACTACACACCTTGTTGGCATATTTCTGATTTCTTGCCACTGATAAATTTGTATCCTTCAATACTGAAATACTTCATGAACTACATTTTTTTCTTTTTTTTTTTTTTTTTAACAGCTGTGGATTGGGATTGGCTTTAGGTTAGGATGCTGTTGCAAACTCTGTCATTCCCCTGAGCCTGATCTTGCTGTTGGCAAATGCACTCGAATTGGCAGTGTTTCACGGGAAGAGAGAGAAATCTGGTCTTTCTCAAAAGATAGTTACCTATGAATGATGTGGATGTTGTTAAATATTTCTGTGCTGCCACAGATCAGGTTTAAAAGAAAACCTTTACAAGCCTTTTTTTTATCACTGAATTTGAACAAGATACAATCTATGGACCGAGCAGTGTGAATAGGACCCTGCCTACTTGTATATGCTTTTAAAGAGCACAAAGGCTCGTACCAACGCGGATAAGAATTATTTTATGCACAATGCCTTTTCAGTCTGACTTCTGTTATACAGAGGTATTTGAACTCACAGGGTACTAAGAGAAAACACATGGTCAGCTGAAACATGAGAGAGCCTTTTAAGCAGCGTGTCTTTCAAGTCTGCAGCCATTCCCGTTGGCCAGGGAGCCGCCAGCTCCCAGGCGAGGGCGAGCCCAGGCTCTGCTGTTTGCTGGGAAGCCACCAAAGCCCAGTGGGCTACTGGGAGGCACAGCCCTTCCAAATGAGAGCTTGAGGAAGGGGTGGGCTTCCAAAAGTGTCATCTTTGTGTAGGGGCTGGACTGGATCACCTCAGGTTTTGATAGCATTGTTTTAAGAGCAATGTCCTGGCTGAATTCCGGCTTAATTGAGGTAGAATGGTAAGAGCTGATGGCTCTGTGTGTCTCCCACCTGGTTTCTGCTTTCTTTGGTAGAAATAGCCAGTGAAGGGAACATATTTTCTTTCCCCATGTAGAAGCCTCAGTTTAGGGTGGAGGTGCTTTTCTTTGACTTCATGGGAGACTTTGATGGTGTGCCAAGCATAAAAGAAAAAGGAGACACTATTTTCCTACTACACTCTATGTCTTAGATGTGATGAGAAAAAATGATTTTCTTAAATTGCATGGGATGTTTGTGGGATTTGATCCCTGGGTAATAGCATGTGGTTTTAGGGCTCTGCATGTCTCATTAGTTTTACATAACCTCTTGCTCTTTCGTGATACCACATCCCCCAAATTCTTAATCTTTCTCCCACTTACGTTCCTATGCCCTGTGCTGTCACCACCCACCCCTCCATTTGTGAGAATATCTTCCCATTTCTTTGTAAACAGACACCTACTATTCCTTCTCCAGGAATTGTCTTTATTGCAAATACTTCCTTTAAGACTTTTGTCTTGGATCTGTACAAACTTGATGCAAAACTTTCAAGAATATAGTGGTTATCTGTTACGTACTATTCTGTCAGCACTCTTAAAGAGCTAAAAATATTTTATTAATGTAGAGCTACAACACAGTTCAGTAACAGTGTCTACCCAACAAAGACCAGAGCATGTTACAGGATTTTTGGGACACAATGTCCCAGTCAAAGTACATTTTGTGGTGTGGTCAATCTATACTTTCCTTGGGGAAGGAAATAAATGTGAGCTATGTACTGCACAGAGCTGAGCATGTTGCTTGTACTGGATAAATTGCTAAACAATATAACTGCTTCTCCAGCACTAATGATCAGAGCCATCCCTAATTATGTCAGTGCCTTGGGCAAAGCATTTGGGTAGTGTTGCTGCTCCAGCTTGAAAGACCACACTGTCCCCATCGTGCTGTGGCCAGGGCTGCTGCCCAGCACAGTGATATCAGCACACCTCTTTGGAGGCTGCAGGAGGCACTGACAGGTAGAGAGGTTCCTGTTGAGGGCAGAAAGATGCATTAGCCCTAATTTTGAAGTGATTACATCTGAGCATGAGAAGTCGCTTTGTTTCCACTTCACTTAGCAAAATGCAATCAATTCCATATTTTCTGTGAAACAATACTCTAGATGACATCACAAAACCAGCCTGATGCCTGCAGTCCTGGGCAGATTTGGTTGGAGACAGATTTTCCATGTAGCCATTTTGTGCAGCCTCAGGACAGAACCAAAATTCCCAGCTCTTTTGAAGGCTCAGAATAAATAACTTTAAATTTCTCCCATTGAATTTCAACATGTTTCTTTTATTGCAGAACTTGGATTTTCATGCCCTTATTTGAATTGTACATTAAAATCTGTTACTTGCCAGCATCCCACCCACATGTAGTACTACGTCTCATGGAAGTCATCACTTAGTTGGAAATGTGTGCACCATATGCATGCTCTCAACTCCAAAAGTAGCACCCAAGGGTTTTTTAAACTCAGCCCATAATCTACAGACACTGCAAGAAAAATATAAAAGATAAAAGAGAATATTTTAAGATGCTATAAAATCTTTTAGAAACTATTTTAAACCTCTCTCTGTTATAAGGAATCTGAGGAACATTTATTTTTTTCCTCAAACAGGAGAAAAGATAGGAGAGTGTCCAAAAACTTTTGCAAGTATTTTTATTGCCTTGCAGGAATAGGAAATGGGAAGCTTGGAAGGAGCAGGGGGAATGTTGTTTGTTTTCCCAGATTGAGATATCTAAAAGTTTGGAATCCCTATGAACAGTATATATACACTGACTTATTTCTAGTTGGGCAGTGTTAAAATACAGATGGTGTGGAAGCTCCTAGTTGCACATTAATATCATAACTAAGCCTTCTAAAAGAATACTGCACATAATGATGATACCTCTGTAGCAGCTGCAGCTGCTCTTGCTTAACAGAGAAGGGTTTCCTTGTCACATATAACATTTCTGCAAATCACTCCCCTGCTTTGGGATCTGCCATAGCCTGCTGTCCTTTGACAGAGAGGAAGGGAGTCTGTCCTAGAAAAATGACTTTGCTAGTCTGACAGTGTGAGCGAGTTAGATGGGAGTCTGCTATTCTTTTTTTTAAATTACTTAAATATTCCAAAGAAGATTAACATAGAAAGGACGTTTCTAAAATAACTTCAGGAACAAGCAGAGGCAATGTGGGTATCAAATGTCAGTATTGTGGACAGTTCTGGTTGGGTAACATTTTATATCCTGTTGGCTCAATTTTGTACAGCTACACAGGGTAAAAGGCAAGGGAAAGTCAGGCAAGTAGCGTTAAACAAAGTTCACTTTATTTTGATAGCTGGGTGTGCATCTTTTGTTTGAAGCAAGAGATCAAAACGTGATGCCATCACCGTGTCAACCTGTTCCAACTCTTTGTGTTGCTACTTAAAAAAAATCCCAAAACCACCCCACAATAATAAAATTAAAAAAAAAAAAAAGTGGAATGTTCTCCAGGAGATGGAAGGAACTTGGGTCAATCCTAAAAAAAGTCAGCACATTTTAGTAACTAATGGTCTCAGTAGTAGCTGGTGCCAGCCATACTGATGACGTGGGCTCGGCTTACTGCTCACAGCTCGTGCTCTGGAGAGGATCCTGCTCTTTACTGAAAGCGTTTTCTCTCCCCATTTTAGCTCTCACAGTCACTGTATTTGTTTATGTGTTTTTGCTGTTCCAGGCAATAGCTCATTATTTAATCAGGAAACCTTTTTTTCATTTTGTTTTTTGTTTTGTTTATTTGTTTAAGGGCACACTCACATATGTCATTCATCAGCTTGAAACTGAGGAGAGGCAGTCTTTCATATTTTTTAAGTTACATAAATGATTTTGGTGACTCTTTCACAACTCTGCAGGTGACAGTCACCTGCACACTCAGTAACTCAGTTTTCAAGTAATAATTTCCAGGAAATCGTTAACTAAATCCCCCAAATGAACAGACCTTGTCTGAGGGCTTCTTTATACAAAACCACACCCCACGGACAGCTATTACAATTAAATTACCACATATATTAAAATATAGCCAAATGTTAAAAGCTCAGAACATGTGCAAGTGCAGACATTCAGATCCTAGGCTAAAGGTTCAGAAGAATTTGTTCTTACAAGAAGATTGCTCCACAGCTGCTTGCTATGGCTCCCACACGTCTCCTGCTGCTCTGGTACCCATTACTGCAGACACAGTGAGGGAAGGGCAGCCTCAGGAGGGGCAGGGATTCCTCTTGTCCTGCTTTCAGCTGGGGTTGAGTCAGTTTTGTTCCTAGTACTGCTGGTGCAGTGCTGTGCTTTGGGTTTAGGATAAGAATAGTGCTGATATCACTGTGATGTTTTCAGTTGTTTCTGAGCAGTGTTTGTACCAGCCAAGGTCTGTTCAGTCTCTCCTGCTGTGACAGTGCATAGACTGGGTGGGGACACAGCAGGGACAGCTGGTCCCAACTGGCCAAAGGGATATTCCAGGCCATATGGCACTGTGATCAGTGTCTCACACTATCACTGAGGTGGGAAAAGACTTTTCCTAGGATCAAGTGCAACCATTAACCCAGCACTGCCCAGGCCACCATGGCCCTGTGTGCCACATCTACACCTCTTCTAAATCTCTCCAGCAACTCTATCACTGCTGGTGGGGCCTGGGCAGCCAGTTCCAGTGCTTGACAAGCCTTTTGGGGAAGAAGTTTTCCAATCAGAAATATTGTTAGAGGATTAAACATCCCTGGGGCAACTTGAGGCCATTTCCTCTCCTCCCTGGGAGAAGAGACTGACCCCCATCTTGCCACAACCTCCTTTGGGGTCACTGAGCCAGAGCAGGGGAGGGAGGTGACTGACCCAGCCACTCCTGCTGCCTCTGCTGTCCCTCTGCCCTGTCTGGGCTCACTCAGGACTTCAGGGATGGGATACATCCCTTTCCCTCTGCTATTTATCCTGCTGCAAAGATCAGTGGAGCATCAGAGATGTTTTGATGTCTCTGGAGAACCCTAGGAACCCAAAACACTGGTTACAGCTTCTCCAAAGACTGATTAAGATACCTCCTGGGTGACTTTATGCCAGAGGAACATCACAAATGCGCTCCTAATACCTCTTAGGAGTGGATATAATATTTTGAATTTAAAAAAAAATCCACAATGGATTTTTCTTATTAGACAGATAGATGCTTTTTATGAGCTCCATGCTGAAATGCAGATTTTTTTTGAAGTTCCTACTACAGGAGTTACTGTTTGCTCCATTGACAGCTCTTACATTTGGTGTCAGCATGTGAGCTTTTTGTCCACTTTATTTCTGAAATTGTGGCTGGCTTGTATCTGGAAAGGCAGACCGGAACCAATACTTTGCTTGTCTAGTTCTGCCTTTAGTGTATTATTTAAATGGTAGTTGTGATTTTCCAACTTAAATATAAATTAGGTCAGATTCTGAGCCCTTCACATGAAGATCACAGTGTGTGCAGCTGTGGCAGAACAGGAGCCAGCAGCCCCCAGCAGGCCAGGGAGCATCCCTGCTCCAAGGGTACCTCGTGGGGAGGGAGCCCTGGGCTTTGCACAGCTCTCACAGGAGGAACAGGAGCTGTGCTTCCCCAGCACTGCTGACATCAAGGCCTCTCCTTCTGCTGATTTAAGAAACACTTAAAGGAGCAGGATGAGAAATTACAAAGGCTTATTTAAAGATATAGTATTAACACTGTTTGTTACAAAATTTAGAAATGTATCTTTCTTATGTAAATAAATTTTAAAACTGTATATGCCAGTCTCCCTGTAGGTAGTTTTTTTATTTAGAAGGAAATATGATTTGCACTCAGTTTATGTAGTTTGCTTGAGCATTTTAAAATTGAAATGTACTTGGGCCTCTAAGCAATCCATAGAGGCCTCTTTGCCATGATGTTATTACCAGCTGTCTACATTTTTATGGGCATTTTGCTCTATCTCATTAGAGGAAATCCTGAGGGTGCACTCTGTGGAATTTTGTGTATTGACCCTAGTGTTTTGATTTTCTCTTTTATGGTGAACTTTACATTAATTTGTAGAATTGATGTGGTCTTGGACTACATAAACATTTGATATTGGCCAGAGGCATTTGTGACATGAGGAGCATGCTGGCCTTTCTGCTGGTTTCCATGATGTGAGCCCGACAGGTCACTGCAGCTCTTGCTGGGCTCCAGGCTCAGGTTCAGCTGGGCTGTGCTCGAAAGAACCCAATCAATAAATGGGGGCACAGGTGGTGCAGAAATGGCAGTCTCTGCTCAGAACTGCTCTGGGCTCGGTTTAGCTTCTCTAAACCACACCAAGTGTCCCTCCCAGTGGCTCCAGGGAGTGTTTCAGCAGGTGAGAACCCCTTTACACCAGGAGGAGTGCTTTTTTGCGGAACAAAACAAAGACAGGGCTCCATGAGTGTGGTAAGACGACATCTGGCAGCAGCACAGTCCTGAGCATTGGGATACGGAGTCCCCTCAAGCCCTGATGCAGAAGTGAAAGGGAATTCCTGGCTCTTGAGCTCAGCACTGACCACACCTCATGTCCTGAGCAGCAGAGAGTGCAAAAATCTGCCAGAGGCTGGGCTCTGAGTCCATGCCATGGCTATCATGCCCTGGGCACTGCTTGGGCCAGTGCCCTGCTCTGTTGCAGACATGGGACATCAGAGAATTTTTTTGGAAACATGCTTGTTTCTTGGTTAATGCCTTTAGAAAGTAGCACAGTTGTAGATGAGTGAAAGATCTGATGTCTGTTCAAGCTCCTGTGGAGAAACAACTAATTACAACTGACTTAACTGGAATTTGAAGGAAATGTACGATATAATGTATCAAATTATGTATGTCATCCTTGGGAAAATTCCTGAAGAATTCAAGTTTAGATACTTATTCCTTATTTTAAGAAAAGGATACCTTTCCCTTGTAACACACCATGCTGGATTTGGGGCACTGTGCTCTTTTTGGCATCCCCTGATCTGTGCACTCTTTTTCTCAGCAGAGAATTAGCCTGGTTGAGAAGCAGAGTTCATGCCCTTGTGTGTTCCTCTTCCATTGAAACTGATTTATATTTTTACACTTTATATATTTTAACACTTATTCCTACCTTATTTACATAATCGGAATTTTTCAGTAATATTTTTATTGCAGAAAGAAAGTGAGAAATTGAATGTTTTGGCCGAATCAGTCTCCTTCATGTTAGTTTGGCTGGCATTAATTTTCTCAGTTTGATCAGAAATAGCACTTACATCATGATGAAAGTCTAGCATAGGTTTTGTCTATACATTGCATGTGTTTATTAGCAAGTTTGGGGTGTGTGGGTTAAATATTAATTTTACTTGATTTATTATTTGTGGCACTGTTCTTTTTTGACTGGACATGCATCTATGTATATGCATATAAACACACATATGTTGTGTTATGTTATATAAAAGATGGCAGTGTGTGGTAGTAAATACATTTCTTGGCATGAACTTGGAATGTCAGCAGTAGTCATGAGTAGCCAATTTAATTCTTGCCAAGCTAACAGGAAGATAAGCAAATATTTAATGTTATATATGATTGTTTTATGGGCTCCAATCTGCACACGTGTTCTTTTTATGCTGCTTTTGTTGGGAGAGAGATTTTTTTCTTCAAATTAAAAATCTGATTTAAAATTTTGTGACCCCAGGGAAAGTTTCCACCCAATGACTGGTCTTTTTCCTTTCTATTATTGATGGGAATCTGCTCAGTTGAGGACAAAAAAAAAAATAGAGACTGAGTTTCTTTGTTGTTTCCTTGGGTCACATCAAAGTCTGAGCCTGTAAATACTTACGTATGTGTTTAACTCTGGTACTTTGAGTACTCTTAATGATTCAAATTAAATTCCTCATGGCAGAATAGTTAATCACGGGAACAAATGTTTGCAGGTTTGAGTCCCAAGGGTGTTTTTGCTCTTCAGCTGCACCATTTCAGCATTCTCTCTTTTCAGTATTCTCTCATGTGTGGGAGGGGTATGCACTGATCAGGCTATACCATATCTTACAAAGCAATAGCAAAATATATCCCTTTGTTTTCTTCTGACTGTCTGTCATTGGTCTAAATACTCCTTTACTAAATGCTTTAAAACATTGGTTAAATGTACAGGAAAATGGTAGAAACCCTAATCAAAAATTGCAGGGTGGGACATTCATAGGAGGAGAATGAAATACAACATTATCATGATGAAGTGGTTGGTTTGATTTTTTATTTTTAAAGCCTTATTTAACTCCACTGCACTGTTATATAAATCTTTAGGGAAAAATGTTAATGCTGATTTAATATGCATTTAGTAATCAGAATTTTGCAAGCCATTTGTGGTGTTTGGGTTGACAGGACCCAGCTGGAGCATTTACAGGTGTGCTGAATGCAAATATTAAATCCTGGTTCATCTAAGAGTGGTCTATTAAAAACCAAAAATGAAATATGGATAAAAATTGTAACATTTCCTCCCTTAAGTGTATCAAATAATGTACTCTTAATTTAGATACTTGTATTTCAAAATAATTTTTCTAAATTTAACTGGTGCTCTAAGGGAAATGAAGTGCTTATATTTTCCTTGCAGTGTGTTGCACTGTGAGTGGGTTTGTGTGTCAGGGTGGTAGCCCAGTCCTGGAGCAAATGTGCTGCCACTCCAAATCACCTTTTAAGTGCTTTTTAATATCTCTAGGAGATGAAGGGAAAAATAGGGGTTTTGTGATTTTCATCCTGATTTACAGGACTGTATTTACATAGAATTTATGAAATGCTTCAGTTTAATATTGAGTTTGTTTCATCAGCTATTTATTTGGAAAATTGCTGAGAAATGTTGCATGTGCCTTTTGGGTTATTTTAAATGGATAGATTTGCTTTAAAAGAGGTTTTAATCTTTATCACATCTGTGGTGGATTTACTACACTTCCTGTAAAACATTTTGTAAGGTAATGAATATAACATTACCAAAGCCTACCTTTTGTGTGTCAGTCAACATGACTTGATATTTTCCCCCTCTTATTCAATTAGATTTTTTGGATTTTTTTTTCTCCTAAAAATATATTGACACTTAAATGCATTTTAAAATATAATCTAGATGAGAAATATTTTAAGTGAAGCATAAGATATAGTAATATAAATGATAGTATTTGGTAAATTTTCATTCAAGCATATATTTAAGTTTCTAGATTTTTTTTAATCAAAGTAAAGAAAAATGGTTATCTGCATTATCGTCATAATTTAGAATAGCCTTGTACTTTGTATTCTGGCTATGTTGGTATCTTGGCTTTTATTTATATTTTATAAATACAAATAAGAAGGTTCCATATGCAAATAAAATTGCATGGCATAGGTTTTCTTAAATATTCCATTTATCTGGATAGCTTTTAAGGGAGTGAAGAGAGTTTACATTCTTTTTATGCAGTTCTTCATACGAGAGTGAAATATTGCCCTTTTGCACTTGTCCAGAGCTGTGGTGACCTGAGTTTTCTGCCATTAGTTTTCCATCTGGAAATTCAATCCACCTTCCCAAGGGCTGCCTCTTCCCCCACTGAGCAGGTCTGAAAGGTGCTGGTGGGGGGAACTGGCTGTCTTCCTGTTGCTGCAGAATGGCATGCTGTGATTCAAATAATCCATCCTTGAGACTGGGACCTTTCCTTTTTGGTAATAGATTATGCCTAAATGAACTTTAATAAGAGTGCTGGCAGGTAGTTAACAGAAGCAAAGGCAATCATTCTGAGTATATGTCAGAGCCATTAAACTTAGGAAAAGTAAAATATAATGAGGTTTTTTGTTTTATCTGCAAGGAGAAAAGGATAGGAATAGAAATGAATGGATTTGAGGACCTAATGGAGTACTGTTTGTTTCTTTGATAAATCTTACAGCTTGTGCCACATGCCAGTAGAGCAGTCATTTTTTCTGGACATTTAAGCAGCTGTTCCATCTGACCTGTAAGCCTGAGCTCAGATTTAGCTGTTGCTGCTAAACCTGGTACCTCTCCCACTTGCACTGCTCAGCAAGTGTGACTCCAGCCCCAGGATTATTTACCTTGCATGTTTACTGACCAACTTCTGCTGGGTATTTTTCTTGTGCCAAGCAGCACCTTCATCTGAACATGCAAAATGTCATCATGAGAGATCAAATAACCCCCCTGCCTTCAGTGGGGCTTGCTGTACCTGCCTGTACTCAGGGTTGGAGCCTGACATGGCCTTTCCAGGCACAGGAGGGAGGGGAGGCAAGTGCTCACCTGGGACAGAGGTCTGACAGGTGGGGGAGACGAGCCCTGGCCTGGGATTGCTGGGGGAAATCTCTCCCCCTGCCAGAGGGGCACCTTTGGGTCTGCCACAGCCAGGTGTGAATGGTCCAGATTGTTCCCTAACCCAGACACCTGACAGACACCTGAAACCTGCACCAAAAAACCCCAGGATTTTTGACAAGTCAAGCTGCAGTGGCACTAAGTTACTGCTATGGAAGTTCTGCAAGGCTCTGCCTGGAGTTTGGCTCATTCCTGTACTTGTCAAAGCATTCTCAGAGGGTGTTTTGGGTTGACTTTTTCTTGGGACTTGGAGTGATATGGGAGTGCAGACAAGATGCCTCAAAGAGGGCAGTGACAAATGCAAAAAGAAACAGTGAAAAATGAGAAGGATCTTCAGGAAAAATCATAAAAAACATCTCATACAGGCTCCCCACTTATGCCAGCTCAGCTTTTGGGGTGTTTTTCTTGACTCAGTTAATATATAGCACAGGTTTCCCTTCAGTTAGGAAAAACATTAAAATATATTAATCATCCTTAAACAAAAAAACATGTGTTTGAATGACAGGGGAAAAGCATGCAACATCAAAGTAGATGTTTCTGAATTTTGAACGCTCCCTCCATACCTTCCTCCTGAAGTAATTCCTGAAATTTAAAAAACATCTCTGCCATCCCCAGCCCTGGCACTGGGGCCTGTGAACCACTGTGCTGGGCTCCAGGTTTAGGGGGTGGATCTGGTGCCCCAGGCCATTTGTAAGGTGATGCTCCTATGTCTTACCCTCTGTAGCTAAATAATTCAGATTGAGCTCAGAATCCAGGAGGAGAGGACTGTGGCTTCTCTCACAGCAGATGAAATGGAGTGGCTGTGCCTTCAGCAGCACTGTGACCTTTAGCTAGCCTTTAATGTGGGGAGTAGTTTGTCATCCAGTGCAGCAGCATTCAGGGACAGAAGGGACAGGAATGCAGCAGGGGAATGGGAACAAACCCATTCGCATGCAACTTGTGGATGTCTAAACAAGCTGAATTGGGGCTGTAAATGTAGAGCAGTTGCTGTATGCACCAAAACTGCTCTTGTTCACCAGGCTCTGGGAGGTCTCTGTTTATGCAACATTAAAGCACATAAGGATTAGAAACCCAGTGCCTTAAGCACTGTGACAGAGGTGAGTGGTCCCTATTCCCACAAGCTGCTTTGCTCAGGCTTTGCACCATGCCTCTGTTAACTGTAATATCTGGACTCAGAAAGCTTAAACTACATTTTTTCTGGCCTCCATTCAGGAACCATGTGGGCAATTTAAACAGCTGCTTCACTGAGGTCCATGAGCCAGAGATGCTGAGGATCCCAATAGTGGGGGCAAAGGAAAGAGAGGGGGAGAAACAGCAAACTGGAAGGAAAAATAGAAAGTATTTCAGAATAGAAATTTGTGCATATTTACTCTCAGATGCAACTCAAGAGGTGTTAAAATAATAAACTTAAATTTTAAAATACTCAATAGATATTGCACCTGGGGAAAAATGGGCAGGCTGATATCAGAGGAACATGAGTGCAAAAGAAAACAGATTTTGAGAATTTCTTCTCACACTGGTTATTATAATCTGGTTGTTAAATTTGTCTGAGAGAAACATTTTCAAAAAAGGACTTTAGAGCTAGTTCTAGGTTAGTATTTGACTTGACTGAAATGAGAAATTAGTACGTAAAATGAGCAACTAGATGCTGTGTTCAGCAAGAAGGAGATTCAGTTTTATAAAACATCAGAGCACATAAATGAGCCTATGGCGCTCACTTGTCTCTTTGTGGGGCTTCCCACCCATGCATGAATCACAGCAGCCTCTGGAGAGTCTCACCCATCCCAAAGGTAATAGGCTGCCCCTATTGGCAATTTATGAGCAATTGTTAGAGAAGACAAGGTCCAAAAGCCATATTTCACCCTGGGAGCAGAAGTGGGGAGCAGATGGGGGAGTTCATTCCCAGCCTTGAGCGACCTTTGAGATAGTCCAGCCTCTGGGAGCTTCCCATTGCTGTGCCCTATGCTGGGCAACCAGCTCCTACAGAATATATTGCTTTTTGCATGGGGCTCCTCTGGCAGACATCAAAGAAAGCAGCAGTCAGTCCTCCCCCAGTACTACAGGTCCTCAGGCCACTGTGCAGAGCAAACATCCCTTTTCCCTGTTTTGGTTTTCTCAGACATGCAGAACTATTCTTAGAAATCCTGTTTCTGGCCTAATTATCTACTTTTTCTATCTTGTATTGTAGCACTTTATTTTCCTTGAACAACATCTTAAGCATGCCAACATATCCAGCACAGCTAATTTGCAGGCCAGCAAACTTGTTTTCAGCACCCTCTAATCTCTTAGAGAAAGACTCCACTTAATTTTCTGTAGCAAAGCCAGTCTGTGAGGAGTCTGCTCTTTCATGGATCAAACCCTGCTCTGAAGCACCAGTGGTTTCACATCTAACATACCCTGCTGCCACACAGGACTTCCAGGAATGGATACAATTCCATGTACTGCCAGACTGCTTAGGTGGTGTTGGAAGTTTGTTTTTAAACATGATGAAAACAGAAGTCCTGCTTACCCCCTTCTCCAGTGTCACCTCAGCAATCATAAGAAGTTTCCGAAAGAGGTGCAGCCAAGCAGCCAGAGACAAGTGGCTGCATGGTCTGACTGTCTCTCTTCCCTGTGAGCTGATGGGGAGGAAGAATGACCCCTGGGCCTGTGTTTCTGGAAGTGTAACAGGTAAAAAAGGAACTACTGCATTTATGGAGAATTAGTCCTTTGGGGACTGTTAAAACCTGTGGTGCAGGGGAAGGCCCCAGCTCGGGATGTCCTTATGACTGGAAGTTCAGAGGGCAAATGTTGGAGGGGTGCCACTGCCACTTGTCTTGAAGTGTATATCCAGATTCAGGTGAACCCTCTCCTTGGCTGCCAGGGCTGCTGTCAGGGGCACCACAGAGCTGGGGGAGCCTTTGGTCTGATGCAGTACTGACACTCTTGTATGAAAAGCTTTCTTCTTAAGGGAGTGAGCAAGTTTCTGTTGCAGACTTAGAACAGCCACTCTCACCATTGAAAATACACACCCCTGCTGACCATACTCCTGATTGCAGAAGACCTCTGAGACTGGAGAGCACCAGGAACTCAAAATCTGTGCTGTAGGGTATACTGCATGCAATTATGGGTCTAAAAATTCCAGTCATGCATCCAGTATCTACTGCTCCTCTCACCTTATTCAGCCCCTGAAGAAAAAGACAAATGCTCTTTTCTTTCTATGCTTGTTGGAGTGAGGAAGGAGATAGCTGGTAAAGCTTACTGATAAGATTTAGACAGAGGTGCCAACAATTCCCAAGAAGATGTGGAACATAAAATGTAAAGCTTTTCCCAGAAGAGCAATTTCTAACCACACTGCTAATTCTGCAAGACAAATACAGGAGAAGTACTGACTGTTTACTCTGTCAAATAAACTTCAAACACAGCACAGACTTCCTTTACTCCCCAGCATAGTCAGGGACATTGCTGTGATGTCAAATTTGTCCACCACTTCTCCAGCATGTTTTACTTTCTAATTTATGGGCTGTCATTTGTTATGCAGTTTCCCTGTTCCCAGCCCTTCCACACAGCGCATTGCTAATGAGCTCCTTTTCCCTGAAGATAGGTATTGATAAATGCTGGGCAGGCAGCAGGCTGCCCTTTATAGAGAAGCTTCCTCCCAGTAAAAGCTGTAATGGCAGCAGATGTCTTGTAGAATCAAATGGGATCAATATGTTCTGCTCAGATTGAAGACAGTTAGGCTTGCTCTGAGCAAAGCAGAGGTGAATTCCAAAAGAGATGTTCCAGGTCTCGTATAATGGGGATTATGAGACCACTGAGCCATATAAGATATTTTAAAGCCTATTCAGCAAGCTTGCTGGCAAGCATTCTGCATAATCAGGTATCAAATGGCCAGTGGTGTGGAGTCCATCCTGATAGCTCCTTTGTTTCCTGTGCTGTTGGATGCAGGAGCATCCAAGAGCTTTGGGGAGGGCTGCAGGAGCTGCCCTGTGCCCACCCTGCCTACGAGGGCATTGCCTCTCCTGTGGAGCTCCTGTCAGCGTCAGAAACTGCCACAAGTGACTCATTTTGCATGAGTGATGGGGCTCCAAAAGGAAGATATAAAATGAGTTAATGGAAGCAGGGGGATGTTTCTGAGTCAGTTGGCCATGTAAATTTTGAGTGGGGCTTCCCAAACATAACTTCCAATATTTGAGTTAAGTGAATTAACAAGGAGCTATTGAAGCAAAGAGCAATGAGCACTGGATATTTGGCTGCCACGATGTGGTTTTGATCATAGGTACATTGGAAGGACTGTACAAATTTCCTTTCTTTACTAGAAGTCTTAGAGTACCTAATTTGTGTTTTGGGGTTTTTTCAAACTTGTGAGATAAAATATAAGTACCCTTTTTTTAATATTGATTTTTGCTCATCCTCTCAACATTGCTTTCTTGTGATGTGATTTAATTTTGTCCACTTCCCTGATGGTAAATGAAAACATCTTGGGAATGCAATATGGGCACAGACACAAACTTTAAAAGCAAGGGGTGATCAAAGACAGTGCTGGATAACCACTGAACAGCTTCTAATTAGCTCTCAGCTATCTTTATAGAGAACAAACTGAATGATAAAGAGTAATTATTCATACATAGGCCACATAATTTAGACAAATAACTTGTAAAACACAGCAATCAACCTGCATTGCAATCTCTCTTTTAATGAGAATTCGTATTTGGGATTGGTGGGAGGATCCTTCTGGTTTAAAAGTGGGGAAAGATATAAGCTATAGAAATTAGAGAGGAAAAAGCATAATAATTCACCTGCTTATCTAGATAAATGTGAGCCAAATGTGGCATTCTTGCCTTGCTGCATCATTGCAAAGAACTAACCTTGCCACAGTGAAACTTGAATATCTTTCCCTGTCTCAAAGGAGACACAAAATATTCAGGATTGTTTCTCCCTGTGTCACATTATGTGAAGCAAGCGTTGCACAGTTAATTTGCTTTCAGCATATATTGTGAAAGCCACTCTGATTTCAGTGCAAAATTTAACCATCTCTTTTTCCAGGATATTAGCACATATATTTTGGGTGGTGCTTTATTTGTTTGTTTCTTTCTGGGATTTTAAACGTTCCTGATATTTGCAGCACTTCCTAATTAATATGTCATGCATATTTAGCTAGTGTGCAGTGTGCTTCCTCTTAGAGATATTAATAAAGATGTTAAATAAAATTGGTTCTAGTATTTATCCAGCAATCACTTGTTCTTTGCCCTTATAAAGACATTTATGACAACACACTCTACCCATTGCATTTTTTCTCTCACTTAATATTCTGCTGCTATATTGGTCTTGGTTATTTCTAATGAAATCTTCCCCAAATTATAATCAAGAGTCTGATATTAAGACTTTTTTATATATATAATTGAATTTTTAAAAATCTGATTTCACTTGTGTCATTTGGATTTTCCAGCTTGAATAAAGCAATGTAACGATTTCTCCACTTGCATCCTTGATTGCTGCAGATTACTCTGTGTCATGGCAAGGCCCTCCATTATCTATTTTAGCTGATTGCTTCATTGCTTCCTAAAGGTGGATTTATTGCACCACTCTTGCATGCATCTGTGCCTCCCTTTCAATGATTAGCCATACCTTTGCTTTCCTGCTCCTCCCACAGCTTGTTGCCAATTCCTGCTCTGCCTAATCTTTGGAAATTACTCAGTTGTTACTCATAATTCCACTGATACTGAAATATTTTGTTTCTGTTTAGTAAATATCAATTCTGAATACTAATACATCATGCTTGGAAAAAGACCAATACCATATTACGGACCTAATATACTAAAGTGAAATGAATCTCAGAAAATAATAATTCATTCAAAATTTTATGAGATTGGTTAATTTAGCTTTTGAAAATGGTCAGATTTGGTGTAGCATTCAATTATAGATACAGAATCAATCTTCTATTTATGATGTTCCTGAGAATAGTCACTGGAAAAATTACGGGAAAACAGAATCAAGTTTGAGGATGCAAGTATGGCTTAGATGAACAGTGCAAATACTTGTAGTGCAGGCTGGGTTTTCACTATGTTAAGGGAACCAGGGACTTTACATAAACTCCAGCTAACACAAAATGTGGCTGCCAGGTTTCTTATGAAAAGGAGATGACAGGAGCACATTCGATTTATTTTGAAAATGTATTGGCTGCCAGTCAAATACCATACTGGTTTGGAAATTGCTTTCCTTGTTTGTAAGGTGTTACACGGTCCCAGCCTATCTCCTTGACAGTCTTTGTCCTCACATTCCTGGTCAATCTCTGTGATTCACTCAGTTCCAAGAGCACTCGAAAGACCAAGGACTTTAATTTCTTGCTGACAGTTTGTTCAGAAGTTGAGATTGTCCCTGATTTTGGCTGCAGCCCTGATGGAGCAGTGGCTCTGAGCTGGAGCTGGGCACTCTGCTACGTGCCTTGCTGAACTCATCTCTCAGTATGGCGTTGTCTGCAGCTGTTTGCACTGCACAGAGTAAGAGAAGGATCAGGCTTTTGCTTGTTTGAAAGTTAAATACAAAGTGGTAACTTCTTTCTCTAGTTTAGCTTTTCTGATGCACTGATTGTACTTAAAAAAAAATAAAAAAACCCAACCCAAAACCACCAGAAAAAGACCCAAAACCGCTGAGGGTTAGTTTTCTGTGCCAGTCATTGTGCAATATTTTCATGACAGCTGGTAGAAACACATTTTTTTGTCCCATGTCAGACTTCATCTGATTTTTTTCTTTCAATTATTATGAAGGAAACCTCTACAATTTATGACAGGTTTTTATTTTGTAAAAAATTAATGTCAGATATGCTTGTGAATTTGTTTCTCCACCACATATTTCCTGCCTTTATTGTTTTCTGCTTTTTTTCCTTGCTCTCCTTTTTTGCCTGCACTTTGTATAAAGTTCTTCAGTCATGATTTTACATGTCAAAAATGCCTTTTTCTGCCTTCCCACTCACACATATTGAGAAACATTGCAAACTTTTGATAAATTAGAGTGGTAATGTTGTAATGCTCCACATTTTACCATGTTTCTTCAGCTTTGGAAAAACATTTGTACTCTTTGGAACGTGCAGCTCTTAACATGACAGTGACATCAGAAGAGAGGGGAAGAAGAGAAAAAAAAAGAGAAAGGAGTCAATATTCTTTCTCCAGGACATGCATCCATATATCAGCATTTTCTTTTATTTCCTTGAAGAAACTTTTCTCTAAAAAGACAAACTCACCTTGCTTTCTCCACTAAACAGGTGGTAGATGGGACTGGAAATTTTTGGTTTATTTTTACAACCACTTCGTTTATTTTCTCCAAGTCACTAAAGAACTTGACTTATTCTTTTTCTTTTTCCCCCACAAGGATATCATCTTTTCTGCGGTTGTTTAATGTTTTACAGTTTAATTAAGTTCATTCCATAATTTAAAAACCACAAATAGGCATTTTTTCCAACTCAAATAAGATGGTAGCTTAGGATCAAATAAGCCACCACCAGTGCCACCCACTGCCACCCATTACTGTGACCTGAGTGGGACCTGAGCCCTCTCCACCTGCAGTGCCCCAGCTGCTGAATGATGCCTCTGTTGGCTCTCATTTTACAGGGGTTTGAGCTTGTGGAATGATTTTTTGAAGACATGTATATTCAACAACACCAGCTTAAAAACTCCCAAAACTTAAAAAAGGAGGTGATTACTGGCCAAGCTTTTTATAGGCAGGTACCAGGCAGAAAGAAAATGAGTTATTTACAGTTGTGCTACTAATTAAATACATGGGAAAGTAGAATAAGTGCCTTCTGTGTATTCTTGCCATTTGCATTTAGAACATAGTTGTAAAAAAGTAATAATAATGAATCCCTGCTTTCCTTTTTGCCTGACCACTAAAAATGATTTTTTTTCTCCCTGGGGAGACAGACCTAGCTACTTAGCCAAGGGTGTGTTTTATTTCTCTCAGTACTTCTGCTGCTCTTTTTTCTTAAACCAATGTGGTATATACTCATAATTTTTTATAAAGCACAAAATAAGTATAAACATAGCTGTGCATAGTTACAGTTCTGCAAAGCCAGGTTCCTTTCCAATAGCTTCTGTTCCCTTCACTCCTGCTCTTATTTTTTAATTTTTCTTGGACAGATGGTCCTATCTTTATTCTTCTTTCAACATTGCACAAGTAAATTTTCTGTCCAGCCCTGTTTTGCTTAAGACGTGTGCATGAATTTCATACTGGTACTGAAGAGTGAATTAATGGTGCTGACTTCTTTACAGGACCTTGTCAATACCTCTTATTTCATATTGGCAATATCCCTTCCATGCTACACTTACTCCTTCACTGAGGAGCAGTAATTTTGCTGATTTACTAAGCTTGGTGATGTGCACAAACGAAGGGAAAGATGAGATACTGCAAAGTATTTCTTCTTGTGGTCTAACTGGAATATTCAGAACTCTCCTGGGCAAAATTAGAGTGCTTTGGGAGTAAAATAAGCAGATTTTTTGTTGTAGTTTTGTTTATTTGGATCAAAATTAGGAGTAGTTTGCCTTTGTGTCTTGCGACACTTGCAACAAGTGGAATGGGTCAGGGAGAATTATCTGAAATAAATCTGTCTTTGGCCAGTTTCTAGATGAAAAGCAACTGAATGAACTAATGTTCTGCATTAGCAAGCTTTCATATTATCTTTTATGTTCATTAGGTGCTTACAATTTTTTCCTCAAATTTACTCTTTGAATCCTGAATTGTCTTCAATCCACCTCAACAATTACATGCCTGGCAGTGTCCCAAAGACAGCAGCAGCCTCTACCATGTTGGGATGCCAGGATGAGAAAATAATTTAAAAAATTCAAACTTGCAAAGAAAGTATTACAGTCTTTCTTATTGAATGCTTTTTGCAACAAAGAAACCAGCATTTGCAATAGGGGAAAAAGCCTTATAAAACACTACCCAGGTGCTAATGCTTTTACTCCCTTTTTGGGTTGCTTAATGCATAATAATAATCCTCTTCTGCACAAACTTCCTTTGATATTCAGACTCCATTGCAATGAACTGCTCCTGTCTCAGAAAAAATAGCTGTAGTACCTGATGGGAATGAATTAACACAAATATACCCAACAAAGGCAGTCCTGAGTTTGACATAAAGTTTACTAGCAACAAGTAGAAAGGACATAAATACAATGTACTAGAAATCAGTATAACTATGGAAACACCATTAGAGGGAGCTCTGTTACTTAGGCCAATAGTTTCAATCTGACAGACTGGTAATCAAGCTGCAGATTTGATGGAAAAATGAAATAACTTCAGCTCTAAGCACGGCCATCAAAAAAGCACTCTGAATGTGGGTGTCTTTCTTGCTGAAAGAGCACATTGGTGTCAGGCTGCTCCATATAATAGTATCTGTAGAAGCTCTAAAACTGACTCAGTCTGCTTCATTTTCCTTGTTCTTCCCTCCCTCCATCTTCCTCAAAGTACTGAGATATTGGCTTGAAAGTAACTCTTCTTTAGTCTTTCAAACATGTGTTGTTTGACTGCTTTTATGTTTTTTTTGGTACATAATCCAGATGTATGTGTATACTAACATGAGCATAGGAAACTGTGGGGACTGGGATTGGAAAATTTATTCTATAACGTTATTCTCTACAGAATGCAGAGTTGAAAGGAAATAAAAATGTCTCTTAGAATTAGTTAGCTGATGAAATGTCGAAATAGTATAAAAAGAAGTGAGAAAATATCACTATTCTCTTACTATATATCTACTTTAGAGTGCATGAGGTATAATTCTGTAATTATGGTGGTATTTTTTACATTGCTTATTTTTCTTCCTTTTCTGAATCTTATAAATACCTCACATAGTTTATTAATCAGTTAAATGCTAGTCATTGAAAAATTATTTTGGTTTTTTTTTTTTTCTTACCAGTAATGAATTTGATTAGATTTCCCTCACCTTTGGTCTACATAGTAGTTAATGCCTGAAGGGGGTTTTTGGCTGTGAGTTTGCCTCCTTCCTCATTCAGTGGTGCTTAAACCAAAATCTGCAGAAGGGGAGAATTCTAAAATAGCTTCCATTTTTATTTATATTGTAAAAATAACCCAGCAGAGAAAAGGGATTTAACTTGGGTCACTACCAAAGAGCAGGTTTCAGTGAACATTTAATCTCTCATTACAGATAACGGTGTGTCCATGCAGCAGTTCAGTGTCAGGCACAAATTCTCAGGAAAGCAGGCTTTGCTGGCTCTGCTGTTGACAGAACAACTGCTATCTCACAGGGAGGTTGCTTATGAAGATACCCTGAGATGGGATCATTCTCAATATCTTAAATTCTTGATCCTAGAAACCCAATAAATTTCATCAGTCTAAAAGCAGAAGACGGGAGGAATAAATAAACACAGAATAGGAAAACTGGGCTCTTCCCATGTCTAAGTGCAAAGAGAGGAGCTCCCTTGTTTGTGTGCGGAGCCAAGGCTGTGGAGCTGGGCTGGGCTGGAGCACAAGGCAGTGCCTGGCACGGGTCACACCCTGGCACGGTCACACCCCAGCACGGTCACACCCTGACATGGTCACACCCTGGCACGGTCACATCCCAGCACGGTCACACCCTGGCAGGGTCACACCCTGGCACTGTCACACCCCAGCACGGTCACACCCTGGCACGGGTCACACCCCAGCACGTGTCACACCCTGGCACGGTCACACCCTGGCACGGTCACACCCCAGCACGTGTCACACCCTGGCACGGTCACACCCTGGCAGGGTCACACCCCGGCAGGGTCACACCCCGGCACGGTCACACCCCGGCACGGTCACACCCCGGCACGGGTCACACCCCAGCACGGGTCACACCCCGGCACGGTCACACCCTGGCAGGGTCACACCCCGGCACGGTCACACCCCAGCACGGGTCACACCCCAGCACGGGTCACACCCTGGCACGGTCACACCCCGGCATGGGTCACACCCCGGCACGGTCACATCCCAGCACGGTCACACCCTGGCAGGGTCACACCCTGGCACTGTCACACCCCAGCACGGTCACACCCTGGCACGGGTCACACCCCAGCACGGGTCACACCCCAGCACGGTCACACCCCGGCACGGTCACACCCTGGCACGGCTCTGGTGCAGCAGCCAGATCTCGCTGCCCACTGGGTGCTGGGCTGGGGAGAGCTCCCTGCCCTCCTGGGGTTTCTGCACTTCCGAGTGACCTCTCAAACCAGGACATTCATTGGATTTGAGCACCTGATGTGAATAAGTGAACCAGTTTATAAAATGCTGTAGTATCTGATGAGTTGCCACAACTGAATATTGCTCGAGTTCCTGAATAAATATGGACTGGCAGAAGAACACCAGCCATATCCGAGCAAACAGCCATTAGCACTGGGTTTCTTTTCCTCCTCCTGTGTGGCCTCTCTCCTTACACTCGTGGTAGCTTGTCAGCACTTTCTTTAAAGGTAACACAAAGCGCCCTGAACTTCCCAAACAATGAAAAATTAATTTCCATAATGTATAATAAATAAGAATCGCCTCTTAAATCAGTCAGTGACTTTCTTAAAGGGGTCCCGGAGCCTTTTGCATTTCCAGAGCTGCTGTGAAGAGAATTACGTCACACTATCCTCAGGAAAGATGGCTGGGGCAGTGGGGAAGGGGGATTTCTCGATTTTTTTTCTAATTCTGAGGTGCAGAACAGCAGCATTTAGGGGAATGAGTCACAGTGAACAACTCAGAGACTCAGAAATTACAGACAAACTGTGAAATTAATTTTAATAATAAAAAAGTGGTGTTTAAAATTAATGAGTCTAGATAACCTGGTGGCAACATACCAACACCTTGGCTCACACTGTGGAGTGCCTAACTCTGGAATGTGTATTTCCACTGATGTGAAGCTCTTTGCTCTGCCTTTTTTTTTCCTTTCTTTCTTTTTTTTTTCTCCTTTTTTTTTTTTTTTTTCTTTTGGTCCCCTCCCAAAAATCTGTGGGACTATCTCTGAAGCCAGATCCCATACAGTGGTAAGATAGCCAAGATCTGGTCCTTACGAGAAACTGAAATATTTCTTCCTGAAAGTCAAAGGAGACATGAAATCTGAGTGCTGACAAATGTGGGCAATATTGGGAAAAATGTTGAACGAGAGTAAGAAATTAGTTAACAGCACTGTTATTTACTTTGCCTGAATTTCTTCACCCTCCCTGGCAAATCTTTTTTGCATCAGAAGAGAATCTGGGTAATTTGATGCTTCAGTCACTAATGGTAAATACAGAATAGCAGAGGCAGTGCTTTCCTGCATTTATTGTGGAGGAGCACTGATTGCAGGCAAGTGTATTGATCCATTCAGCCACTCATTTCACTGCATTGGAAAATGAATTAATTTTGACAGGCTTTGGCAAGAACTCATTAGTCTGTAGCTTAATGCTTAATAAACTGTCATCTCCCCTTTAACAGTGTAAGACCAATTGCCAGACAGCCTGGGGATGCAGGGAAGTCTGAAGACTTCATTTTTATCAGAAATTAGATTAATAAAATACCAGATGATGTGGGAGCAAATGAGCAGAAATGCATATATAAAATAAGTAAGACAACCTACCTGCAAAATGGAAAGAAAAATTCTCAAAAAATAGAAAAAATAGAGAGGAAGATTGGAATTTAAGCATATATCAGAAATTTTGCTGTGGCAAAAGCCACAGTCTAAAGGTCATGAAACATCTTCAAAATATTGTAAAGTCAGGTTATTCCTGGTGGTCTCAGTGGTCTCAGTGGTATCATTTCCTGTACTCTAGACCAATAGTGTTTAAATCTTAGCATGTTAATTATCAAGACTTTGTGAACGTGAGGAAAAAAGCAAGCTGCATATAGAAAACCATAAATGCAGCACTCTGCTTTGGTAAATGATTGATTGGCTTCTTTGCCTCCCTCTATCTGCTTTCAGATGTTGAGATCAACCATTACTTTGAACAATAAAAAGGATTTTCTCAGGCTGTGATAAATGCTTTAAATGCAGAATGATGTTTTTAATAATTTCTGTTGTGTTTTCAGATGTGGTTTTACAACATTTTGCATGTTTTCTCAGAAAAACTCTTGATTTTAAGTGCCATCTAAAAAAAAAAAAAGGAGAAAATGTACTGTGTAAAATTGATAATCCCATTTCTATATCTATGGTATTTACTCTGCCAGATGTTCTGGCCTTTCTGTGTCTACTCTTTGTGAAGTTTTACTCTGGGTAAAAGTATAGGAAAGATGTCCATAGGTGGTACTTGAAAAAGTCCTGCACAAACATGTGGGAAACAGTGTGAAATGGATTACTGTTGCTATATCAGGGGACTTTTTTTTTGTTTTTGCTCTCATTCCAACTTGTCATCAAGCTGTTGTCCAATTCTCTCACTTGCAAGTAAAATTAATTTCCTTCATGTTTTATGATAGAAGACAGCTTGATGAAATCACTTGAGGATCCTAGTGATTGTTGCAGCAGGCAGAATGAAATGGCAGTCCCATTTCCAATGCAGTTAACCAGGTCTTCTGTCTCTTCATGTGGCAGGGACCCTGCCCTAGTGCAGCTGTCCCATCACAGCAGATGTAGAGGAGCATAACCCAGCCTCCAAATGCTTCTCCCCTTCCCATCTTCTTCAAAAGAGTTTGGGCCTCCTGAAATTGCTGACCTGGGACAGATTATGGAGAAAAGCAGTAGCATATCTCAGTGGTGTCTCCTACGTGCAGTATGGTGAGACTGGAGAGAGTTAATGTCTGAAGAAACATTTATCTGTGGGATAGCATAGATTGTCTGTGCTAGAAAAGATTTGGCAGTTTGCTATTCTGGCAAACTTTCCCAGTGTAGCCACAGCTTATACTGGCAAGCTAGTGTTTTGTCTGTATGTAGTTTGTACCAGTTCCCTGAATGAAATGTGCTATACTGGCAGACTCCTTCCCCCTCCCACCCACACACAGCAGCGTCTACTTTGGCATTCAGTACACAGCAGCAGTTTTGACTATAGATCTATTAGTGTAAGAAAAATCACACTCCTTGGAAAAAAGGGGGCTGAGAATGTGGAAGAGTTGGGTAGAAATCTGTCTTTGCACTGCAGATGTATGGGAGAATTGTAATCGTGTGTATTTGGTAAAATGATTTACCAGTGCCACTGGTGCAAGGTTAGTACTCCAAGAATTGTACCTGCACTGGTTTGCTACTGCACTTTCCAGGTGGAGAGCCCAGAGGCATTTCTTCTCTGGGTTGCACAAGATTAGAGGGTGAGAAACTACAGCCATTGATCAGTTTACTCTTACAAATAACCCTCTTTTCCCTTACAAAAAAACCCCTTTTTTCCTGAGGGGATGTGCAGTTTGAAATGCTGATGGCACAGAAGCCCTTGTCTCTGTTATCTCATTTTATGGTTCTCTTTGAAGGGGAGAATTTCCCTGCCTGTGGCTGAGATAACAGAGAGATGCTAAGTGGTGGGATTTTTCACAGCACTTGACCATATGCAATAAAAGGTCAATTTGGACACACATCCCAGTGAACTTGGAAACATCAGAGTTTTGCTGGTTTAATGTGGAAATCAAAGTGTTTCAATAGCTCTCCCAGCAGAGCTATTACCTCCTAATTGCTTTTTTCTTCATTTACCCCCCACCTCTTAAAAGCACAATGCCTTACTACTTACTTTTAAGTTTAGAAAACTGTAAGTAGGTGGACTGGGATTGATTCTTGCCTGTCTCTAACAGGAGAACAAGGGTTCACAGGTGAGGGACTGTGGGGACCAAGCTAAGGCTCAGATCTCCAAATTCTCCATTAGATGATTAGATGATCCTCTGGGCTGAGAATATTTTAAGTGTCAGGCTTTCACGTGGGCTCCAGCCACCTCTGGAGAAAGACTCATGAGAGAGACCCTCTGGGGGTTAGGGAGCAAAGCACACTGGGGGTGAGAATCAGTGGGGCTGAAACCAGAGACTGGGAGAACAGTCTCAGAATACTCCCAGGACTGGGAGTATTCAACACCTTTCTTTTTTCTTTCTCTCTTTTTTTTTTTCTTTTTGTTTCTTTGTTCATTTATTTGTTTGGTTTTTAATTTTTATTTCCCTGTGTGCCAGCATAGAAACTGCTGCAGGCTGGAGATGGTTAGATTCACCCCAAGATGGCTGTTCCTGTGTTACTGTGTATATGGGGTTAAATCAGCACAGAATTCAAATTTCTAGAGACAGAAAATATCCATCTTGTAATGTTCCTACCATTAAGCAGTAGTTTATTCTTTGCAGAAACACTTAAAAATTAAGGTTCCACTCCAGGTACCTCCTTGATAAAGAATGTTTGGCACAGTTAAAATTTTCAGGTTTTGAGTAATATATTGTTAGGAACTGGCGATAGCAGCACACAATAAATTCTTTTCTGGTTTTGGCTGGGCACCTAAAGCCATCTTACTGAGCCTGGAAGGAAGTTTGGCATTGCTGCTATTGAGAAGATTGGCTAATGCAAGGACTTGGAATATAAAACCCAAATCAGAAGAAATATTTCATCTTCATAAGGTGGTCCCTAGGCTCAGTCCTGCAGCCTTGCTCATGCAAAACCAACTCCTCATACAGCTTATTCATATTAGGGGGGAGATCTCATGATTGGGCCATTTGCTGGCCAGGATCAAGAATGTTTCTCCAGCTGTTCTGGCCCCTGGCATGTCCTTCCTCACTAGGCTGTTTCTGCCCATTGAAGTCACATCAGATTGCTGAGCAGAGAGGTGCAGAGGGCTCAGGTTTGCTCAGGGACCACAGGGAAGCACAGACATGGCTCTCCCAAAATCCTCCCAGCCCTGGTGCATGGACAGCCTTCAACTCAGGGCTGTGTCCTGTGCCAGGCTGGCTGCCAGCAGCCCTGGCTTTTGCCACATTCCCTCTCCCCTTTGTGTTCCACTATTTTATTTATACTTATGTCTAACTCTGCCCCTTGCCTTGTCCTGCCTTCTCCTTCTCCCCTAGGCCTTTCATTTTGTCTGGTTTTGTGTTCCCTCAGTCTCAGATTGGGACAGGGCAGTGCCAGTGTGGCTGCATGGGGGCAGCCATGGTGCTGGGCTGAGAGTGGCAGAGTCTCAGGGGCAGCCATGGTGCTGGCCTGGGGATGGCAGGGTCTCAGGGGGCAGCCATGGTGCTGGCCTGGGGGGTGGCAGGGTCTCAGGGGCAGCCATGGTGCTGGCCTGGGGATGGCAGGGTCTCAGGGGCAGCCATGGTGCTGGGCTGGGGGGTGGCAGGGTCTCAAGGACCCCCAGTAGCACCAGCAAGGACAGTTCCATTTTGGCTCTTGGCTTGGTGCTTCCAGGCCCCGGGAGGGGAGTGGGGCCAGGTCCTTCCCTGCTGCTCTAAGGCTTTTTTGGCCATGAAGCCCCTTGGAGCACAGCCTTGGTTGTACTCAGACAGCCCAGCTTCAGCCTGTGGGGAGAGCCCAGGACCTTTAAAGCCCTTTCAGGACTTCGGAATGAGTAGGGGGCAGCTGATCCCAGAGGGACACAATATTCCCAAATGTTGGTGCTTGCTGATGCCACGTGGCCTGGCAGCCAGGCCTGTGGGCTGCAGCGAGGCCTGGCCCGGCGGGCGGCCATGTCAGGGCCCTGTGGGCAGGCGGAGGAGCGGCTGCCGGGGCTGTGGGGAAACACAATCCGCTTTCCATTTCGTCAGCACAAATTGTATCACTTCTTGCTCCCTGTGCCTCTAAAAGTGCGGTTTGCCTTAGTTTGGAAGATACCTTGCCCTCAGCAAGTAAATAAACGCCAACTAAAATAAAAAGGAAGCACAAAGCAATAATGAGGCTGCCACGCGCTGGCTGTGGGAGCCTCTGGAGGCTGGACTGAGGGAGCAGTGTAAGGGCTGGAGGCTCTTTTAGATCCCTTTGAGCTTCAAACTGATTACAAATTTACCTAAACACTTGAAAACTTAGTGGTAGTTTTACTTCTTAAATCCCTTACATACCATTTCTTGTAAATGCTTAAAGATTCCCACCTGTTAATTTATAAATGGGTGTATCGTAAAAGGAAATATACCTTACCACTGAAGGACAGGATATCTTTTGGCAGAAATTTTTCACAGGAAGATGGGTTTTTTTCTTAAACAATGTATTGTTCCTAAAATAAACTGTAGAAAATAAGAAATGCTTATTTTTTTAAGCACAGAGTTAAATCCTTAAGTCCGAAGTAAACAGAAAGGGATTTCACTATAAATGGAAAGAGCCTAGAAATAACTTTAAAGAGACTTTGTGTGAAAGACGTAGACTTCACGCTAGCCACACCAACTACACACTTGTTAGGAGAAAAGAATTACGTAGCACATTGCTTACCTCTGTTTAAATAATTTGCCTCATAAGTTTTCCCATTAAGATGGTGGTAGGTTAAACACTTAATTTTTGCTGTATACTCTCGCTCTCTCTGATACTTCATGCCAAACTGCTGTGGTAAAAAGAAGTCAAATATATTTAAGATGTATATTTTAATTAAAAATATTAGAAGAAACATATTAGTGTTCCTTTTTTTATTAACAGCAGATTGTTGGCTGACTAGGCAGCAAAGTTATTTATTTGGAAGACATGTGTTATGCTAAGGAATAATGCTACAAGTAGAACATGGAGTTCAATAAGTGGTTCTGTTGGCAAACTGCTTCACTTCACTTCTGCTGCCTTGTGGGAGCATGGGCAGATTCTCTCATGATGCAAACTGGCAGTGCCCTACCAACTCTGATCCTGAAGTCACAGCCACCAACAGCACCACACTTGGTGTGAGCAGAAAGAAATCAGTTCTGCCATGAGCTCGTTTAGGGCTTGTATCTCTGAGATGGTCAGAAGAAAATAAGGCAATGACACATTGCATGTGCCAGCTTTTTTCTAGGGTTGAGCTAAGAGCTTAAGTCCATAAAAGTTGGGGTTTTTTAAACTTTTTAATTACTTAATTGACTAAACCAGGCAAGAAAAGTAATGAGTGGTCACAATAGTATCAGAAAGAATTGTAAGGAAAGGAGGTACAGATACAACCTAAGTTATTTTTATCATTGTCTTCCATTTTTCCTCATCTTTATCAGTGTGTTCTAAGTAAACCTGATATATTTATATATGTGAAACAGATGCAAAATGAAGCAGTTTTGTCTTCAGTTATGACCATGTTTTTTCAATCATGGACATGATTTATGGAAATGTTCTTTGCTGTAAAAAATTTCTTTCAAAATCCAAACCACATTAATTATAAATCTAACATTCAATTTCTTTTGATACTTTAGGGAGTGTGGGTAAGTAAATTTTTAATGCAAATAAACAGTTTCTTTAAAAAATCAGTATTCATTAAATGTTGAGATGAAACCAGCACAACACTTCTCAGTGAAACTACTAGAGAATTCAATTAGATGTTGAGAAAATTAGCTCTTTTTTTGCAATAATATTATATGTCTCAGATTTATATCTGCTACGGTATATTTGGCACCCCTGGGGCCAACCAAACTGTGAAAAGCTGTTGATGTTGGCTTCTTGGCTGGTCAGCCCCTTCAGGGTTGAGCTCAGTTTACTGTGGAATAAACTCTAAACATTTCAGAGTTCAGAAGAGCTGTGCAGAGGTGTAGGAACTGCATGAGAACTGAGCGGTATCTCCAGTGTAGACCAGGAGAATTTGTATGATCAGCAGCTGGAGTGAAATTTTAATCCTGGACTGGGCCAAACTACGCAATGTCCCCAGCACTGCCATCTCCGAAAAGCTGGAACAATAGCTGGTGTTCAAGCTAGCTCACTCTTTATGAAAGTGATTTCCCCATCTAGCTGGGCTTTGTTGGTGCTTGGATTTGCACATTAGAGCTTCTGTGCAGCTGAAAGCTCTGATAGCCCCTGAAGTGCCAGGGAGGACAAGGGACGTTTGGAGTCTGTGGAAGGAAAGAATCCCTGAGTCCTGATGTCTGTGTAAAACAAAAGCAGCATTACAGAGTCTACAATTGAACCCCCAATAAACCAATTTTGAAAGCCCCAGCTTCCCCTGTGCCCCTCCTCACTGTCTCCCTTTGACAGGAACAGGAGGTACATCTTCCCAGGAGTGTAAAGACGTCTGGTCTGGGAAACATGAAAGAAGAAAGCTTCTATGTTTATTTTGCACGCCATAGATTTTAGGGCCAGAGAGCCTTTTCTCTTTTTCTAATTAGAAGATAATATCTTGTTAAAAAGTATATGTTCTGAGGCTTCAAAGAGGAAAAAAACAAACCAAATCCTCCTCTTGACCTATAAATACAGTTTGAAAAGCTGTAGCAATTCACTGAAGTTTGCTGTGATAACTTGATTTTGGCCTCAGTCTTGAAGATTTGGGTACTTTGGGAGTTGCAGGAATCTTGAATCTCCCTGGTAAGCTGTGAGAGGAGAAGTATGAGAGCATGGTGCAATGCTGACAGGGTGGAATGCAGCATTCCTGTGCATCGGCAGTGTCAAAGAGTGGAGTTTATCGCTGCTGTTTTGTTCTCCTCCATCAGTAAACACAATCTCTCAACTCCCTGAAGTGAAATCAAACCACTGTAAAGAAACTCATGAGTAACCAGGGTAAAATTTCCACTGAATTAATCATATATCTGGTCCAAAATATTTTAGATATAAACAAAAGAGGATGGAATATGATCAGCCAGGCACATAAACATTTCCAAAGTGGTTGTTTTCCAGATAGTTTTTGAGCTACAAATGGCAAAAAACAGGGTGGTTGCACAAATCTAGCTTTGAAAGAAATGGATTGTCATCAGTTTACACCAGCTGAGGATATGATCCTGCATATTTTGTGACTGTGCAATGGTTATGGATATGTTTGAAATATATCCAAATGTCCTCGGAAAATATTTTTCCATCTGAAGAAAAAAGGGCAAGAGCATATCTACAAAAAGTTGAGCAAAGTTTAATAGATGTTCTAATGAAAATAATCCTGCTAGTTTTAAATAAAAGGAAGAAGCTTTAAATCTACATCCTGCGTCCTTATCTGGATTTCCAATATAGGTATGAGAACAATAATTTGTATGACAGTTTTCGTTTTCTTCTCTGATATCACAGTAAAAATAGGAAGGACAAGTACTAATAAATCAGATCAAAACCAGAGCTGTTGAAGAAGCTAAAGTCACAGCCATTTGGGAGAGACTAAAACTCCAGACGTCTCAGATGTGGCTTAAAGTCTTTATGATACACAGTGTGAAATGTGGGGAGGCAGCAGTTCACACAGCAAGAGGTAAAGTGCATGACAAGATACAGTAGAGTAGGTCAGCAATGAAATATTCTAAAACCCAACTTGGAGTGCATGAGCAAGCTATGAAATGTTGAAAATTATATCTTTACTCTAAAAATCAGTATGCAGACTTTAGGAAGTTTGAACTATATTGTTGCACAGTACCATTTTCTAGTGTAGAGTTAAAGGAACCGAGGCTGAAATCCCAAAGTTGTTCGTGCTTCACACACAGACACCTGAGATCTATTAAAATCATAAACTTCACCTAAGAGGCTAGGAATGTCACTTATTGCTCTCCTACAGTACCTAGAGGAAGAAAATGCATTTAATATGTTAGCTTGAGAAGTTCTTCCTCAAGGCACATATTAAATACTGGTAGTATACAAACTGTGTTCATATTTATAGAGATATTTGTGAGAGTGGCTAGAATCTGTAGTTGAATCTACAAGTCTTTGCCGGACACAGCTCCTATAAAGGCTTTCCCTGACACAAGGGTTTAAAGTCTTTTTGGTGAAAGTCAGTTATGGTCTGAACTTTTGGTGGAGGAAACATATTGAATGTTATAGCATTATATTTCATGTAAGTGACCCTGAAGCAATTGGAAGTTAGAATGTGAGAATGGCTGTATTTTTCTTACCAGGGCATAAGCCATTTTTTTATTACATGCATTCTGCTCATGGTCCCAGCGAGCCAGGTGGCAACTGATTCTTGTGAAGTGCAATTTGTGGTCAAAGTAAAAAATCAGCAACAGCATCCTTTGGATTAAGCACATTTTGAAAGAGTCTCAACAGTAGCAAATGATACTTTCTCATTTGTTACTGAAGCCTTGGAAGTTCAGGTGAGATGATAAGGCTGAACTGAAAAAATAGCTCAACATTAGTTCTCTGTTCCAGGTAGCCTCATCCATGGATTTTTTGAAGTGGCACAACTTATACTGACAAATTGTGAAAAATTCCAAACCAAGTAATTTCTCTCAGTGTTTCTCTAGCCTAGTAAAATATTTTTGCTGATGGAAGATACAAGTGTTCCTTGTATGACCTCTGTAACCTGCTGATACAAGTGCTGGATACCAAACCCAAGTCCTTGCGTGGCCTTGGTTCAGAGCCAGGACCTACAAGGCAGTCTTCTGCACGTCTGGCACGCATCCTTAGCTACCAGACTATTTGTTATTTCTGGATGTGTCCCTGATTTTCATTTTCTAGCTGTCCTGCTTTGTATTAACTAACTCTTCACTAGGCAGGGAGGGAAGCGACAGGACTTGGACACTCCAACTCTCAGTTTTGTCACTCCCTTGGTACCTTATCAAGAGAAACTCCTAAACACTGGTTTATGAAGTTCCTGATAGCAAAGCTGTAAAGCTCCAGCTGCCAAAATCAGGAATTTGTCTTTTCTCTGTTAACTTCAACACACTCTCTTGCAGACACAGGACTGAACAGCTTTGTGTAGTTTAGCCCCCAGCTGTTTCCTCTTGGCGAGGTGATGGTATTCCATGCTTCCTGCTGGAGGTTGTCCATATTATATAAATGTATATGTTGGGGGCAAGTCCTTAAACACCACTATCAGAAGTTAGTCCAGATTGACTGTCCACTTTCTCGTGGCTATGGGAGAGGTTGGTGATGGATTTTTAAACCAGTCTTGGAGCATAGACTTGGTCTTGTCTCTGAGTAATTGGGCAATTATCTGGAGCTGGTTTTGCCAGCTTTTTGCTTCAAAAGGTAACACTTTGAAGTTTCATTAATTCTTGTTTCATAAGATCGTAACTCATAAGTGCATGCTTAATTAGTTCCTGCTCTGTGAGCTGATGCTTTGCACATTTAAAAATTCGTGCTTTTTTTTTGTATGACAGCTAGCAAGTCAGTTAAATTTGATATTATGCATTGTGTCAGTTCCCATGGTGTAACAGTTGGTGTAATCGGCAATTTTATTACAAATCCATGAACTTTTAAAATGTTCCTTCTAGCTGGTGCTCTGTTCATGTCCTTTGGGCAAAACAAAACCCTTGAGTGTGGTAAATAATAAGCATTTGAGTAAACGTCATGTGCCTGAGGGAGCTGATGCAGTTTTCTGTGATGGTGTTAAAGATAAGTCTGCCAAGTTCCAGTCAGTTCCATAGGACCAGCCGGCTGTCTCTGGAGGTAGGGACAGAAATACAGGAGTGGCTGCCTCTGGGGTGGGACACTCTTTCACCACGGAGCACAGAACGTGCCAGTTGGAGTCTGCTGAGCCAGGAGGGCTGCCTGGGAACAGGATGTTGTGTGCAGCCCTTGTCCTCAGTCTGAGCAGAGCAGAAGGCACCGATCACAAATCACTCCCCTTGTATTTATTTTCACAAAAGGCACAGCCTAGCTTGCTCGTATAAGTACTGATAAAAAGGTTGAGGCTGCAAGTTATGCTTTAAATGACTGGTGTTGATACTTATATATGGAAAGATTCATTTTTTTTAGAGGAGCCAAGGACTGTCCTTAAGTCTACAAGAGAGCTCAGCAGCAGGTGGGAGCAGGCAGCAGGTGAAGATTCATATCTCCCTGCAGAGGCCAGAGCTGTCAGCAGAGCTTTCTGAACATTAGCACCAAAGAGTATTCTATGCAAATAGCACCAGTGCTTCCACCAAGGCTTAAGTCATGTATCTGGCACAGTACCTGCAGATGACAATGACTTGTTTATTTTATTAGGTCATGTGCTACTCTCCCAAACTCAAATAAATTATTCATTTCTGAAGAATGTCAACAGCTAATGAGTGCTTGAACAGCTCACAAATGCTCAATGCTCTCTGGAGGGCTGGATCTGTTATTGTTGCAAACTGGTGCATTTACTCATGTATATAACTTATACAAATGAGGGCTATTTCTGCATCTTTCACTTTTGTAATGTTTTGCCTTTGAGCTGGCAAGGATAAAATATATACCAATTAGCATGGCCAATGATAAACTAAGTCACTGCAAAATTGTTTACTATATTTTTCAAAGAAGAGAAGTAATTGGTCTCTACTTTGGATGGCAAGATTACTTCAAGATTGCCTTGTTCACATCTAAAATTTGGATAATGGATGAATTAGAATAAATCAGACAAGAACACTCAGAAAAGATTTTAGGTACTATTCAGTTTTGTATTTTCTCTTAGTTTCTTCTACACTAATTGGACTGTGAATGTTATTTCACCAGATTGCTTCTAATTATGTTTGTTTGGATAGCAAATTATCTTTGTGAAGGAAATATTTGCTTTTATGTTGAAACATTTGAGCTGTGAAAACTATGCATGGGATTTTTTTTTCTCACTAATAAGGTGAATTTGCCAGGTCTTCAAAGTGGTTAAAATTACTTAATAAGGAGATGAGAAGAGAGATATTATTTTTGAAGTTATGAAGCAGTTGTCAGAGCAGAGAAACCATCTCAACTTTTTCAGCAGCTCTTCTAGAAAAGCTACACAAATGTGAGGTTCTGTTCTCTTGAAGGCATAGTAATGACACATTTCTGTATTTGTTTCCAGCCAATTTCCAAAGGTCCAGGGACAAGTATCTCTGCATCATTGTTCTCTTGGGGAGAGGAAAAGCCTAAATCAAAGTAGAAGACCTGAAATTTGCCAGCAGCTCACTGTGAATTAGCAGAGCTAGAAAAGACCAGCAGGATTTATATTTCCCATATATGTTTCATATTATTTGACAGAGCCAAGCAGTATCAAACTGTACACACCTTTTTGAGTAATGTGTTCTTTCACAGAACTCAAATGCCAACTCAAGTGTGAAACAGGAGCTTTTCAGGACAAGTTTTGTCCTTTCCTTGCTAAAGATATTAGGTCTGTACAGAAACAATGGATTTATGCTGCCCTACTCCAAAACCACAGCAGTCAAGAGACAGCACAGTGACAATTTCACACAGAGATGTGATTTATCATTGCTTTTACATCACCATTACCAAGGCCACAGATGATGGAATAATAAAATTATCCACACATGTCTATATACTGTCCCTCTGCCAGGTTGTAGTCAAGGTCTGGGTCTGTCTAGTTCAATTTGACTGCAAATCCAGTGCTGATGGAGGCCAGGCATGGCAAGGCATGTTTGCTCACATTCACTGAGCTGTGGATGAGCATGTTTTTTTACCACCACATTAGCAAATGTAAATTAGTCACGTTCCAGAAGTCAGCTTTAATTCAAGGCAGAAAAAGAGATCTGTCTGTTTGAAACACAAGCTTTTATTAATCACTAATGTAGCTAAGCATGGAAAGTGTTTGTAGACTAAGTAAAATTCTTTCATGTCCATCATGAAGACAGAAATTAATGTGACACTCTTCCTATTTCATGTATCATGCAGAATTTCTATTTTTGAGCTCAGGCATTGTTCTTTAAATGTTCAGCCATGTACAAAATGCTTGTATGAAGCCCTTGTTAGATGCTCAAAAAGGGAAAGGAATGCTGGAAAAAAAATGTATTGCTCTAACAAAGCAATTTACTGTCAGATTATGTCCTTGAATTTTCAGGAACTATCTGTGTTAAATGCCGTTTCAGTTGTATTTTCTTCTCTAGTAGTTTAATGATTTTTCCAGCATATATATTAAGCAAAGCAAATATTTTAATTGTACCTTTTCTCCTTAACCAGGACCTCTCATACATGAGACACTGTAGTCAGCAAAGGGTCACGAATTAGGGAGGTTTGAAAAACTGTATGGGAAAACAGATAAAAGTATAGGAAAACTGGTAAAAGTTCCAAAACTGAGAAAAGTCACTAAGGTCAGTGTATTCAAAGAGAGAAGTTTTAATGACTTTTTATCTGCTATCTGTTAAGAGCTGGATTGTTACTATTCCCTTAAGCACCTTTCCCTGAAAAGCACTTCTAAGACAAGTACAGGTAAATTGGACAGCTTCATCATTTTGTCAGGGTTGGATGCAGTAGTAGTTTCAGCAAGGATTTTGTGTTTTGTACGTGATATTGAACAAGAAATACTGATTGGTGTTTTCTGTGATATTGCTACAAGAGTTGTGTGGCAACGAAGAACATCCAGACTGGTACATATGGAAGACTCTGGTTTTATTCTTGTCTCTTTTTTAAGATATATTGTTGAAATGGGTTTATAACAGGCTAAAAAAGATGTATAGCTGAAACACAAATCCAATTCTTTCCTGTGCCCATGGCACAGCCATGTTTCAGCCCAGTTTTTTGAAGAAACGTTTTCCACTGGCAGGAGCAGATGGTGTAGGAGATATTCAGAGTGCCACCCTTGGAGAGTTGCACTGGTTAATGCAGAAGGTGCTAAGAGCAGCTCTCTGTAGGAGAGACCAAAGTGCCAAGGTCTGGCTGGGGGCTTGCTCAGCCAGCCAGATCAGCAGGGTGGGGGATCTGCAGGAGCAGCACAGCAATCAGCATGCCCAGCATCTGCTGTGTTTCTGTGAACTCATGACAAACCATAGTGCAAAACTGAAAACCAAAAGGATGACACAGATGTGCTGGGGGATGCTCCCACCACACAGGCTGACAGCTACCTCAGACAGTCTCAAAGTAAAGCTATTAGGCAAACAGGAAAGGTTTCCAGAGAAGCTATATTTAGTAAAAAAAAAAAAAAAACCAAAAAAAACCAAACAAAAAAAAGCTAAATAATTGTCTCTAGCCACTATATCAGTGATCCATATTTTGTCCTGACCTGCAGTCTTGTGGAAGAAGTACAATAAATCTGTGAATCAATGCATGTTACTTCAGTCTTTGTTGCACTTCAGCAGGTATACAAGCAATTTTTATGAAATTAATTCTTCACAGAATGGTAATAAAGAAATATTAAGGGTGGCTCATCACTTTTGTAACAGTAAAGTCTATCAAAGGTGGCCAGGGACCTTCAGAGTCTTGTTCTGAAAAGATTTAGTAATTTAGTAGTGTTGACTTCACTGTTGCCTTTTCACAAGCCATGGAGGGAGACCTGGACATCAGTTTACTGTTGGACAAAATGCCAAACCAAAGAAAACCTTGTATCTCCTCTTGCTGGCTGCAAAATGTATATTGGAGGAAATTCTGTCAGAGCCTAAGCTCATGTGTGTGGCTGCATTTATGTGAGCAGTGAAAATGTTACAGGAGCCCTGATTTAATTGAGCTCTGTCTTCCACCTACTGCTTGAGCACTGCATTACTGGCAGGAATAACAAATTTTGAATGCTATTAATGTTGAAGAAGGAGGAATATATAAATATTAAGTGGCTGCTTGAGACACCATTTTAGTTAAGAATTAATTTAGAAAGAACAGATGCCCTGAAAAGAAAAATGTATCTCTCTCAATTGAGGTGTTAAGAGGATTAAGGATTAAATAAGCACAAGATCAGAGGCTAGACTAGGGCCAAAATAAACAAATCTATTTAGTCAGGTACAATAAGAGGAGATCAGAAGAAATGAGAGGAATTAAAAGACAGTAATGAAGAAGGTGGCTTGCAGAGAATATTCAAGATACAGAGGTCACAGACAGAGTTTCTAAACCACAAACCAGAATTGTTAAATTGAAAACAGATGATATGCAGAAAAACAGGCCATGATAGCCAGATGGTAAAATTCTGTGAAGAACTGTCTGAGGATAAAAAAGGCCTGTTAAATAATATTGGTTCGACAGGTGACAGAGAACCATGACATGAAGAGTTGAAACAAAGTTTGCAGTCAAAAATTCAAGAATAGACTAGTACTAGGGGCCAGGCCTAGGTACTAGTCAGGGTGCTAATATATTTTTCCCAGGCTGAATGTCAGTACTAGAGATGACTTGTTTCTAGTAGGAACACAGAAGGCTTTATATTAATGATCATTCCATTACCAAGAGAAAGTAGTGGGAAGATTTGTATAACAATATACAACTTTCTATGATTTGCTGGGATCAAAGTCCAAACTGGCAGGTTTTAAAAAAGGTTTTTGGAGAGGTCAGCTCCCCAATATGTGAAGTATTTTTCCCCACAGAATAATGATTAACTTTGTTCAGTGAACTGGTCCCAGAGGCAGTTTCTAATGTTTCACACAAATTTATCATATTTGTCCATCTCTTCACAACCAGTGGGTTGTCCACTTTCAAGAAAGTGGACTAGAAGACAAAACGGTATGCTTACTATATTCCATCATCATGAAAACAAAATTCCACATCATATGCAACCCAAAGCACCATGTGCCAAAAGAGAACTCTGCTCTTGTCACTCCTTACTTTGTTCACCCTGGTCTTTGAAACTCTGTGCCACACATCCATGTTTCAGCAATCTCTATTTTCTTGCTCACTTCCCCATTAGCACTGAAACAGTCACTAATCAGCATGTAAGGCTCTCTTTAGGGACCTGGGCACTTCAAATTGTAAGTCATGAAATAATTCCCTGTAGCTAACACCTCAGTTTGATTGAATTCCTGCATGAGTGTATTTGTAACTGTAAATATCTTTAAACACTTAAATATCTCTTAACCCATGTCTGCTTCTGAACAGGGCAGGACCTGATCTAATAGAAAAGGGACTTACATTTGGTGGGGCTGAGTGAGTGCTGAGGAAGCCTCTGGAAAAGGAGGCAAGGAGAAGTCCTTCTAGCATTAGCCCAGATTTCAGATTAATTCAGCTACGCTGAGTGTGAGTACTTAAAGGAGCAGAGAGCACAGTGTGCTTTGCCCACGTTCCAGGTGAGCACTGTGCTGGGGATGGTGCCATTCCCTCCTTGCAGAGGTGTGACAGGGACAGCTGGTCCGTGGGGATGGCGGGGCAGTCCCAGCTGAGTCCTGCTGCAGTGGCAGGAAGGTGGGCTTGGGAGAGAGCTCGGAGAGGCGGGTGGTCCAGGCACCAAAGAGCAGGAATCACTGCAGACATCCAAAGATAACTATCTGACTTGTGAGTCAGAACCCAAAGATACCAGGATTAACAAGCTTAAAAGCAAAAGACTTAGCCAGACAAAGATTGTATATAATCCAATGTATAAATAAACGCCTCTTACACTGCCCAACCAGTGAGCCAAAGTGCTTGGAAGTGACTTCTTAGTGGGAAACCACTGTATCTGATGGTTCTGAGAGATGGGGCAGAAGGCATGGTGTCTAGTTTCTTGCTTGTGAAACTCCTCAAGCCATTTTGAACACATATTTTTAGCTGAAGTAAAACCAAATTTCCATGAAACACAGAGTGAAGGCCTTGTTCCCCTCCTCTGTGGGGTTATCCAGCAGCATGAGGGAAGCAGTTGAGCTGATGTGAAGGATCTGTGCAACCATGTGTCATTATGAAATAAATCAACCATGTGTCATTAAGAAATAAATATCCAGGTGATGTGCAATCTTAGAGCAAACTATGGTGCCCACTGGTAGCAGTTAGTGTAAAATCATAACTGCACACAAGCCATATCCAACCTTCAGCAGGATGTTTTCAGGTAGAGTTTTTTCTTCTTTTCTAACACATACTCAGCTATACTGACAAGTTCAATTTCTTGTTAATTATGCAGCATGTTAGATGATTTGGATAATTCTAATATACAGTTAAAAAACCAGATCTGCTTTACAAGACGTGCATTATTTTCTTCTTCACCAGATGAGGAAAGAAAAGCCCATCTCCTTATAAATGTGAGAAATTAAACAACAGGGAAGGATGTACTGGATGGTGGGCTTTTTTCCCTTAGGCAATTATTATTTGGATTCAACTTCTTTCCTAAGTTAAAAGCTTATTTATTTTTTCGACTGCCAACAAGCACTGCATTGTTAATTAGAGCCATTTAACAGGTACTTTTACCACTTCATTTCTGAGAATTTTCTAATCATAACTGAGAATTTGCTGTTTAATCTACACTGCTGCCCTTTGCTAAGGAACACCCCCACAAGTACTGAACGTCTACCTTTTTATTATCTATGGCAAAATTATGTCTGTAAGAAGATACTGCATGTTATAAAAATCCTGGGAATCAGGATCTTTTGGTGCTACATTATATGCTAATTAATTATTTCTAACACTTGGCAGAAAAGAAGAAGAAAATCTTAAAATCAGCATATCTGATTTGTAACAATCCAAATATGTAACTAATATTACCACAATATTATGGTTCAAGCAAGGCAGGGAGAAAATAAATTCATAGCTGAACCACTTTAGGGGGAAAAAATTCAAATTTAATATACCACCCACAAGGAAGCCAGAAGCCATGTTTGCTGTTGTTGAAAAAAAAACAAACAAAACCTCCCAATACATACTCACCCTTTTTGGTGCTGTGGATCAGATCCAAGGGATAACATCATATTATCACACTGAGTGAGTGAAATCATGTTAGTAAGTGTTTTGATCTGAGTGTTGGTGACACCTAACAGATATTCCCCAGGGCACTGGCGGGTCACAGATTCATTAGAGTAGTTGCTTTCCCAAAAAACTGTGATTCTTAACCATCTGTAGGAAAATTAGTTTTGCTAATCTTTCTGCTGATGTGCCATTCAGTCACTGGGTCCTGTGAGTGCAGATATAACTCATTAATTATGATGAATATTAATTATGATGTAGGAATAAAGAATTACAAACCATGGGAGAAGCAAAGAGAGAACACCAAGGAGCAGGAAGGAGTGAAGTTTGTCATTAGAATCTTAACAGGTAAAATGACACTAGAAGAGCATCCAGATAAGAAGGAAGAGAAAGAAAAGGGGAAAAAAGTGAATTAGTGAATCCAGTTGATCCTGTGATAGAGTCTGTGCTGTCTTTGTCTACTTTCTGTCCTTTGTAAGGGTAATTGCAGTTTTCATGGTGCATCCTGACACTCAGCTGTGGTCCCAGGACATTTCTAAGAAGTTGCATAAAGCCCCAAACAGTCTCACAGTAGTGCTTGTTGGCAGAGGAAAGGATCAGTGATGGTATTTCTGTCAGGAGAAATGCATGGAGTCTGAGCACTGCGTTTGACAGCTGTGCTGAGGATGGCAGCTGTCATCCTGCTGCAGACACAGGCTGAGCGGGAATGGAGATGAGAAGGGAAAGCTGCAGAAGTTGCTGTCACGTAGGTAAACATGAGTTGGAGGCATTTATGTGAAGAGCTGTGTTCAACCATTCCTTCACTGCACTTTGATGCACTCTCATATCTCTTGTGTAAGAGCCCTTGTCTCTGCTCAGATGTAAACTCTCTGGCAGAACTTTTAAAATGGATGTCTTTTTGAACTTAATGGAGCTGCCTCCATGCCTCAGACTGAGCTGGCAGGACTGGAGGCCTAATGGTGTGACAATTAGCAAAGGACCCCTGAAGGGCTGGAGAGGCCAGATTCCAGCTCTCATCAGATGGCACCTCATTGCTGCACAGACACAGGGCAGGGCTTGCACTAATTCTGTAATTGCTCCAGCGCAGCTCATGTCTCCTGCTGTCCCCAAAAATAAAATAAATAAAAAAAAAAAGAGGAGAAAACAATAGCAAAGCATGTCTCATACTGTGTTTGGGAAGTGCCAAGCAGCTTGTGGAGGCTGCTGCTGCAAAAAACAAGCAAATGACAGTGATGTGAAGTTAATGAGGATCAGGACAGTTGGCGGTGGAGGTTTCTGGGCTGCAGGAAGGAGGGGACTCTCAGGAGGTCCTGATAAGCATTAGCAGTTTTGGATGCTCAGCCAAAACTTCTGTGGTTTGCCTGTTAGTACTGAATTTCTTTTTTGTTCAGCCGTTACTTTATACTGTGCGGTCTGGCCAGCAGTTGTACAACAGCATTTAAAATATACAACATGCTGTGAGACAGAATGCAGCTACCTTGTCAAGGATGCCAGCATTAAATTACAAAGAGCCTAGTATGCTCCCTATATGGGTTATGGCCATTTTGCCTGGAAAAGTCCAGATAGCCAACCTCTGTTATTGTTGAGTTCAGGATGCAGCACTGCTTTGAGCAGGGTAAGGGAGGGGGAGGAAGGGAAGGGAAAGGGAGGTAGATGATCCCAGTTGGGTCCATGAGAAGTCTGGCCTGGGAGGAAGAGATGTGGTTGGTGATCTTTCTTTGAATGAGTAAAATGGAAAGAAAAGTGGTTGTATAATGCTTCCACAATGCTCATCCCAGGAAAGTGCAAGGCTGTTTGCAGGGTGAATATAGCAGAGACTGTGATTATGGTTTTTGAAGTGAAGCAGTGAAGAAACTCTGCATTTACCTGTGGGTTTGGCTTTCTGTCCTGCTTTTTAGTTTGCTGAAATTGATTTCTTCTTGAGCATTATTGGCTTTAAGAGAAAATATATGGAGTAGGACATTTGAACAGCAAACTGCTGTGACATATCATAATCCTTGGTGTTCTTTTCATAGTAGTTAATTCTGCATTAGTGAAAATAAGTTCCATACTCTTAAAGGAGGTGGAACAAAGTTACCCCAGAAGCTGTGTGAGAATTACAGAGGAAATCTTAAAACGATCTTGTAAGAGAAAGAAAAAAAGACACCAGATTAACTTTGAACTTGGGAGTCTCCCACACTGCAAATCAAGGGCATTGTCATACAAAGCACAGGTGTACACCACATGTACAGGTTAAAATCTAGTCCCAAGTGCTGTGATGACAGTTCTGTGATCATAATGTATATATTCAAAAGTGTACTTGTGCGTCTGCTATAAATTCAGGTAGGACAAATATAGGGGAATTTCATTCTAAGTTACAATATTGTAAATGCAATGTTGGTATCAAAGAAACTATTCATATCTGAATTTGTCCTAGAGGTTTTTCTTTTCCTTGAAAAATAGTTTTGTAGACATCAATATGTAAATTCTTATGTATCTGTCCCACTTATAGACATAGAGAAAGATTAACTTTTCTGTGCTCTGATAAGAGCAGAGGGAATTCTCTGCAGGAATAAGAGGAATAAGTCTGATACATGCTGTGGTAAGGATATAAAAGGACTGAAAACCCCTTGGAGGTTTCACAGTTTTTAATTGACACAATGCAGTGTAAATGGAAGAGATGAATTCAAATAGACTGGGAGTTTGAAGAACAAAACCAACATAAAGCTGTTTATCTGACATTGGCAAAATAAAAATAGTTTTGCTTCAGAAACATGCAGAAAGTCATCTTTCCCACCTGATACCACAGTGGGTGTTTCAGCAAATTTTTTTTGTAGCACAGAAGTTGAAAGCAGCACATGTTTTAGATATGAAAAATCAGTGGGATTTCTTATTGCAACTTTTCAGAGGAAAAACAGATAGCAGTTTGAGCTCTGTGACCCAGTTTAGCAGGGTCCACATAAAGCTTGGCACAGGATCAAACTTTATGGGCAGAAGCCTTTAGAGGATGTGTGGCATAAGGGATTGAACCCTCCAAAAAAATCTCTGCTGCCTGTGCTTTTGAGATCCACCACCTTGGGTTATGGAAAGAAAGAGGAAAATTTGAAGAAGGAGAAAAGATGTTGTGCAAACTCTGTAAATGAATCACTCTGTTGGTTTTGTTCATAGCGTGCACCTAGAAGCCCTGAGTCAGCTCCAGGCCAGCCTAGGCACTGTATCCCACACATAAGAAATAAGGAGATTGCTGTCATCAGGCTCATACTGCTCGAGAGAGCTTTGCCAAATTGCTCTGCCATAAGAATGCACTTGTTGGCCAGACTGGAAACAAGAGAGAATTTCATAAAGAAGCCAACAGAAGTTTTGCATCAGCTTTGGTTTCTTCAGGCAACAACAATACCAGAACAGAAAATAAAAAATAAAAGAAGAAAGATAGTGACTATTGTGCTTCAAGCATCTTTGGAATTAATTAAAAAACATGAAAGTGTTAGCAATGAGCTTTGTCAGCTTTGCTAAAAGGCTGATCAATATTTACATAATTCATTCATCCCGCTGAGTGAGAAACTGGCAGTCAGAATAGCATCACTTCTGCATAATACTACTGCAACAGGAAAAGGAAAATATTTTCTACATCCTGAATCAGTTACTTCAGGCCTCTCTACCTCCTTGGGAGTATGACAGAATCGATCAGCCAAGCTGAACAGCACTGGCATTGCAAACATTTATTCATACCATCTGGTACAGAGTCAACTCCAAGTAACAAAGGATTTTATTTTCCCACAAAGGCTGAAGGTTACATAAATGTTACCCACATTCTTGTGGCATCCCAACATGTTATTCACACGTGCTGTAGAGAGATTGACAATTCCCAGACCAGAACAAGACAGACAGCCACGAAGATTCCTGCAGCACAATTGCTTACTAATACCACTAAATGCACATTTTAGACTCCTTGAAGAGCCTTATTGCACAGATAATATACATGGCCCAACATGACAGAGAACACCTCCAGTGGTTAAATCCAAAGGTAGTAGTGTAGGATTTTTTACTGATATGGAATGACCACTAACTTGAACTCACCTTTTGGCTCTATTTCATTCAGCTACTCATAAATTAGCTTGGCATCCTGAATTCATGAAAGTAAATACATATTTGATGCTTCACCAGTGTACAGTCAGTCACACTTGCTGCTTTTTTTTTCTAAATATTCAGATGTCCGCATGAAACTTGTTATCCTTCATCATGGCTATAAATATCCTCTGAATGAATTTTAATACTTAAATGTTTTGTAAAAGGTTCTGCAAAAATAAAAGTTTAAGAAATATAGACAATCCTCCAGAGATTTTAATGATGTGGAGGCAATGTGTAAAGAAAATGTAGTTTCATAGCTTCCCTTCCAGAATCTTGTGCACTTTATTTTCAGCCTTACTGTCAAGGCATTTATATAAAACACTTTCAGGCTTTTAGGGCACAAAGACACACTGAGATCTGAAATGTGGCCTATTTGCTCACTTTCTGCTGGTCTCTCCCATTTATGGGGTGGTCTGATGGCCCAGCTCCTCCAGCAACCTCCACTCCATGCGAGGGACCCCATCCTGCAGACACAAAACTGCCAGGGATATTTTATCTTTCAGCATCAGAAAAGTAGACCTAGTCAGAATCGGGTTTTTTCCTAAAAGAAGCATTAAAGAAAAATATAAATAAAAACAAGAGTGGAAGGGAATTCACCTACTCTTTGGGAGAGAAAACACAGGTAGAAATTTTTTTAAGGAGGAATTTTATGTGTTTTACATGAAAAATAGAAGATTTGTTTCTCCAATATGCAGTTCATAACTATTTTCATGTTGTTTTATTCAGACTGTATTTTTCATGTAAGATTTAGCTCATGCTTGTTTTTTCCTGAGATATGTGAGACATTCTGAATCTCTCTAAGTGAAGGGAGATAAATGTTATAAAATGTTATATTGGCTGCTCTGCTTTGATGGGAGCAGGTTTTCAAGTGTGAAGCCTGTAGGATCGCTAAGATAAGGGGCATGGTAATCTCTAGTTCTAAAGATGAATCAGGAGTGTAACATATACCACTGATTTTTATTTCCACTAATTAAAAAAAAAATCCTCAATTCCTTATGAAGCTACTGAGATTGCCTGATGACAGTAACAGAGAAAATGGGAAAATCAGGATGAGATAGTAAAAACTTTCCAACAATCCTTTAAATCCTTTAAAGCTCTTCCTTTTAAACCTGAGCTGTGGCCATACATGAATTGTAGACTTCTATTCAAACCTGGTTTTAGAAGCTGCTATGGAAATTTCCATTCTGAAACACCAAACCAAGCTCAGCTCTTGCTGAATTCAGATGAAAAAAGATCTGTCTCTTTTGGAAAAACTATTAATGTCTCAATTAGGTGAGAGTGTTGAGTGTTATCTCTTAGAAAACAACTGAGGAAGTTCCAAAGTCAGACACTGTCAGAAGCTGCAAGGGCTTCTGGAGGAAGAAATCACTGTATACATGCGCTGGTTATTTCTTTTCCTTAGCCAGGCAAAACACTGCTAGGCATATGTCTCACCCACAAGCAGGAGCATGTTTGAGAGTTTGGATTTCATAATGGCTCACAGCTTTCTAGGTAAATCCTGAATGGCACTGGGCACTCTGCTTGTGGTAAGGGCAAAAAAGATTTTAAATTTTCTCTTGTAACAATTTTATCTCAATATAAATCACTGACTGTCTACTGTCTCTCAAAAATTACAGTATTTAGTCAGTTGAATAAGGCAAAAAGCTGGCAAAAAAAAGGACCTCATTTATCCTTGTCTGACTGATTCTCAGCCACCTAAGAAAAGAAGCTGTCAAATGGAAAGCCAAATCCTGTGGCACCTACACAACAGAAGAAAGCAATGGGAATGTTCCCTGGGAGATCAAATAAGGACTAGAGTGTTTGATTTCTACAGCAAGAATAGTGCACAATTTCCAGATGTTTATGACTTTGAAGAAAAACTGGTTTAGAGATAAGGATCATAGAAGAGCTCCCAGCGAGTGCGGAGTGCTGCGCATATGAGACGTGCAATACTTCAACTTCTGATCCATACAATAAAGAAAACTTTCATTTAAGGCCCCAGACAAGACTGTCTGTTGCTCATGTAATTCAGAAGTGTCTTAATGGCATAGTTTCAGACTTCTGCAAAGGTAAAAAATAAGAGGCCTATAAAGCCACAGCCCTTCCTACTGCTATTATGAGACAGCTTGGTCAAAACGTTAACATTCTTGACCAAATTCCCAGCTTCCCCTTCAGGACTGTGCCAGGGTCCTACCAACACATGTTTCACAAAAGATTGTATTTGGTTCATGTTTGTGTATTGAATGGGTGGAAGGAACACTGTTCTGGTGATTTAAAGGATTTTCTTAAGATGCTGTGAGTAGATAGATGAAGGTGCTCAGGTATGAGTGAAGACAGCATTGTTTCTTTCAGTGTTTATATTGCCATAGAAAGACAAGGGTGAGGAGTTTGCAGGATTGGGATAAGAACAGGAAACAAGAAGGTGTTTCAAAACAAAATCAACTTCTTTTTTTGTAAACAGAAGTAATTTTAGCAAAACAGTCAAAATCAGGAAATTAGTTATCTATCCCTTAGAGTATTATGGCTGTTTTTTAATTCTTATGTGCCATTTAGATGAAAAATAGGAATATTCTGTTTCCTTGGTACATGAGCTCTAAACTAGAGGTATCTCCCTCCTAGGCAGAAGGTTCAGAGACAACACTTCAGAAATGCACTGGGGGACCTGATTCTTCAGAATATTTGAATTTTATGTCTGGAGTTAAAAATAAACTGATAAAATCAGCTAATTATGAAGGAATCTTTTATCATTTCTCAATCTAGTTGACCTCAAATCCTGCAGTTAGACAAGAAAACAGCAGCTCAAATAGCTGGACATTTGGAAAAAAACTGGTAATCAGATAGAGATCATTATCAGAGTTAAACTGAACTACTTCATAAACTTGTGTTTAAGTACCATGAAATGTAGCACATGCTTAAGAGTCTCAATTATTAATCAGGTCCTTGAAATAGGCCCAAAAAATAGACTTTAAGGGATTTATCTTTTCTTCTCCTAGCAATGGAAAGTCTATAGTGACAGTGAGAGCAGCCTCCTAGTGAGACCATATCCTAACTCACCAGGTTTGCAGGGGCTAAGTGCCAGGGACTATGAACTGCTACAGGACAGCTTGTGGCTTGTTGAGGTTTTAATCTGATTTTAACACTTTCATTGACCAGGCTAAAAAGTTAATATTTTAAAATATTTTGCTCCTTCTCTGCCTATAAATCTATAGTTTAAAACAGGCATGTCCTTATTCAAAGTTTCTGTAAGAAAGAGACTCCTGTGTTAAACATTTATGTCTCACTGCTAGCTTTAAAAATTGCTCATCTTTAATAAAGTTACCACAAACTGCACAATTTATTTTTGCACAACAGGAGTATATCTTTTTTCCTTCTCCAGAAAATATACAAAGGCAGGTGGCTATATTTCCTCTGAAATATCTATTTGAAATGTTTACTTATTTTAAGGTATACTTAGGAATCTTAAATGATCTCAAGACAAACTTTTTATTAAGTCAAGTTTTAGTAGTACTTTTTCTTTTCATCCATTTTAAATATACTAGATTTTATGCATTTTATGTCAGTGCTACTCATTTTCAGATGAGGAAAAAAAATCCAAATAACAGTTGAGAAATACAACATGTGGTAAATATTTTTCAAGTAGTTTGCTCAGTGGTTACAGTTCACAGGGAATGCCTAAATACATGCTTATGTGGCTTAAATTAATTTCATAATTATTGTAAACACAACATGACTATAAAGGTCTCCAGTGAATATTGTAGAAAAATACTGTCCAATCTATTTTAAATGGGTGAAATATAAAAGTCTAATAATTTCACAAGTATTTTCTTGGGTAGTTGTCTTGTTGGTTTGGTTTGGGAGTTTTTTGGGTGCGTTTTTATGGTTTTCACTTAAACATTCTGGATTGCAACTTTTGGAATAGTAAAAGAGAGTTTTGGTTAATGAAATAATAAAATCTTTTGAATCCATATTCCTAGATGAAATCATACTTTTACAAAGAGCCTTTTTTCCTAGTGAAGTTCGCAAATTAGATTTTGTTACTGGTAATGTTACCATTTTTGGCAAACTGGAGTTTTATGAGCATTTTTGGCTGAGAAGCCCTGTAAATCTGAAATAGCTTTGCCCTCCATGCGTCCAACCATGAAATGACACAAAATATTGACAGAAGTGAGCCCCTTTTCCATGAGAGCTCCCTGGCAGGTGGGTGGCATGGCAGGTCCCCAGCAGCCTGGATGAAACAGGATTCTGCACAGCTCCTGCACAAAATCAGCTCCGCAGATTTTGTTGGGATTTGAAGGCATTTAACACCCTGCAGTCAGTCAGGCCTGGGGGCTTGGATCACCCAGCCTGTGGGGACCTGTAGGTCCATGGTTGAACTCAATGATCTTGGGGGTCTTTTCCAGCCTAAATGATTCTGTGACTCCAGGCTCTTGTTTCCCATCCAGCTCGGAGCAGTACTTCCACTCCCTGACCCAGCCACTTTTACCTCTTGAGCCGCTTTCTGATTTATGAATTTAGACACTTTCTGAGGCTTGTAGGCCTCAGAATGGAGGGATGGATGGACAAGATCCAGCTGGAGCTCTGGGGTTCATCCTGTATTCCTTTTATTCTGTCACAACTCTACTGTCTGTGACTTCACTGGCGTGTTTAGCACACCATGCCACACTATGACCAGGGGACTTTCCTCCCTCATATTACAAATAACAAACTATTGAATAGCTGGGATGTTTTTTGATATTGATTTTACTCTCATGAAGAAACAAATGATGGGCGGGCTTTAAACCAGGAAATTCCCACACAGATTTTTAGAAATTAAGGCAAAAAGCAGATGAAAGTATATTTCATCCTCTTTATCTGGGAAGATGCTACAAATGTGGACATGCACTTCTACGTAGCAAATTTGAAAATGTTGTGTAACTCATGTTCAAAATAGTAATTGAAATGTATAGTGTTTATTACATTCCCATATGTTTGCAATCAAGGTATGTCTCTATTGGATGGGAAGCAAAAAACTATAATTTGCTGCTTAGCATCAGAGCTGTTGCACATTCATTTAAATCGCTTTATTTATCTTCTTCCCCATAAAGAACCTTCCATACTGTAAATTTATTGAATGGTTAATGGCCCAAAAGTATGGGGTTCATTACAAAATGAAGTATTTATTGCAGTGTTAATTAAATAAAAGCATTGTAATCTTTCCAAATTGAACAATTATGCTCATTTGAACATTTTAAACAGAAAATCTTTTATATACTAATTGAGTTGCGTAATGAAAAGCACGTGTAATGGAAATTTTAATCAAAACAAATACTGAAATAATTTGAACACTTTTTACAATATAAAAGGTCTACCTCAGTTTTTATTAGAAATATTATAACAGCCAGATTAGTTTCAGAACTCATGACCTTTGAGTGCGGTATATTATTTCTGAGCTGATAGGCCACCCTCACATACCAGTTGGCTAACCCCTTCAACATCAAAGTTACTGCTTGGCTACCAGCCCCAAACCATGACAGACTGGCTGCGAGCCCAGCACTTGACAGGCTGGCTCTGGGCCTGCAGCGGGGCTGACAGCCCGTTCTGGAGGGCTGATGGATGGGCCTGGCAGCCGCGCTCCCGGGGCACGGAGCCGCTCGGAGCGCGGAGCCTCCGCCAGAGACGGCACCCTGCCCTGTGCCCGCACCAACAGCGTGCTCACACCCAGATCTTTGGTTATTCACCCCATTCCTCCCAGCCAGCCTGCAATACCTGCAGTTGTGTTTCTAACAGCTCGGTGTACCTGCAGTTCTATTTCCAACATCTCAGCCACCTCGCATCCGCATGTTCTTCCGCGTTCAAGGCTGTCCTTCTGCTTGGCTCTGTTTCCTGGTGCTGGCTTTGTTTTATCATTTGCAGACAAAAGCTGAATAATGTGTATTCATTTGTGAATATGAAGAAAATTCCTGAAAGATGAAATTGAATGCCACAGGCTTGCAGCTGATTTTTTTTTCTGTTCACAGGAATACACATAACCCGGTGTCTTTTACTGGGAGTTTTCTTGTTTGTGGATGGTCATTTCCTACATTCAGTTCCCATTTAACAATATTAAAGTGAGGGAAAAGGAAAGGGACTGTTTAGATCTTTTTCTTTGCCTGATGCAGTTGCACTGTAAGGGGAGTGGTCCATTAGCTGACATGAAGATTTTGCTGGTGTTATTGAGAGACTTAAGGATAAATCTCCAGAAAAAAAATACCAAGTAATTAAAAAGTATCAGCCTTAAGCTGACACTATTGATGAAAATGCTTTGGAAGCAAATTCCTACTCAGTTTATCCTTAAAGTGAACAATTTTTTTATTGGAATGTATAATAGTTATCCCTTACAATGACTGAACATACAGGTTTCTGTAATGAAATTGAACACAAGTGCAAAAAAATGCAGTTTTATTAAGCAAAGAGGCTGTATTTTAGATCTAAACCTCAACAAACACCATGCACATGAAATAACATGTATAGCAAGGGATTTGAATGGAGATAAAATAGTATCTAAAATATAAAATCTTCAGAAGTGGTGAAAGCTCCTGTGCTGGGGATGATTTTTTGCCTAGTGTGCACTGATTCTATAGGATAAAGCAGGTTATTCCTTCCCTCTGGCTCATCCCAGGAAAGCCTGTGTGCATTAAAAATCTCTCCTGTCACACAATCTGTCTTTGGAGCTGTTTGAAGGCAGGTTGAACCTTACCACGGATGGGCACTCACATGATGCTGGTGAAGGTGAGTGATTGCCAACAAGCTATGGCTGATATTTCTAGATCACTGCTAATGGGATGTGACAAACTATAGTGAGGACTCAGCTAGAGCAGCCTTTTATATTTCAAAAGCCATTTTCATCCCTTCTCCCAGAATGTCTGAATGAGGTTGGAAAGGAACCTCTCACAGTGAAAACTTGTTCTTATTTTTCTTCTATTAGCTTGGAGTGGATGTTCTGCTGTTCAGAGCAGTCAGTGCAAGCAGGAGGGAGTCTGGCTGTGGATTTCCTGAAGTTATCCTATCACAATCTAGCAAGCTAGACGAGGAAAAAAACCCCACAAATAAGGAACAAATATGCAGAACAATATATATGAAGATCACAAAGCCTACCTTTATGCATAGGAATGATTAATGCCATGACCAAGGGTAGTGTTGAAAATATGACCGTGTTGTTATTTATTATATATAGCCTTTACCACCTAAACCACTGCAGAACAGATTCTTTTTTCCTGGGTAGTAGAGAGAGAACATTTCCAGCCAGAAGAGATTTGACTGCTTAAAAATCCAGGTGACCCAAACTTAAATGACTTCACAAGTTTATTTAAGTTAATATCCAGACTTCATTTCCTAACTAAGACATCTAAGTTTCACTTAGGAAAATGGAAAGGAGAGAGGGGAATTGGTTGCCTTTTTTTTCTTTTTTTAATAAAGCAGGGAAACCATTTTCAGTCTTACTGTAACCATCTGTGGGAAACACCAAGACAAATGAACTCAAGATAAAGGAGCAGCAGACAAAACATCACTGTGTGCACCCACCAAAGAGCACGTTTGAGAGTTCAGCAGCTCCTGGTTCAATCCAGGGCACTGGGAGTAGGGAGTGTCCTGCAGCCCTTAGGCAGAGCTGTGGGCAGCTCCAGGGAGGGGAAAGGGGGGAAAGCATGACCATGGAGAATTGGAATTTTTGCTGTGAGGCATGGAGATGAGGGTGTTGCTTCTGGAGAAGAAGCTTTTCCTTCCCTCCACAGGCTCTGCCCCTCTTGTGGGACAGCACCCACCTGACATGGTGCAGGTGTCCCACCTTCCCCAAGGCAGCTGCACTCAGGTGGAGAATACAATTCAGATCAATACAATCAGCTTTCAGTAGTGCTTTTCCTGCAGAACATGAAAAATAAAAAAGAGTAATTTTTTGCCTGTAAATGAAAATATTAACTCTTATACTGCTAATAGCTGCTCCAAGAAGGACTGGGAGCTGCATTCCATGGCCTGTTCATGAGCTGTGGCAGCAGCTCCCACAGACACACCTGCACAGGGGCTGCTGCCTGCTCCCCTTGCCCCCACCCCACAGAGTCCCACCAGCTCCTCCTCTGCCTGACCATCAGGCCTGGCAGTGGGCTTGGCTTGCTGGGCATCCCCTCCTGTCCTTCCATGGTCATTCACAGGCACAGCAGTGTTTTATGGAGAATGAAGAGGTGGCCCTGGTGTTCCTAATCCCTGCTCTTTACTGGCTCAGGAGGAAGGCAGTGGGATGCAGTGGGAAAGCAAGCATCTTATCTGATAAAATGTTCCTAAACCTGCTGGAGTGCTGGGAGTAGACTTTACTCATTGCTCTATGCAGAGGTCTATTCAAGAACAGAGACAGAAATCGCTCCCCAAAATTCCAGCATGATACAGGAAGGAGGAATAAGGGTTACAGCTTTTATCTCAAACATATTAGCAGGTGTTGAAGGAAACTCAAATTTGCCTTCTTCCAGGGGTTATTTCAGGATTATGAAAAAGTGACATAAAGAAGGGCTGTTTCTCCTGCAATTGCCTCAAATTAATCATTTTAATCTTATTTTTACATGATGTCTCATGTTACTTGGGATTTGGAGGTAAATCTCCCGATTGTTCCTGCTAACCAGTGTGTTTCCAGAGTACACATTCCTGGGAGGTGTGCTCCAGGACACCTCCTGGGCTGCTGCCATCACTGTGAGCCCAGGCCACAAGGTTGTCCTGGAGCTAAATCCCTTTTCCTGCTCTGGGGCCCATGGGCTGGAGCCCAGTGTGCCTGCACTGCTGCCCCAGCTGGGGCACTCAATGTGCACAGGGGCCTCACTGCTGCTGAGCCTCAGCAGCTGCAGGGAAAAGGGCTCAGGTGTGCCTGACCTTGGAGCAGGGAGGGAGCAGAGCATCTTTCCTGCCTTTATCACACAAAGGTGTTAATTTTGGATATCATTTAGGGGCCTGTCATAGAATTGTTTGAGTTCTACTCACCCACCTTCCCTAATAAGATCCCTCCCTTGTAAGCATTTTGTTCCCAATATATTAAAGCCAAAACTGGAGTGTCAGCTCTCCACTGGTGCCCCTACAATTTCTGTTTTACCTTTCATTGGAACTAAATGGATCCAGCTCAGTGATATCAGCTCAGCTGATTGGAGCATGCAGCTGGTGACCCATGAGTTCCTATGGGCCATTTGCTCAGGGAGCTGTGCTCATGGATGCCCATTGTGGGTCCCATCCAACTCTGACTGTTCTGTGATTCTTTAATTTCCAGTCTCAATCAAGTTTAAGATTTTTGAGGCTGAGATATGCACAGATCAAAAGACCAGGTCAAATCTTAGATACCCCCTTCTTTAACAGACATGAAATGTAGTGAGTTAAAGAAAAAGGAGACTGATTGTCTTAGCACAAGTCAAATGCAGGGTCCTGAGTAGTGGTTTGACATAGGAGTGGCAGAACAAATATCTTGCTTTGTTAAAGCTTTCTAATGTGATATTTCTTTTAATCAATCAATTTGGTACCACTCATTAAAGATATTTAGCTGTTAATTCTCCTTGATTTTAGTGAAAGACAGGCACTCAGATATTCTTGAAAATCCCGCAAGTCACACGTGCATATTTAGGTGATCACATATGTCTAAAAATAATCTACATTAAACAGAGAAAATATCTTCATCACAGAGAAATTTGAGGTTAAAAAAAGGCTAGAAGATAGGAAGATTTTTTTGTTATTGCAAGAATGTGAATCAGCTCTAAATACCTAAAATGGACCAGAGGGACAGGGGTCCTGGTATTTGACTGTTAATCACTGGTGTGGTCAAAATGGGCCAAATTCTACAGCCATTACTCAGGCAAACCCCTATGAAAAATCAGCGTAAGCTTTGCCAGGGTAAAGATTTGGACTTTCAGTGGGTGACTGCTCAGTCTTTTATCATTTGTTAGATCAGCAAACTCCTCTCAGCATGCAGCGTGCACACAGGATATAATTTAGACCACCTACAGAACAGCTTGTCTGATTCCTAACTGCAAGCCATTAAAAACTAGAATGTAAATATGATATTTGAGCCAGTAGTGCCATCAACATAGCATGGATTTCTGCTCTGAAATCAGAGGCATCTCTTGCCTGACTGGATTTCACAACCACTGTTTGTTTATGAATTGTCTTCTTGAGGCTCTGAAGATAAAAAGACCCTGAGCTGGTAACACAGTGCTGATTTAAGGACTATAATTAGATTAAAATATTGACTGGCTTTGGTTTAGTTGCAAAAGCACAGAGAGAGAGAGAAATTTTTCTCACCTGGATGCTGCTTTACATTTGGAGCAAGTTCCCTGACTTCAGCTCCTGGCTTGTGCAGTGCCCTACATGAAAGGTTATTTTTAATTAGTGCTAGAACAGGCCTTCAGGAGCTAAATAAACTTTGAGCCCCTATTCTCTCAGGAGCCATAGCATGCGTGCCAGGCCTTCAGAGCTAATCTGAGTGACAGAAGCATAACAAAAACCACTTCAGGAGCTGGGGAAACGGAATATATGGAGAACCTGTGTGTCAGGGCACAGGGAAGGTGACAACAGAGCCAGGAGTGGGAGCCTGGGGGGCAAATAGTGCCCTGCATGGGCAGCACCCACTGCCAGCCCTGCCCTGGCTGCTCCCAGCCCTCAGTGGATTTTGTGCACCCTGTTCTTGTGGTTCTCTTGGTAACTTTAGCACTGGAGAGTCACAGCCATTTATAGTGAGTGGAATTTCAGTGGTGTTTATATTTCCATGTGAAAACCACAGATATGATGACTTAGTCATTTATGCAACATTAGGGGATAGATGAAGATGGGAATCCTGGCCCCTTTCCATCCTAAAACATGTCTTATGTTTGTAACATCACCACATTTCTTAGGACAGATTTTTTCTGCATTGATGAATTTGTGGTTAATGGAGTTTTATCCTAAACATTCTGTACACAACTAAAAATTACATGTAATTATATGTGCAGAAACAAAGAAAAAAATATTTGGATTGGAGTGCACAACTTTAATTTGGTTATACTCAATCCAATGGGGTATTTTTTCTTTCAAAAACAAAGTAATTAAATAGCAGTAATTATACTTTTGCATGCAGACTGAGTGACATAAGGTGGCTTATTAATGAGAACAAAAAAGAAAAGTGGAATTAAATGTATCCCTGGTGTAAGACAGTTGCTAAAAATCAACATTACCACTGGGACTAATTTGGCCTAAAATGATTTGTTTCCCAAGGCTGCTGCCATGTGAAAACTTCTTATCTTTGAGAAAAAGGGAACAGTGACCTCACTTTACATTTGCTTTCTTTTTCACTTGCCTATTTCCACTGGTTTTGGTGTGGCTGTACAGGTGGAAATGAGGACAGAATTTGATCCAACCATGTAAATAGATACCAAAATTTAACATCCTGCTGGGAAAAGAGCATACATTGAATCTGCCGCTTTTCAAAGGGGTGCAAACAACATGGCTATAAGATATTAGTGGAACTTAAATATGTCTGTCCAGAGGCTGTGCTAAACTGGTGAACCACAGCCCAGAAACTCCATGTTATCTGAGGAATGATGAATTTCTAGAAGCTTCAGTTCTTCAGTTGTACCTCTCAAGATGAAATGATGAGTCATGGTTTTTAAGTAACCTTTCTTTCAGGTTTCAGAGAAAGATCCAGATGGGCCAGTGTTACCCTGATTATGGTCAGGAATCAAACTCTGTAGTTGCAGGGTAACTGACAAACCAGAAATGCCCCTGTGTTTGGAGCACCCCCTGAAGCATGTTGTTTAACTAATTCTGAAATACTCACTGAGCAGGTTGTTATTAGTGATTATCAATTATAAGTTTGCTAAATTCAACCTGTTTTGCTTGTAGAAATGTTGCTGTAATTAAGGTCTAGTCCAAAAGTCACCGTCTCTGTATAAATAATTTAATTCAGTTCTATACAGAAAAGCAATTCTGGTGGTTCAGCATGCAAGTGCTCTGTGTTGATAAATCTGTATGCATGTGTGATACAGGAAAAATAAATTCAGAGAGGAAATCTAATTCAGCTTTAGATTTCTAAGAAGTAATTTTAAGCAACAGTGAATAAAAGTAAATATTAAATTATGAAGCATAGGTTGATGGCTTCCACTTAACAATTTTAAAGCTAAATTTATGCATGGGAGGATTAATATAGAACAATAACACTGCACCCTCCTGAAGGCCAGAGGTTGAGAAAGAATAATACATCAATGTTATACTGAGATATAATACTCTATACATTATTTTTTTTGTGCAGAATAACATGTTTTTCTTGGATAGAAGAATTGTGTGTCAGCTCCTAGCCATTTACAGTTTCTTCTGGCATCCAGACTTGGGAAGCTAACATTTATCTGGTTGGGCTATTAGCACCTTACAGCCCAGTCAGAAACTTTCTTTAGTCCCTCTACTAAATAAATTTAAGAGAAGCTAGGAATCATAGTTTTCTCTTTACAGATGCCCTTTAACCTCTGTGCCTGTTCCTAGCTATATATTTATTTACACAGGCCACAGTACTTCTGTTAAACACTAGGCTGCCTACCTCTACAATCATTTCCTGCAGAGGGGGGGAAAAAAACCGCAATGCTTCAGTTTTCATTTGTCTCAATGTAATCATCCCCTGTGATTTAAAAGGTGGGAATATGTTGATCTTCATTACATCACTGTTTTAAAGGAATGATAATGTGTACACAGCCAGCTTGGGTGCATGGATTGGAATCAAGTTAGTTTTATCCTGAAAGGAATTTAGTGAGCTCTGAACAGCTTGGTTTACAATGTATTTTAGCTATGAATCCTAATAATAGTTGGGGTGGTGTTGTAGAGAGGCCACAATGGCAGCTGGCTTTGCTGACTATTCAGCTGTGTTCCAGTTTTCTTTGGGGTAAAATTTAGTTTGAAAGTGTCTTATATAGGATCTGGGCACAGCAGGCCTTGTTTTGGGTTTGCAAAGCCCAGCTTTGGTAGCCAGACCCAACACAGGTTTTAATGGATGCCACCACCCCCACCCCCTCTAAAATCCAGAAATGAAATTTGTCAGAATCCAGCAGCTCTTCCCAGCAGACCGGGAATCATGTGGTCCTACTTCAAGACTAAGAGATTAGAAAAGTGTCTGAAATAAGGATCAGCTTTAAAACCAAATATTCATGTGGAGGGATAGAATGTAAGAAAATAAAGATAGTGCAGAAGGTAGTCTCACACCTGAGGAGCTGAAGCTGTACTAATCACCAAAGATTAGGAACAGGCCTGCCCTTAATGGGCCACAGCTGTGTTCAGTAAGAAGACGAGTGCTGCGAAAGAGTTGGAGTTATCTGGTTGAGAAGAGAGATGGAGATGTTGGCTGAGTTGTGGAGAAGGAGTCAGTGCTGTGAGGAGATGGCTATGAGAAATCACCAAGAAAGCATGGAACTTTTGCAATAAGATGATGACATATTCACAAACACCTTGGTGCTCTTCCTGCTGTCACTGCAGCTCGCTCAGTGTGAGTCTCCTCTGCCGTGGTGTTGTGCTGGTGCTCCCCTGTTTGGGGCTCCCTGCAGAAGGTTAATGGGGGTTCCAGGGAAGGGCAGAGATCCCACAGATCTCCTCTGAGGGGATAGATGGTGTCCCTGGGAGAGGCACAATTCCCCTGGCCAGGGAAGGGCGGCAGCTGTGGGGTTTCAGTGCCTGCTGGTGCACAGTGCATCCACCCCACAAACATCTGCTCCCGTGCCCAGTGCAGGTCCCAGTGCCACTCAGTGCCGTGCAGGAGGCTGAGACAGAGTGTTTGGAATTCCAGAATGCCTCTCTCTTCACTTTAAGGAAACACAATCCCATAGGTAATTATTTCACTGCTGAAGGATGGCTTTCCAGGCATGGTACCTTCCCTTTTACAAAATCTATGTCTGTTTTATCTAAACCACCAGAAATCATAATAACTGCCCTCCTCCCCCCTGCCTTTTTTACACATAAATTTGCTATCATTCCTTCTGTTGTGGTGTGTTGCAATATCCTGTTTTACCTTCTCCCTTCCCCCTCGCCCCTCGCTGAGTGTGCCCTGTCAATCAGGCTAACATACCAGCAAGGCGTCGTGTGATAGGTGTCCCTAGTACCTTGAGACCCTGCCCCTTCACCTGGTTGGTGACTCACCTGTCCCCTCCCCTTCCCCTGTCCTGAGCTTAAAATGTGAATGAGACCATGTGGCGCCATTCTGTTATCAGCAGTAGCCCAGTGCAGACATATCTGTGCTCATGGAATAAACATCTGGCTACCTTCTAGCAGAATCCGCTCCCTTCTTCTCTTCACCATCGCCAGAAGCTCTCCCCTGAGGTAAACGGAGTCCTGTCTTGTGCCCCGCTGCACTCTGCCGCCAGCCAAGGTATCTTTGAGGTATAACACCGCAGAGCTGCCTGTGGCCCAGCAGCGAAGGTCAGAACTGGCCTGGGCACCATCTAACTGGTTATATTGGGATACATATTCCAATATATTGGCGTCCCTGTGGGTGGCTCGACCCTGAGCCGGAAAACGGACTTGCAGTTCCTCAGAAAAGCTTCTGCCAGCCGTGCATCCAGCTGAAAGGAGCCTGGCTTCAAGACTCCCAGCTAGAGACTTTGGGAATACTCCCAGAAAAAGTTTCGTGGACTGTTCGGCGCCTTTGGAAAGCCCTGCTTCATTGTGGTGAGCAGATTTCCAGAGGGAGAAAAGGGGAGCCTCTCTTGCACCCAGAGAGAGGTCCTTTTCCGGTGGAGACCTGCCTGTACCCAGCCTACAGCTTCCATTTCACGTGAGTATCTCTGCTTTCGGTAGAGCAGAAGCTCAAAAACAGACTCTGCCGCGAGTTCTGTTCCTTTTTGCCTTTGCATTTTGGCTGCGCAGCCCCACAGACGAGAATTCATAGCGTTCTAGTGTTAGCTTTCCTGCTGCGTGTTTCACTGTTTTTTAGAATTCGCGCCGGAGCGGGATCGCTCTCTGCCCTTCCCCCCCCCGGCTCAGCAGCGTGCTCAGACACGTGTTAGGAGATTTTCTTTCTCTTTCTCTTTGCGGGAGAGGGGGGGGCTCTCTTTCCACGTGGCCGGGGGACCTGCGGGGGTCGGGAGTGCTCTGCACACGCGGCGGCGGGGGGGGGGGGCGTCCCGGTTTCGGCTGCCACGTGGAGTAGTTGCTGTCTCTGCTCCGCGGGAGTGGCTGCTGCATTCCACCGCGGGGGAGGCTTTGTTTCTGCCTCGGTTCGGCAGGGCGTGTCCCAGCTCCCTGCTGCTGCTGCCCGGGAATTTTAAAAGCAGTATATACAGCTGCATTGTGAAGCTTTTGTCTGCTCGTTATCGCTTTCTATCTGTGGTTTTTTTTAGAAATTGGTAGCTGATTTTAGCTTTGTTTTTGGTCAGGCGGGATTAAGTACTTTGCTTTTTAACATGGGTTCCAAACTTAGCATTGTACAAAGGGGAGTGTATTATCATATTGTTAGCATTTTAATCAAGAGTAATGTGAAATTCTCTAAAGGAAAATTGAAACAGTTTATAAGATGGCTTTTTCTGCAGTTCCCAAACATTTCCCCTGAAGAAATCCACAATATTCAATTCTGGGATAAAGTTGGGAATGAATTGATAACCTTAGGACAATCTGGCAAATTACCCTCAGCTAAATTTGTGTTCTGGAGTTTGCAAATTCGAACAGCATTGCTCAAACAAAAGGAAATGGAGAAAAAGCCAAATGTAAAGCCATGTGCCTCTGCTCTCCCTGTTCCTCCCTCTCCCTCTAAAACCCCTAAACCTCTTTCCCCAAAAAAATCCCGAGCACGTGTTAGTTTTTCGGAGAGCAGTGATGTCCAAAATGGCCCCCAGTCCCTAGGGGGTCCACAAGATGGTGGATGCCACGTGGCATCTTCCCAAACCTGGTCTTCTTCTTCCCAAAATCCTCTTAAGCATTCCAAAATTCCATCCCCATCCCCCTCTCCTCCTGTTCCTCGTGACACCTTTCCCCCTCCCCCCGCCTTTCCTGCAATACCCTCAGCTCCGCCTCTCTACTCCTCCCAGGGGGCGGTTGCTGACGTGATGTCACCAGGTGACCCCGCCCCCTGTTCCCACGGTATCCCCGCCCCCTGCCAGCCCCTTGACCCCGCCCCTTGTTCCCACGGTTTCCCCGCCCCTTGCCGGCTCCCTTTCCCCGCCCCCTCCCCGGGTTCCCACGGTGGGGACACACCCACTGCCTGTCCCCAAACCTGTAGCTGTGATCCCAATGCTTCTGATTCAAGGGATACAGAGCAGGGGACAGCAGACCCAATGCATGGTGCCATGTTGTCACTGGCTCCTGTTACGTTTCAGCCTGCAGCTCAAGCAGGAGCAGCCCCAACTGCTAATTGGAGTTCTTTTGGACGACAATTGATTAAAGAGATCTGTAAATCTCATAAAGAATATGGTACACACAGTCCATATTTCCGTGGCCTTTTAAATTCTGAATTAAGTAGGACTGTTGTGGTTCCACATGATTTAAAACAAATTTTTTCATGTCTCATGACATCCACGGAATTCAAATTATGGGAATCAGCATTGAAACAACTGCTAAAAGATGCTCTCCCAAGCTTACAGGCTGATCCAAACACAGCAAAAGACAACAATGGTAACCTTATCACTATTGACCACCTCTGTGGTGAGGGTCAATGGTCTTCTCCCTCAGTCCAAGCTGCTGCAATTCCTGCAGAAACACTTGAGAAAGTAAAAGAAGCAGCTGAAAAAGCATTCTTTTCCCTCCAACCTGAGGGGCCTTTTGAGCCCTATAGTAAAATCAAACAACTACCATCAGAGCCTTTTGTGGAATTTGTAGAAAGGCTAACTAGAGCCATTGAAATACAGGTTAAAAAGGAAAATGCAAGGGAAGCAATTTTAGAAGAAATAGCATTTACAAATGCAAATGAACAGTGTCGAGCAGCAATCCTGAGCCTTCCTATGGATCCTTCCCCTACATTAAAAGATATGCTTCTAGTCTGTAACAGGAAAGTGCCTCTGATGAGTGTTGCTGAAGACACCAGACCAAGGCTGCTGCCAAGACCACCTCAGCGTGTTGCTGTTGCCAGCCCTGCACCTTCTCTTTCAGCACAGCAGTACCCTGGGCAGCAGCGGAGACCAGCAATGGTTGAGCCCACTAAACCATGCCTGCTTTGTAATAAGCTAGGGCACTGGAGTAACCAGTGCCCCCTGAAAAGTGAATTTGATGAATTTAAAAATAGCAGGGGAGGAGAACTGCAAGCCCTCCCTGGGGGTCAACAACAAAAAAACGAAGAATAAAGCGCCAGCCTGCCAGGCGTGCAGACATAAAAGGAGCAGGCCAAGAGAATAAGGGTAGCAAAATAAATCAAGCGCGCAATAATATTAACATTTGTGTAAGTGAAGCAGGTGTTTCAAAGACCAAGTCTGCTAGTCCACTGTTGAAAGTGAAACAAAATAACCTTTGTTATGATTTAAGTAATTCTGTATTAACTGCATCTTCTGTCAATGAGCCTTACAGGTTGCAGCTGACAGAGTCACTCCACCTGAAGGACACTGACTGGCATTTTGTTTCTGTAAATCCTGAACAGAAGGGTACTTGGAACCAAATTCGTTGTAAGTACATCATCACTGGGGACAAAAACACACCACAAGAGATCGAAATTGCTCCGGGACTGACAACATCAGATCCTAAGCAATTTGTTCTCAGCCTGCACTGTTTCCACCCACCCCTGTTTCTTCCCAAGGGACAAATTGTTGCTCAAGCTATCCCTGTGCCATCTTTACCTGAAAATGTTGATAAACAAGGGCCCACAGTCGCCCAGGTCCAAGTTATTGGGACAGATAAACCCAAATTGTGGTGCAATGTCAGTGGGGGTGGGGAGTCTAAACGCATTGAGATGCTTGTAGACACAGGTGCAGACTGCACAGTGATTCCAGTACAAGACTGGCCAGCACACTGGCCTTTACAAAATGTTGCTGGTCACCTTCGAGGTGTAGGAGGTCTGCAATTGGCAAGGCAATCCAAAAGCATTATTCAATTTGAGGGTCCAAACGGACAATTGGCAAATATCCGTCCATTTGTGTTAGATTATTCAGAACCTTTGTTAGGGAGAGATTTAATGGCCCAGTGGGGTGTCACAATTAATATTCCAGACTCTCCACAGCATTTTTGTGCAGCAGTCATTAAACAACAGCGCCCCACCCAAAAACTTAAGTGGAAAACAGACGAACCAGTCGATGTGAAACAGTGGCCACTCAGTAAACAAAAAATAAAGGTGCTTGAGGAACTAGTAGAAGAGCAACTAAAAAAGGGCCACATTGTGGAGACCATGTCCCCATGGAACTCTCCAGTGTTTGTCATCCAAAAAGCTGACAAAAAGAGGTGGAGACTCCTCTGTGACCTCCGACAAATTAATAATGTAATTGAAAATATGGGTTCTCCCCAACCTGGTATGCCATCCCCAACAATGCTTCCTCAAGATTGGAAATTAGCTGTTATTGATATTAAAGATTGCTTTTTCCAAATCCCATTGCACCCTGACGATGCACCGCGTTTGGCATTCTCTGTCCCTTCTATCAATTCAGAAGCTCCTATGAAAAGGTACCATTGGACCGTTCTTCCTCAGGGCCTAAAGGTATCTCCAGCTATCTGCCAGTGGTATGTCTCTTCCCTGCTTTCCCCAGTTCGTGCAGCCGCAGAGAAGGCCATCATCTACCATTATATGGATGATATCCTTGTGTGTGCCCCCAATGATGATTTACTAACACATGCGCTTGACCTAACGATCGATGCATTGATTGTTGCAGGGTTCGAGCTCCAGGAACAGAAAATTCAAAAGATGCCACCTTGGAAGTATTTGGGCTTAGAAATTGGAAATAGGACCATTGTTCCTCAAAAACTAGAAATCAATCCAAGGATCAAGACCCTTGCGGATGTCCACAAGTTGTGTGGGTCCTTGAATTGGGTAAGACCATGGCTTGGTCTGACTAATGAAGACCTTGCCCCTCTTTTCAATTTACTGAAAGGGGGAGAGGACCCAGGTGCTCCTAGGTCTATTACCCCAGAGGCACGGAAAGCTCTAGAAAAGGTTCAGATTGCAATGTCCACAAGACAGGCCCACCGATGCCGGCCTGATCTGCCATTCAAATTTATCATCCTAGGTAAGTTGCCACACCTCCATAGAATTATTTTCCAGTGGGAGGAAAAACAAACACCTAAGGCAAAGGACACACCAAAAAAGGACCGGGACCAGAGGGACTCTCTCTTGATCATAGAATGGGTTTTCCTCAGTCACAAAAGGTCCAAGAGGCTGACAAAGCCTCAGGAGCTGATAGCAGAACTGATCCGGAAAGCAAGGACCCGGATCAGGGAGTTAGCAGGATGTGATTTTAAGTGCATTCACATTCCAGTTGAGTTAAAATCAGGTCAAAATACTATGAAAATACTGGAACAATTGTTTCAAGAAAATGAAGTGTTGCAGTTTGCTCTGGATTCCTACTCAGGACAATTTTCGGTAGCACGGCCCGCTTGCAAATTGTTTGAACAAGATGTTCAATTTACTTTAAAATTAAGAACTGCTCTAAGTAGGAGACCTTTAAAAGGGGCTCTGACTGTCTTTACAGATGCGTCCGGGAGGTCCCACAAGTCTGTTATGACTTGGAAAGATCCTCAAACCCAGCAGTGGGAGACGAACATTGCTGAGGTGGAAGGTTCACCTCAGGTTGCTGAATTGGCTGCAGTTGTTAGGGCTTTTGAAAGGTTCTCAGAACCATTTAATCTGATTACAGACTCTGCATACGTGGCAGGAGTAGTATCCAGAGCAGATCAAGCAATACTGCAAGATGTATCTAACATTGCACTTTTTGAATTGCTCTCAAAACTGGTAAAGTTAGTCACTCACCGAGAGCAACCCTTTTATGTGATGCATGTCAGGTCACACACTGACTTGCCAGGGTTTATCACTGAAGGCAACAGAAGGGCAGATGCTCTTGCTGCACCTGCAGTGATGGCCACTCTCCCAAATGTTTTTGAACAGGCAAAAATCAGCCACCAACTTTTCCACCAAAATGCACCTGGCCTGGTTCGCCAGTTTAACATCACTCCAGAACAGGCCAAAGCGATTGTGGCCACGTGCCCAAATTGCCAACAACATGCACTCCCTACAGTGAGTACGGGAGCAAACCCAAGGGGACTGAACAGTTGTGAACTGTGGCAAACAGATGTAACACACATACAGGCTTTTGGACGGCAGAAATATGTTCATGTTAGTGTAGATACCTTTTCTGGAGTGGTCTATGCTTCTGCCCACACAGGAGAATCATCTATTGATGCTATTAAGCACCTCTTACAGGCTTTTTCTTTCATGGGCATCCCCAAGGAGCTGAAAACTGATAATGGGCCTGCTTATAAATCCAAGGAATTCGGGAGCTTCCTGCAGCAATGGGGAGTAGAGCACAAAACTGGCATCCCCTACTCCCCTACAGGTCAAGCCATTGTAGAAAGAACTCACCGTGATATTAAAAGGGTCCTGGACCAGCAACAACAGGTTCTGAAGGTAGAACCTCCCCACATCCGGTTATCCAGGGCACTATTCACAATCAATTTTCTGAATTGTTCTTTTGACAGCCTGAACCCACCCATCCTACGCCACTTTGGGGAGAACAGTCACAGGTTGATGAAAGAAAAACCTCCAGTTTTAGTAAAGGACCCTGAGACTTGGAAAATGGTGGGACCTTACAAATTGGTTACTTGGGGACGTGGATATGCCTGTGTATCCACCCCCTCTGGTTTAAGGTGGGTTCCTTCCAAATGGGTAAAGCCCTATGTTCCCAAAGTCTCAGAGAAATCTGCAGAAGCACCCCAGGTTGCTCACGCTGCCTGGAGAAGAAAACGCCGCGCATGTTCTCTGGAGGAAATTCCATTTAAGCCTCCTATCTGGAATAGTTTGTAATATATGTTTGTCTCAAGTTTTTGTACCAGTTTAGATCCCACTGTTCGTGTGTAGCCTCGAGACGTCATGAGACCGAGCCTGCTTCTCGTCCTACTCGTGATCATCCCACCTGCGATCTCCTACATAGTACCGCAGCCCAAACCACATATGGACTACCTCGATAAAGGTTCTCAGACATCAACAGAGAAACTGACAACGAGCTGAATGGACTTTTCAGTGGCTGGGGACTCTCGGGCTGGTTGGGATCTATTCTGAAAACTGTAATTTTAGTGCTGTTTATTTTAGTTGTAGTTATTGTAGTTTTTAGCATTGTTTTTGGAGTAATCAGACGCATGGTTCTCAAGTTAATCTCAAGCTCATCTCCCCCTCCTGAGGTCTACCATTTGGAAGCCCTCAGTGCTCCAGTGGATGACCTGGAAGCCTCAGTAGAATCATTCTGCACCATAAACACAGCCCTCTTCTTTTTAAACAAAACTACGGGGAGATGTTGTGGTGTGTTGCAATATCCTGTTTTACCTTCTCCCTTCCCCCTCGCCCCTCGCTGAGTGTGCCCTGTCAATCAGGCTAACATACCAGCAAGGCGTCGTGTGATAGGTGTCCCTAGTACCTTGAGACCCTGCCCCTTCACCTGGTTGGTGACTCACCTGTCCCCTCCCCTTCCCCTGTCCTGAGCTTAAAATGTGAATGAGACCATGTGGCGCCATTCTGTTATCAGCAGTAGCCCAGTGCAGACATATCTGTGCTCATGGAATAAACATCTGGCTACCTTCTAGCAGAATCCGCTCCCTTCTTCTCTTCACCATCGCCAGAAGCTCTCCCCTGAGGTAAACGGAGTCCTGTCTTGTGCCCCGCTGCACTCTGCCGCCAGCCAAGGTATCTTTGAGGTATAACACCGCAGAGCTGCCTGTGGCCCAGCAGCGAAGGTCAGAACTGGCCTGGGCACCATCTAACTGGTTATATTGGGATACATATTCCAATACCTTCTCATACTTGAATGTTCTCCCACCTGTCCTCAATTTAATCCATGAATGTAAGCACATAAATCTTTGTGACATTTTGGCAGAAAGTACCTATTTTCAGACGACTCCTTTAGGAAACTCTGAATCCAGGTGTTTGTTTTTTGTATAAAATGTTGCAAAAGGGGAATTTTAATGTGACCATACAACCAAAAAACTGGTTACATTTGAAATTCTGTAAAAGGGTGGGTTGGCATGCATGTAAACTTTGTGTGTCTTTCCCACACCCTGAGTTATATTCTGAGAGCTATATGATAATTACTGCACCATCTGTAAGGCGAAGGAATATGGAATTTTACTGCTGCAAGCATGTGATTACACAAACTTTGTTATATGTAAAGAACATGCACTGGATATTTAAAAGTCCTTTATCACATTTGACACATAGGGATGAAAAGTGCAATGCTGCTCGCAAAATATATTTTTGGGATGAGGTGAAAAAAGGAAAAAAAAAATGAAAAAGAGCTGAAACAGTTGGCTATTTTTCATTGGCCAGATGGTTTCCAAACAAAGATCAGAATCTATTTGAAAGTCTGATCATAAGGTCTGGACTGAATAGCTTTGACATGAGGACTGCAAGGCCTGATGTTTGAAATCCTTTCACCTTTAGTTACTAAAGGGGCCTATAGGAACCCACCTTTTTTAAGGTTATATGATGAATTAAAAGAGAGAGTTTCACTCTTTCTACCAGATACTGAACAGGGAACAGATTTCCTATTTCTTAAGTGCTGTTCTTCAGCCATTGGGCAGAAAAAAAATCTTGCTCTTTTAAGGTTGTTCAGATTTGTGATCAGACTGAAAATGCTCCCCCCCCCCCCCCCCAGTTAATTGATTAAAAAAAATTCCTTTGTACCCAACCACATGTGTATGGATCTCTTAAAAAGAAAATACATAATAATCCTTTGTTTTTAAGGTGATGATAAATCCACAGCCCACAGTCTTTTACTGTTCTCCCAAAGGTGAGATGAGCAGCTGCTGTTGCTTTGGTTATTAACAGGATGAATGACTTGGAAAAACTTGGAAAAGCAGGAGGATGGGGGAAGAAAACACCACCAAAAATAAGGTCAAAAAGTAAAAAAGAAGAAACTCTGTCACAGAAACAGGTGACTTTTTTCCCCTCTGATATAAAATCTTAGCACAGCCCTCCCCCTTCTGTAAAAAAGCTGTGTGGAAGCAGATCCCCATCTCTCAGGCACCTTTTTCTCTGCAGGCAGGAGTGAGGGAAGGACCACACAGGACAGTGGTTACTCTATCTCTCTCTTAGCTCACTCGCCTGGCAGCCAGGCCGATGGGCTGGAGATAAGGGCAGCACAAGGACTTAGGCAGAGGATAAGAGCACTCATTGTTCCAACACTGATATTCTTTACTATAGACAGACCATTTAAATCCCATAATCACTTATATTTTGCAGAAAAAAAAAATCCCCTTTCTCTTTAGTCTCTAATGGACTAATCCTGCAGAAAGGCTTTGCTCTGAATTCATACTTTTCTATAGGGGCACAATCTCTTTTCCAGTGAAAAGGTTAATTCGAAGCTCTTTGAAGGCACAGGAGGGGAGGGAGCGGCAGCTGCGCCCGCAGCGCTGCCGGTGCCCTGCTCGGGCTGGGCACGGATGCCATGGATGCAGCCTCAATAGGAGCCTGCTGTAAGGAGAATTGATGCAGGGATTGTGCTGCAGGGGACCCTCAGCCTTCAGCTGCTGGTGCCCTGCTCGGGCTGGGCATGGATGCCATGGCAGCCACAACAGGAGCCTGCTGTAAGGCGGATTGATGCAGGGATTGTGCTGCAGGGGACCCTTGTGGTATTCACATACCCTCTGAACAGAGAGAAGCTGTTAGACGAGCAGAGAAGAAGGAAAACACAATTCTCATCTCGCTTGCTGTGCCAGTGTTGTGCTGAAGTAGAATGCAATATGGAGATTGTTTACCCAATGTGAGGATGTTTTGTTCCCTTGGCCAAGAAGTGTGTGTGTGTCGGACTGTCACGGGACAGGCACGGGAGAATCAGAGATGAGTGCAGTGTGAGCAAGAGTGAGTGCATGGCAGATTCAGTTTAGACACAATGTACATAGTATCTATAAAGTATGAATTACTATAAAGTAATTCATTAGCCTTCTGATGATGGAGTCAGATGCATCATTCTCTCTCCCCTTTGTCAGAGTCGCCTTTCATTTACAATAGGGCCCTCAGCCTTCAGCTGCCACCAGCACCAGCCCTGCAAGGTTTGCAGGGTGCAGGGGGGGAGAGGCTGTGGCTGGGGGTCCCAGGGGTGCCCATGTAGCTGCTGGCCCTGCCACGGCTCACTCCTGCACAAATAACACACCTGGAGGTGAGCACAGCCAGCCCCTCCCGCTCCGCTCCCTCGCTGAGCGTTTGCTGAGAGAGAAAATCGAGATTTGGATGGACCTGGAGAGTTGGCTGTTCCCGCTGCTCTTTTGGCATCATCAGAACAATCCCTTTAAAATTCCAACTTCCCATGAACTTACCCATTCTGATCTCAGTTTCGGGTGCAGGGATTCCCGCTGGCCACCCTAATCTCCCGCATGGGCAAAGGATTCTTTTCATGCTGATGGCACAAAGGACTTTGTGGCAAGTTTTGCACAGCATGCTCAAATGAACCAACGTTCTGTTTGCAACCAGGAGGAGAGTTTTCTTTCTTTCTTTTTAGAGTATTCATAGTGGCTTGTTTCTTTTACTCATGCAATGTATCCCAGGGTAGAGAGGGAGTCTCCTGCCAAAAATTGAAGCATATTCTACTTTTGTGGAGGAAATAGCATTAGTGTTCAGAAATAGCACTTCACATTTGCTCCAGAAATCCAGAACACTTTATAGAGAAACATTATGCTGCTGATAAAACCAATTTATACGAAGAAATTATGCTCTAGCTTCAATGGGACTTGTCCATGAACATCTGAGGGCGGATTGTTTCTTGAAGGTTTATGTTACATAGTTCCTTGCTCCTGAATACCAGTCCCAGCTGCAGCAGATATTCTCAAATAAAAATTAAAGGTAGATCTTGCTATCTAAAGTAAATATAACTGAACAAGAGGTATTAATATTAATATCTAAAACAGAACAGGAAAAAAAAAAGACCAGTAGATATTTTGATGTCTAAAAGGAATTGTCTTATAAGGGATCTGATTAAAAGTCTCCTTTGGTGCCTGAGCAATGACATTTTCCAATCTCCCATCATCAGCATTGTCTACATCTATCAGGCATCAAAGTAAGCACTAACACTCTTTTCTTGATTTTTTTTCTTTTTAAACTGTGATCCCATGACACTGAAGATCTGGAGAGCTGTGGGGTTTCTATGTTAAAGACCGAGTGATTGAAATCATGCAGGTCTCAGTGTCAAGTTCCACTTTTTCTTAGTAGAAGTGTCAGTAAATTCAGGGGTCTGGGCCCAGTCTGGGCATTTTCTTAGTGAATAGCCTGCTGATTTCTTCTATCCTTTCATTAGAAAGACTCTTTTATAAGCAATGCTGAAATGCTAATTGGCAAGGGAGAAAACACCCAGATTTTTCACAAAACTATTTCATTTTGTATCAATTATTAAAAACTTCAGAGTTCCTTAATAGGAGACACAGTTTGAACAAATATATTTGTATGCTGCATAGTGCTTAGCAGCTTCAGCTTTTATTTGCCCTAAAAAGGATTAAAATCAGGTTTTTAAGATCCTAGGACTGTACAATACTCACAGGCTGTTCCAGCATAAAGCTTCACATCTAAAATGCAGTTCCATATTTTTAAGTGCTTTAGTAACTGAAACAGTAGTAGCAGCAAGACTTGATTGATGTATAAAGTAAGCAATTGCAGGAGTATAGTCAGTGTTTCTCATACCAAGAGAAAATTATCATGGTAATTAAATTTGCTTCTGAGTTCTTTTGCAGCTGTGTTTTTGCTAATCTAATAATCTTGGAAGGTTATAATTACCTGTCTTTTAAGATGCACCTGCTATCTGACACGGTGTGGCAAGCACAACCAAAATTTGGTTTATTATAATTTTTGCCTGTGGAGTCATTCTGGAGGGCAAAGCAAAGAGAATCACCACTGAGGTCAGTTATCATCATCCTTGGTGGGCTTTGAGTACAGCCCACTCTTGTGTCTCCTGCCAGCACCAGTTAGGATTGATCCCTGTCTTTAGTATTTGCTTCAGTAGGCAAATAACTTTTTTGCAGGAGAACAAACTCTGTACGTCTCCTGATTTTGCACATTTGTTTACACCGGTGACAGCTTGGGCAGAGTCATCTGGTGAAGAAGAATACATTGTGTGTTCAGTGTATTTTTTGTATTTGTGTATTTTCTGTACATACATTCTCACAGGACTTTTTAGGAAAAGAGTATTGGGTCAGATATCCCTTTACTCAAGCTGATGATGCAATCCCATGCATTTACTAAAGCAGTAAACCTCAAAGAAGACAGTGTGATTAATTGAGCAAGGACTGGGTGTGAGTGGATGCTAGGGAAAAATCCCTACCTCTGTTTTCAGTCCCAGAATCTCCATGGATTAGAGGCAGATTATTCTATCTGAGATCAGTGAAAATGGTACAGTGTTTTATGACTGAAAAAACAAGTGAGAGGGCAGGGGGGGCATGCCCAGCCCTGTTTATCACAGCAAGTGTCTGTGCTCACACCTCTCCAGACTCACACAGTCTGTGCCATTTCCATCCCAAGCACGGTGGGATCCTCCATTTCTCTTGTGTTGGTGGGGAGAAATGATAGATGAACTTCCACTGCTCTGCAATGAACAGTTTTGTGTAAAAATGGCCCTTACAGCTGAGGTGGATGAAGTTTTTAGACAGTTTGTTTTACAAAAAAAAAAATAAGTTCAGGTCAATAAAAGCTAGCCAGAAGTAAATCCACTCAAAATAGAAAAAAGCCCCTTCAGTTGGAATGAAACTTGTCTGACCCCAAAGAAAGAATTTTGTCCAACTTAATTCTTGCTTGTTTTGGGGTAGATGAATATTCAGTGCTAACATCTGGTCATTCTTATAATTTTTCTGTTTTTCCAGCAAACTCTCTGCCCAGCTCTGCTTTGCAAATTTTTAACATTCTTCAGAATCTTAAAAAAACCCCAACCACTCAGCTAACCAACAATAGCAAACCCCAGGGTTAATTGCCTGGTTGTCCACTACCAACACCCAGTGAAAGGAGGTGTTACCACCTACGGACCCCACCTGAGATCT